>NC_053493.1:371567112-372227112 GCF_905171775.1 Rana temporaria | reverse complement strand
AAGAAAGAAAGAAAGAAAGGAAGAAACAAAGAAAGAAAGAAAAGGAGGAAAAAAAAGCTAAAGAAAAAACAAATAAAATAAAAAAAAGCTAATAAAAAAGTTTTAAAAAGTAAAACTGTAGTGGTAGATGAAGTCATATCGAAAAAAACTGACATCTAATCTGCATAATGCGTTATGAGCACAGAGCACCTACGTACAAACACAAAAGTACTATTTTGTACCCAGCGTGAAAACGCATGAAATTGGCACACCCAAAAAATAATGACGATTAACATAACCACTGGAACCAAGTAAATGAACTTGGGTAAAGTTTTGTCAAAGAGGACGTGTGTATGCACTGGGGACAGGGAGTGTATAAAAGTCAGGCCATGGACTCCAAATACTGCTTGGAGTTTAAGGTCTGCACAGATGCAAGTCCATCAATTAGAATGTGAGTGACCTCATCCATTGGCCTCCCCAGCTGACAGCTCAAGAGCCCTAATCAGGCAGATAGAGACTGATGGTGCCTAGGCAGAGGGAGCACTGTCCTATCTGCAAAAGGTGCAAACCTTTTTATATCCTTTACAGGGACACTTTGCTGCTGGAGTAATGCCCTTAAGCTTCTCGCTCTCTTGAATGACAGAAGATGCTAAATAATTTCATCAAACTAATTTGAATTAATTTATGTTAAATGCCCCCCTTCTGGACTGGTTTCCATTTAGTGTTAATACATTGCAAAAAAATAAATAAATAGCCAAATTAGAAAAAATAATACATACTGTAAAAAAATTACTTTTTGAACTCGTGGACAAAATTTTCCAGGGACACCAGTACCAGAGAAACATCCTATACTGTAAATCGGGGAGGGGAAAATTGGCCGATATAAAAAAAAAGTGCGATCTAAATCTAATCCAAGCACCCCTCGAAAACCGTGGGGATTTATTGTGAAAGTGATAACATTTCCAGGGACAAACTTTAAAAGGCCGGGACGGCTCGTGGGAACCCGGGGGGGGGGGGGCGAGCCAGCCTCCATACCTGTCTGCACAGTTCCTAAAAATTTTACACTAAGCCGCCAAGTTTGGTTATCTAAACTAGAAGCACCGTTAATTATAATCCCGTCACAACATATTTAATAAATATTATTTGAAAATGATTATGATTATTGTATGCGTTCGGTTTACAATTTAAAAAAAAAGCATAATTTTTTTTTAAAATAAATAAAAATTATACAAAAAAAATTCAAAAACGATATGAACGAATAATCCGAATGTAACAATCTTGACAAGGAAATTTCTATTTTTTTTTTGTTTATCAAGAAGTTCACCCATGCGTAAAATCAGGGACAACTACAACAACTGTGCCAGGAAAACAGCTAACAAGCACACAGCATATTCCACCACGAAGTGCCTAGGGGCATTTGAATAGTTGAGTTGCAAGTCTGCTGAAGAACTTAGCTGGTTGACGGTACATTACACACACACACACATATATATATATATATATATATATATATATATATATATATATATATATACACACACAGCATGGCACTCACGTTTGATTTGCCTGGGTTTGCTCTGTTTCCTTCGGGACATGCTGTCTGTACTTGGTCCAGGAACCCCAGCGGACAGATCAATTGGTTTGTCTCATAGAAGAGGCGATCGATGTCTTGCGATTGAGAGTCAGATGATGTGATGCCCGGATGGAGAAGAAGAAGAAGAGGGGAGAAGAGCAAGTAGAGGGACTGGAGCAAGAGACGAGAGGGACAAGCGAGAGGTGGGAGGGTAGCAGGGATGAGAGTGCAGAGAGAGAGAGAGAGAGTGCAGAGAGAGGAGGGAGTGAAGGGATGGAGAGCACAGAGAAGAGAGAGGGGGACAGAGAGGTGGGAGGGGGTCCTCTCCTACAGTCCCAGGGAGGATGGTGATGCTGCTGCTGCTTGAAGCTTGAGCCCAGTCAATGCTCACATCCACTCTCCCTGACTGATTGCTGAATGGGGAGGAAATCAGAGGAGGAGCGAAAAGCCACTTTTCCAGTAGGAGGGGAAGCAGATAAGGAATGAGCAGGGAGGGAAAGCCCTTTACAAACTGTCATAAAAAGAATGTGTCAAGACAGTAGCCTCTAACGAGCACTGCATGTGGCTTCCAGGAGAAGCGCCCAATGTGTGTGTTCCTCCTGGAAGCCGAATGGAAACTTGAGTAGCAACATCCTTCCTCGTCCTCCTCATCACCTGAGCTGCTGCTGCTGCTGCTGCCGGAATGGGAAAAGTTTCAGCAATTTTCTCATTACAGAACATTGCAGCACATTTACTCCCGCTGCTCGGTGACACAGATCTTATCGGGGGGGCTCTCTCAGGCTGCGGCTTCATCCAGATAATGGTGTTCAGTCCACCTGTGAAAAAAAAAAGGACCTGGAAAATGATGGGGACAACTAGGTGGCATCGCTGTAACTGTTAAATGCAATCGCTAAGCTTTAACGTATCGCTTTCAATATTTTTTATTCTGCAGATTTAATTTGAGGCTCATTTACATCTGCGCGTCGTAGCAATGCACGTTTAAATGCGCGGCAATGCACGTAACGTGCGTTGATATGTTCTGGTTCATTCACTTTGAATAGAACTCCAGGGCTTGTTCACAAGTGTGGTTGAGGGGTGGTAAAACCCCACAGTTAAGCCATGCTTTTACCGTCCACCATAGGCGTGCGCACAGGGTGTGCCAGGTGTGCCTGGGCACACCCTAATCACCCTGTGTGGTGCACATTGTACCGAAAAATACTACATTAAACTGGCACTAACGCACAGAAAAATACAGCATTAAACGGCACATAACACACCAAAATATACTACTTTAAACGTGCACTAATGCACAGAAATATGCTGCATTAACTGTGCAGTAACACACTGGAATATAGGGCCAGATCCACAGCCAGCGGGCGCAACTTAAATATTCCGATTTAAGTTACACCGCCGCAAAATTTCTACCTAAGTGCCCGATCCACAAAGCGCTTACCTAGAAATTTGCAGCTGTGTAACTTAACCTCCCTGGCGGTATGATTCTGTCTGGAATTACGTACCAAAAGCGGTACATTTATTTTGCAAGGAAATTGGCGTTTTATACTGTAGGCCTGTAATTTTTAGAAATAACTCACTTAAATCTGACCAAGCAAGAGTCTTGTAGGCATCCCGGGTATGATTTTTTTTTTTAAAACAAAATTATAAATTATAATATAATAAATAATTATAAATAATTATAACAAATAATAATATAATTATAATAAAAATTATTCAATAATGTAATCAACTCAAAATCACTGAAATTTGCAGTTGCAGAATTGTCGCTGTCATTATTTTATTTTTTTTATGACGAATTTCCCCGCAAATCGCTATCGCACAATTCTGCAAGTGATTATAATTTATTATCGCTGTTTTCTAGCTGATCTAAAACCATTTTTGACATAAAGGGACACTTTTGGACAATCTACAGTTTTTAGGCAGAAATGACATTTTTTATTATATACAAGTACATGCAGGGCACTGGGCAGACCACTAGGGACAAGGGGGGTGTGTATTTTTTACATACAGTACTGTAATCTATAAGATTACAGTATACTGTATGTATTGTGTTTGTTTACTTTTTTGAATTTGGCGCCGTTCTCCGTCCCCGTGCGTCGTAACGTCGCAGGGAACGGAGATCGGCGTCACACGGGGACTGTGAATCGAGCGAGGAGGTCCCGCTCGCTCACACAGCGGGTGGCATCGCTGGATCCAGGGACAAGGTGAGTAAACCAAGCCTGTGGATCCAGCGAAAGGTAAGCCCGTCCAGCCCGAGCGCGACTCGGGTTTGCCGATCCTAACATGTAAAACCAACCCCGAGTCGCGCTCGGGTTTACCGTCAGGGGGGTTAAATCCGTCCGGCGCAAGGCGTGGCCCAATCTAATGGGGCGAGTCCCATTTAAATTAGGCGCGCTCCCGCGCCGGACGTACTGCGCATGCTCCCGATGCTATTTTCCCGACGTGCTTTGCGTTACGTTACGTTGCGCCGAGTTTTGTGAATCGCGACGGGTAAAAAAAGATGCGGCGGGAAAAAAATTTGAAAAGAATTTTGACAGCGACGCGGGAAAGACAGGTATACTTTTACATGGTGTACTAACTTTACACTTTGTAAAAGTAGCCCTATCTTTGCGACGGCAAACTAACACGTACGGAGACTTAACGAAGAGAAAAACCTTTGTGGATCTCCGTAAGTGCTAATTTGCATACCCAACGCGGAATTTCGACGAGAAATGCCCCCAGCGGCGGCCGGGGTACTGCATCCTAAGATCCGACAGTGTAAAACTATTACACCTGCCGGATCTTAGGAATATCTAGATTGTAAGCTCTAACAAGCAGGGCCCTCTGATCCCTCCTGTATTGATTTGTATTGTGACTGTACTGTCTTCCCTGATGTAAAGCACTGCGCAAACTGTTGGCGCTATATAAATCCTGTATAATAATAATAATAATAATAATAATAATATCTATGCGTAACTGATTCTATGAATCAGCCGCATAGATAGAAACAGGGATACGACGGTGTATCAGCAGATACGCCGTCGTATCCCTTTTGTGGATCTGGCCCATAGTGCGTTAAACATGCAGTAATGCACAGAAATATACCCCCAATATTTCACCAAAGCTCCCTAATGGGGCTCCTAAAAAATAAATAAAAAAATAAATAAAAACTACTGGGCCAAATTCTCAAAACCATGTGTAAATTTAGGATTATCTAACTTATGTCATTTAAGTTACGGCGCCCTAAGTTGGTGTCGTAACTACCGTATTCTCAGTGCATTTGCGCACAAAACTGCGCCATCCTTAACTTAAGTTTCAATGCGTAAGGCGTGGTTATGGCAAGTGGGAATGAAGTGGGCGTGCTTCATTATAATGAGCCGTGACCCCATGCAAATGAAGTGCCGGCCGTACTGCGCATGCGCGCACGAATCTGGACCTCAATGCGCATGTGCAGAACTTTGGTCAGCGCGATCAGTGAGATAGGTAAAAGGCCAAGCGTACTTAGTTTGAAGATCGCCCTGTGTCTAAATAGCCCCAGTCAAACACACTTCAATTGCAAAAGTATTTCCCTGTGTTCCCTTCCTAAAGCAAGTTGCTTCTGCTTTGAACGTTTGTCAGTGTTTGTTGGTAAGATTGGTTTGTGAGAAAAGTGTTTGTGGAGTTGGAGGGTATAGTTGGTGTTTGTTTTTGATAATTTGTTTTTTGTTTTGATTGTTTGCCTGTTTGTTTTTCATAATATTTTTTTTTGGGGTTTTGTTTATATTTTTTGTTTTCCTTTTTTGCCTGTTTGTTTTCGAATTAATAGTAGCTGTCTGTCTATTTTTTATTTTTGCTTGTTTGTATTTTCTTTGGTGTGTGTGTGTATTGTTGTTTGTTTTTTGGGTGAGTTCCCTGTTGCTGGGTGTTGTCTGTCATGGCTCCCAAGCGCAGGAAGCTAAATTTTACACCGGCAGAGAAGCATATACTTGCTCAGGGCGTCATTAAATTTGGGCGATTTCTCCATGGCCCTGAGAGCCACACCACCACCCCGGCCAGGAGGAAGGAGATCCTTCAAAAGATCATCGATCGGATCAATGCGGCGGGGGGGGGGGAGACCAGGACCATCGCTGGAGTTCAAAAAAAAATAAATGACTTGAGGAGCGTGTCCCGGAACAAGCTGGCAACGCTGCATGCCCATACCAGGGGCACTGGAGGAGGGGGACCCTGCCCAGTCAGGATGAGTGAGGAGGAATGGGCAGTGGCCCAGTGTTTCCACCCACAGCAGGTGGTGGGCCTGCCTGGCTTTGACAATGATCCTCTTATGAGGACAGGTAATTTTTTGGAATTTCTATCTGGTGATTAGCATGTGTGGGTGCGGGAAGGGAAGATGTGCCAAGTGTATGGATCCAACAACCTGTGATTGTTTTGTGTCCTCCCCAGATGGCCAGGAGGTTGCAGCCCCATCAGCCCAGGAGGTGGCAGCCCCATCAGCCCAGGAGGTGGCAGCCCCATCAGCCCAGGAGGTGGCAGCCCCATCAGCCCAGGAGGTGGCAGCCCCATCAGCCCAGGAGGTGGCAGCCCCATCAGGTCAGGAGGTTGCAGGCCCATCAGGGCAGGCTGCTGCACCACCCCCAAGACAGGCTCATGCAGAGTCCCAAGAAGGGCAGGATTCGCCATGGGAGGGGAGTGCCCACAACTCCCCTAATTTGGATGTTGAGTGGGAGGAGGATGAGGGGGAGGAAGATGACAATATTCTGATTGGGCAGGAAATAATGATGGGCCAAGATATGACCTTTGAATCATCCCCTGAGGGAACCCCACAGGCGCCCAGAAGTCAGGCCACCATCATGGGTCGCCCCTTCCAACCCTCCTCCAACATGCAGCAGCACCCATGGCTCACTCCAACTCCTCCTCCAAGGCCACAAGCCTCAGGGGCAAGTAGGATGCCGACCCCTGAAAACAGGGGGGGGTTGGTGCGTCTGCCGGTCAGTCTGTTGAGGGACAATGTCCGGCAGACCCGCAGTCTGTCTGCAATACAAAAAACTATGAGCAAGGTGGAGCGCAGCCTGGGTGCAATGAGGGAGTCACTGGGTGACGTGGCCACCAACTCCGTGGGGGTCATCACCTGTTTGTGGGACCTGAGGAACGCCACAACAGGTGTGGCCCAGGAGGTGACTGCCCTCACCCAGGCTGTGCAGGCCAATACCCGGGCTGTGCAGGCCAATACGGCTGACATAACTTCCTGTCTGACAAGGATAGCCGTTGCCTTGGAGGGAAGGCCAGCAGGAGGACAGACACCAGGGGAGGCTGCTTCCTCCCCTGTACAGTCCCCCCGCCCTGAAAATACTCCCTCCCCTGCACAGTCCCCCCCCCTGAAAATACTCCCTCCCCTGCACAGTCCCCCCCCCCCTGAAAATACTCCCTCCCCTGCACAGACCCCCCCCCTGAAAATACTCCCTCCCCTGCACAGACCCCCCCCCCCCGTGAAGATCCCCCAGTCGGCCGTGGCCGTCCCCGTGGCCGTCCCCGTGGCCGTCCCCGTGACCGTGCCCGTGCCCGTGGGCAGCCCAGAAGGAGCACTCGGCAACATCCCTAATTTGCAGGGGTACTTTTTTTTTTTTTTTTTACACTGATTTGGTTTATGTGTGTGAATGATGTGTGAATGTGGGGGGATGGCATTCCTGAAAACATAAGGGTGTCACCCTCAGTTTTGGTGGAGTAGGGATCCCCAGGACCAGGGAGAAGTCATCCTAGGTTCCTGAATGGTGTATGAATGCACAGTGACATAATTGGAGCCGTGGCGGGGCGTTACTGCTCCCAAGTACCAAAGGGGGGGGGTACTTGGATCTAATCCAATTCGATGTGCATGTGATGTGTCTGTGCTAGGGACCACAGTGACGTGCATTCATGCATTCTCATTGTGAGATAATTAATGTGCGTTTTGTAAATAAAAATAAACATTCTCTTTGGCATATAAGTAATGTGCATTTATTTAGCAAAATAAAGATTTAAAGGTCACATAATCTCTGTGATTTGGTCTTTGCAAATCAAAATCAAAAATATAATTAGGATGCATTTACTGGGCAAAGATGCCTTCAGACAGTTGTCTCCTGATTGCCTGGCCCTCAGCAGACCGGGTAGAGGGGTTTGGGGGGGTGGGATTGCCTGGGTGGGGGGTTAGGTCAGGAGATATCTCCACATGCATGCCCCTTCTTACTGCAAAATTGTGCAGTATGCAACATGCCCCAATAATTTTGCATACAAAGTCTGGGGAATACAATAGTGTACCCCCAGTCTTGTCCAGGCATCTGAATCTTGACTTTAGCATGCCAAAAGTCCGCTCTACTATAGCCCGGGTCTGGATGTGCACCTCATTGAATTTTCGTTCTCCGGGTGTTTGGGGGTTCCTAAAGGGGGTCATCAGGTGGGGTCCCAATGCATATCCTGAGTCACCTGTAAGGGAAAAGACAGGAGGATATTAGTCATGCATGTGCCCCTTGTGATGTCTGCATCATGGGGGGGGGCATACCTGACACCAATGTCACTCACCAATCAGCCAGCTGTCTCCATACACGTTCATCTCAAAGTCTCTGTAGATCTTGGTCTGCCTTAGGATGAAACTATCATGGCACGAGCCGGGAAACTTGGCACAAACGTGCCAGATGAGGCCATGTGCATCTACGATCATCTGGACATTGATCGAATGCCAGCCTTTCCTGTTTCTGAACAGGTGTTCAGTATCATGGGGGGGCTGGAGTGCCACATGGGTGCAGTCAATCGCCCCGATGATCTTAGGAAAGCCAGCAATATTGTAAAAGTCTGTCATTGCTTGCACACGCTGGTCCTCCTGGGTGGGCATGACAAACTGGTGGCTCATGCGCCGCAGTATGGCAGGGACCACCCGATGTAGACATTTACTCATTGTTGACTGCACCATCCCAGCCACACCTCCAGATGCTCGCTGGAATGAGCCACTCGATAAAAAATGGAGGGTTGCCATAACTTTTTCAAGAGGTGTCAGGGCATGGGAACGTAGGGTTGGGGCGATTAGATCCTCATGAAGGAGTTGGGTGATCTCCAGGATGGCCTCCCTATCAAATCGGTAGTTGCCGATGACCTCATAAGCTGGCATTTGCCAAATATCACGGCGTGGCCGATAAACACGCGCCTGTGCCCTCATCCTCCTCCTCTGTGCCCTCCTCCTCCTTTGTGCCTGTAAGGCAGCAAGTGCCGTCAAAATCATTGCTGGTCCTGGCATTTTTAAACAACAACCTTCACAACTAGAGCTGTAACCTCTAGTCACTTCCTTCTGCAAACCCTTCCACAGCATGTGTAAAATTAGGGCTGGTTTTATAATGTGGAAATTTAGTCAGAAAAACTAACAGGTGCGCACAGGGCGGAAAATACGGCACACACACTTAATTCTGAGAATCGCCCTAACTCCCTCATTTGCATCTTTGCCTATCAAAAACAGCGGCGAGCCTAGCGTAATTTGCGCCCGGGAATGCGCAGGTGTAACTAATTTAAGTACGGCTGAAAATACGGAAATCTTTGCTTAAGTCGTTTTGACGATCGCGCGCAAATATACGCGCCGTGTAAAATTAGAAAAATGGAGTTAAGTCTGCGTATCTCTTTTGAGAATTTGGCCCTACTGACACTGTCCTCTGCCCTACTGACACCGTCCACCGTTCTGCTGACACCATCAGTATACTGTATATACACATGCAAATATGTTTGAGATTTGGGGTGCACACCCTAATGCAATAGGCTGCGCACACCTATGCCGTCCACCAACCTCTGCCTCCTTTAGACTCCATTCACGCCAATGCGTTTTTAAATTGCTCTTTGCAGAAACGCAGGGCATTATTTCTAACATGGTTTTCTATGGAACACATTCACATCAATGCATCTGTGTTTTTGCTAAGGGTCAGGGACTTTTTTTAACCACTTCAGCGCCAGAAGGTTTACCCCTCCTTTATGACAAGGCCATTTTTTGTGATACGCCACTGCGTTACTTTAACTGACAATTGCACAGTTGTGCGGCACTTTACCCAAATAAAATGTATGTTCTTTTTTTCCCATAAATAAAGCTTTCTTTTATTTATTTTTTATATATTCTTTATTTATACAAAAGTTCCCAGAATCCATTAAATACAATATCAAATCCAATATGCCACAATGTAAATATCAAATTCACCTATTTCATAACTACCGTATTTATCGGCATATAACACGCACAGGCGTATAACACGCACCTTCATTTTAAGAGGGAAATTTCAGGGAAAAAAATATTTGAAATAAAGAACTGTGAAGCAAAATGAAGGTCAGTGTCCATCAATGCAGCCTGACCAATGCCCATCTGCAGCCCCAAAATTGCCCATCAATGCAGCTTGATCAATGCCCATCTGTAGCCTCACAATTTCCCATCAATGCAGCTTGATTAATGCAGCCTCCCTATTGCCATGAATGCAGCCTCTTCAATGCCCACCTCAGGAAGGGGGGTGGGATGAGCGCCGTCAGATTACATACAGTGAGAATCTCCTGTTTACTCAGCAGCCTTTTTAATACAAAGTCCCGCCACCTGGATCGGCTTCTATGATAGACAGAACACTGGTCCATTGCCGGCCCAGGAGATGGGACTTCCTATTACAGAGGCTGCTGAGTAAACAGGAGCTTCTCGCTGTATGTAATCTGGCGGTGCTCGCTCCGCCCCCCCTCCCCCCTCCCTGTTCTCTCCGAGGCAGCCCAAATTGCAGTATCGGCGTATAACACGCACACACTATTTGCAACTGATTTGCAGGGTGAAAAAGTGAGTGTTATATGCCAATAAATACAGCACATAATATTATATGGCAAATTAATGCACCATAACAAAATCGGTTACCTAAAAAAAAATAAAAAAATTTCATACATATATATATATATATATAATGGGAAATATATAAAGCTTTCTTTTAGACCAGGGGTGCCCAACCAGTGGCCCGAGGGCCCTCTGATGTGGCCCGCGACCTCCTTCTCTGGGATGGAATAAAATAGAATAGAATAGTGTTATTAAAGGTAAGTTTATTACTAAAATCACAGGCCCGGATTCAAATAGAATTGTCTATCTATCGGCGGGCGTAACGTATAGCAGATACGTTACGCCGCCGTAAATTAGGGCGCAAGTTCCGTATTCAGAAAGGACTTGTGCCCTATGTTACGGCGGCGTAACGTATGTGTGTCGGCGTAAGCCCGCCTAATTCAAATGTGGATGATGTGGGCGTGTTTTATTTAAATTTACTGTGGCCCCACGTAACGGCATGCGCCGTGCGTGAAAAAATCCCAGTGTGCATGCTCGAAATTACGCCGCAAGTCATCATTGCTTTAGACGTGAACGTAACTTACATACAGCCCTATTCGCGAACGACTTACGCAAACGACGTAAAATTTTCAAAACTGGACGCGGGAACGACGTCCATACTTAACATTGGCTACGCCTCATATAGCAGGGGCAACTTTACGGAATATCTGTTCTGCAGTGGTTACTTGGCTGCTTTCAAACTGATACACGGGTGCAGAGAAGTACACCTGCCAGTTACCTGCACTGAGCCATAGACCTCTATTACCTGCGAGTTTGGTGTGCTGAGAGTAGAGTGGGCTCTATAGAACCCATCCACCCGCTTCGCTCATTGTGGACCACGACCGGTTACCAAGTTGCTTAAGTGGCCCTTGCTCTTCAAAAGGTTGGGCACCCCTGTTTTAGGCCAAAATGCATTCTGCTACATATGTTTGGTAAAAAAAATCCCAATAAGCGTATATTGATTGGTTTGCTCAAAAGTTATAATGTCTACAAACTATGGGATAGATTTAGGGACTTTTTATATATATATATATATATATATATATATATATATATATATATATATATATATATATATATATATATATATATATATATATATATATATATCATTTTTTTTTTTACTAGTAATGGCCGCGATCAGCGGGACTGCGACATTACAGTGGATAAATCTGACACTTAGTCTGACAATTTTGAAAAAAATATATATTTTAATTATAATAATAATAATTTAATAACTATAACAACAAGTTATAGCATCTACAAACTATGGGATATACTTATGGAGTTTGTATTTATTTATTGATTGTTTTACTAATAATGGCAGCGATCGGCAACTTATAACAGGACTGCAACATTGCGGCGGACAAATCGGACACTAAGTGACATTTTTGACACTTGTTTGGAGACTGGTGACACTAATACAGTGATCAGTGCTAAAAATATGCACTGTCACTGTACTAATGACACTGGCAGGGAAAGGGGTTAACATTGGGGACGATCAAAGGGTTTAATGTGTGCTTAGGGAGTGCTTACTAACTGTGGGGGAGGTGTGCAGAGATGCTTTGCAGAAACACAGGATCCATGCCTTCCCTTCTCACAGAACAGCGATCTGCCTTGTTTACATAAGCAGACCGCCGTTCTGTTTCTCTCCCAAACGATCAGCGGGTCCAAGGGGGCATCAAGTCTGCAGGGCCCACTGACTGGTTTGTGCTGTGTCAAATCACAGCGGGAGTGGGTCGCCGATGGTGAGGGTTCCAGACCCGGAAGTGCAGAATCACGTACAGGTATGTGATTCTGCACAGGAGGGCCGCCTTGCCATATAATATATACAGTATATGGTCGGCAAGCAGTTGCCGCAATTTGCGTTTTGCGTTTTTGATCTTCCCAACAACAAATTTGCAAAAAAAAATCATAAAAAAAGCAAAACGCAAAACCCGGCATAAAGCAGCAAATCGCAGTAAAAAAACACAAAAAGCATTGCAGAAAAGTTCAAAAGCAAACTGCATAGGTGTAAATGGAGCCTTAGTTACGGAGGCAGCGGCCGGGGGTGTACACAAGCTTTGCTTCGAAGCTGCGTTGGGAATTATACCCCCTGTCATGACCCCTTGAAGTAGATGTGTGTTTTTGGTGCACTTTTGAGAAGCTGCCTAAAGATGCAGCACGCAGGTCTTTTGTAGTGCAGCAATGTGAACAGTAAGGCTAGGGTCACATCAATGCAGTTGCTGTTAATGCGGTTTTCAGGTGCGTTCTGCATTTTTGAACACACAATTTTGATGTGGTTTTGTATTTTTTTCTTCCTTAACCACTTCCTTACTGGGCACTTAAACCCCCTTTCTTCCCAGAGGACTTTTTGCTATTCGGCACTGCGTCGCTTTAACTGACAATTGCGCGGTCGTGCGATGTGGCTCCCAAACAAAATTGACGTCCTTTTTCTCCCACAAATGGAGCTTTCTTTTGGTGGTATTTGATCACCTCTACGTTTTTTTTTTTTTTTTTGCTATAAACAAAAATAGAGCGACAATTTTGAAAAAAAAAAAATTATTTTTACTTGTTGCTCAATAAAAAAAAAAAAAAAAAATTTCCTCAGTCTAGGCCGATATGTATTCTACATATTTTTAGTAAAAAAAAAAAAATCGCAATAAGCGACTGGTTTGCGCAAAAGTTATAGCGCCTACAAAATAAGGGACAGAATTGTTATTTTTTATTATTTTTTTTTTTACTAGTAATGGCGGCGATCTGCGATTTTTATTGCGACTGGGACATTATGGCGGACACATCGGACACTTTTGACACAGTTTTGGCACCATTCACATTTATACTGCGATCAGTGCTATAAATATGCACTAATTACTGTATAAATGTGACTGGCAGGGAAGGGGTTAACACTAGGGGGTGAGGAAGGGGTTAAATGTATTCCCTATATAGTGTTCTAACTGTGGGGGGAGGGGGGTGACTGGGGGAGGTGACCGATCTGTGTCCCTATGTACAAGAGACATAGATCGGTCTCCTCTCTCCCTGACAGGACGCTGTCATTGTGAGAGCCGGCAATGAGAAATGATCTCATATGTTTACATATGAGATCATCTCTCATTGGCCGCACAGATCGCCTAGCAAACGGACACTCCGATTGGCCGTTCACGGCGATCTGTGATTGGCTGTGTCCAAGGGAGCGCGCGCGGGGAACGTGGAAAGGGGCGGCCGTAAAAAGACGGCGCCCCAGAGAAGTAGAACCACCCTGCGGTCGTATGTAGTCGTAGGGCCGTCGGGAAGTGGTTAACCACTTCAGCCCCGGACCATTTCGCTGGCCAAAGAACAGAGCATTTTTTGCGATTTGGCACTGTGTTGCTTTAACTAACAATTGCGCGGTCGTGAGACGTGGCTCCCAAACAAAACTGACGTCCTTTTTTTTCCCACAAATAGAGCTTTCTTTTGGTGGTATTTGATCACCTCTGCGGTTTAATTTTTTTGCGCTATAAACACAAATAGAGTCATAATTTAAAAACAAAGCAATATTATTTACCTTTTGCTATAATAAATATCCCCCAAAAATATATAATTTTTTTTTCTCTCAGTTTAGGCCGATACGTATTCTTCTACATGATGTTGGTAGAAAAATCCCAATAAGCGTTTATTGACTGGTTTGCGCAAAATTTATAGCGTATACAAAATAGGGAATCGTTTTATGGCATTTTTATTAATATTTTTTTTTTTACTAGTAATGGCGGCGATCAGCGATTTTTATTGTGACTGCGACATTATGGCGGACACATCGGACACTTTTGACACTTGACACTTTGACATTTTTGGGACCATTCACATTTACACAGCGACCAGTGCTATAAATATGCACTGATTACATATGTAAAGCGCTGCGTAAATTGACAGCGCTATATAAGTACCTAAATAATAATAATTACTGTGAAAATGACACTGGCAGTGAAGGGGTTAACCACTAGGTGGCGCTGAAGGGGTTAAGTGTGCCCTGGGGAGTGATTCTTACTGTTTGGGGGCGTGGCTACATGTGACATGTCAATGGTCGCTGTTCCCGATCACAGGGAACAGACAATCAGTGACAGTGTCACTAGGCAGAATGGGGAGGTGCATGTTTACACTTGCCTCTCCCCGTTCTGCAGCTCTGTGACCCGATCGCGGGACACCGGCGGACATCGATGAGTGGGTCCCGCGGGCACGGAGCTCGTGGCAGGGGCGCGCGAGCCGCGGGCAGCACGCGTGAGCCCGGCACGACGGGAATTTCAAAGTGATGTAAATATACGTTACTTTGCCCAGCCGTGCCATTCTGCCGACGTAAATCTATAGACCGTGAATAGCCAGTTGTAAAGGAGTGGGAGGGCGATGAGGCACAGGGCCGCTGATAGGCCAGTACAGCTGGCCCAGTTGTACCGGGCCCGGCTGGCAGGGGGGCCCGGGCAGCCTCGACAGAACCAATTAATGTTATTAAAAAAAAAAAAAAACCTCCACAGCCCTGACCGCTAGTCAATCGTGCACCCCCCCCCCCCCCCCCCCGCTTTTTCCTTTTTTTTTTTTTTTTAGATCGCCGCTCAGGTACCTGCCTGCTTGTTCCGTAAGTAAGCGGCAGCAGGTAGGGACTATTTCCTCTGTTTCGGACGCGGAAGTGTATCCCCTCTCTCTCCCGCGCCCGCTCCTCTGCTCTGCTCAGTCTGCAGAATCAAGTCCCGGCCAGCTTGTCCTTCCCTGGCGCCGCGGAGTGATTCTTCTCCCTCCGCGGCGACAGGGGAAAGAGTGAGAGAAGGAAAAGCACAGGCAGTTGCAGAAAGAAAAAAAAACACGTTTTGTGACACTCCGGGCAGCGAATCCAGGAATCCAGGCAGGCAGACCGCACAGCAGCCAGCGCTACTACTACAGTCAAGGAGGAAGTGATTCTGTCCTGGGGCCAGGAATCAGGATAACAGGTATGAATGTACTTGTTTGGGGGTGGGGGGGGGGTCAAGATCTACTGTCTGCAGGGTCACTCTAATTATTATTTCAGGCCTGGCTACTCCACTGTAGCTGAAAGTACTGAGTAGTGGTAGCATTTAAAGTGGAGTTTCACCCAAAAAATACATTTTTAACATTACATTCAGCCGAGTTGTCCTAATGACAATCGGCTGTTTTTTTTTTTTTTTTTTCGTACATACCGTATTTTACCGTCGCTTCCGGGTATGTCTTCTGCGGGACTGGGCGTTCCTATCTGATTGACAGGCTTCCGACCGTCGCATACAGCGCGTCACGAGTTGCCAAAAGAAGCCGAACGTCGGTGCGCAGGCGCCGTATAGAGCCGCACCGACGTTCGGCTTCTTTCGGCAACTCATGATGCGCTGTATGCGACGGTCGGAAGCCTGTCAATCAGATAGGAACGCCCAGTCCCGCAGAAGACATACCCGGAAGCGGCGGTAAAATACGGTATGTACGAGAAAAAAAAACAGCCGATTGTCATTAGGACAACTCGGCTGAATGTAATGTTAAAAATTTATTTTTGGGTGAACCCCCGCTTTAAGGAAAATGTTTCACTGCAAATACATACCTCCCAACCATCCCGGATTCCGCGGGACCCTCCCGCAATTCCAAGTGTGTCCCGGGGTCCCGCGGACTAGACTAGAGTCCCAGAAAACAGGGCCCCAGGCGCAACCTTTAGGGGGGTGACATTCCGTGCCTCCTCCTAATTTTCATTTTCTGTGTCCCCGATCTCACCCGCCATGTTTGGTGTCCGGTGCCCTGTGATTGGGCGTATGGGGGTCATGTGCAGCGTGGGGCTGGCCTGTCTGGAATCGTCTAGAAGTCCCGCCTCCGCACATGACCGCTATACGCCCAATCACAGTGCGACGGGAAATACAGACCATGGTGGCGGGAGACAATCACAGTGTGAGCCGCAAGAGCTGCGGTCTTCCCCTCCGCCTGTCTCTCTGCTCTGTGTCCCTCGGCGGCAGAGGGGCAGGGCGACTCGGTTCTAAGAGATGGGAGCATGGATGATGGAGGTGCAGTCTTACACCATGGAGCGGGCTGCAGGTGGATGGCGCAGGCGGGGAGTCGGGACAGAGGTAAGGAGGACGGATTTGAACCGAGCTGTGGGGAGGGGGGTGTGAGTAGTGCAGGAAGTAGGACGCTTACTGTAGGAGTCAGGGGGGTCAGCGTCTGTGTCAGGTGGGGGTCAGCGTCTGTGTCAGGTGGGGTGCAGCGTCTGTGTCAGGTGGGGTGCAGCGTCTGTGTCAGGTGGGGGTCAGCCTCTGTGTCAGGTGCAGCGTCTGTGTCAGGTGGGGGTCAGCGTAATGTGAGTAGTGCAGAAAGTAGGAGTCAGGTGGATCAGTGTGTGTGTCAGGGGGTCAGATAGATCACATGTGTTCAAAACATGGAAAGAGTGCAGCGCTATGTGGTTAAAATCATGTGTGAAATAAATGTTATACCTTGAAATGTAAACAAATGATATGTGAAAAATGTATTAAAGGAAAACTAATGCAGAGTCCAAAAAGAACATAACATAGTCTGTGAAGAGTTAATTTCAAAAGCACACTACACAGACCACACTGTGGAATCTAGGAGCCAGCTAAAAAAGTTAGGAGCCAGAAACGCACCCCGTCCCACCAAGCTTGTGCGCAGAAACAAACGCATACGTGAGTAGCGCCCGCAGGGCCGCTGATAGGCCAGTGGAACTGGCCCTGTTGTACCGGGCCCGGCAACCTGATCAGATAAAAAATTAAATCTAAAAAAAATAATCCTCCAGCCATGCCCCTTAACGACAACATCAGCCCCCCCGACCCGCCACGTTAAGATTTTACGCTTTTTGTTTTTCGTTTATGATCGCTATATGAACTATTAGGTAGCGGCAGGGAAGGGACTTTTTTCTGTATTTCGGGCGCGGAAGAATACCTCTTCCGCGCCCGCTCCTGGTGCTGGCTTAAGTCCCGGCCAGCACATCGTCTGTGTAGTGCCGTCCCCCTGGCACCGCAAGTGATTCCTTCCTGTCTGAGTCTGAGTCTCTCCGCGAGAAGTAGCAGTAGCAAGCAGTGGCGGTAGAGGCAGAGGTTCCCATCTAACTGACCCCCAAAGTCCAGACAACGGCAGCCATCGGGGAAGAAGTGACTCGGTCCCAGGCAGCTAAAAATGACACAGGTGTGTGCTGGGGGGGGGGGGGGGGGATTCAAGATCTCCTACTACTACTGCAGCAGCAGCGTGTATACATTATGGCATCGGCATGGGTGGCTCTGTCTGCCCATAACGCATTTGCTGCCTGCAGAGACAGTGCCACCCATGCAATGCCGTAATGTGCTGCAGACAGTGCCACCCATGATGCTAATGCCATAACGCATGTGCTGCCTGCAAAGACAGTGCCTACCCATACGGCCAATGGCAGTGTCTGCAGCACAATATGGCATTGGCAGCATGGGTGGCACTGTCAGCAGGTAGCACATGCGTTATGGCATTAGCGTCATAGATGGCACTGTCTGCAGCACAGTATGGCATTGGCGGCATGGGTGGCACTGTCTGTAGGTAGCACATGCATTATGGCCCATAACACATGTGCTGCCTGCAGAGACAGTGCCACCCATGCCGCCAATGCTGTAATGTGCTGCAGACAGTGCCACCCATGCCGCCAATGCAGTATGGTGCTGCAGACAGTGCCACCCATGCCGCCAATGCAGTATGGTGCTGCAGACAGTGCCACCCATGCCGCCAATGCTGTAATGTGCTGCAGACAGTGCCACCCATGCTGCCAATGGCATTATGTCATTGGCGGCATGGGTGGCACTGTCTGCAGCACAATATGGCATTGATGGCATGGCATGGGTGGCACTGTCTGCAGTACGTTATGGTTAAAACCGGTCCTTTCCTATCTGCCATCAGCACCCTGAGTTGTGGGGTGCCTCAGGGCTCTGCCCTGTCACCATGGCTGTTTAATGTGTATCTTCGGCCACTTGCGAGTCTGCTGGAAACCCATGCAGTGTTTAATCGGTTGTACGCAGACGATGTCCAGTTGGTCGTTGACAGCCTATCCAACCCTGCTCCTGGCCTGCAGCTTGCTTCCTGTCTATTAGACATCAAACAATGGATGGATCGCAACTCCCTTAGTCTAAATGCTAAAAAGACAGAAATTCTCATCTCTGGACGTATTGATCCAGCTGTCTTTTTGGGAAACTGGCCTACGAGCCTTGGGCCGTGTCCGGTTCCAGTGAATCAAGTCCGCGTCCTGGGGACAATTTTTGACTGTAATCTGAATTGGATACCCCAAGTCAATCAATGTATCCACAATGCACTGTATTACATCAGGTGTTTGAGAAAGGTCAAAAATTTGTTTTCTCAGTACCACCGGAAAGTCTTGGTTCAATCTCTCGTCAACTCCCGGATTGACTTCAACAATATTGTGTATTTGGGTATGCCTCTAAAGTGGCTGAGGAAAATCCAGCTCGTCCAGAACCAGGCCGCTAGACTAATCTCCGGCTTAAATAGGCGGGAGCATATTACCCCTACCCTGCGATCACTGCACTGGCTCACTGTGGTAGATCGCATTGAGTTTAAGGCTCTCTGTCTCGCCTATCGCGCTTATCATGGGACGGGCCCACAATACCTGAATTCCTTGATAACGCGATACACCCCTGCACGAGGACTTAGATCACTTACAGCTGGTCTCGTCACTTGTCCATCTGCTCGCCTGCTTACCTTCGGGGGTAGACGCTTTTCTGTGAGAGCAACGGCCCTATGGAATAGTCTCCCTGTTTCTATCCGGTCTCTCCCCTCCATTATGGCCTTTCGTAAAAGGATAAAAACTTGGTTTTTTGAGGGAAAAGCAGGCTGAGTCACGTTAGTTTTCCCTGTTGTTCCTTGGTAGTTTGCTTTTTTGTGCTCTCCTTTTTTCTTTTCCTTCTATTTTCTTTCCCTGACTTGATTTATCTATTTACAGGTATGTCTTCTGCGCTTAGACGCTTCCCTGACGGGTCAGTATTTGGCGCATTACAAATCCAATAAATCAATCAATCAATCATTGGCGGCATGGGTGGCACTGTCTGCAGCACAATATGACATTGATGGCATGGCATGGGTGGCACTGTCTGCAGTACGTTATGGCATTGGCGGCATGGGTGGCACTGTCTGCAGTACATTATGGCATTGGCATGTCCCGCTGTCAAGTCACTGGGCCAGGGGGCGGGACCAGGGGTGGAGCTCAAGGGGGGCCCCGTCAGGTAGGCTGTACGGGGCCCCATGAGTTCTATCAGCAGCCCTGATGAGGCATCATCTGTTTGGCTTGTCCCCCCCTTTCCTGGCTTGCCGGGCTGCATGCTTGGATAACAGGGGGGAACCCACCCCCTTTTATTTTATTTTTAAGCCATGTTAAATGGACTGTAGTGCGTTTCTAAAAACCGCAAAACACAATAAAAAACATAGGATCCAAAGGGGAATCATTTCCATTCGGTTTTGTCGCACTAGAAAGGTGTGTTTTAGCGCGGCTAAAACACACCAGTGTGAAAGGGCCCTGAGACCCCCTTTTACACTGGGACATTTTTTTAGGAGCTTTAGCGCTGGAAATAGCCTCTGAAAAGCATCTGAAAACCGTCTCTGATTCATTCCAGTGTGACTTTTCACACTGGGGCGGGGCACTTGCGGGACGTTCCGAAAAGTCCTGCAAGCAGTATCTTTCTGTATTCCAAAAACACCCTGCCCATTGGAATGAATAGGCACCTCCTCTTCTCGGGTCCCCTGCGGCGCTCCTGACTCCTCCTCTCCTTCCTGTGCCTCCATGGAAACAGCTTCTCATGGGGGAACTTGTGGGTGTTCATGTCCATTGACACCCCCGCTCCCTTGTCACTGGCTTTGATTGACAGCACTGGGAGCCAATGGCTCCCGGTACTCCAGCAAAGCCAGCGAGACCCGGAAGTGAGGGGGGAGAAGAACTGCAGATGTGCACAGCACTGGACCAAATGAGGGTTCAGGTAAGTAAAAGGGGGGTAAGAGGCAAAAGCTATGCTTTGGATTACAAGCAATGTTTCTGGAACTAATTATGCTTGCAATCCAAGGTTTTACTCTAAGTAAATCTTCACTTTGCAAAGAATACCCAATCACATGCAACGGGAAAAAAAACAGCATTTTTGCTTGCACATGATTGGATGATGGAAGTCAGCCGAGATTCTGTTCATTTACTAAGATCTGGAGTAACTGCACTTGCACAGCCTATTTGCCTTTAGTAAATCAGCCCCCAAAAGTTTTAATTTCCCCAAAAATCAAGAGAGTCAGAGGGATGGGTAAAATTTAAGTGTCAACACATTTTTAATAGAATAGGGAAGGCTTATAACTAGGGTTGCCACCTTTTCTTCAAGTCAAACCCAAACACTTTAGCTGAGCACAGCAATTTTTGTTTATTTCTTATATTTTGCTAATAAATAACATTTCTAATCATACAAAGTTAATAACAAGAGTCCCCCTTTACATCAGAGTCTACAGACTCTGGGGACTCTAACATAAGGGATGCTCTGGGGACCCTGATTTAAGGGGGAACATTGATGCCTCTGGTGTAAAGGGGAACTCTGATGTAAGGGGTGCTCAATCATAGGCAGGTAAGAGAAGGGGGGAGACTTCAGTCATGGACAGGGATGGATGGTGAGCTCACTCACCCCTTGTCAGTCAGCACCTCTCATCCAGATGTACCTGAAACTGCTAGACTTTAAGGCACGGATTCAGATACGAGATACGACGGAGTATCTCCTGATACGCCTTCGTATCTCTGAGTGCGGGCCGTCGTATCTATGTGCCTGATTCAGAGAATCAGTTACGCATAGATTTCCCTAAGATCCGACTGGCGTAAGTGTCTTACACCGTCGTATCTTAGGCTGCATATTTACGCTGCCCGCTAGGTGGCGCTTCTGTATAGTTACGCAAGGAATATGCTAATGAGGTATTTACGCCGATTCAGAAACGTACGTCCCGCCGGCGCATTTTTTTACGTCGTTTACGTTCGGGTTTTTTCGGCGTATAGTTACCCCTGCTATATGAGGCGTAGCTAATGTTAAGTATGGACGTCGTTCCCGCGCCTAGTTTTGAAAATTTTACGTCGTTTGCGTAAGTCGTTCGCGGATAGGGCTGTACGTCATTTACGTTCACGTCGAATCCAATACGTCCTTGCGGCGTACTTTGGAGCAATGCACACTGGGATATTTCACGGACGGCGCATGCGTAGTTAAATAAACCCATCAAAAACGCGGGGTCATCTCAAATTTAAATAAACACGCCCACAACATCCCCATTTGAATTAGGCGGGCTTACTCCGCCACACATATGCTAGGCCGCCGTAACTATGGGCGCAAGTTCTTTCTGCATACGGAACTTGCGGCCAAAGTTACAGCGGCGTAGCGTATCTGAGATACGTTACGCCGGCAGATAGATAGACGAATCGATCTGAATCCGGCCATAAATTTCCAGCCATCACTTACCTTTTCTGAGGCACAGCCCTGGGGATTGGAGTGTGGGCAGACACAGAGCGGTAGTGACGGGAGGAAGAGGTGCAGATCGAGCCCTCTCTCCGCTCCCATCTTTATGTGTGTGGGGGGGGGGATTGAAAGCGCTGGCTTTGGGCAACATGAAAGAGAGTGTAACAGACACTCTCAGCCATAGGTGTGTGCAGTCTATTGCATTAGGGTGTGCCCCCGAAAGTCCAAACACACACTACCGATAACTCACGATGTTCATTCAGAAAGGGAAAGGGCCAGTAAATTACATATTGATTAGGGTGAGCCTGGGCACACCTGGCACACCCTGTGCGCACACCTATGCTCTCAGCTTAGACAACTGCAGCCAGCAACCCTGCTGGGAAACCATAGCCCAGTCTGAATAATGGGCGTCTGAAACCCGGACGCATGATTCCAAACCCGAACTGTCCGTGTGAATCCCAGACAGGTGGCAACCCTACTTATAACCCTTGTTAAGTATTTTTTTGTCTGTGACTCCGCTGGGGAGATACACTCTCTCTATTTTCGCCGGTCACCACTGTAATCAGAACTAAAAGTGAGATAAGATCCAAAATTCTGAGTTGTCACTAAAACAAGAAGAGAGATTTCATCTTTTAGCGGGGGCGCTTATTCCAGTAACAACTCTCTGTAGGGATTTCACTCACTTAGAACAGATTTTTTCGCAGTTACTGCTGTTTCTACACAGGTACACTAGAGATACTTCGTTTTTTTACCCATATTGTTTCTCCCCCCAGAGCTTAGCTTTAATAAACTCTTGCTCATCTACACATGCTTTCGTCTCCTATGAGCAATCTGTGTTCAGATCGCTCTTCAGTAAACATTTGGCTCCCCTCTGAACTTCATCACTTTGAACCCTACATTGGTGGAGTGCTTGCAGAGCGGCCCGATTCACTTGCACCGGCAGGGTTCAAGTCCTGCGGGAACGCATGGGAACGGAGTTCCTGCACTTTTTTCACAGCAGGAATGCAGTTCCCTTTGCAGGACTAGAGCAGCCGAGAGCAGCCAAGCCGCCCGAGCCAATCCTTCACTAAGCGGCGATGCCCAGCTCAAGTCACTGTCAGGCGAACCTTAGTGCTTAAAGTTCTTTCTAAATCCCGCGATAACTCGCGGCAGACCTCCGCAATGTCTCCTGGGAACAATGACAAAAGCTCCCAGGAGACATTGCGGCATCGAGGAAGTGACGGAATACCCGCACACTACCCAATGAATCCATATACAGGAAGCGGCCAGTAACATAAAGGATTACTAAGGTACAATGGATCGAAAAAAAAAAAAAACATGCGGTTTAGTAATTATGCATATGAGCGTATCATTTTTTTTTTTGGTGGGGGAGTGGATCTTGGGTGGGAGTTCCCACAATTTTTTCCCCAGGACTTGACCCCTGTGCACCGGTCATGCTCAACGGCGCTAAGCCTGCCGGAAGTGACGGGGGGATTAATTCCTTGTGTGGCCACAATGCTTTACTTGTCTACACCCTAGGTTGCTGCCTCTGCATCTAAAAGGGGAGTAGTAAAAGTGCGGCTCAACCATGGGGTGTTTCCGCCGGCACTCAACTGCTAGTGTGAATGAGCAGTAAGGGTTTATTGGGGCTTTATATGGCTCCTTAGGGTTAGGGAAGCTCCTTTCTACTATCATGGATCAGTTCTTGTGCCAAAAATGCTCCCCATTAGCCTAATTTATTTTTCACAGAAAGAAAAAATGAAAATTAAAGTAGATAATTTTTTTAAGCAGCTGAATGAGCAAAATTGAGAGTATCAGCTTTGATGAAACTTCACCAGCTATTATTACAGGTACTTACAATTTACTAAAAGTATTGGGACGCCTGCCTTTACACATGAACTTTAATGGCATCCCAGTCTTAGCCCGTAGGGTTCAATATTGAGTTGGCCCGCCCTTTGCAGCTATAACAGCTTCAACTCTTCTGGGAAGGCTGTCCACAAGGTTTAGGAGTGTATCTATGGGAATGTTTGACCATTCTTCCAGAAGCGCATTTGTGAGGTCAGGCACTGATGCTGGCTCGCATCTCCTCTCTAATTCATCCCAAAGATGTTCTATCAGGTTGAGGTCAGGACTCTGTGTAGGCCAGTCAAGTTCCTCCACCTAAAACTCACTCATCCATGTCTTTATGGATCTTGCTTTGTGCACTGGTGTGCAGTCATGTTGGAACAGGAAGGGGTCATCCCCAAACTGTAACCACAAAGTTGGAAGCATAAACTTGTCCAAAATGTCTTGGTATTCTGATGCCTTAAGGGTTCCTTCACTGGAACTAAGGGGCCAAGACCAACCACTGAAAAACAACCCCACACCATAATCCCCCCCTCCACCAAATGATTTGGACCAGGTCCACAAAGACATGGATAGGCGAGTTTGGGGTGGACGAGCTTGACTGGCCTGCACAGAGTCCTGATAGAACACCTTTGGGATACCTCCACCCATCTCCATATCATTGCAGGGCGGAAGCAACGTCAAAACTTCACTTCCGCCTATAGCTCTTAACCACTTGACCACTGGGCACTTAAATCCACTTAATAACCAGACCAATTTTCAGCTTTCGGTGCTCTCACATTTTGAATGACAATCAGTCATACAACACTGTAACCAAATGAAATTTTTGTCCTTTTTTTTCACACAAATAGAGCTTTCTTTTGGTGCTATTTAAAGCGGAGGTTCACCCTAAAAAAATTATATACCATCCCATCCAGCATACTTGCGTCAGCTACAGTATGCTGTTTTTATCCTTTCTCGCTGTACTTACCGTTTAATCGTTTATTTTATTTTCTTCTTCCCGCGGGGAAAGGCGTTCCTATGAAGGGGCGTAGATGATTGACGTGCGGCTAAAACACGTCACGCTTTCCGAAAATAGCCGGACTAGGACTCGGCTCTTCACGGCGCTATACGGCGCCTGCGCACAGACTAGGAGCTGACTGCGCAGTCCTAGGTCGGCTATTTTCGGAAAGCGTGACGCGCCTTAGCCGCACATCAATCATCTACGCCCCTTCATAGGAACGCCTATTCCCCGCGGGAAGAAGAAAAGAATATGAACGATTAAACGGTAAGTACAGCAAAAAAAAAAACAGCATACTGTAGCTCACGCAAGTATGCTGGATGGGATGGTATATAATTTTTTTAGGGTGAACCTCCGCTTTAATCACAGTTGTTTTTTTTTTTTTTGCGCTATAAGAGAAAAAAAAATAAAAAATTTTTTTCTTTGTTTCTGTTATAAAATTTAGCAAATTGGTAATTTTTCTTCATAAATTTTGGCCAAAATTTATACTACTGCATATCTTTGGTAAAAATAAGTACAAATTGGTGAATATTATTTGTGAAAGTTATAGAGTCCACAAGCTATGGTGCCAATATCTGAAAATTGATCACACCTGAAGTACTGATGGCCTATCTAAATTATTGAGACCCTAACATGCCAGAAAAGTACAAATATTCCCCAAATTACCTCTTTTTGGAAAGAAGGCATTCCAAGGTATTTAGAAAGAGGCATGGTGAGTTTTTTGAAGTTGTCATTTTTTCCCCACAATTCTTTGATTATTTTTTTCACTAAATTGTCATATTAGCAGGTTATTTCTCACACACAGCATATGCATACCACACATACACCCCAAAACACATTCTGCTATTCCTCCTGAGTATGGCGATACCACATGTGTGCGACTTTTACACAGCGTGGCCACATACAGAGGCCCAACATGCAGGGAGCACCTTCCGGCGTTCTGGAGCACCCAGGCCAATTCTGACATTTCTCTCCTACATGTAAAAATCATAATTTATTTGCTAGAAAATTACATAGAACCCCAAAACATTATATATGTTTTTTTAGCAAAGACCTTAGAGAATACAATGGTGGTTGTTGCAACTCTCGCACAGCATTTGTGCAGCAATTTTTCTAATGCTTTTTTTTTCGGAAAAAAAAACTGTTTTGTGCTTAAAAAAAAAAAAACGTAAAGTTAGCCCAATGTTTTTGCATAATGTGAAAGATTAAGTTACGCCGAGTAAATAGATACCCAACATGTCACCCTTCAAAATTGCAAACGCTCGTGGAATGGCGCCAAACTTTGTTACTTAAAAATCTCTATAGGCGACGCTTCAAATATTTTTACTGGTTACATGTTTTTAGTTACAGATGAGGTCTAGGGCCAAAATGATTGCTCTCGCTCTAACGTTCGCAGAGATACCTCACATGTGTGGTTTGAACACCGTTTTCATGTGTGGGCGGGATTTACGCATGCGTTCGCTTCTGTATGCGAGCTCACAGGGACAGAGGTGCTTTAAAAAAAATATATATATATTTTATTGTTCATTTTACTTTATTTATTTTAGTTTGACACTTTTTTTCCACAAAAAAAATTTTTTTGATCACTTTAATTCCTATTACAAGGAATGTAAACATCCCTTGTAATATGAATATGGCATGACAGGTCCTCTTTACAGTGAGATATGGGGTCAATAAGACCCCACATATTACCACTAGGCTGGGAAGCCTGAAAAAAAAAAAAAAACAATCCTGGCTTCGATCGTAGCGGTGAGTCGGTAGAAGCACCGGAGGACTGCAGGAGGGGGGCGTCCCTTCGCGCCTCTCGTAAGAACGATCAAGCGGTGGAACAGCCGCTAAGATCGTTCTTATGGTGTAGGGAATCGCTGGCTGATATCATTCAGATATCCCCGCAAGGGAAGTGGTTATTGGGTATTGCAGAGTTTTGCTGGGTATTAAGGAGTATTGCAGGGTATTGCGGGGTATTGCAGAGTATTGCAGGGTATTGTGGAGTATTGCAGAGTATTGCAGGGTATTGCAGATTATTGCAGAGTATTGCGGGGTATTGCAGAGTATTGCAGAGTATTGTGGGGTATTGCAGAGTATTGCGGGGTATTGAAGAGTATTGCAGAGTATTGCGGGGTATTGCGGGGTATTGCAGAGTATTGCAGAGTATTGCCGGGTATTGCAGAGTATTGAGGGGTATTGCGGAGTATTGCGGGGTATTGTGGGGTATTGCTGAGTATTGCGGAGTATTGCAGGGTATTGCAGAGTATTGCAGTGTATTGCGGAGTATTGCGGGGTAGTGTGGGGTATTGCGGGGTATTGCAGGGTATTGCAGAGTATTGCGGAGTATTGCGGGGTATTGCGGAGTATTGCAGAGTATTGTGGGGTATTGCAGTGTATTGCGGAGTATTGCGGGGTATTGTGGGGTATTGCAGGGTATTGCGGAGTATTTCAGGGTATTGCGGAGTATTGCGGGGTATTGCGGAGTATTGCAGGATATTGTGGGGTATTGCAGAGTATTGCGGGGTATTGCAGGGTATGGCGGAGTATTGCACTGGGCATGGCAGAGTATTGCACTGGGCATGGCAGAGTATTGCACTGGGTATGGCAGAGTATTGCACTGGGTATGGCAGAGTATGGCACTGGGTATGGCAGAATATGGCACTGAGTATGGCAGACCAGGCAGAGTATGGCACTGGGTATGGCAGAGTGTATAGCACTGGGTATGGCAGAGGGTATGGCACTGGGTATGGCACAGGGTATGGCGATGTATGGGCAGGGGTGGCTGGATCTGTGACTGCACCTGTCACAGATCCCCAGCCCACAGTGCTGCTGCCTCCGCTCTCTCCGCACTCCTCTCACACTGTACCGATCGGTACAGATAGGGGAAAGAGGAACCGGCGTCATCACATGACGCCGGTTTGTTTACAAGTGATTGCTCCGTCATTGACCTCTATTAGCGGCGATTTACCGTGATCCGTGATGCGCCAGGTCCTCTGGACCCGGTGGTTATGGAGACTCCCATGTGCACGCCCCAGGGGGGCACGCACATAGTTGCCAACATTTGAAAAAAAATTCCAGGGACACTTTGCAGCACAGCTATTAATTAATTACCACACTCACTTCCCCGAAGCTCCACCCACTCCGCAGTATGTACAGAAGAGGAGGAGTGCAGAGGGTATGAGGGGGGCAGTGTGTACAGGAGAGGAGGAGGAGTGCAGAGGGTATGATGGGGGCAGTGTGTACAGGAGAGGAGGAGGAGTGCAGAGGGTATGATGGGGGCAGTGTGTACAGGAGAGGAGGAGGAGTGCAGAGGGTATGATGGGGGCAGTGTGTACAGGAGAGGAGGAGGAGTGCAGAGGGTATGATGGGGGCAGTGTGTACAGGAGAGGAGGAGGAGTGCAGAGGGTATGATGGGGGCAGTGTGTACAGGAGAGGAGGAGGAGTGCAGAGGGTATGATGGGGGCAGTGTGTACAGGAGAGGAGGAGGAGTGCAGAGGGTATGATGGGGGCAGTGTGTACAGGAGAGGAGGAGGAGTGCAGAGGGTATGATGGGGCAGTGTGTACAGGAGAGGAGGAGGAGTGCAGAGGGTATGCTGGGGCAGTATGTACAGGGGAGGAGGAGTGCAGAGGGTATGCTGGGGCAGTATGTACAGCAGAGGAGGAGTGCAGAGGGTATGCTGGGGCAGTATGTACAGGAGAGGAGGAGTGCAGAGGGTATGCTGGGGCAGTATGTACAGGAGAGGAGGAGGAGTGCAGAGGGTATGCTGGGGCAGTATGTACAGGAGAGGAGGAGGAGTGCAGAGGGTATGCTGGGGCAGTATGTACAGGAGAGGAGGAGGAGTGCAGAGGGTATGCTGGGGCAGTATGTACAGGAGAGGACGAGTGCAGAGGGTATGATGGGCACAGTTAGTACGGGAGAGGAGTTTGGAGGGTATGGCGGTGGCATAATGGGGAGGGATTTCTTGTGGTGTCTATGGGGTAATCAGGAAGTGATGTTGGGAAGATAAGGGAAGGTAAGTGACCATGGAATGATGTCCCTCAGCGGGGGGAGGGGGGGGGTATTTCGCTCGGAGTGATGTCTGTATGATGTGATCTGGGGGTGATGCAAGCTGGGGGCAGTATGTACAGGAGAGGGGGACTGAGAAGTGGTCAGATAGCGATGTATATAATAAAAAAAAAACTCATCCACTAAAAACATTTAAAACATTGAATCATACAACAGTACTAGATGTAAGTACAGATCTATGTAATCCAGTTTATAGCACTCTGCATCCAATCCAATTGCTCAGACTAGATAATGTGGGGTCATTTATAGCCATTCATGTAACCTGTGTGTAAGTGGTGAGTTCACACTTCTCATTGTACAGACTCAGAACCTGTATACATGTACAATCAGAGGTGTGAACTCACCACATACACACACAGGTTACATGAATGGCTATAAATGACCCCACATTATCTAGTCTGAGCAATTGGATTGGATGATGTTTGCACAGAGTGTTCCTGCTTAGAAGCGATCTGTCAAAATGTGTTTGGGCTGCAGACCTCAGCCCCCTCCCCCTCACTATCTCCTTTGATCCTTCTCCTAAGAAAAAATATCCTTGAAAGTGTGTAACTACTACTATCCACCCTAGGAAACTTCCCACAGAAAAGTTCAGCTCACTCACCTCCTCCCTTCCTCTGGCCAGCCGACAGGAGCTACAGTGAGCTCCGCCTCCCAGGTCTCACAGCACACCGCGCTGCTGATTGGAGGGGGAGGCTGAGTCAGAGATAACAAGAACCCCGCACAGCACGAGACTGGAAGGAGGGGAGGGGACAGAAAGGAGCTTTGCATCCCAAACACACACCGCAGGCTCAGGTCCCTGCTGAGACCCAGAAGCCGCACCTGCCTTCCCCAATAGCCGGGACAAGTCCCGGCAGGCTAAATTAGCTGGGACTAGGTCCCAAATAACGGGACTGTCCCTTTAAAAACGGGACAGTTGGCAAGTATGCACGCAGCGTGGCAATCGGTGATGCGGGGTGTCATTCTGACACCCTGCATCTCCGATCTCGGTAAAGAGCCTCCGGCGGAGGCTTTTTACCACGTGATCAGCCGTGTCTAATCACGGCTGATCACGATGTAAACAGGAAGAGCCATTGATCGGCTCTTCCTCACTCGCATCTGACAGACGCGAGTAGAGGAGAGCCGATCGGCGGCTCTCCTGACAGGGGGGGTTCGCGCTGATTGTTTATCAGCGCAGCCCCCCCTCGGATGCCCACACTGGACCACCAGGGAAGGGGGCAATAATAAAAAAAAAATGAGAATAGATGCCAATCAGTGCCCACAAATGGGCACTGACTGTCAACATGGGCACTGACTGGCACAATATGGGATCAACAAGTGATGCCCAGCAATGCCATCAGTGCCACCCCTCAGTGTCCATCAGTGCCACCCCTCAGTGCCCATCCATGCCCAGTGCCCACCTATCAGTGCCCATTTGTGCTACCCATAAGTACCCATCAGTGCCACCCATAAGTGCCACCCATGAGTGCCCATCTGTGCCGCCTATGAGTGCCCATCAGTGCCGCCTATGAGTGCCCAGTGCCGCCTATAAGTGCCCATCAGTGCCGCCTATGAGTGCCCATCAGTGCCGCCTATGAGTGCCCATCAGTGCCGCATACCAGCGCCGCCTATCAGTGCCCATCAGTGCCGCCTATCAGTGTCCATCAGTGCCGCTTCATCTGTGCCCATCAGTACCACCTCATCGATGCCCATCAGTGCCACCTCATCGGTGCCCATCAGTGCCTGTAATCGAAGAAGAAAATGTACTTATTTACAAAAAAATTACAGAAAAAAAAAACGTTATTTTTTTCAAAATTTTCGGTCTTTTTTTAGTTGTTACGCAAAAAAAAATCGCAGAGGTGATCAAATACCACCAACAGAAAGCTCTATTTGTGGGAACAAAATGATAAAAAAATAGTTTGGGTACAGTGTAGCACGACCACGCGATTGTCCTTCACAGTGCGACAGCGCTGAAACCTGAAAATTGGCTTGGGCGGGAAGGTGCATAAGTGCCTGGTATGGAAGTGGTTAAAACAGTGTCGCGCGCAGAAGCAAGTGCATAAGTGAGCAGCCCCTGCATATCAAAACGGTATTTAAACCACACATGTGAGGTATGGCCACATTCATTAGAACGAGAGCAATAATTCTAGCCCTAGACCTCTGTTGTAACTCAAAACATTCAACCTGTTAGAATTTTTTAAAAGTCGCCTATAGAGATTTTAAGGGTAAAAGTTTGTCGCTATTCCACGAGCGGGTGCAACTTTGAAGCGTGACATGTTGGGTATCAATTTACTCGGCATAACATTATCTTTCACAATATAAAAAAATGGGCTAACTTTACTGTTGTCTTATTTTTTTATTAAAAAAAGTGATTTTTTTCCAAAAAAAGTGAATTTTTCCCAAAAAAGTGATTTTTTCCCAAAAAAGTGATTTTTCCCCCCAAAAAAGTGATTTTTTTCGACAAAAAAGTGCGCTTGTAAAACCGCTTTGCAAAAACAGTGTGACAAAAAGTATTGCAACTGCCGTCATTGCACTTTTTGCAATTCGGCACTGCGTCGCTTCAACTGACAATTGCGCGATCGTGCAACGTGGCTCCCAAACAAAATTGGCATCCTTTTTTTCCCACAAATAGAGCTTTCTTTTGGTGGTATTTGATCACCTCTGCGGTTTTTATTTTTTGCGCGATAAAAAAAAATAGAGCGACAATTTTGAAAAAAAATTATATTTTTTACTTTTTGCTATAATAAATATCCCCCAAAAATATATAAAAAAAAAACTTTTTCCCTCAGTTTAGGCCGATACGTATTCTTCTACATATTTTTCCTAAAAAAACCCGCAATAAACGTTTATTGATTGGTTTGCGCAAAAGTTATAGCGTTTACAAAATAGGGGGTAGTTTTATGGCATTTTTATTAATATTTTTTTTTACTAGTAATGGCGGCGATCAGCGATTTTTTTTCGGTACTGCGACGTTATGGCGGACACTTCGGACACTTTTGACACATTTTTGGGACCATTGGCATTTTTATAGCGATCGGTGCTATAAAAATGCATTGGATTACTATAAAAATGCCACTAGCAGGGAAGGGGTTAACACTAGGGGGCGGGGAAGGGGTTAAGTATGTTCCCTGGGTGTGTTCTAACTGTAGGGGGGTGGGTGGACTCACTAGGGGAAATGACTAATCGCTGTTCATACATTGTATGAACAGACGGTCAGGCATTTCTCCCCTGACAGGACCGGGAGCTGTGTGTTTACACACACAGCTCTCGGTCCTCGCTCTGTAACGAGCACGCACGTCGGGGTCAGGCACATGCGCCCCTAGTGGCCACTTTTGGGAGCAACGTATAGCTACGGGCTCTTACGCAGGGGAGCGGACCTGCCGCCGTATAACTTTATAACTTTTATAATTTTTCATTTTAATTGTTGCACTTTAATTATAATTAAAATCACTGCTCCTGATATAACAATCTTTTTTTTTTATTGATACATGTCCCCCAGGGCAGTACTCAGACCCCCATACTCCTTTTAAGCCTTCAAAGTGAGAATTTTTGACTTTACTTGTTCGGCTCCCATAGACTTCAACTTAGATTGGGGTTTGCCATTTGGGTTAGGAACAGTAAGGATCTTTTTTTTTTTCAATGGAGTAAAGTATAACTAAAGTACATTTTTTGTCTTGAATAGAGTGGAGAGGGATTAGAACACCTGCCAGGTTTTTATTGCTGTCTGTGTCTTCCGTTAGGGAGATTTATCCTCTCTATTTGTCCTGTTTACTGAGAGTCAAAGAAAATCCCAAATTTGGGGTTGTCACCAGAACTGGAATAGAAGGAACATCTTCCAATGGGACACTAGTTCTAGTGACAACCAAGGATTTCCTTTCACTTCCTGTTTTGGCTATGGGACAGGAAGTGACTGAAAATCTCCCATTAGGATAGCAATAAAAAAAACTGGCAGGGGTTGTAACCCTCCCTTACTAAGGGCAATGAAAAAAAAAGTTTGGACTTTAGTTCTACTTTAACCACTTCCCGCCCGGCCTATGGCCGATTTACGTCCGGGAAGTGGTTATGAAATCCTGACAGGACGTTCTAGAACGTCCTGCAGGATTTCATGCCGCGCGCCCGTGGGGGCGCGCATCGCGGCGATCGGTGATGCGGGGTGTCAGTCTGACACCCTGCATCTCCGATCTCGGTAAAGAGCCTCCGGCGGAGACTCTTTACCACGTGATCAGCCGTGTCCAACCACGGCTGATCACGATGTAAACAGGAAGAGCCGTCGATGGCTCTTCCTCACTCGCGTCTAACAGACGCGAGGAGAGCCGATCGGCGGCTCTCCTGACAGGGGGGGTTCGCGCTGATTGTTTATCAGCGCAGCCCCCCCTCGCATCGCCACACTGGACCACCAGGGATGCCCACCCTGGAGCACCAGGGTGGGCAAAAAAAAAAAAAAATGCCAGCAAAAAAAAAAGTCTAAAAAAAATAAAAAAAAAAGCATTAGAAAAAAGATGCCAGTCAGTGCCCACAAATGGGCACTGACTGGCAACCTGTCAAAAATCAGTGCTGCCACCCCAGTGTCCATCAGCGCCACCCCAGTGTCCATCAGCGCCACCCCAGTGTCCATCAGCGCCACCCCAGTGTCCATCAGTGCCACCCCACAGTGCCCATTCATGCCCAGTGCCCACCTATCTGCCCATCTGTGCCACCCATAAGTATCCATCAGTGCCGCCCATGAGTGCCCATCTGTGCCGCCTATGAGTGCCCAGTGCCGCCTATGTGTGCCCATCAGTGCCGCCTATGTGTGCCCATCAGTGCCGCCTATGTGTGCCCATCAGTGCCGCCTATGAGTGCCCATCAGTGTCGCATACCAGCGCCGCCAATCAGTGCCACCTCATCTGTGCCCGTCAGTACTACCTCATCGATGTCCATCAGTGCCATCTCATCGGTGCCCATTAGTGCCGCCATATCAGTGCCCGTAATTGAAAGAGAAAACTTATTTACAAAAAAATTAACAGAAAAAAATAAAAATTTAATTTTTTTTCCAAATTTTCAGCCTTTTTTTAGTTGTTGCGCAAAAAAAAAATCGCAGAGGTGATCAAATACCACCAAAAGAAAGCTCTATTTGTGGGGAAAAAAGGACGCCAATTTTGTTTGGGTACAGTGTAGCATGACCGCGCAATTGCCATTCAAAGTGCGACAGTGCTGAAAGCTGAAAATTGGCTTGGGCGGGAAGCTGCGTAAGTACCTGGTATGGAAGTGGTTAAAGATAGCAATAAAAACTAGACAAATGAACTGATGCATTCTGAATGTATTTGCTACTGAAATAACATTTTGATTTGAAATTCATATTTCATATCAGGACTTCTCATTTACAGTTGCTCTCTTATCAAACGTTCCTTGTCCTCTCAATGCTAAGATTTTGTCTGGATTGAGTAAACTTAAAGGGTAACTCCACTTTTGTGGAAAAAAATTGCAAATAAAAAAACAATATAATGTATACAATTGGGACACAAGTCATATTGTAAGTGAATGTTATTAAATATTACCTTTCCTTTTCATTCTGCAGCGCTGTAGTTTTATGTAAAAAGCAATATGGCTACCTGGAGGCGTTCTGCACACAGATGTATAGAACGCCCCCCAGATATGTCATTTCCTGCTTTTGTGATTGGCTAACTGATTTTCCTGGAAGTCTGAACTAAAATACAAGTCAGATTTTGGGGATCCCCTGCAACCAACAGGGCATTTTTGGTGAGATACTCTCAAAGGGAAATCATATGGCTCAGTTCACACTGGTACGACGCGACAGTCAAACGACTGTGTGGATCCAACTTTGTCCTGCGACTTGAAGTCCGACATCCACCCGACTTCAGTGATCCGACTTTGATCCCAACAATACCAAGCCCTTTGTGTCTGGTATGAATCTTGAAGGGGAACCCCACACCAAAAAAAATGTCATAGGATTCCCCCTCCAAGACCGTACCAGACCCTTTGGTCTGTTATGGATTTTAAGGGGAACCCCCACGCCAAAAAAAAAAACGTGTGGGATCCCCCCAAAATCCATACCAGACCCTTATCCAAGCACGAAAGGGGGTGGGGATGAGCATGCGCCCCCTTCCTGGACTCACTGTTAATTTGGGCAGCAAAATTACATTTTTTTTAAATGTCATTAAAAACAATCGTGTGTAGGCTCCAAAGCATTTTTCACGACGTAAAAAATGGGCATTAAAAATTTCGAACATGCTCTAATTTTTTACATCGTTTTTAACTTTGTCGTTTTTAACGTCGTAAAAAATGGTTGTGCGTGGGCTTTAACGACGTGAAAAAAACGTGCATGCTTAGAAGCAGGAGCGCTCGTTCTGGTAAAACTACCGTTCGTAATGGAGATAGCACATTCATCACACTGCAACAGACTGAAAAGCACAAATCGTCTTTTACTAACACGGAATCAGCTAAATCAGCCCCAAGGGTGGCGTCATCCGCATGGAATTTCCCCTTTATAGTGCCGTCGTACGTGTTGTATGTCCCCGCGCTTTGCTAGAGCATTTTTTTCATGATCGTGTGTAGGCAAGGCCGGTTTAACAATAATCGGGTTGAAAAAAACGTAGTTTTTTCTAGACCATTAACCACTAGCCGACCAGCCGCCGCAGTTATATGGCGTCAGGTCGGCTCGGCTGCGTGAGATCAGGTAGCTATATGTCATTTCGCATTCCAGCCAATAGGGGAGCGTGCGCCCCCTGCTCGCCCCTGGTGCCAACGCGCATGCCCGGCATAATTAACCCCTTCCTCGCCCCCTAGTGTTAACCCCTTCCCTGCCAGTGGCATTTTTACAGTAATTAATTCATTTTTATAGCACTGATCGCTATAAAAATGCCAATGGTCCCAAAAATGTATCCCAGTCATTGACCAGCAAAATTGCCTGAGGCTGAAGTGGTTAAAAAATAAAAAAATTTACATCCGGAAAAACGGTTGTGTGTACGCGGCATGAGGCTTAGGATTAAAATGGCATTTTAGTTTTAGTCCCATTTTAGTCTTCTACAATTGTTTTAGTTTTAGTCGTATTTAGTCGACTAAATCTCCAGTACATTTTAGTTGACTAAAATATCCTACATTTTAGTCGACTAAAAACTCCAGTACGTTTTAGTCAACTAAAACTCATTTTAGTCGTCTAAAATCGGATGGGTGTAATTAAATTGTAATGCATTAGTTAACATTTCTCTACAATTTCCAAACTCATTATATACTGCTGGAGTGAAAAATCTCATATGTTATTATTTAAGTTATTGAGTTATGAACATGCACTACAGACCAGTGTTAATTATGAAGTCAAATTTCAATTTAGTTTTAGTCTTTGTCTTTTGACTAAAATGCCATTTTAGTTTTAGTCCCATTTTAGTCATCTCAATTGTTTTAGTTTTAGCTGTAATGTAGTGGACTAAAATAGTACTCATTTAGTCGACCAAAATGTTTTAGTTGACAAAATTAGCACTGCCTGGACCATACCAGACCACATGCCCTCAACATGGGAAGGTGGGTGCTTTTGGGCGGGGGGGCCCCAATTTTTTTAGGGCACAGGGGTTCTCCTTAAAATCCATACCAGACCGAAGGTTCTGGCATGGTCTTGGAGGGGAAATTCTATGCTGTTTTTTTTTTAAATTTGGCGTGGGGCTCCCCTTCAAGATCCTCAGAGCACAAGTCGCATGCCAAAGTCAGATCAGTTAAGACGATGATCCGACTTTAATGATATTCAACGGGCTGAAGTAAGATCAAAGTCGGACCAAAGTAGTGCAGGAACCCTTTTCAAAGTCGGACCGATTTATGTTGAACCAGTTCAGACGGCTGTCATAGGGAACCATTGATTTACACACATCATGCCAAATGTGCTCCCAATGTCGGAGCGTTGGTCGTACCAGTGTGAACCCAGCCTAAAGGGATGCAGACCCTAAAACTTTCCTCATTAGAGCCCTACAGGTGCAGCAGCTGACTGATAATTATAAAATCATTTTCATTTACCTTCATTTTGCACAAACACCTTCTATTTTTTTCAGAATACAAATATCTAATATAAGGTCTGCAGTGATAAAGAAGTTTGCTAGCAGAAAGATTGATATACAACCCTATGGAACCATAAATTGTGTGGCACTGCAGGTGATTATTTTCATTTCTTCAGAAAACTGGTGGTGCATCCATAAAGGGATGAGAGACGCCCCCTCTCTCCTGTCACCCCTCTATCACCATAGATAGATTGATGCATTGCAATAATCTATCTATGGTCGCCGCTGGCAGTGTTCTTTTGAAGCACCTAAATAGAGCTGTGGGCTCTAATAGGCGTCCTCATTAGAGCCATGGTCTCTAATAGGCTTCCAAAATGGTAAACAGCGGGCGCAATGCTGTGCGTTCGCTGATTACTTATATGTTGTGTTAGGGAAGCAAATAAATCCTTTCCTAACACTGCCCCGCCTCTCAGCCAATCAGGTGCTCGGGTCTGGTTGCCTGTCGCCTAATTGGCTGAAGCGACAGGCGCTGTGATTGGATACCTATCAGGCATCCACTCATAGCAGATGACGGGAAGTTAACAGGAGAATACATTGAGAGTGTGGAGGACAGCAGCGTAACCCGAGACAGGTAAGTGCCGGGTGGGGGATGCACACTGGGCCAGCATTTGATGGGGCACAGTAGCGGCAATTGATGGGGAACAGTAGCGGCAATTGATGTGGCACAGTGGCAGCAATTGATGGGCACACTGGCAGCAATTGATGGGGCACAGTAGCTGCAATTGATGGGCACAGTGGCAGCAATTGAAATGCACACTGGCAGCAATTGATGGGTACAGTAGTGGCATTTGATGGGGCACACTGGAAGCAATTGATGGGGCACAGTAGCAGCAATTGATGGGGCACAGTAGCGGCATTTGATGGGGCACACTGGAAGCAATTGATGGGGCACAGTAGCAGCAATTGATGGGGCACAGTAGCGGCATTTGATGGGGCACACTGGCAGCAATTGATGGGGCACAGAAGCAGCAATTGATGGGGCACAGTAGCGGCAATTGATGTGGCACAGTGGCAGCAATTGATGGGCACACTGGCAGCAATTGATGGGGCACAGTAGCTGCAATTGATGGGCACAGTGGCAGCAATTGAAATGCACACTGGCAGCAATTGATGGGTACAGTAGTGGCATTTGATGGGGCACACTGGAAGCAATTGATGGGGCACAGTAGCAGCAATTTATGGGGCACAGTAGCGGCATTTGATGGGGCACACTGGAAGCAATTGATGGGGCACAGTAGCAGCAATTGATGGGGCACAGTAGCGGCATTTGATGGGGCACACTGGCAGCAATTGATGGGGCACAGAAGCAGCAATTGATGGGGCACAGTAGCGGCAATTGATGGGGCACAGTGGCAGTAATTGATGGGCACACTGGCAGTAATTGATGGGGCACAGTAGCAGCAATTGATGAGCACAGTGGCAGCAATTGAAAGGCACACTGGCAGCAATTGATGGGTACAGTAGCGGCATTTGATGGAGCACACTGGAAGCAATTGATGGGGCACAGTAGCGGCAATTGATGGGGCACAGTAGCGGCATTTGATGGGGCACACTGGCAGCAATTGATGGGGCACAGTAGCAGCAATTGATGAGCACACTGGCAGCAATTGATGGGGCACAGTGGCAGCAATTAATAGGGGCACAGTGGCAGCAATTTTGGGGCACAATAATGCTAACTGGTGGGCACAGTGGCAGCAATTGATGGGCACACTGGCAGAAATTGATAGGGCACAGTAGCGGCAATTGATGGGCACAGTGGCAGCAATTGAAAGGCACAGTGGCAGCAATTGAAAGGCACACTGGCAGCAATTGATGGGTACAGTGGCAGCAATTTATATATACAGCGGCTGCGTTTGATGGAACAGTGGCTGTGCTTGATGGGCATAGTATCTGCAGGTTGAAATTTCTGTTTTTGTTTTTTTCAGTTTGTTTGAGCCCCCCAAACATATTTGAGCACCAGCCACCACTGCTTCAGAATAACATAAGGTAGGAATCTGCAACAAAGTTTGGTAAAATAATTGCAATGTACATAGATCACCCAGTGGGCAATGTTTATTTTTTCAAGAAAAGTGGAGTTCCTCTTTAATACGGAATACATTTGCAGTTTGGGGTTTTTGTTTACTTCTCTGTCGGTTTCACAGCTGCTTGATATCTTTAGTTTAAAAGTAACCCCGTATCTGACGTTTCATCAGGCATGATACAAATAAAACACTTGTGCACGCTCTTATCATTTCCTGTCTAGACTACTGTAACACCCTCCTTTGTGCCTTCCACTGGGCACAGTGGCGCCTATCCCTGCTGTTATAGAAACCTGCAGCTGGTCTACTTCTCTACTTGTACTCTTCACAAGCTTTTCCTCCCTGTGCCAGTCTGCGACAAGCAAACTACAATTTTAAAGTTCAGATTTAAAAAGAAATTCTGAAAAATGTTAAATTTCCATGTTGGTTGTCACCTCCGCTGCCATCATGTACCCATCTCTGTTTTCCATTATTGCTTCAAGCCTCGGGCGCTTCTCCTGTGCTGCACTAGATCATTAGGACTTTCTTCTGGAGTTGAAAAAATCAATGGACAATTTTAGATTTGACCTGGATTGTCCTGACGTGTAAATGATTTTTCTTTTTTTTTTTTAGCTATCCTGTATTTCCATGGGCAACCATTATACAGGCTGGAGGGGGGAAGAAGTACGGGTCCACTGTTGTCTGTAATCCAGCGAGTATACATGTTAGCAGTGGGAAATCTATAGTGGGGTGGATTCAGGTACGATTTGCGCCCTCTTATGGAGGCGCATCGTACCGTTTTAACGCTGCGCCTCCGTAATTTACCTGCCCTACGCTTCATTCATGAAGCAGTAGCCACGTAATTTGCGCGGGCGCTCCTTAAAAATTGCTGGCGTAAGCGCGCGTAATTTAAATGATCCCGTAGGGGGCGTGGATCATTTAAATTAGGCGCGTTCCCGTGCATTGCGGCAAATGATGTCGCAAGGACGTCATTTGCTTTAACGTGAACGTAAATGGCGTCCAGCGCCATTCACGATTCACTTACACAAACAACGTAATCTTCAAACATCGCGACGCGGGAACGACGGGTATACTTGGCATTGGCTGCTCCTGCTAATAGCAGGAGCAGCCTTAAGCGGAACCCGACGAACGCAAACAACGTAAAATGCGTACGTAGGGTGCGCGTACGGTTGTGAATCGGCGTTAGTATGCAATTTGCATACTGTACGCTGACCACTACGGGAACGCCACCTAGCGGCCATTGTAAGAATGCAGCCTACGATACGACGGCATAAGAGCCTTATGCCAGTCATATCTTAGGCTGCAGTCGGCGTAACGAGCTTTCTGAATACAGAAAAGTCGTTACGCCGGCGCAACTAAGCAATTGCGCTGCGTAACTATGGTTACGCAGACGCAATTGCTTACTGAATCCACCCCAGTGGATTTAGCATTAGATATATTTTTTCAGGTGCAATGCATTTCTGATAAAGTGTCAGCATAACAGTTCCAGGTATTCATTAACTCCAGCAGAGGTCACAGCACTCCCCCTGAAAATGCCTTTATCTGTTTTTCTTTATCAAATGACACTACTGGTATAGTTCAGGCATCATCCAGGGTTATCATCTACCTCCTGGACTAAGATGCATGCTCAGAAGTGGCACAAGCGCATAAATTCTACCATCTTTACAGTTCTTCGTTGTGTTCACAATTGTCTGACACAGATCAGCATCTGCTGCAGCCTTTCACTCTACAAAGTTACAATGTTGTAGTCTGAACGCTGTTGGATAGGAGACAGAATAACTGCTTCCTATTGTCTGCAGCTAGGGGATGGATTCCCTGGGTTTGGGCCAAGTTATGCTAGCTATTAGGCAGGAGCCGAATACAGGGCCGGCCCTATGATGGGACCGGGTGGTACCATGGGTACCAGGCAGCACTTTTAGGGGGGCAGCATACTGATGCCCGCCAGCCCGTTCCGCCACCCAAATAAAATTGATGTCCTTTTTTTCCCACAAATAGAGCTTTCTTTTGGTGATATTTGATCACCTCTGCGGTTTTTATTTTTTGTGCTATAAATATATATATTTTTTAAGTTGTTGCTATAATAAATATCCCCAAAATTTAGAAACATAAACTATTTTCTTCAGTTTAGGCCAATATGTATTCTTCTACATATTTTTGGTACCAAAAAAAAACCCCAATTAGCGTACATTGATTAGTTTGCGCAAAAGACATTGTGGCCGCCGGCAATTCACAGGTCCCTTTATACTCCTGGATACATGTATAGAGCCATGGCAGGTCCTTTTATACACCTATATGCATGTATAGAGCCATGACAGGCCCTCTTTATACATCTATAGAGCCATGACAGGCCCTCTTTATACATCTATAGAGCCATGACAGGCCCTCTTTATACTCCGATATACATTTATAGAGCCATGACAGGCCCTCGTTATACTTCTTTATACATGTATAGAGCCATGACAGGTCCTCTTTATACTCCTATATACATTTATAGAGCCATGACAGGTCCTCTTTATACTTCTTTATACATGTATAGAGCCATGACGGGTCCCCTTTAGTTATCATGATATAAAATAAAGAATGTGGGAGCCTTTTGGTTGGTGTGATTTTTTTTCTGGGGGGGGGGGCAGAATTTCTTTCTTGGTCCCAGGCAGCACAATGTCTTGGGCCAGCACTGGCTGAATATCATATAATATAGTAGTGTAGCGGTACTCCTGTAGGGGCTGCCAAAAGTTGTGGCCCACCTGTCACCCTGCCCAGCCCGGGATTCATTTTCCTATCACCTTGGAGACAATGAACAGTCCAGTTGGTTGTTTTGTTATTTTATTGAGGGATTTGAACTTGGATAGGGATGAGAATATATGGGTTGCCCAATAGATTTATAGAACAGTCAATATGGGACAGAACTATGTACACTCCTTGTACACAACATTTCTTCAAACACCTCCTGCACAACACTTGCTTGCAGACTATCACTCCCTCTCTCCCTCACAACACTTGACTCCAGGCACAGCTAGCACATGGTTAGGCCCAACACTGGCCCTAGAAGTTTCCCTTAGTAGGCAGGGACCGTGGGTACCTTTTTGTGTAGCAAAAAGTAGAATAGAAAGTCTTTAGTGCTAGCTGTCCTGTGGTGGACTACTGCTTCCAGTAATTCCCCTTCAGTCCCTGCCAGCCCTCTCCAGCTGCAGCTGCCCGACTCCACTGCCCATGACATCACAGTCCTTACTGCTGGCTCTGCACCTATCCCAGACTGTACACTCCCAGCCTTCTGCAGCGTGCCTCCCCAGTCCTCCCAACTGTGCCTGTCACTTACCGACCATCCTGTCACACAAACACGGGTGGTTTCCTCCTGAAGACTTCCCCGGTTGTCCTCTCTGACTCCTCTATGTGTCTCCTGTCCAGATCATTCATACGGTCTTGAAGGGATCCTTCCTGCACCTAAGTCCCAGGCCCAAGGTTACCCCCTGACTGAGGAGCGGCCTCAAAAGCCCCGACAGCCTAGCACTCCATCCTCAGTTTTTCCACCCGACAACTTTTCCCTAGCTGGGCTGACTCTAGGTATTTAAGGACGTCTGCCCCCTGCCAATCCACGTTGGGGATTGGTCAGGGCTCCTTAGAACACCCCAGGCAGCTCCACCTCTCTTCTCCACCTTTCTTCTAGAATCTTCTTAAAGCCAGAGGGAGGTAACCGAGAAGTTGACATGGAAATGACATGCTTATGCACTTTAAAGATGCTCCTTGGATTTTGGGCCCTTCTATGTGGCTAGGCTGCAAAAACGTCTCACATATGTGCTATCTCCATACACAGGAGGAATAACAGAGAGTGTTTTGGGGTATAATTCTAAGTATGCCCATTCTTTGTGGAAGAATTATTTTATTAATTGACAGCTGTGTGTAAAAAAAAAAAACACTTTTCCCCTAAACTTCTAACAAAAAATGTAATCTTCAAAAAACTTTCTTTTACCTAAGTTCAAATCCACCTATTAAAATGTAAGCTAAAATAAAAAAGTAACTTTAGTCAAAGGCTTTTTTTCTAGTTTTGGAAAAAGTGGTAAAGGCTTAGAACATCTGCCAGGATTTTATTGCTCGGGAGGTGGATTGATGGCCTTAAGGTGAAAATAGATGACAATTCTGAATTTATATTAATGTCAATGGTATGATGATGCTACCCCTGTGGAGCATCTAGATGGTAGGCAGGCAGCTCTCACACACCAAAATGTTATCACAACCACCTTGGGTCATGGAGCAAATATTTTATATCTGGAATTGGACCTCCAAAGTGAAATATTCAAGTCTGAAATTAAGTTTATTCCATATATGAATTTAGCACAAAACAAACCAATTTCAAGGCTCTTCATCAGAGATTTGGAATGACCAGTTAAACAGGCCATAGATGGAAAATAATTCAGCCGGTTGAGAAGGGACCGACCAAATTTTCGATCCGTCTATGAGCAGCCTAGTTGTACTGAAGTCGACCGATAGATCAACTTCAGTACAACTAGCCTGTTTTTTTTTTACCCGATCAATATTGGTGGCTACAGCCACCATCAGTGAGCATTGTATTCTGCCAGTAGGGAAGGCTTCCCACGCTGCAGTACACTGAGTACTCTGCAGAATCCAGGGAGAAGGAGAACACACATAAGCAGTGGAGAAGAGGGCTGTACTCTTAGACAGAGGGTCACTTACAACTGCACTCTGTAGTCTGTAGCACCCAGGTGACACCATTAAGAAAGCTGGCAGTTGTAGTGGGTGCTGTCAAGCCCCCCTCCCTCCACCCCCATCATTGAAGCGGCAGTGTGAGCGGGGGAGAGGTGAACTACAGGATCTCAGAATGTTTCGCCCCCCCTTCTCCTGTCAGCAGTGCGGGAGGAGAGACAGCGGTTCTCTCATTACTTTCGCCGCATTGTTAATCTTCTGGAACTACATGTCCCATGATGCTCCAGACTAGTGGAGCATCATGGGACATGTAGTTCCAGAAGATCAACAACGCGGGGGAGTCAATAAGTGAAGCGCGGTGAAAGTAATGAGAGAGCCACTGTCTCTCCACCCGCAATGCTGACAGGAGAAAGGGGGGGGGGGCGAAACATTCTGAGATCCTGTAGCTCGCCTCTCCCCCGCTCACACTGCCGCTATCACAGCTTCAATGATGGGGGTGGAAGGAGGGGGGCTTGACAGCACCCACTACAACTGCCAGCTTTCTTTATGGTGTCACCTGGGTGCTGTCCGCCACCCCTCCTCGCACTGTTCCCATCCCGCCTCCGGCCAGCCTCTCAGGGAAGAGACTACAGCTCCCAGCATGCACTCTGCTGGGGGAAAAAAAGAGAGAGAAAGAGATCCCATAACCCAGAAACAAGCCGGGGGAATGAATGATATACTTAACTGCTCCAAAAGACAGAAACGGAAAGAGAGGAGTGTACCGAGGGAGCCATGCTGCTGCTGCTAACCAGAACCACCAGAGAGAGCCACGCTGCTAACCAGAACCCCCATAGAGAGCCACGCTGCTAACCAGAACCCCCAGAGAGAGCCACGCTGCTAACCAGAACCACCAGAGAGAGCCACGCTGCTAACCAGAACCACCAGAGAGAGCCACGCTGCTAACCAGAACCCCCAGAGAGAGCCACGCTGCTAACCAGAACCCCCAGAGAGAGCCACGCTGCTAACCAGAACCACCAGAGAGAGCCACGCTGCTAACCAGCAGCACCAGAGAGAGCCACGCTGCTAACCAGAACCACCAGAGAGAGCCACGCTGCTAACCAGCACCACCAGAGAGAGCCACGCTGCTAACCAGCACCACCAGAGAGAGCCATGCTGCTAACCAGAACCACCAGAGAGAGCCACACTGCTAACCAGAACCCCCAGAGAGAGTCACGCTGCTAACCAGAACCACCAGAGAGAGCCACGCTGCTAACCAGCACCACCAGAGAGAGCCACGCTGCTAACCAGAACCACCAGAGAGAGCCACGCTGAGCCACTACCAGGGTACAGACATGCTACACTACTGCAGAAGTTTCGCTGGGTCTGGTAAGAGGGCCTGTAGGCAATTATCCTTTACTGATCCTAGGGACTGAGCCATTAGGAACTGCCTAAGCTGCTATCCTCTAGACCTAATACAGCCTCTGCAGGCTAGAGGATAGCAGGTTAAGCAATTGTTGACTGCCACAATGAGCTCCAATGCTGTGCTGCTGGCCCGAAAATATTGTGTGTGTGTGGGGGGGGGGGGGGGCGCAGATTGCCATGTTCGCCCTGGGCACCAAATGACCTTGTCCTGGCACTGGACAGGGGCCAATAGTAAGTGATGCAATGTTAGGAGGTCAGTAGTATGTGTAGCGGGAGAGATGGTGCGCGCGCACGTGTGAGGAGGAGGCGCGCTCGTAGGTGGTGTGCAGACCAGGGAAGCTGCCGGGGATGAGGACGCTCCACGCCCGCCGATGAGAGAGCTGGACACCGCTGCCCACCCACCGCACGCCACTCGCTGCACGCCGTCGTCCGGAAGCTGGCCCCGGAGACTGGTGTAGCGCGGTAGCGTGGAGGACGGTAACGGCTCTCACAGAGGGGCTAAATCTGCTCCTCACTACATCTCCCATCACGCTGAGCTAGGTGCCTGCACCAGGACCCATAGCGGGTAAGGAAGCTAAGATGGAAGGGAGAAGAGGTAAGAAGTGGAACGCCTGAAGGGAGGCAAAAACCGGCGGGAGTGTAAGAGAGGATGACATCTACCAGCACCCACCACCGCATGTGATAAGGTCGGATCAGATTTATTATTACTGTTACCGCTACACATCTCATAGCAGCATACACACAAAGTCATTTTCTTTTTTTTTTTTTTTTTTTTTTTTTTTTTCTTCTCAAACCTGTGAGTACTCTAAGCCACCTTTAAAAAACGGATCAATTTCCCAGAAGTGCTCAATCTTTGTTAGCAAGCAATGTATAAAGAGATTATAAACATCAAACCTCTAGTCCCCTCTGACTAGTAATCACATCGCTTACAGATTGGTCTGGATAATTTTGAAACCTTCTATACTAACTCCCCACTCGGTATCGAATGTGCCATCTGATTAAAATCTGAACCGGAGTATATAGGAATGCACGCGGGATTGCACATCCGTACGCCTTATCCAGAAGGGCTGAGGTTCTGAGTTATAGGCAAATATGGCATAAAGAGTGCATGGGAGAGTGGCACCCCCCCCCTTAACAGATAAAAACCTCCATTCCAGGACATTACAGGCAAGTGACCCTCAAAAACCGGATAAGCACAGGAAATACTGCGGGCACGTTCCTGGCCTTTCAGGGGCCCCTTTCCCTCAGCAGAGAGAGGGTAGTAATATACCTCTACAGGAAGAAAAATAGAGGGGATTACTCCCCTTGCATAGGCAAAAATGATAAAGGCCTAGGCGAGGATATAGACTCAGAGTGCACGGAACCCTAAAGGATTGTCTGGTAAACCCTATGTGGCCCTTTTCTGTGAGCTCCTTTGGTGTGTGTGTTTTTTTTTTTTTTTTTTTTTTTTTTTTTTTTTTCTTTCCTATTTATTTATTTATCTTTTCCCGGGAATTTGACACCTAGCAAACTGATCTTCTGAACCATTCTAAATACGCTAAACATAGACATTGATCACAGGCCGTAAGAAGGACTACCAAAGGGAAACATAAAACGATACGGGGGTGTCAGGAAGTGCATGGCAGTGGCGAAAGGAAAAAAAAGGGGAGGACTAAGGGCCTGAACGGCGCTTAGACAACTAGGTCACTCGATAGGAATTACAGGCGTGTACTGGTAAACATGAGCTGCTCTTGGTCATAATATATCACTATATTACTATACCACCAAGCTGACCGACACAGACATATTACCAAGAAAATACCGTGAAACAGGGAACGGAAAAGAATTTCAATTTACCGTGCGCCTGAGGGGGTTAGCTAGCGATAGTATACATCCCCCACGGGTGTATTTTTTTCTTTTCCTCTTTCTGTGGTTTCCCCTCTCTTCTGGGATTATCTCCTTTCTTTTCTTTATACTCCCCTTTTTTTTCCATCTCTATCCTGGATGGAAGGAAATCTAAATTGAGCTTCCCCTGTTTTGTACAATTATAGGAGAAAAAGAAAAAAAAAAAAAAAAAAGGGAAAGAAAACGTACCCACCGTGTTTAAACCAGGGGAAGGAAGAAAGGGGGGGAAGGGAAGAGTACCCTACATCAGATAGCCTGACACCACGGAAGGAGGGGATAACTGGGGCAAAACCCAGAGAGGGGGAGTCAGGTAACTATTGTGGCAACGGTAACGGCAGAGGAGACAGAAGAAGATCAACCTGGGGAAGAGAATCAGAAGAAGGGACAATAACATGAGCAGAATGACAAGCAGGTCCACAAAGGGGGGACACCAGACAACCCCAAGTAATACAACTACAACTAGTTCAATTAGACCATTTATGACTAAAGGGGAAAGCCCACGAACTCAGGGTACCCAGGGAACAACAAAGCAACAACAAGCAAACAAAGATAAGAAGCTGGATACTGGAAAACCCCATGGGGGAAACATCAGTGAGACATCTATGGAGTCAAGAGATGAAGGAATTATAGAGCAGGGACATGAAAGTAGTAGGACCGAGGAACAACATACAGATTCGCAGATCGTATCAAAAGGAGTATTGGCAGAGATGTTGCAAAAATTGGAAATAGCGATCAAGAGTGGAATTAAAGGGGAAATACAGAACTTGCGAACAGATCTGGGTCACCTGCTCGGTAGAATAGAAACAATCGAAGATCGAACAGAGAAGCAGGAACAAGAAGTAAAAACACTAAAGGACCAAATAGGTCAAACACAACTACAACAGAGACTTATCCTATATAAGATAGAAGATCAGGAAAACAGAAGTCGGAGACAAAACCTGAGGATAAGGTCAATCCCAGAAGAGAGGGGAGAAGACCTCAGGCAAATAATGCAGAAGATATTTAACCCACTGCTGGAAAAACCAATAGAGGACCCGATAAGGATCGAAAGGGTCCATAGAGTTGGGAACCCACAGAGAGCGAGTTCAGAGCGAACAAGAGACGTTATAATTAGATTCCGACTCTATGAGGACAAAGAAATAGTGTGGAAGAAACTAAGAGGACAATCCCCGATAGTCTTCGAAGGGATAGAGTTACAGATATTCTCCGACCTATCACTTGAGACCCTGGCAAGGAGACGACTGTTAAAACCACTCTTAAAGCGGATGATAGATTTAAACATCAAATATACCTGGGGTTTTCCGGCTTGTCTGGTCGGCACAAAAGATGGAAGATCAGCAACACTGAGATTTCCGGAGGACCTGGAAGAGTTCTGTAAAAAGCTAGATATTCAGTTACCTGATCTACCAGGATGGGGATAGAGGAGTAAAGGACAAGGGAGGAAAATGATGAGTTAAACTATAATAGCTTATTCCCCAATTTTGCTTTGTTCCATGTTTGTTTTATGTTTTTTTTTTCTTTTTTTTTTTTTCCCCTTATATAGAGATCAGCGGTGGTAGGGGATATATTCATCCCACCCCCCCCCGCTTTAAGATCAGATCGGGGGGGGGGCAATCCCAGGACCCCACCTAGAGGGAACTGGGCCAGACATAGAGGATGGTCCAGAGGTCATTAATTGGCCTAAAGGGGAGGTTGGGGGGGAGGTTGGGGGGGAGGGGGGGGGAGGTGGATGGGGGGGGGAGGGGAGGAGATGGGGACTATCTCACCAGGATAATCAGAAAAGAAAGAAAGAGAAAAATCAAAGATGCCACCAATTAAATGTTTATCGTACAATGTGAAAGGTCTTAACAGCCCAATTAAGAGACATAAAGTCCTTAAGGAACTGAAAAGATATAAAGTAGATATTGCCCTTTTACAGGAAACCCACATTACTTTAGGATCAAATGTTAGACTATACTCCCTAGACTTCCCGACTTGGTACTATGGAGATACCATTTCCAAAAGAGCTAGAGGAATTGCAATTGGTATCTCAAAAAGGACACGGTTCGTATTAACGGAGAGACTGACTGACCCTGAGGGGAGATTCCTCTTCTTAAGGGGAAAACTGGAAGAAATGGAGTGTACCATAGTAAACATATACGCCCCAAATTCTCTACCAATAAAATTTCTCCTGGGAATATTAGGGAAGCTAACAGATTTTGGGAGGGGGAGAATAATCATGGGAGGTGACTTCAATGTATGTATGAACCCAAAAATAGATAAGACGTCCCAGACACCGGGTGCACAGAGTGCTCAGTTAAGAAAGTTAAAAGACACTCTATACAGGAGTCAACTGATAGATGTGTGGAGGGTCTTTAATCCAGATCAACGTGACTATACATTCTATTCCCCGGTGCATGGAACCTATTCAAGGATCGACCACATATTGGTAGATCATAGAACGTTAGAAATAGTGGTCGAGACGAAAATAGAGACCATGACGATATCTGACCACGCCCCAGTTAGCATCTCAATAGAGATCCCAGGAAATCAGGGGCTATCCCAAAATTGGAGATTGAATGAACATCTGTTGGTAGATGAGACTAGTCTAACAAGGGTCCAAAAGGAGCTGGAGGAGTATTTCAGGCTAAACGAATCAGAGGAAGTTTCAGTAGCAACTGTGTGGGATGCACACAAAGTTGTGATAAGAGGGGTCCTGATCTCAGAGGGGGCAAGGAAAAAGAAAGAAAAAAGTCGTAAAAAAGAAAAATTGATAGAAGAGATCTGCGTGCTTGAACAAAAACATAAGAAAATGGCAAAGCAACGAGAAGTGTATATGGACTTGGTTAATAAACGCAACGAACTAAAAGAACTATTAGACCAAGAAACTAGAAGAGACTTCAATTTAATAGCTAGGGAAAGATACCTGTGGGGGAATAAAACAAATAAACACTTAGCAAGGATGGTGCAGAAAAAGAAATCAAAAAATTATATAGATAAAATCAAAAATGGCAAGGGAGAGGAGATGCATACAACAAAAGATATAGCAGAAACCTTCAGAGTATATTACGAAAAACTGTACGCGGTAGAACAAAAGGACGGACAGACAGGGGAAAAAATAAACAAAATTACAAAATTCCTGAAGGAAGCAGGGCTATCAAAAATAAGTGAAAGTGATGCATCTATAATAGATAGGCCAATAACGGAAAAGGAGATTGAGCTGGCACTTGTAGGCTCAGCCTCAGGTAAAAGCCCTGGCCCCGATGGCTTTACCATTTTATATTACAAAAAGTGTAAGAAGATTCTTATTCCAAAATTATGTCAATATTTTAATGGACTGGGTAAAGACTTTAACCTAAGTAGAGAGGCCTCAGAGGCAACCATTACGGTTATCCATAAAGAGGGGAAGGACAGGAGGGACTGTGCAGGGTATCGACCAATATCCTTGTTGAACAACGACATTAAATTGTTCGCAAAGGTTCTGGCCGAGAGAGTCAAACGGGAAATGACAAACCTGATACACCCAGATCAGACAGGCTTTATCCAAGGAAGAGAGGGGAGGGATAATGGCGTGAGAGCATTACTGACAATCCAGAAAATGAAAGCGACGGGGTCCCCAGGTCTACTCTTGTCTATAGATGCAGAAAAGGCATTTGACAGAGTAGACTGGGGACTCATGTTACGCACCCTGGAGGAAATGGGATTCGGCCAAAGGATGAGGGGATGGATTGCGACGCTATATCAGGAACCTTGGGCAAAAATAAGAATAAATGGCAGTCTCTCCCAAGCATTAAAAATGAAAAACGGAACAAGGCAGGGGTGTCCCCTATCGCCACTTCTGTTCGTGCTCTCCTTAGAACCTCTGTTGGCCAGGGTGCGTAACTCCCCTGATATCGTAGGAGTTCAAATAGGAGAGGAAGAATACAAACTCTCTGCGTTTGCAGATGATGTCCTCTTCTATCTGACAAACCCCAAAATTTCGATCCCAAAGCTATTAGACCTATGTACGCAGTACGGAGAAATATCAAATTTTAAAATCAACGAAGCCAAAACCGAAATCCTGAACATAAACATAAACAGGCGGGAAGAGAAGGATCTCAAGATGAAGCACCGATTTTCGTGGGTAAAAGAACTTAAGTATCTGGGTATTTATTTAGCAAAATCAACAAAAAAAATGTACGAGATAAACTTTATCCCCCTGTTAAACGAAATTAAGAAAGAAATAGGGAAGGTGAAAAATAGACCATTATCTTGGATAGGACGAATTAACTATTGTAAAATGGTTATACTTCCAAAAATTACTTACAGGTTTCAGATGATACCTATAAGTCTGCCTGGAATACTTCTCTCAGCTTTAAAGAAACAGATTATGAATTTTATTTGGAAAGACAGGAAACATAGAATTTCTCTCCAGACCCTAAGACAACCCAAAAAAAAAGGGGGACTAGCGGTACCAGATATTAAAACTTATTACGACGCAGTGATGATGGCGAGGGTGGTGGAGTGGGCCAGAGCCAGTAAAGAAAAAAGGTGGGTCAAAATTGAAAACGAATTGTCAAAAACAAGGTTGGACAAGATCATTTGGAACCCGCCCCAATTTAGGGCACTTGATAAGAATACACATGAGATAACAAAAAATGCACTAAAAATTTGGGACACATTATATAAAAAATTAGAAAAGGAATATAACTCACCCTTATTAGCATTAAAAAATAATGATTATTTTGCACCGGGTAAAACACAGATTGGAGGAAATTGGATAAAAAAGGATACTATCCAATTAAGAGATGTAATTAAAGACGGGCACCTAATGTCACTACAAGAATTAAAAAAGAGAAAAAATGATATAGAAATTAACGAGTGGAGGTATCAGCAGCTAGACCACTTTATTCACACCCTGCCACACCCAATAAGGTCAGGGGAACAACTGACCGAACTAGAAAAAATATGTACAACGGAGAGGGTTAAGGGATCTATATCAAAACTATACAAGATCTTGCTGAAAGTGGACGGGCGAATGATTCCTCCATTCGTTGAAAAATGGGAGAGGGAACTTGGGTCACAAAGAGATAGGGTCACAATAGATAAAATGTTGACTCTGGTACACTCCTCGGCGGTAGACAGTCATACCGCGGAGATGAGTTATAAATGCATCACTGGGTGGTATATGACACCAGACAAACTATCTAAATTTAGAGATGGACAAACGGGAGACTGTTGGAGGGGATGTGGTCAACTGGGAAACATGGCCCACCTATGGTGGAAGTGCCCAAAAGTTGCGGAATACTGGGAAAAAATCCTGGGGTGCATAGAAGAAATCACAAAGGTGAAAATCAAGATGGACCCCTGGGTGGTACTGTTCCATGGGGGAGAGGAAGGAATTAAAAAATACAGAAAAAGCTTGGAGCCACACCTACTGAATGCAGCCAAGAGGCTAATACCAAGAAAATGGCAGGAGGTGGACTGCCCTTCTATGTGGGAATGGATTGACTCAGTGGAAGAAACATATAGAATGGAAGAACTGAGAGAGGGACTGGAAGGCAACAACATAGCACAAGATAAGAAATGGGATAACTGGCGGATTTTTAAGAAATCTTGGAGCTATGCTGAAAAATTAAGGGAGGAGAGCTAAGATAACACCTCAAAAAAAGGGAAAAAAAAAAAAAAAAAAAAAAGAAGAGGGAAACCTCGGTGGCATCAGAGATTAACTCAAGATTAATTATGGTGAGATAGGGGGATGAAGGGAGGGGATAGGGAAGGGGGGGGGAGGGGTGGGGAAGAGGATACAAATGTAACTCTCAAATCCCATATTATTAAAAAAAAAGAAAAAAAAAAAAAAAAAAAAAAAAAAAAAAAAAAAAAAAAAAAAAAAAATATATAATAGTATAAATATCGAAAAAAGTAAATGAATAAATAAATAAAGCAAATAAATGGTAAAGAGTTACACTAATGATGCGAAACCAAAATTAGAGACGCTAAGGGCTGGCAAACGGAACATGAGCGTATATACGCATACTCAATGAGGTTGGAGTCTGAAGTGTAAAAAAAAAAAAAAAAAAAAAAAAAAAAAAAAAAAAAAAAAAAAAAAAAAAAAAAAAAGTAGTATGTGTAGCGCCCCCTTACTTTTCAGTGCAGGTGCTACGCTAGAGTAAGTGGGAATGGGAGGATTAGTTTACTCCCATTCACAGTGTATGGAAATTTAGGCTGTTGCCAATTTTCAGAATTTGTCCTGTGGGTCAGTCTGCGCTCCGGGGGTGCGTTATCACCCCCAGACGGCAGCTGGCGCTAGAGGGGTTCTGACAGACCCACCTTCTCCCAGCAGCCAATCAGAGGAGTTCTTCCCTCGTTGGGCATGCTGGGAGGGGGATTTATCTGGGCAACCGTTTTTTTTGGCCGCTCTGTTCTGTGCGGGGCCCGAGTTCCAGGTGCCCTCAGGGTGCGCGCATCCATGGGCTCCGCCACCGTGGCCTGCTTTACTGGTGTCATGCGCCATGCGGAGCCTCATCCCAACCAAGAGAGGGGACCCAGCGACTGGCTGGGTCCCAACCTTCTGCTGAGAGGATCCTAAGCCGGGAGCTGTGCGATGGGGGATTGGCTCGGGAGAACCTAGAATCAGAGGTTGTCCAGGAGACCTAGACGAACCATCGGGGATCCAGTCACCACACTGCATGACACGTATGCTCAAGCTGTCAGTGGGTGACACTATCTGAACTGACTGGGAGGATTCACTCAATCTAATTTCACAAATCTCAAATTGTCAAGCCTGTGGCAGAGGCCTGTTCCTCCCAGTGATTCTTAAGTGGCGCTCCGGCTGCCAGGCCTGTGATAGACGCCTGTCAGGGGGCACTTTACCCACCCTGATTATGGTGGCGACGAATTGTGTTACATTATTGCTGAGAGCAGACTTGCTCTCTTTCATATCCAAGGCCTGATACTAAAGTTTCTCTACGCTCATCAACTTTTCTCTATTGTGTGTCATGTTAATGTTGGCCATGTTGGGCCTTGGAATAAAGCATTGAAAACTCAATTGACGTCTGGATACTTGCTCTTTATTCACACTCACAGCTATCACCCCTAGACCAAGTCAAGAAGGTAACTTAAATAGGTCGATCCCAAACTAAACAGTGGCTCCTTCTGTGATAAGTGATGCAGAGTTCAGAAGTCAGCATTAGGTGACACAGAGGTTAGTAGAAAGTGACACAGAGTTTAGTGGTCAGGAGTATGTGATGCAGAGTTCAGAGGTCAGCAGCAGGTATTTAATACAGTTGCCCTTCCCCCAGTCACGTGTGACCAACTTCCCCATGTCATCTTTTATGTGGCCAAAATGTTCTGACCTTGTCTTTTTACTATTAATATCTATGAAACACTTTTTTTTTTTTTTTCTTTGGTATTTTTTTTCTACTCTCCTCAGCAATGTGCATCTCATATGCTATGTAGCTTCCCTGGTCAAACTCTTGCATTTCCTTTTTATTATTTTGTAGTTTTGGAATGCTGATGGAGACCCTTCAGACTCAGGCCTCGTACACATGACCGAGGAACTCGACGGGCGAAACACATCGTTTTACTCGTCGAGTTCCTTGTTAGGCTGTCGAGGATCTCGGCGAGCCAAATTTCTCCATTCCCTTCGAGGAAAAAGAAGACATGCTCTCTTTTTGGCTCGACGAGATCCTCGAAAGTTTCCTCGTCGAAAAGTGTACAAACGACGGGTTTCCTCGGCAAAAAAGAAAACCAGCAAGTTTCTTGCTGGTTTTTGCCGAGAAACTCGGTCGGGTGTACGAGGCTTCACTGTATATTTTTTTAAAGAACAGTTTTGTCTCATTAATATGCCTTTTTACATTAGCCACCCAGATTTTACGTTTGTTTATATTTGTTGCCCAGTGGAATGCACTGACAAGTGCCATTGTTTAAAATGTCCTTAAAGCTCTCCCACTTCTCTTCAGTGTTCTTGTTGCAAAAATGTGATCCCATTTAGTGTCATGTAGTATGAGTGCAGCTTAGTAAAGTTGGCTGCTTTGAAATTTAGAGTACTTATCCTTCTCCCGTGTCTCCCTTTCCACTTCCTTCTTGTGTTTGGAGATGTGAAATTCAGGGAAATCACTCTTAGGCCCCGTACACACGATAGAATCCATCCGCAGATAAATCCCAGCAAATGGGTTTCTGCGGATAGATCCTATGGTGTGTACACGCCAGCGGATCTGTTTCCGCGGAGAAATCTCCTCTGGGATGGATTCCAGCAGATCGGATATTTGCTGTGATGCACAACAAATCCATCTGCTGGAATCCATTCCAACGGATGGATCCGCTCGTCTGTACAGACTTACCGGATCCATTCGTCCAAAGGGATTCCCCGCACGCGTCGTAATGATTTGACGCATGCGTGGAATTCCTTATATGACAGCGTCGCGCCCGTCGCCGCGTCATAATCGCGGCGACGGCGCGACACGTCATCGGCAGAGGATTTCCGCGCGGATTTCAATGCGATGGTGTGTACACTCCATCGCATCGAAATCTGCGGAAATCTTTGAGAGGATTTATCCGTGGAAACGGTCCGCTGGACCGTATCTGCGGATAAATCCTCTCGTGTGTATGGGGCCTAAGCCTTCCCATAAAAAGAAGAGAGAACAAAAAGAATAAAAGAGTTTTGGCTGTTGCTAAAGTTATACTTTAACTCTTAACTGAATTTTATACCGAAACTTAACTTATGACCAAAAATGTATTTGGCTCCTTACATGTCCTAAGACTTGAAAATGACTTTACTGGTTTCCAAATGCCCTAAAGTTAAACCAAATTCTATGCAGCCTATATCTTGGCATTTATACAGTAGTGGCTTCCCTCTGCTCCCGGCCTCCTGACTAGACAGTGAAGGTCATCTGTCTACTTACTCTTCTCTCTCCTTTTGTGTTTCATGTCAACAAATTTGCTCTCAGTGCTGCCCCTGCTTCTACCAGTCTAAGTGATGCTGAATAAGGATTGCAGATACCAAGTCAAATTCAGGTACTTATACTAGTTGCATTTAAAAAATGTACAAAGCTGCATTGATTTGTGTGTTTTGTGTCTGTTTGGAGATCAGCTATAAGGATTTAAATTGAATGAGATTACCGCTGTTCTGGAGCTGATGACATTTATACTTCCTTACATCATTTTGCAGCTCATTGATTTTTTTTTTTGTTGCCTCTTTTTCTGGTCTAAAAGGTTGTAAGTTATAACTATAATATTATGTACCAAGATGTTATAATTATTTTTCTGGAAAATGTAGGTGTGGCTTTCTTTAGACATACTGAAACCCTTGAAAATGCATTCAATACAATTTGGCCCACAGTTTTCATTGAGTTTGACATGCCTGCCTTAGACTCATGGTCAATCTATAGTTAATGTTTCCTGTATGAGGATGTCAAATTTAATAAGAAACATTATGCTACAGGCTTTTCTTTGATCGGTGCCTTATGATTTGGTAGTCATTTACATTTTGCTTGAATATGTTTGTCAATGACCTAAATGTGATTTTTTATAAAACCTAGTTTTGACAAACCTATTCTTTTCTTCCCAAGTACCTTTTATTTTAAATAATAAGAGTTTGTTGATGGTATGGTGAATGACTGTTTGTCGGCAAATTAATTGTGCACTGGTAAAGCGTAGTCAACTCAATCTACAAACACAGAGCAGAATGCCAATGATAACTGATGTGATTGAAGTCTCTGGACTAAAATATTGTTTTTGCCATTGTTTTGCACAGATGGCAATGGTAATTAATATTGTGCTTTCAGCATTTGTGGAATTCCAGATGACAGAATTTGCAGATTATGTAATAAATAGCTAAGTTATGGGACATAAAAATGCTTTATGGCAAGACATCCATGCATCAAATCAAGCTTCCTGTTGGCGATGGCACTTTAAATTCTTAAATACTTTAATAAGTTCTGTTGTTGCTAAACACAAATGGGCCATCTAAAAGCACAGCAGAAGTATTTAAAACGTAATTCTCGCAAAACGCCTTTTAACGGCAATATACCATAGAAAGTATTTGTCTCATTTCATCACAGAAAAGGCTGAACATTGCTACAAAGCATGTCTTAATTAGCCAGATACTACATTGAATTTTAATGAACCTACAATAATTGCTGAAAACAATTGTGCACATCAGGAATTTTAAATATGGCTATTTCTGGTAGCCTTACCAAACTAGCAAAAAAAAAATCGACATCAAATAAATGTCATTTTTTAACAGATGGTCTTGAAAGTTTCATTGAACGAGTATAGAATAAAAATGTGGTCAGTCTAAGTGTGTGTTTGGGGAGGGTATACAACTGTATAGTAAAATTCTCTTATTAACCACTTACCCCCCGGACCATATTGCTGCCCAAAGACCAGAGTACTTTTTGCGATTCGGGACTGCGTCGCTTTAACAGACAATTGCGTGGTCGTGCGACGTGGCTCCCAAACAAAATTGGCGTCCTTTTTGTCCCACAAATAGAGCTTTCTTTTGGTGGTATTTGATCACCTCTGCGGTTTTTAGTTTTTGCGCTATAAACAAAAATAGAGCGACAATTTTGAAAAAAATGAATATTTTTTACATTTTGCTATAATAAATATCCCCCAAAAATATATAAAAAAACATTTTTTTTCCTCAGTTTAGGCCGATACGTTTTCTTCTACATATTTTTCGTTAAAAAAAATCGCAATAAGCGTTTATTGATTGGTTTGCGCAAAAGTTATAGCATTTACAAAATAGGGGGTATTTTTATGTCATTTTTATTATATTTTTTTTACTAGTAATGGCGGCGATCAGCGATTTTTTTTCCGGTACTGCGACATTATGGCGGACACTTCGGACACTTTTGACAAATTTTTGGGACCATTGGCATTTTTATAGCGATCAGTGCTATAAAAATGCATTGGATTACTATAAAAATGCCACTGGCAGTGAAGGGGTTAACACTAGGGGGCGGGGAAGGGGTTAAGTATGCCTGGGTGTGTTCTTAATGTGGGGGGGGGTGGCCTCACTAGGGGAAACACTGATCCTCGGTTCATACATTGTATGAACCGAAGATCAGCATTTCCCCTGCTGACAGGACCGGGAGCTGTGTGTTTACACACACAGCTCCCGGTCCCCGCTCTGTACCGAGCGATCGCGTGTGCCCGGCGGCGATCACGCCCGCCGGGCACACGCACGGGAGTCGGGGGCAAGCGGGGGGCGCGCGCGCCCCCTAGTGGCGGCTGGGAGAGAGGACGTCATATTTTACGTGCTCTCGCCCAGCCGAGCCAACTGGTCGACGTATAACGGCGGTGGCCGGTCGGCAAGTGGTTAAACAGTAATTGACATAAAATGTATGCATAGCCAATGAAATGTATACTCAGATGAGTCCACAAGGAAGATAAAGAGACTTGGGAGATTTACTCGGCGATGCAGCATAAGGCCTCGTACACACGATAGGTTAACCAGAGGACAACGGTCTGATGGACTGTTTTCATTGGTCAAAACCGATCGTGTGTGGGCCCCATAGGTTATTTAACCATCGGTTAAAATTTGCTTTCAATTTAACCGATGGATTCCTAACCGATAGGTCAAAACCGATCGTTAGTAGGCATGACCATTGGTTAAAAATCCATGCATGCTCAGAATCAAGTCGACAAATGCTTGGAAGCATTGAACTTCATTTTTTTCAGCACGTCGTTGTGTTTTACGTCACCGCGTTTTGACCCGATCGGTTATTTAACCGATGGTGTGTGGGCGCGACGGACCATCAGTCAGCTTCATCGGTCAACCGATGACAACGGTCCTTCAGACCGTTCTCATCGGATGGACTGATCGCGTGTACAAGGCTTCAGGATTCTGGATCGCTGTATGTTGCATTGTTCAATAAACCTCCTGATTAATCTTACCTTCTATGTGGATTATTTTGTGTATATGTTTTATAGAATACAGCTTGGCAAGCCTATAGAGTCAGTGGCATAAGAGGGACTGTATGGGGGCTGGATCCCTGTTTGGCAGCAGAATGGGGAAGTATTAGAACTACTGTTAAGTTTATTTTTATTTTTTTGCTGTCTTTATTTGACCTAATGACCATTGTGCATTTTCAAATGAAAAATCTGATCAGTACATTCGATAATGCTAATAGAGACTTGACAAATGTATTTTGAATATACATCAAAATTGAATTACATTTAATTTTGGTATGAATGGAATTCATAAAGTTGGAGAGTGTAAAATCTGGTTGAACCAATTAGCTTCCAAGTTTTATTGCCAAAGTCTAATTGAACAAGTTGAAGTTAGAAGCTGATTGGCTACCATGCATAGCTGCACCAGATTCTGAGTCCACCAGTTTTAGTAAATCTGCCCCACTGTTAGTAAATCTCCCCTACTGTTAGAATTTTTGTTTTGTTCGAGAAAAAAATTTCTTCATGCTCCTTCAAATTTTTCTGCCACTTTGGTCCAAAACGAACATCCATTTGACTCCACTAACCATTAGAAAATCCAAAAATGTTAGCAAAATTTGAAATTTCAAACACAATTCTACTATTGTATAGCCAATTTAAAAAGAGAAATTCCCTGAACTTTGGAGAGGTTTCTTGTCACTTAGGTTTGCATGACTCACGGAAGATTGGTGTGCCGCTCAGGCTTATGTAGTAATTAGGGGAGCCATGTGTATGGTGTAAAAGTCTGCTGCTGCAGGAGTGCAAGGTAGTGGAGCTCGGTCCAGCTCCTGTAACCACTAGAGAGAGGAAGGAAAGAGTTCCCAGTGATGCACATTCATGCATGTGGTGTGATGGTGGAAGAGACAATCTCAGCCTGGGCTCTGAACCGGCCATGCCCACAGTGTGTTTTTCTCCACCCCCCAGTGCTTAGTCATGGGGATGGGATGACTAATGCATTGGGGGAATGGCCATATCTTCCACCACCACACCACATGCATGGATGTGCGGCACCAGGGACTCTTAAATTCCACTTACTTTTGCATCTTTGGTTCAGGAGGTAAAGGGATATATATCCAAGGTATAGCCAAAAGGCTTGGCTGTACATACACTAAAGGTATCACATCATGCACACTGGACATTTAGCCCCACTACATGAGGCCCTGGTATTTTGCCACAGCTGTAAGGCAACAGGTCACCATCCAGCTCTGCTGTTGGCAACTTGTCAAACTCTTTGAGAGGCTGATGGTTGCTACGGCTGTATGAGGCTGGGCTGTGCACTGAAAGGTGTGAAGGTTTAGGAAAGTATGCACCCTGGGATGAATGCCCAGAACATAAGCAGTCTGCATTCCAGGAATTCGGCCCTTAGTGCATACTATCCTCAACAAACTATCACTGACTGCACTGCTCAGCCCCATTCAGCCGGCAGCTGTCAGACTATCGTAGCATTTGACAGATTTCCAGCAGCGGGACTGAAAGGTTCACCTTGGTCCTCTAGCCCATGCTAAGCACCGGAGCATCATGCACCAGGACAAAACGCCCAGTATGCATGAGGTTTTAAAGGGTAGCTGTACTTTTAATAAAATGGCAATTGATGTCTCCTGCTCCCAGCCTTGGATAGCCTGCCTAACCTGTAATTAATAATTTGGGAAGCCCCTTTGCACCTTAATCCTGAACCTGCCTTGAACCAAAGCCAAGTATGTTTAGCTCATCCATACATAGCGCCAAGGCCAAATTATAGTTTACTTCATAGAAGCAGCAAAGCTATTTACAATTAGGCTTTGTGGACTCAGTCTAATAGAAAATAATTATTAGGGTAATAGCTCTAAACTGGGAACTTAACATTATTCCTTGACAGAATGACACCTGGATCATTCTCTTAGATTACTTCACCTAACACTGACTGGCAGGAACCCTTAAATAGTTCAAAGGCATTATGACATATGGCTCTGAAAGTCTGTTGGAGAGTACATCTCTATCACTCTACCTACTAACTTTGCACAGGAAGAACACCTATACCTGCTGTATCATTATTTCCAACTCCCAGGTCTTGCTGGTCACCAGTTCAGCCTTCTTAGAGCTAGCCTCTTATATACTGTCTCTCTCACAAGACAATCAGCTTCCTTTCCCTTGCACCTTAATGCCCCCGGCTCCTTCACTAGCCTCCAGCCACCAAGAACCTACTGGGATGATTCTTATGGCATAAAGGAATAAATCACAGTACTTCAGGTCTGATACACCTGTAAATCTGCTTATGATGTCCAAAAAACAAGAAAGAAAACTTTTAAAATGTCTTTAATGTCTACACACAGAGACCGATTTACCAGTCAACACAGTTGGATTGTGCATATAGGCAGCAGAGGCCAAAAGCCAGATTTTCTTATTATAGCTATCAACCACATAATTATTTCCATCATCAGTAGAGCAGTCATCTTAAAAGAGAAGTATGGGCTTTTCAAAACAAACAAACATTATACTCACCTAGGTGGATTCAGCATCGATCCAATGCAGCATCTCTCCCCCGTCGGCTCTGTAATGAGATCTGTGAGAGCTGATTGCTCATTTTCTCCCCTCTGCTCTGAGCAGAGAGCCATTATTGTCATTCTCTAGCTCTCTGCTCTGCCCCTACAGCACTCACTGGAGCACTGGGCTGTGGAGGGGGTGGGAGGTGCTGGCTCAGGTTCGTATCAGGTCACCGAGAGGCTGAGCCAGGTGCTGGTCTAGGCTTTTGGGTTAATACACCATATGGTTGGGATTTTTTCACAGCCTGGACCAGCTCTGTGACATCAGCAACAGTAGACTTTTGCCCACTGTTGGCTGAAAATGGATCACAGGAGTGCAGACAAACTGCGCTCCTGTGATCCATGTGAAAGGCATAGCCCAAAAAAGCATTGGCTATTCTTCTCCTTTAGACATTATTACAACATTCTACTGCAGATTATAATGTGCAAAGGGAGAATATATAAGTTCTTATAGCCCTAATTTTACCATACCTGCATTATCCTTAAAATTATCTCATGGGTGGGGGATAAAAACAGCTATAGCTGGGATAGATTTCCTGTTTATCCATACCTCCCCCAATGGATTTGCAGAGAAGACATTTCAGATGTTTACCTGTCTATTTTATTGGTTACATAGAAAAATTAAGATAGATCAGTGCATATACAAAACATTATTTAAAAAAAAAAAAAGTTAAATCACATGGATAATGTAGTAGGAGCATTTATCTCATGAATAATGGTCAAGTCTTCCCTACTAGTTTCGCCAAACATTGGCTTCATCAGGGGTCTAGGACCTGACCATTCCAAATGTGACTCCCAAGATCTCCGAGATCCAGATCGAGGCAACAAAAACCCCCGGAGATGCCAGACCAGCAATGCCAATGCGTGGCAAAGGAACTTTATATAAAAAAAGGGTATAAATAAACAGAGTGGGGCGCTGTAATATTTGTCAAATCTGATAAATCTAAATGGAACAATTAGAATAAGTCCATTAGGTTGAACAAGTTAGACAAAAAAACGAGGTAACAGCGCCCCAGAAAAGCCAGCTTGTATCACATCCGAGAGGTTAGTAGAAGTAGTGTCATTCCAGTGGCGGAGTAGTAGGTTCCTGGTTTCTAAAAGAATGTGGGTGACCACTGATCTGAAGCGTGATGGGAATTTCTCTATGCCCAAGTGTAGAATTCCTAGTTCTAGGTTGGGAGGTGTGAGGATACCAGTGAGTGAATAATCAGTGCATTTTTATGGCACTGATCACTCTATAAATGCCAATGGTCCCAAAAATGTGTAAAAAGTGTCTGATGCGTCCGCCATAATCACAGCCATTATAGTAAAAAAAACATAATAATAATAAAAATGCCATAAATCTATCCGCTATTTTGTAGACACTATTACTTTTGCGCAAACCATTCAACATACGCTTATTGTGATTCTTATTACCAAAAAATATGTATAAGAATACATATCGGCCTAAACTGAGGGAATTTTTTTTTTTTTATTTTTTTAATTGGGGATATTTATTATAGCAAAAAGTACGAAATATTGTGTGTTTTTTTTTTCAAAATAGTATTTTTTTTTCTTTTATAGCGCAAACATTTTTAAAGAATGCTCAATTTGTGGGAAAAAAAGGACGTCAATTATGTTTGGGTACAACGTTGCACGACCGCGCAACTGTCAGTTAAAGCGATGCAGTGCTGTATCGCAAAAAATGACCTGGTTATTGAGCAAAATCTTCCTGGGCTGAAGTGGTTAATAATGATTTTAATGGGCCTAAAAATCAATAGCATCTTCTTTTTATTCTACTGGTCCTATGCCTTCAGAAAATTAATGATTTGTGGGGTCTTTTACAAACTCTGAAAGCTGTAAGAGAAACATAAAAAAACAATGCAACAATTGAAAAAATGGTGACACACAGAGATGAAACAAATCCTTCTGCATAAGTTGTGTCTGTGTATGCAGCCATATCTTCTGTAGATCATTCTGAAAACACAAAGATGAAATTATTTCTCCTCAGTTCTAGGAGCAGGAGGTAGGGATCCAAAGTTTTTATCGGTTTTCCTGTTGGAAAAAGTCAGATGAGCGATTTTGGTCGGGAATCCCGACCGTGTGTATGCTCCATCAGACTTTTTCCAACGGAAAAACTGCTGGAAAAAGATAAAGAGCAGGTTCTCTATTTTCCTGTAAAAAAAAAATCCGAACGGAATTTCCTATTGTGGGTGCAAATTCCGACGTGCAAAATTCCGATGCATGCTAAGAAACAAATCGACGCATGCTCAGAAGCATAGAACTTAATTTTCGTCGTAGTCTTTTATGTCACTGTGTTCTTGGCAGTCAAAAGTTCACCAAACTTTTGTATCACCATGTGTATGCAAGGCAGGCTTAAGCGGAATTCCGTCGGAAAAACCATACAACTTTTTTCCGAGGGGAAACCAATCGTATGTACGGGGCATTAGGTTTCTTGATTATAAACCTGGTTGGTCTTTCACTGTGAAAATGCATCCAAGTAAAAAATGTTAAATGTTGTGCATTGAGTAATTACAATATTTTTTTTTGTTGTTAAGCAGTAAACTGTAATTATAATTAAAGTATGCCTGGTTTCTCCCTCTGAAACTGTGGTATACTAAAGCAGCTCACATAGTATGCATGGACTGAACAATTGTTTTGTCTTTTTTCAATGAAGTCATTAAAAATTCTGGTGCCTGAGGCGCATGCGCGGCAGCCTGAGGAGAAAGTAATGTCTCCTTAGAGCTCAGCTCCTCGGAAGTAAACACCGGTGAACTACGGGTCCGAGCAGTGCCGGAAAAAAAACACAAAACAGCTGCGGAATCGGTGGAGAGACACATACCTCGTATAGTGTTGCTATGAGAGTCATTAAATCCAAGTTTAAGACGAACGCCCTGAAAGGAGCGCCGGTGAGCAGGCTGGCGGCTGAGATGGCGGATTCTCCCTCCTCCTCACAGCACAGCTCTATGCTTACAGTAACAGCTTCTACTCACATAACACAGCACAGCGCTGGTGAATCTAATGTGGATGACAATGTCATAACAACTGAAGCCCAGCCTGATATATTTATAAAATTTGAACAAATGCTGCAGAAGGCTTTAAAACAGACTTCTGACCATATAACTGATAATCTAACCAGGGAAATAAGAGAACTTGGTCAGAGAACTACAGAATTGGAACAGAGAGTGGATGTAATAGACAATTATACAGAACACTATAGCGCTGAACTCTCAGCCCTTAAAGAGGAGAATGCAGCATTACAGGCACGTTTGGAAGACCAGGAAAACAGAGACCGCAAGTCCAATATAAGGATCAGAGGTATCCCAGAATCTGTTATGAACCTGCATGAAACCATAACGGCACTTTTTCAGGAATTAATTCTTGGTACACCAGTTGAAAGACTTGAAATGGATAGAGTACACAGAGCACTGGCTCCGCGCAAATCCAGCGGTCCCCCTAGGAAAATCATAGCAAAGCTGGGTGGAGTTCGCATCGTTTTTCGCGTCGGGTATGCTAATTCGCTTTTTCCGTCGATCTACGAAGGTACGTGCGGCCGTCGCATTCTCTTACGTCATCGCTAGTCGGCTTTTCCCAGCGTATAGTTAAAGCTGCTATTTTGCGGCGTATAGATAGACTTGCCATGTTAAAGTATGGCCGTCGTTCCCGCGTCAAATTTAGAATTTTTTTTGCGTAAGTCGTCCGTGAATAGGAAAGGACGTAACTCACGTCTACGTTCAAAAAATGACGTTGGTGCGACGTCATTTCGCGCAAAGCACGGTGGGAAATTTCGAAACAGAGCATGCGCATTTCAATTGGTGCGGGGACGCGCTTCATTTAAATGAATCACGCCCCCTACCCGCCCAATTTGAAATACGCGCCGAGAAATACACTACGCCGTCGTAACTTACGGCGCAAAATCGTCCTGGATTCGAATTTCCGCCAGGTAAGATACGGCGGCGTAGCGTATCTCTGATACGCTGCGCCAGGGCAATTCTTTGTGAATCTGGCCCTCTGTCTTTAAATGTACAAGGGTTTAACATCCCACATAAACTAACCAAAGCATTACGTTCTTTTGTGACCAAGAAAGCCAATATTATTTGCTTACAGGAAACTAATTTTACAGAAAAAACTCATCCTAAATTTCTATCTACTTCTTATCAGCAATTTCATTCCGCATCTACAACTGTTAACCAGCGTGGTTCTTTAATTGGGTTTCATCGCTCTACTCCGTTTAAACTAGTTTCTCAAATAAAAGACCCTGAGGGAAGATATGTAATTGTTACAGGCTATATTTCCGATAATCCAATCACAATTGTATCTTACTATGCCCCCAAAAAACGCCCAACAGCTTTTTTAACTCATCTTTTCCAAGTAGTTAACGCTCATACGTTTGGTACGGTTATGTGGAGATTCTAACGCTATTGTTTTCCCCTTCCTAGACAAATCTCCACCAGGTCCTACTAATGGTGTATCGAAATGAACTCTCCAACATTTGCTTACTACACACAGCCTGCTGGATACCTGGCGGGAAACTTATCCCACCAGTAGACGCTATACTCACTACTCCTACCCACACAAGTCTTTCTTGCGTATAGACCATATCCTAGTCCCATCCAGTATGTTACCAGAAATAATTTCTTCCAAAATCATCCCTTTCACAGATCATTGCGCAGTCTTTACCACAATATCTTCCACAATGCCCAGATCTCATGATAATACTTGGTGTATTAACGACATTATATTAACCCATCCATCCCACCGTATTGATATTGAAAAGGCACTCACCGATTACCTTTTAACTAATGACACAGAAGATATCTCGGCACTTACTTTATGGGAGGCCCATAAATCTGTCATTAGGGGAAGATTGATACAACAAGCCTATGTGCTCAAAAAAGAACGAAAAACAATATTCACTAAGCTTGAATCTGCCTTTAATGCATGTCATTTGGCCTTTCAATCTTCCCCGAATGCTATAAATAACTCTAGACTGGAAAGGGCCTGTCTGGATCTAGATCTCTTTTTGACTGACTCAGCTGACAAACTTCTACACAAACGCCAACACATTAAATATCTTAAGGCCAATAAACCTGACACTCCTCTGCAAGAAGTCTGAAGTTTGCTCAACATTCACAGACACCCATCAGACTAAAAATATCTTGTGAAGCATACTCTAGTAACCCAGTTAAAATACTAGAGGTCTTCCGCTCTAACCTTGCCAAATTATACTCTCCTGCTCAAAACTTTTTCAAGACAAAAGCCGACACAATGTTTTCTAAAATCACGCTCCCTACTTTAAACCAAGAGCAGAGTGATCTCCTTGAAGGCCCCATTATGGATACTGAAGTGTCATAAAAACCCTAAAACTTCAGAAAAGACCGGGTGAGAAGTGACACATGCATGGCTCACTGTAACCTCTTCTCACTTGATAGAGATCTGCCAGACAAACAACCTGGGAATCAGTTTCTTTGAGTGGCAGAAACACGTATTTTTACCCCAAAGCATAATCCTAGGAAATACACTATGGGGTAGCTTTACTAGATTCACTAAAACGGAAGAGTTTAATATCTGGTGCAGCTCTGCATGGTAGCCAATCTGCTACTAACTTCAACTTGTTCAGTTAAGCTTTGAGAAAAAAATGGAAGCTGATTAATTTCTATGCACAGCTGCACCAGATTTTGTACTCTCCAGTTTTAGCAAACTCAACCCCTATATGGCTTAAAGTTTGTATACTTACTTTTTAAACTATTGAGGTCATGTGTTTCTGGTAAATGGTACACCATGCAAAGACATTTTAGTCAATTTATCACTTCTAACCTTGTGGCAACAGTTTGGAGAAGGCCCCTTTCAGTTCCAGCAAAACTGTGCCCCTGTGCACAAAGACGTGGTTTGGTGAGTTTGGTGTGGAGAAACTCAAGTGGCCTGCACAGAGATCTAACCTCATCCCTACCAACAGCTTTGGGATAAATTGAAAAACTGATTATAAGCAAGGTCTTCCTAACCACCACCAGTACTTGACTTCACAAATGTTCTTTTGGTGTAAAAGGGCACACAATTCTACAGGCACCCTCCAGCATCATGTGTAAAGCTTTACCAGAGTGGAGGTGGTTCTAGCCATAAGGTGTTAGGCAAGAATATATTATTTCTCATAGTTTTGGTTTGGGATGCCCATCATGCTCATATAGGTGTAATGATCAGGTGTCCAGAAACTTTTGGCCAAAAAGCACAACTAGAAATAATTGGGCTCTATAGAAAAATCCTGTGGCCCCAACTTCCCCTAGGATCCAGGCACACAGCTGTAATTAGGATAATGTGTTAGCTCTTCTCGGAGCGGGATTAGAAGTAGAATAGTTAAGCCGGCCATACACAGTTTGAAATTTGAAAGAATTTTCTTTCGAAAATCATATCAAAGAATTTTCGTATGAATTTCGCACCGTTAGTGGGCTGCAGCAACAGACGATTTTCGTTCGGCAATCAAATTTGAGGAATCGGACATGTTGTAAATTTTTTGAAAAACAAACAATTTTTTAATCAATGATGGGAAAATTGTGCGAGAAATGTAAAAGAAAAAAAAATGTGCATGTGCAAGAAAAAAAAATTCCCGGAGAGAAAAGAATATTCCCGGCCACGAAAATTATTTTCTGTAGCAACATGAAGGCTTGGTTGGCCGAATTTTGAAAATCAATGGTGGCATCACCGGATCACAAAAAAAAAATGAACTTTATGACTTTGAAAAGAAAATTTCAATTTAGGTATTTATTTAATTCGGAAACTTTGTGTCCAAATTTTTTTTTAGATGTTCCCTTTAAGAGGTAACCGATTTCACATGTTTGCTACTGGAAATATTTTGTAGTATTACATTATTCAATCTACCTTTGACAGATCTGTGCTACAACTTTGCATCTATGACACTATAGCAGTATCATTATAGTGCCTTAATTGCACAAAAATTTGCAGTGTGGAAATATTGTAAAATACTAACACGCTATGAAATAGATGAAAACCTACCAGATAAATGGATGAAAATGGGATGCAAAGGTATAATTTTAAGAAAAATAGCCAGTCTTTCATTGTGAAACCTTATGGAAACACCAATGCAGGCTATGATAAAAGCAGACAAATTACAATATGATAACTATCACTGAACGTAATGATTATAATGCAGGAACAATGTGCAAATTCCATTAGTCTATGTAAAAATGTAAAGGAAAATGAAATAAAGAGAAAGAAAATGCAAATTCTCACACATGAAGCATGAATGTAAAAAACATTGTCCAACCTTTACTATAGCTGGCCGTAAAGACAGGAATCTGACCGGACATTCATGATCAAACTCTTCCAATGGTCCCTTGTTATCGCTGGTGCCTGGAAGAGGCCAGGATACTTCTACCTTTAAGCATAGAAAGGGTTTTTTAATATTGTGTTTTCCTTAACAGCTTTAAAAAATGGATGTATATTTTGCAGTGTGTCCCCCTGTTAGCTATCAAATTGTCTGGTGTTTTGCTGTAAAGTAAACCCATGCTTTGCCTATAAAGGCAAAGCAACATCCTTAATTTAATGCTAGCCTCACCAGAGGCACCTACAACCCCAGTTCTAAAAATGTTGGAACGCTGTTTAAAATCTTTATAAAAAACAATGCAATAATTTGCAAATCTCATAAACCCCTATTTTATTCACAATAGAAAGTAGTAAACGTATCAAGTGTTTAAACTGAGAAAATTAACCACTTCAATACCGCACATAGACATATGACGTCCATAAAGGGGATCTCCCATCCCTGGGTGGACGTCATATGACGTCCTGTAATTTGTGCGGTGATATCGGAATGATGCCTGCAGCTAGAGGAATCATTCAGATATCATTGTGTTCCGGCGGCGATCCTACACACCATAAGAACGATCATAGGCGCCGTCCGGTGCTTCTCCGGGCTCTCCCGCGCCATCGGGGGCCCAGAGAAAGAATCCCCCAGCGCCGCATAGGAAGCATAGAGATGACTGGTGACCACATGGTCACCAGTCATCTCTATGACCGTCGGAGGCCCGGGCGCGATGTGATGATGTCACGCCTGGGTACCGTAATGTAAACAAAGCCGCAATTGCGACTAGTAAGCATGAGATCGGTGAATTTTTTTTCACAATCTCATGCTTTCCAGCCTGGAGGAGAGATGTGGGGTCTTATTGACCTTGCATCTCTCCTTAAAGAGGACCTATCACACCTTTCCTATTACAAGGGATGTTTACATTCCTTGTAGTAGAAATAAAAGTAATAAAAAAAAATGTAAAAAAAGTGTAACATATAAATAAATAAAGTAAAATAAAAAAATAAAATACATTTTGGTCCTGCACTCCTTTCAGCTTTGCGTTCACAGGCAGATCAGTGGCTAACACCCCGGTAGCTCGCGCTCAGAAGCGAACGCACATGTAAGTCCCGCCCACATATGTAAACGTCGTTCAAACCACATATGTGAGGTATTGCCGCGTGCGTTAGAGCATGTGTAACAATTCTAGCACTAGACCGCTTTGCTTTAAAATTACGCACACTCATGAAATGGCGCCAAACGTTGTTACTTAAAAATCTCCATAGGCGACGCTTTCCTAACCACCACCAGTACTTGACTTCACAAATGTTCTTTTGGTGTAATAGGCACACAATTCTACAGGCACCCTCCAGCATCATGTGTAAAACTTTACCAGAGTGGAGGTGGTTCTAGCCATAAGGTGTTAGGCAAGAATATATTATTTCTCATGGTTTTGGTTTGGGATGCCCATCATGCTCATATAGGTGTAATGATCAGGTGTCCAGAAACATTTGGCCAAAAAGCACAACTAGAAATAATTGGGCTCTATAGAAAAATCCTGTGGCCCCAACTTCCCCTAGGATCCAGGCACACAGCTGTAATCAGGATAATGTGTTAGCTCTTCTCGGAGCGGGATTAGAAGTAGAATAGTTAAGCCGGCCATACACAGTTTGAAATTTGAAAGAATTTTCTTTCGAAAATCATATCAAAGAATTTTCGTATGAATTTCGCACCGTTAGTGGGCTGCAGCAACAGACGATTTTCGTTCGGCAATCAAATTTGAGGAATCGGACATGTTGTAAATTTTTTGAAAAACAAACAATTTTTTAATCAATGATGGGAAAATTGTGCGAGAAATGTAAAAGAAAAACAAATGTGCATGTGCAAGAAAAAAAAATTCCCGGAGAGAAAAGAATATTCCCGGCCACGAAAATTATTTTCTGTAGCAACATGAAGGCTTGGTTGGCCGAATTTTGAAAATCAATGGTGGCATCACCGGATCACAAAAAAAAAAATGAACTTTCTGACTTTGAAAAGAAAATTTCAATTTAGGTATTTATTTAATTCGGAAACTTTGTGTCCAAATTTTTTTTATAGATGTTCCCTTTAAGAGGTAACCGATTTCACATGTTTGCTACTGGAAATATTTTGTAGTATTACATTATTCAATCTACCTTTGACAGATCTGTGCTACAACTTTGCATCTATGACACTATAGCAGTATCATTATAGTGCCTTAATTGCACAAAAATTTGCAGTGTGGAAATATTGTAAAATACTAACACGCTATGAAATAGATGAAAACCTACCAGATAAATGGATGAAAATGGGATGCAAAGGTATAATTTTAAGAAAAATAGCCAGTCTTTCATTGTGAAACCTTATGGAAACACCAATGCAGGCTATGATAAAAGCAGACAAATCACAATATGATAACTATCACTGAACGTAATGATTATAATGCAGGAACAATGTGCAAATTCCATTAGTCTATGTAAAAATGTAAAGGAAAATGAAATAAAGAGAAAGAAAATGCAAATTCTCACACATGAAGCATGAATGTAAAAAACATTGTCCAACCTTTACTATAGCTGGCCGTAAAGACAGGAATCTGACCGGACATTCATGATCAAACTCTTCCAATGGTCCCTTGTTATCGCTGGTGCCTGGAAGAGGCCAGGATACTTCTACCTTTAAGCATAGAAAGGTTTTTTTAATATTGTGTTTTCCTTAACAGCTTTAAAAAATGGATGTATATTTTGCAGTGTGTCCCCCTGTTAGCTATCAAATTGTCTGGTGTTTTGCTGTAAAGTAAACCCATGCTTTGCCTATAAAGGCAAAGCAACATCCTTAATTTAATGCTAGCCTCACCAGAGGCACCTACAACCCCAGTTCTAAAAATGTTGGAACGCTGTTTAAAATCTTTATAAAAAACAATGCAATAATTTGCAAATCTCATAAACCCCTATTTTATTCACAATAGAAAGTGGTAAACGTATCAAGTGTTTAACCACTTGACAACTGGGCACTTAAACCCACTTAATAACCAGACCAATTTTCAGCTTTCGGTGCTCTCACATTTTGAATGACAATAACTCAGTCATACAACACTGTAACCAAATGAAATTTTTGTCCTTTTTTTCCCACAAATAGAGCTTTCTTTTGGTGGTATTTGATCACCTCTGCGGTTTTTATTTTTTTCTCTATAAATGAAAAAAGAACAAAAATTTTGTAAAAAAATGAATTTTTCTTCATTTCTATTATAAAATTTTGCAAAAAATGAATTTTTCTTCATAAATTTGGCCTAAAATGTATACTGCTACATATCTTTGGTTAAAAAAAAAATTGGATATTATTTAGTCTGGGTGAAAGTTATAAGGTCTACAAGCTATGGTACCAATTACTGAAAATTGATCAATTTGATCACATCTGATGTACTGACAGCCTCTCTCATTTCTTGAGACCCTAACATGCCAGAAAAGTACAAATACCCCCTAAATTACCCCTTTTTGGAAAGAAGACATTCCAAGGTATTTAGAAAGAGGCATGGTGAGTTTTTTGAAGTTGTCATTTTTTCCCACAATTCTTTGCAAAATCAAGGTTTTTTTTATTTTTATTTTTTTTCCACAAAAGTTTCATATTAGCAGGTTATTTCTCACACACAGCATATGCATACCACAAATTACACCCCAAAACACATTCTGCTATTCCTCCCGAGTATGGCGATACCACATGTGTGAGACTTTTACACAGCGTGGCCACATACAGAGGCCCGACATGCAGGGAGCACCATCAGGCGTTCTGGAGCACCCAGACCAGTTCTGACATTTCTCTCCTACATGTAAAAATCATCATTTATTTGCTAGAAAATTACATAGAACCCCAAAACATTATATATGCTTTTTTAGCAAAGACCCTAGAGAATACAATGGCGGTCGTTGCAACTTTTTATCGCGCATGGTATTTGCACAGCAATTTTTGGAACGCATTTTTTTGGGAAATAAAACAGTTTTGTGCTTTTTAAAAAAAAAAACATTAAAGTTAGCCCAATGTTTTTGCATAATATGAAAGACGAAGTTACGCCGAGTAAATAGATACCCAACATGTCACCCTTCAATATTGCACACGCTTGTGGAATGGCGCCAAACTTCGCTACTTAAAAATCCCCATAGGTGACGTTTTAAATGTTTTTACTGGTTACATGTTTTTAGTTACAGAGGAGGTCTGGGGCCAAAATGATTGCTCTCGCTCTAACGTTCGCAGCGATACCCCACATGTGTGGTTTGAACACCGTTTTCATATGTGGGCGGGACTTACGTACACATTCGCTTCTGTATACGAGCACGCAAGAACAGGGGCGCTTTAAATATTTATTTTTTATTTTTATTGTTCATTTTACTTTATTTATTTTAGTTTGACATGTTTTTCCCCAAAAATAAATGTTTTGATCACTTTTATTCCAATTACAAGGAATGGAAACATCCCTTGTAATAGGAATATAGCATGACAGGTCCTCTTTACAGTGAGATATGGGGTCAATAAGACCCCACATCTCACCTCTAGGCTGGGAAGCCTGAAAAAAAACAAGAAAAAAAAACGATCCTGGCTTCGATCGCAGCGGTGAGTCAGAAGAAGCACCGGAGGGCGAAGGGAGTGGGGACGTCCCTTTTTGCCTCCCGTAAGAACGATCAAGAGGCGGAACAGCCGCCATGATCATTCTTATGGTGTAGAGAATCGCCGGCTGAAAAAAATGATATCTGAATGATGCCTGTAGCTGCAGGCATCATTTAGATATCCCTGCACAAAGTCAAGGACCTCATATGACGTGGGCGGGAAGTGGTTAAAACACATTTTTTTCCCCAGAGTATTTTCTGGGTATTGCAGAGTATTGGCCGGGGTATTGCAAAGTATTGGCTGGGGTATTGCAAAGTATTGGTGCGGGGGTATTGCAGAGTATTGGTGCGGGGGTATTGCAGAGTATTGTGTGGGGGGTATTGCAGAGTATTGTGTGGGGGGTATTGCAGAGTATTGTGTGGGGGGTATTGCAGAGTATTGGTGCGGGGGCATTGCAGAGTATTGGTGCGGGGGTATTGCAGAGTATTGTGTGGGGGGTATTGCAGAGTATTGTGTGGGGGGTATTGCAGAGTATTGTGTGGGGGGTATTGCAGAGTATTGTGTGGGGGGTATTGCAGAGTATGGTGCGGGGGGTATTGCAGAGTATTGTGTGGGGGGTATTGCAGAGTATTGTGCGGGGGGTATTGCAGAGTATTGTGCGGGGGGTACTGCAGAGTATTGTGCGGGGGGTACTGCAGAGTATTGCGCGGGGGGTATTGCAGAGTATTGTGCGGGGGTACTGCAGAGTATTGCGCAAGGGGTACTGCAGAGTACTGGCAGGGGGTACTGCAGAGTATTGCGCGGGGGTATTGCAGAGTATTGCGTGGGGGTATTGCAGAGTATTGCGCGGGGGTATTGCAGAGTATCGCGCGGGGGTATTGCAGAGTATCGTGCAAGGGGTACTGCAGAGTATTGCGCGGGGGTATTGCAGAGTATTGCGCGGGGGTATTGCAGAGTATTGGTGCGGGGGTATTGCAGTGTATTGTGTGGGGGGTATTGCAGAGTATTGTGCGGGGGTATTGCAGAGTATTGAGCGGGGGTATTGCAGAGTATTGCGCGGGGGTATTGCAGAGTATTGCGCGGGGGTATTGCAGAGTATTGCGCGGGGGTATTGCAGAGTATTGCGCGGGGGTATTGCAGAGTATTGCGCGGGGGTATTGCAGAGTATTGCGCGGGGGTTTTGCAGAGTATTGCGCGGGGGTTTTGCAGAGTATTGCGCGGGGGTTTTGCAGAGTATTGCGCGGGGGTTTTGCAGAGTATTGCGCGGGGGTTTTGCAGAGTATTGCGCAGGGGGTATTGCAGAGTAATTGCGCAGGGAAGGCAGAGCATTGCAGAGTATTGCGCAGGGAAGGCAGAGTATTGCAGGGGTTAATGCAGGGATGGCCTAGCAGGGATGGATGGATCTGTGACTGCAATAGTCACAGATCCATCCCACACTGCTGCTGCCATCCGCGCTCTCCTCTCACACTGTACCGATCGGTACAGCGAGAGGAGGGAGGAACCGGCGTCATCAAATGACGCCGGTTTGTTTACCTGTGATCGCGCCGTCATCGGACGGCGCGATCACATGGTAAAAGACCGCTGTTGTCGGTCAGTTACCGTGATCTGTGTAGCGCCGGGTCTCATAGACCCGGCGCGCACAGAATTTTCAGAACAGCGACCCGCAGTTAAGCAACCACCTTGCCGCCGTTTTTGGACGGCGGCTGGTGGTTAACTGGTTAAACTGAGAAAATTAACCACTTCAATACCGCACATAGACATATGACGTCCATAAAGGGGATCTCCCATCCCTGGGTGGACGTCATATGACGTCCTGTAATTTGTGCGGTGATATCGGAATGATGCCTGCAGCTAGAGGAATCATTCAGATATCATTGTGTTCCGGCGGCGATCCTACACACCATAAGAACGATCATAGGCGCCGTCCGGTGCTTCTCCCGCGCCATCGGGGGCCCAGAGAAAGAATCCCCCAGCGCTGCATAGGAAGCATAGAGATGACTGGTGACCACATGGTCACCAGTCATCTCTATGACCGTCGGAGGCCCGGGCGCGATGTGATGATGTCACGCCTGGGTACCGTAATGTAAACAAAGCCGCAATTGCGACTAGTAAGCATGAGATCAGTGAATTTTTTTTCACAATCTCATGCTTTCCAGCCTGGAGGAGAGATGTGGGGTCTTATTGACCTCGCATCTCTCCTTAAAGAGGACCTATCACACCTTTCCTATTACAAGGGATGTTTACATTCCTTGTAGTAGAAATAAAAGTAATAAAAAAAAATGTAAAAAAAGTGTAAAATATAAATAAATAAAGTAAAATAAAAAAATAAAATACATTTTGGTCCTGCACTCCTTTCAGCTTTGCGTTCACAGGCAGATCAGTGGCTAACACCCCGGTAGCTCGCGCTCAGAAGCGAACGCACATGTAAGTCCCGCCCACATATGTAAACGTCGTTCAAACCACATATGTGAGGTATTGCCGCGTGCGTTAGAGCGTGTGTAACAATTCTAGCACTAGACCGCTTTGCTTTAAAATTACGCACACTCATGAAATGGTGCCAAACATTGTTACTTAAAAATCTCCATAGGCGACGCTTTCAAAAAATGTACAGGTTACCAGTTTAGAGTTACAGAGGACTGTAACTCTAAACTGGTAACCTGTACATTTTTTCAATGCGTTGCCTATGGAGATTTTTAAGTAACGAAGTTTGGCGCCATTTCATGAGTGATGCGTAATTTTAAAGCGTGACATGTTCAGTATTTATTTACTCGGCGTAACATCATCTTTCATATTTTACAAAAAAATTAGGCTAACTTTACCGTTTTGTTATTTTTTAATTAATGAAACCATTTTTTTCCCCCAAAAAAAGGTGTTTGAAAAATGATTGCGCAAATACCGTGCAAGATAAAAAGTTGCAATGACTGCCATTTTATTCCCTATGGTGTCTGCTAAAAAAATATATAATGTTTGGGGGTTCTGAGTAATTTTCTAGCAAAATAATGATGATTTGTACATGTAGGAGAGAAGTGCCAGAATAGGCCCGGTATGGAGGTGGGTATAAAAGCCCGGTATTGAAGAGGTTAAGAAAAAAATAAGGTAATTTTGAAAATTTATGGCAGCAACACGTCTCAAAAAAGTTGGGACAGTCAACAAAAAGCTGGCAAAGTAAGTGGTACTAAAAAGAACTGGTGGAATGTTTTGCAACTAATTAGGTTATTTAGAAACAGGTGATGATTGGGTATAAAAAGGACATCTTAGTGCTGGTTCACACTAGGCAACTTCGAGACAACTTCAAGGCAACTTCGAGGCAACATCAAGTCACCTCCAGAACAGGCAACATTGCCAGTGGCCAATCAAACAATAATCAGCTCTGTGATTTTCTCTTCCTGTAAAGTTGCTTCAGTTAAGACACTGATCCGACTTTGGAAGCGACTTCCATTGAAATCAATGGGTACAAGTCACCTAGAAGTCGCCTTGAAGTAGTACAGGAACCTTTTCTGAAGTCGGAGCGACTTCAGTACTGTGCATGAAGACGGCTCTCAATCACTTTAATGTAATTTAACAAAACTTTGTAATTGTCTGGGAACTGAGGAGACCAGTTGCTGGAGTTTTGGGAGTGAAATGTTGTCCAATTCTTGCTTGAGCATATGCTGCTCTAAAACCTGGCTATATCTTTCAGCATTGATGGTGCCTTTCCAGATGTGCTACTTGCCCATTCCATGCGCACTAATGCACCCCCATACCATCAAAGATAGAGGCCTTTGAACGTAGCTCTGATAACAAGGCGGAAAATCCCTCTCCTCTTTAGTCTGGAGGACTTGACGCCCATGGTTGCCAAAAGAATTTAAAATTTTGATTTGTCAGACCACGGAACAATTTATCACTTTGCAACAGACCATTTTAAATGAGCTTTGGCCCAGAGAAGATGGCAGCATTTCTGGATCATGTTAAGATATGGATTCTTCTTTGGATGATATAGGTTTAACTTGCAATTTTAAATGGCATGGCAAACTGTGTGCAAGAACAGCGATTTTAGGAAGTATTCCTGAGCCCATGCAGTGATGTCCATCACACAATCATGCCTGTTTTCAATGCAGTGCCATCTGAGAGTCTAAAGATCATGAGAATCCAATATTGCGTTTTGTCCGTGCACATAGAGTTTTCCTGATTCTCACAATCTTTTGATGACATTATATACTGTAGATGATAATATTTATAGTCTTTGTAATTTTATACTGAGGAATATTATTATACAATTGTTTGACAATTTTTAGATGCAGCTTTTCACAGATTGGTGAACCTCTGTCCATCTCACCCTAAGATAGCCTTGTATAGCCTTTTATACCCAATCATATTACTGACTTGTTGCCAATTAACCTAATTACTGTAGATGCAAAATGTTCCTCAAGCTATTTCTTGTTAGTACCACTTACTTTGATAGCTTTTTGTTGACTGTCCCAACTTTTTTGAGACGCGTTGCTGTCTATTTCGAAACTACCTTATATTTTTCTTGAAATGGTACATTTTTTCAGTTTAAACTTTTGATATTTTTTCTAATTCCTATTGTGAATAAAATATGAGTTTATGAGATTTGCAAATAATTACATATGGTTTTCTGTAGATTTTATTCCTGGAATTGGGGTTATACTTCCCTATACTTTCCTTTCCTGACACTCCATTTAGAGCCAGGAGCAAAGAAATTTGTTGGCAGTTTAGATATAGGGGAGCATGTGAGCCACTTCTCTTCTTCTCACATATTATAATTGGTGGATGCAGCTGATCATTCAGGCACCAGCGCTGCATGTAAGGACTAAGAGAAGGTTTTCGGCGTTAAGTTCCAACTGGGATCAACTTAAATCACAGGTCTTCTTCTCCTTGCTCTTGAAGAACAAAGTTAGGTATAAGCTGACACACCTCGCTGTGGTTTGAAACTTGCTTACACTCTTGTGACTTGAACATTATTATACCTCCATCCTGTATCAACACACAGAACGTAAGACAAAAAAAAACGAATTGTAGGCTAATTAAATGTTTATATCAAGGCAATTAAACAGTACATGAATTAGGAAACAAACAGAATCAAAGCTGGAGAACTAGGCAGAGTGAACATTGGCTTATAACAGGGTGATTTAACCGAATTGTAGCAATGTTAAATCAAGTTTTACCTGACACAACCAGTAATAAGCAGTCAGAAAACACAGTAATAATGTTCTTGAGTGCACCCTGCACGTACAGCTCTTTAATTTGTGGATTTACGCATTCCTAATAAAGGGATAACCCGGAAGGTGACTACAACTACAAGGCACCTAATTTCTCAATAGTATCCATCTCTCGGTGTGGACCCTTCTGTAGGTGGTGCACTGTCCCTTTAAGAATGTGGGTGGTGAGTGGCAGATGAGCTGCTAGATAAAAGCAATCTCTATTATGATAGTTTTATTTAACACAAGTTTAGAATGTGTTGTTCAGCTCACCACTCCGGGTGGGAAGCAGGTCTGGTCTCAGGCACTTGGCAGTTAGCTGTTTCTGAAGTCATGCTCCTCCCATGCAAATCTTCTTGATTATTAGCCAGATTCACAAATAGTTACGCCGGCGTATCAGTAGATATGCCGACGTTACTCGGAATCTGCGCCGTCGTAAGTTTAAGTGTATTCTCAAACTGAGATACACTTAAACCTATCTAAGATACGACAGCCTGCGCCGTCGTATGTTAGGATGCAATATTTAGGCTGGCCGCTAGGTGGCGCTTCCATTGAGTTTGGCGTAGAATATGTAAATGCATAGATACGCCGATTCACGAACGTACGTGCGCCCGTCGCAGTAAAGATACGCCGTTTACATAAGGCGTTTTTGGCGTAAAGTTATTCCATCAAATAGCTGGCCTAGTCAATGTTAAGTATGGCCGTCGTTCCCACGTCGAAATTTAAAATTTTTGACGTCGTTTGCGTAAGTCGTCCGTGAATAGGGCTGGACGTAATTTACGTTCACGTCGAAACCAATACGTCCTTGCGGCGTACTTTGGAGCAATGCACACTGGGATATGTACACGGACGGCGCATCAATCACGTCGGGTCACCCCCAATTAACAAAAAACTCGCCCCCTCATCCTCATTTGAATTAGGCGTGCTTACGCTGGCCCCATTTACGCTACGCCGCTGTAAGTTAATAGGCAAGTACTTTGTGAATACGATACGCTACGCCGCCTTAAAGATACGCGCCCCTACCTGAATCTGGCTATATGTCCTCATTGGCAGTAGGCATGCACAGTCCCTGGTCTCTGAATTTAAGTGGCTGGGTTTAGGGGATGTAAAAGTCTTCAGCTGTCCTTTATCAATTAAGGCTGATTCTATAATGACCAGTGCCCCATAAGTTCCCATCAGGAAGAGTCAGGTGCAACTTTCTTGCACACAAGGGCGGATCCAGAGTCTAGTCTCGGGAGGGGCAGAAAATAAGGTGTTGCTTACAGAACTCGGTGTCCGGTGTGTCCGCTGCAATGTTGCAGTACCGCTAAAAAATCAATGATCGCCGCCATTACTAGTAAAAAATATTTAAATATAAATGCCATAAATCTATCCCATAGTTTGTAGATGATTTTCAGGGACTGCAGACATGGTACAAGAGATGGTCAGAGACTGCAGACGTGGTACAAGAGATGGTCAGAGACTGCAGACGTGGTACAAGAGATGGTCAGAGAATGCAGACATGGTACAAGAGATGGTCAGAGACTGTAGACATGGTACAAGAGATGGTCAGAGTCTTCAGACATGGTACAAGAGATGGTCAGAGACTGCAGACATGGTACAAGAGATGGTCAGAGACTGCAGACATGGTACAAGAGATGGTCAGAGACTGCAGACATGGTACAAGGGATGGTCAGAGACTGCAGACATGGTACAAGGGATGGTCAGAGACTGCAGACATGGTACAAGGGATGGTCAGAGACTGCAGACGTGGTACAAGGGATGGTCATGGTACAAGGGATGGTCAGAGACTGGAGACATGGTACAAGAGATGGTCAGAGACTGAAGACATGGTACAAGAGATCAATGCAGCCTCATCAGTGCCCATCATTGCAGCCTCACTGTACATATGAATGCAGCCCCACTGTATATATGAACGCAGCCCCACTTTTGTATATTAATGCAGTCCCACTTTTGTATATGAATGCAGCCCCACTTTTGTATATAAATGCAGTCCCACTTTTGTATATGAATGCAGTCCCACTGTATATATAAATACAGCCCCACTTTTGTATATGAATGCAGTCCCACTTTTGAATATAAATCCAGTCCCACTTTTGTATATAAATGCAGTCCCACTTTTGTATATAAATGCAGTCCCACTTTTGTATATAAATTCAGTCCCACTGTATATATAAATTCAGTCCCACTTTTGTATATAAATTCAGTCCCACTTTTGTATATAAACTCAGTCCCACTTTTGTATATGAATGCAGCCCCACTTTTGTATATAAATTCATTCCCACTTTTGTAAATAAATTCAGTCCCACTTTTGTATATAAATGCAGTCCCACTTTTGTATATAAATGCAGTCCCACTTTTGTATATAAATGCAGCCCCACTTTTGTATATGAATGCAGCCCCACTTTTGTATATGAATGCAGACCCACTTTTGTATATTAATGCAGCCCCACTTTTGTATATTAATGCAGCCCCACTTTTGCATATTAACGCAGCCCCACTTTTGTATATAAATTCAGTCCCACTTTTGTATATAAATTCAGTCCCACTTTTGTATATAAATTCAGTCCCACTTTTGTATATAAATGCAGTCCCACTTTTTTATATGAATGCAGTCCCACTGTATATATAAATACAGCCCCACTTTTGAATATGAATGCAGTCCCACTTTTGTATATGAATGCAGTCCCACTTTTGTATATGAATGCAGCCCCACTTTTTTATATAAATGCAGTCCCACTTTTGTATATAAATTCAGTCCCACTTTTGTATATTAATGCAGTCCCACTTTTGTATATGAATGCAGCTCCGCTGTATATATAAATGCAGCCCCACTTTTGTATATAATTGCAGCCCCACTTTTGATATGAATGCAGTCCCACATTTGTATATAAATGCAGCCCCACTTTTGTATATAAATGCAGCCCCACTTCTGTATATAAATGCAGCCCCACTGTTGTATATAAATGCAGCCCCACTTTTGTATATAAATGCAGCCCCACTTTTGTATATGAATGCAGTCCCACGTTTGTCTATGAATGCAGTCCCACTTTTGTCTATTAATGCAGTCGCACTTTTGTATATTAATGCAGCCCCACTTTGTATATTAATGCAGCCCCACTTTGTATATTAATGCAGCCCCACTTTGTATATTAATGCAGCCCCACTTGTATATCAATGCAGCCCCACTTTTGTATATTAATGCAGCCCCACTTTTGTATATTAATGCAGCCCCACTTTTGTCTATGAATGCAGTCCCACTTTTGTCTATGAATGCAGTCCCACTTTTGTATATGAATGCAGTCCCACTTTTGTCTATGAATGCAGTCCCACTTTTGTATATTAATGCAGCCCCACTTTTGTATATTAATGCAGCCCCACTTTTGAATATTAATGCAGCCCCACTTTTGTATATTGATGCAGCCCCACTTTTGTCTATGAATGCAGTCCCACTTTGTCTATGAATGCAGTCCCACTTTTGTCTATGAATGCAGTCCCACTTTTGTCTATGAATGCAGTCCCACTTTTTTATATGAATGCAGTCCCACTTTTGTCTAGGAATGCAGTCCCACTTTTGTATAATAATGCAGCCCCTACTTTGTATATGAATGCAGCCCCACTTTGTATATTAATGCAGCCCCACTTTGTATATGAATGCAGCCCTACTTTGTATATGAATGCAGCCCCACTTTGCATATAATGCAGCCCCACTTTGTATATGAATGCAGCCCCACTTTGTATATGAATGCAGCCCCACTTTGTATATTAATGCAGCCCCACTTTTGTATATGAATGAAGCCCCACTGTGCATGGCACTCACCATGGCATTGCCTCGATCACACACAGCAGGTATCTCCTCTACCGACGTGTGTCATGGAACAAACAGGAGCTGTAGGTCTGTGTTCGGCAGGGCAGTGTGCTCTAGCAAGGTCCCCCCCTAGACGGGCTTGTGTGATAGACAAAACAATGATTCAATCAGTGTTCCATCTCCATCTACTATCACACAAGCAGGTCTAGCACAGGCAGCACAGCCGAACACAGACCCAGCTCTCACACACAGCAAGAGATGCCTGGTGTCATACACGCAGGAGAGAGGGGGAGTGCTGCAGTCAGCTACAGCTTAAAGCAGCCTCAGGACAGGCAGCCTACCGGGCTGGGCCAGTCCGACCCTGGTGATGAGAGAGTGAGAGACTTGGCAGCGGCAGCTGCAGGCACCGCAAAGCAGTTTTAAAAGCCAATGTGACATGATTGTCTCGGGGGGGGGCAATTGCCCTGTTGCCCCCCTCCTGGATCCGCCGTTGCTTGCACAGCATAACATTCACATAAATAACAGTCATCTCCCTTTCTCCCCACCCTGTTAACTGGAGCTAGGTAGCTCAAGGAACCATCTACCACTGTCTCTTCATGCTAGGAAGCTAGCATTATCATACATGCAAGAGGTCCTTACAACCACTATTGCATGATTTTACCTATAAAACACTGTCCACTTACATAGGTTTCCGAGGTTTACATCTGTACACAGAAACTGGTTCTGAAGGATGTGTGTAAGGGTTGCTGGCATAGAGCACTGGTGGTGGAGAACATGAAGTAGCATTTTCACCAAGAGAAAGGGATATTTGACGTAATTTCTAAACCAAAATCAATCACAAATTATAATATGTGGGGGCACAGGACTTTATAGAGATAAAAATATGTTGGACTTCAATTGGTCTTTAACTTTGCATTCTAAAGTTTAATTCTGTGACTGGTGATTGTGTGCCTGTGTGAAATGTTGCTGTCTTAAAATAATAGAACAGTAATAATAATATAGTATTTTCAATCCTGTTTGAAGTTTTCTTTTAAATCCTTTTTTAAGGCAGTAGAGGTCTGTCGTGGATCTTCCGGGCGCTTAGATGCGAGCATGGGTGTGGAAGCACACACTCCAGTGCGTGGGCACGTGCAGGGCCATGCACGCCAATGAGACTGGCACCAAAAAACTCCCTATTTAAACCTCCCCGCTGCACAGAGATGTTACGGTCTGATCTGCAGCTTATATCTGTTAAATCCTCTTCCTGAGATCCTGATCTGTTTCTTGTATTTGACCTGGATTGCTTGACTACGTTGCTCTCTGTTATCCTGCCCCCGGCTTGCCTTTTAACTACACTTACCTCTCCACTGCTTGATATTCTGTTGCTGAACCTCGCCTGCCTCTTAAATATTCTCTGCCTGTTGTTATATCTGCTTGATCATCTGTTACCGAACCCGGCTTGTCTGACCACGCATCCAGTGTCTCCACATCTCTGCACTTACCTGCTTCCTGTTCCTGCTTCCTGTCTGCATTAGTTGAGCTGTCTACACCTGCCATTAACCTGCTGGTCTACCCAGGGAAGTCTTCCGCTGCATCAAAGATGATCCAGGTACCCATACACCACCTGGCTCTGATGACCACTGTTCTCAACATCAGTGGCCTTTGAACTTCAGTTGTACGTGAGGTCTTCCCACACTGCACGCCAGGCTCGTCCATCAGGTACATGATAAGGTCTACTAAATTAGTCTTTCTTGAAGTAATTTTAACTATTAAACAATCTTATGCATAAAGGTGATTATTTTACTGTCCTATTTTACATGATAGGGTTTCAGAAACACATAGGCCCGGATTCTCGTACATGGGCGCATTGTTATGCCGGCGTAGTGTATCGAATATACGCTACGCCGACGTAGCGCAGAGTGGCGAGCACAGTATTCACAAAGCACTTGCTCCCAACGTTACGCCAGCGTAAAGTAAATTCTTTGGCGTAAGCCGGCCTAATTCAAAGTTGGTGGAAGTGGGCGTGATCCATTTAAATGAACCGTGACCCCATGCAAATGATGGGCCAAATGAACGGCGCATGCACCGTCCCATGGACGCATCCCAGTGCGCATGCTCAGAATCATGTTGGAAATACTCCCTAAGATATGTCGAATCACTGCCTACGACGTGAACGTAACCTACGCCCAGCCCTATTCACGTACTACTACGCAAACAACGTAAAATACGACGGCTGTTCCCTGGTCCATACCTTAACATGACTTACACCTGCTTTATGAGGCTTAACTTTACGCCGGACGTACGACTTACGTAAACCGCGTATATTAATGCACCGGGCGCAAGTACGTTCGTAAATCGGCGTATCTCACTCATTTGCATATTCGAATCGTAAATCAATGGGAGCACCCCTTGCGGTCAGTGTAAATATGCGCCCAGGATACGACGGCGTAGGAAACTTACGCCGATCGTAGGAAGCCTATTTTCAGGCGTATCTAGTTCTGTGGGCACGGCGCACAGATACGACGGCGCACATTGACACTTACGCGGCGTATCTTGAGATACGCCGGAGTAAGTGCTACGTAAATCTGGACCATAGTATTGCTTTTACGTAGACTGGATGTGACAGGCTTCATTTCCAGCTCTTCTTTCTTTTTTAGAGTTAAAATCAACTTTATCATTTAGTATTCATGCTGAGCCTCTAGCATTGTGTAAAACATTTATGCAGCTGATCCTTGTTGTGGCAGAATATATTTCAGCCCAATTCTCTCATAACTATATTTACAGAGACAATTTTCAGAGAAAATGAGTTCTGTAAAATTAGGGGTAATCATAGCCAGGTGTACAAAGTACAATGTCCCCGCTTGAAACCGGGTGTTTGTCAGTTGCCGTAAAAAAAGACTTTATTAAACACAGCTTGAAATATATTGTTTTAAAGTAGATGGCAATGCTTTATACTCCAGCTCACACAATCAATGTTCTAAGATTTAGCATTGCTATATGTTGATGTCACACATAAATACTTTATTCTATTATGTTTCAATGATTTCACATGACCGCTAGGGCTCCTATAACCCTTCTCCTATGTGACCAGGGGAAGGAACTAAAGACACATTGACATAACAGCAAGAAGCCTTCTCCTCCCATGATCAACTATAGTGAGATTTGGAGGAAGGAAGAAGCTTTTCATGCTGGCCAGCGCTAGGTATTTTGGGCGCAGTGATTTTAACAGTGGCCAGCAAACATTGTCAGCCCTCTGCCAGAAATCCTGTTAACAGCAAGAAACCCGCAGGACCGACAGGTAATTTCATATGGATGCACATGCAAGTAAAATAAATGGCTAGGACCACTGAACATGCATTGTACTCGTATGTTGATTTTTAAATTAGCCTCAAGATACACTCCAGTTGGCTTTGCGCCAACGACTAATTTGGATCTTGTGATATTAATCATGAATTGTGACACCACAGACACAAATCAGTTGTTTAAAGTCAATGGGGGTTATTTACGAAGGGCAAACCCACTTTGCACTACAAGTGGACTTTCCTTTAGTAAGTAACCCCCAATATTTGCCCAATTTGTGTGTGTGTGTTGGGGGGGGGGGGTTGTTCTTTTTTACTGCACTTTGGCTTTATTGAAAACTCACCACAAACCCTGTTTACAAATACACACTTGAAGTTCAAAGTGAAACTTGTTGCATCCCATATCCCATAATGCAATTAGGTTGATTTACTAAGAAGGCTACTCACTTTGCACTAGTGCTTAGCAAACAAGAGGAAGCTGTGTTCACCTTTAATATCCAATCGTGAGAAAGGGAAATGAAAGTGATTGTAAAGGCTCATTTTTTTTCTTATAAAAGGAATAAACATGTTATACCTACCCATTCTGTTGCAGTGGATTTGTACAGAGCAGCCCAGATCCTCCTCTTCTCTGGTGCCTCTTCTGTGATCCTGGCCCCTCCCCCCGGTTCGGTGCCAACACAGCAAGAAGCATGCTATAGGGGCACCGGAGCTGATTCACAGCTCTGTGTGTCCATTCAGACACAGAGCCCTGCAAGGCCCCGCCTCCTCTCTCCTCTGATTGGCTATCTGACTTTAATTGACAGCAGCGGGAGCCAATGGCGCTGCTGCGGTGTCTCAGCCAATCAGGAAGGAGAATCTCAGACGGCTAAAACACTCATCGACATCGCTGGACAGAGAGGGACCTCAGGTAAGTGTTAGGGGGGCTGAGGGGGGCTGGTGCACACAGAAGGCTTTTTATCTTAGGCGTGCACAGGGGGTGTGCCAGGTGTGCCAATAGTGTAATTGCTATGTGCTGTGCCGATTCCCCATACTGCTTGGTCTTCCCCCTATGTTGCCCCCCGCCCTGCAGTGCTGCTGGCTTTTCTCCTCTCCCCTCCCCCAGCTGCTGAGGGGAATGTTTCAGGATGGAGAGTGGGGAAATAGGCTAGTATATATGTCTTTTACCAGCACCTTACTTTTCTAAATGAACACAGTGAACACACTCGTTCATAACTGTGTTTCCTATTATTCAATTAGTGAATGAACAGGAAGCTGCTCATCACATACACTTCCTATTCATTCACTGCCCAGTGCAACTGAGACTACAGAAAAAGGCATGTGTGTTTGAGTTTTGGGGTGCACACCCTAATGCTTTAGGCTGCACACACTTATGATCTTAATGTGTATAATGCATTAAGATAAAACAACCTTCTGCCTTTACAACCCCTTTAAAGCAGATATAAAAGACACAAATTATTGTACATCTGTAGTCATGCATCCTTAAATGTATTTTTTTTTTCAATTCAATCAGTGGAGATACTTGCATATGAAATGGTTTCAGACTCTTGCAGTACCTGTGAAGCAGGGCTGGAGTGTGAGAGGAAGAAGCAGGACAACAAACCAATCAGTTCCTATGCTTACAAGAAACATAATAGGACAGGAAAGAAGAGTGACAGACAGCTGAGCTCATCACTATGCTACTTCTTCTTTCACAGTCCAGTCACAGGCTAGAGCTGGTCCAAGACAACACAGGCTCAGAGGAATTGGGTTAAACAATGCTGGCCATCAGCCTGAGGGCAACTAGCTGCAGAAAATAAATACAGAGGGGGAAATTTCAGGACTGAAGGTGAATATTGCAGAAAAAGCTGATTTTGTAAATTTACCTTTTTTATTTTTATTTTTTTGGGTTTACTAGAGTTCTGTTTTTAAAAAAAACTAGCCCTTTACTTGCACATGATTGGATGATTAAATTAAAGGGGTTGTAAAGGTACACTTTTTTTCCCTAAATAGCTTCCTTTATCTTAGTGCAGTCCTCCTTCACTTACCTCATCCTTCCATTTTGTTTTTAAATGTCCTTATTTCTTCTGAGAAATCCTCACTTCCTGTTCTTCTGTCTATAACTCCACACAGTAATGTGAGGCTTTCTCCCTGGTGTGGAGTGTCGTGATCCCTTGGACTTCAGGAGAGTCAGGACGCTCTCTACGTTGCAGATAGAGAAAGGAGCTGTGTGTTAGTGGGCGTCCTGACTCTTCTGTAGTCCAAGGGAGGGGGCAAGCACGACACTCCACACCAGGGAGAAAGCCTCACATTACTGTGTGGAGTTACAGACAGAAGAACAGGAAGTGAGGATTTCTCAGAAGAAATAAAGACATTTAAAAGCAAAATGGAAGGATGACTGCACTAAGGTATAGGAAGCTATTGAGGAAAAAAAATTGTACCTTTACAACCCCATTAAATATCGTATTTATCAGCGTATAACACGCACCCTAACTTTAAGAGGGAAGTTTCAGGAAAAAACATTCCACAGCCTCCTGCGTATAACACGCAGGCACAGTTTACCCTCTATTTTCAGGGTAAAAAAGTGAGTGTTATACGCCAATAAACACAGCATATCTTGACACTGTTCACTAAAACATTATAAGTGTGTTTGTTTGAATAAAAATAGGATATACAGAAAATATAGACATTAGTCATAGTAAAGTGCAAAAACCTTTGGTGGAACAGCTTGGCCCTGCTTTAACTATAACAGAAATACTGTAGGTAATCACATCTCCATCAGTGATAGTCTAGAATTGGTGCAAAAAAAGGTAAGCAAACATTATAAGGTTCAAGTAGGTATTTAACCTCTTGTCGACCAGCCGCCATCATTATACTGTGGCAGGTCGGCATTTTCCTGTGAGCCGTCGTAGCTGTACGTCGGTCCCTTTAAGCAGGGATATCAGGTGCGCGCGTGTCCGCAGCATTGCAAGGGTGCCAATGCGCATGGCCAGTTGTCGCGATGACCGACAGCCACGCGCGATCACGGGCATGAGAGCCAGAACAGGGGCGTGTGTATGTAAACACACAAATCCCTGTTCTGTGAGTAGAAGAGAGACAGATTGTGTGTTCCTACTAGCTAGGAACAACGATCTGTCATCTCCTATAGTCAGTCTCATCCCCCCACAGTTAGAACACACATGAGGAAACACAGTTAACCTCTCGATCGCCTCCTAGTGTTAACCCCTTTCTTGCCAGTGACATGTACACAGTAATCAGTGCATTTTTATAGCACGGATCACTGTATAATTGGTCCCAAAAATGTGTCAAAAAGTGTCCGATCTGTCCGCCATAATGTCGCAGTACCCGATAAAAAACCGCATATCACCGCCATTACTAGTAAAAAAAGAAATTATAAAAATGCCATAAGTCTTTCCCCTATTTTGTAGACGCTATGGGCCAGATTCACAAAAGGGATACGACGGCGTTTCTCCTGATACGCCGTTGTATCCCTGTTTCTATCTATGCGACTGATTCATAGAATCAGTTACGCATAGATATCCATAAGATCCGACAGGTGTAATAGTTTTACACTGTCGGATCTTAGGATGCAGTACCGCGGCCGCCGCTGGGGGGAGTTTGCGTCGTAAACCAGCGTCGGGTATGCAAATTAGGAGTTACGGCGGATCCCCGACGGATTTTCGCGTTCGCTACGTCGCCGCTAGTCTAGTTTCCCGTCGCAAAGTTAGTCGTCGTTTTAGGTGCCCTAACTTTAGTCAGCAATCGTATTGCTGTCTAAAGTATGGCCGTCGTTCCCGCGTCGAAATTTAAAATTTAACGTCGCTTGCGTAACACGTCCGGGAATACGGAAGTACGCTACGCGCATCGCCATTCGAAAAAATGACGTCATGGCGGGCAAAGCACGGCGGGAGTTAGGAAACGGAGCATGCGCAGTAGGTCCGGCGCGGGAGCGCGCCTAATTTAAATGGCACACGCCCATTTGAATTGGCCCGCCTTGCGCTGGAGGCTGCGGGCGTAGTTTTCATCGCAAGTGCTTTGTAAATCAGGCACTTGCGATGAAAACTTGCGGCGGTGTAACGTATCTACGATACGTTACGCCGCCACGATTTTACGTGAATCTGGCCCTATAAACTTTGCGCAAACCAATCAATATACACTTATTGTGATTTTTTATTACAAAAAATATGTAGAAGAATACATATCGGCCTAAACTGAAGAAAAAATTTGCTTTTTAAAAAACAAATTGGGGATATTTATTATATAAAAGTATAAAATATTGTGGGTTTTTTTTCAAAATTGTTGCTCTTTTTTTGTTTATAGCGCAAAAAATGCACTGCGTTACTTTAAGTAACGATTGCACGGTCATGCAACACTATAAGAAAATGTATGTATTTTTTTCCCCACAAATAGAGCTTTCTTTTGGTGGTATCTGCACTATAATCAAAAAAAGGCCGACAAGTTTGAAGAGAAAAAAAAAATTCTTACTTTCTGCTATACGATGTATCCAATGTTTTTTTTTTATTATTATTACATTTTTTCATACATTTAGGACAATATGTATGCTGCTACATATTTTTGGTAAAAAAAAAGCCCAATAAGCGTATATTGATTTGTTTGCACAAAAGCTATAGCATCTACAAGCTATTGGACATTTTTATTTATTTACATTTTTGCGATATTGCGACAGACATTCGGACACTCATTTTTACTTTTGACACTTTTTGGTGACCAGTGACACTAATGCCGCGTACACACGATCAGTATATTTAACCGATGGTTAAATAACCGATGGCGCCCACACACGATTGGTTTTGACCGATGAAAACGGTCCATCAGACCATTCTCATTGGTTTAACCGATCGTGACTACGCGGCATCATACAGTGATCAGTGCTAAAACTATGCACTGTCACTGTGCTAATCACACTGGCTGAGAATGGGTTAAACACCAGGTGTTATCAAAGGTTTAAATGTGTGCCTAGCCAGTGTTTTATTATAGTGTGGGAGGTGCTTTTACTAGGGAAAGACTTCAATCTTCACTCCTGTAAAAATGGTGATCTGCCTTGTTTACATCGGCAGACCGCCATTCTACCTCTCTGCTGGATCATTGGTGGGTGCTGGCTGACATTGAGTTTGCAGTACCGGCCACTGCGAACCATCTACCCAGAAGAGCCGGATCACGTATATATGCTTGATCCAGCGCACAGGTGCCACCCTGTAGCAGTACAACTGCTATAGGGTGGACCTGAAGTGATTAACCTTACTCCTACCAGAAATCTAGTGAGCTGATAACTTTCTTAGATCTTTGTCTGTGATGACTGTTATTAATTACATCACATGCAGGTGAACTAAAAAACACCTCCCCCAATGTTTTAGAGCTGGAGTATTGCATAGTCCTGTCCTAGGGTGACAACACCATGGATAGATACAGTGCTGTGAGTATTGTCAATTTTAGGACAGGAAGTATGTGATTGGCAAGATCATCAGGTGAAAATCTAAAGGAAAAAATTCTGAACATTAATGCAGCAAGAGATAAAAAAGGAGGGTGCTGCTAGGTATTTTGTGGGCAAGGAAAGATACCAGATACAGAGTAGAAAAAAGTATAGTAAAGTACAAATTTATATATACACAAAAAAAAAATGACATAAATGTTGCATAGAATAGCTTAAAAACACAAAAAGATATTCATATGGAGGTTAGAATAAACACAGCTGGATTCTACACCATATGATGATCTCACAGCTTGGAGGTCAAAACAGTGTCGATGGACCCCAACATGTTTCGGAATATATACACTTGGATATTTAATTGCTTCTTCAGGGAAGGTTTAGAATGGGCTGTATTCTCTATTAAAACAATAACAAACTATCAAAACAAATATACAGTGAATATAGATAGTATATGGTCAGTGGATACAGACATGGCAATAATAAAATTCTCATTAACCACTTCAACCCGGAAGAATTGGCTGCCCGATTCTGCACTGCATATCCCCCAAAAATATATAAAACATATTTTTTTCCTCAGTTTAGGCCGATACATATTCTTCTACATATTTTTGGTAAAAAAATCGCAATAAGCGCATATTGATTGGTTTGCACAAAAGTAATAGCATCTACAAAATAGGGGATAGTTTTATGGCATTTTTATCATTATTTTTTTTTTATGGTGGCGATCAGTGATTTTTATCGTGACTGTGATATTGTGGCAGACACATCGGACACTTTTGGCGCTATTTTGGGACCGTTGTCATTTGTACAGTGATCAGTTCTATAAAAATGCACTGATTACTGTGTAACTGACACTGGGAGGGAAGGGGGTTAACCACTAGGGGGCAAGGAAGGGGTTAAGTGTCTCCTAGGGATTGATTCTAACTGTGTGGGGGCTGGGCTACAAGTGACATGACAGTGATCACTGCTCCCAATCACAGGGAGTAGTAGATCACTGTCCTGTCACTAGGCAGAACAGGGAAATGTCTTGTTTACACAGGCATCTCCCCGTTCTGCTGCTCCATGACACGTTCACAGAACACCGGCTGACATTGAGTCTGTGGATCCTGCGGGCACGGTCACGGAGCATACGACGGTCGCTTGCACGTCTGCTAGGAGGCAGATTCAAAGCAACGTACCTGTACATTGCTTTGCCTGCCCGTGCCATTCTGCCGAAGTATATCTATGTTAGGCAGTCGGCAAGTGGTTAATATTGAACATTAATGCAGCCACCACATCTAAACACTTTTAAGCTGCAATATATTACATTTTTATTCTTGGGTTTACATATGATATAATACATGCAGCCATTGACATGTCAGGGCTGAGCTGTGGCACCAACCAGCAAGCATAGCAAGGTACCTCTTTTTCCCTCTGAAGTCTGCTATAGTGCTTGGTGTGTGCATTAAATGCATTATCATTTGGATTCTTTATAAGGGCAAATAATGACTAGAATGCACACATTAATGCAGTATTGTAGACATTAGTGCAAACCAATCTGACACTCTTAAAGGGACAGTCCTCTGTTTGAAACAACTGACTGTTTTTAATCAATAGCCCACTTTCTAATTGACCCATTGGAGTTCTTCTTTAAAGGTTATATTGCTCTGATGAAAAAATTTTTTTTTTAAATCTAATATGTGATAAAAGAAGAGATTGGTGAAGCATGTAATATTCCTTACAGGCAGACTTTCCTATCATGTACTATCGAAACCCACAAGGCATTGAATGTTACAAATGTTATCAAGCATTAGCAGGCATTTAAAGAACATCTCTTGAATTTTTCCAGCACACAAAAAGTATTTCAAGTCATGTAAATGAATGGTATTTTTTTTTTTTTACTTTAAAAGAGGGCTCAATACAGTACAGTGTCCTGGACCCAATTCTGCAAAGATGGAGAAGCTTTCGATTTGCTCAATCTGTCTCCTTCTCTTAGATGGCCATGATTGCAACAAGGAAAATTAATCCATTTAAAAATCTGCAAGCTTAAATATAAGAATTCCCAATACCCCCCTTCCCCCCATACTCTCTCTCTCCCTTTTTTTTTTTAAGAATATCAATAAGTTCCAATTGAAGAGTGGATTCTTTTGCAATTCAGGCATGTGCCGGCGATAACAGGCGAGTTGGCATGAAGAGAGGCAGAGATGGATTAATTATGCAGAGAACATGGAAATTCTGCTTATCATCGGCAAGCAAAGGAGCCCAGCTCACATAATCAGCAAACGAAGGGAGAAAAAAAAATAACAATGCAATGGCACCTTCCAGCCCATCATCACATTTTTTTACCCCCCTTGTAATTAAAAAATAACATACAATTATAGCCCTATCTGCCGTGCAAGGCAAGGAAGGAGTGGGTGTCCACAATATAATTGCAGCGGGATAATAAAGCAAAAAAAAAACAAGGACTGTCCGTTTCTGCATTGCTACATGTCCCTGTCTATAATTTTTTCCTTCTCTGTCTCTTATTTTGTCTCCTCCATCCTCAACACTTTTTATTGGCCAAGGCAACCATGAGATGAATATCTCAGGTGACATTCTGCATTAATATCCCCAAAAATAAAATGTCTGATTTATCACTTACAAGCTTGGCACAGTAGAAATGTTTGGCTTTGCTTAGGTAGATCTACTGTGGTCAAGAGCAATCAGTGTGAATATGGTTTTAGCAATTGCTCTAAAATATAATTTTGCTATTTATTTATATGAATCATCAATACTAAAAAACTTTAAGACGAATCTTTGGCATATGTTAAAATAAACTATATGGTTTGGTTTCAATTATATAAAAAAAAAAATCCACACATTTTTAGATGTGTGCAATGAATACAACAATTAATTAGCAAAGTGATTTATAAAAAAATAAATAATAGAAAATAACTTTTCATTGATGTCTTTGTCGTTGAATGTGAGTTTAATCCATGCAGCTTGGTTACTTGTTAAGAAAAAAAAATGTCATAATGAATGCCTTTTAAATTACAGATGATCAAACATTGCATTTGACCTAATTTACAAATGTGCTCTTTTTAAAAAAAAAAGGGGAAAAATTCAGTTAACGAGAGGAAAAAAAAAAGTTAGAGTGTTCAAATCACTTTCTGCTCCAGTTGTTTAGACAAAAGTTGTGCGCGCTTATCATTTTTTCCCAAATTGGTAATTGCTACATTTTCAAATGTGTGCTGTGACAATTTATATGTAAAATATGCTGGAGTGTTTTAAACTGATGCTTCTTATTTTTTTTTTTGTTATTTTTATCCTCGCCCTTTCTAGACAATTCTCAGAAACCTTCCTGCTTTATGTAATTATATGTAAAATGTTATTTATCACTGATTCAGCTATTAGCATTTGTATTGCTTAGAAGTATGTATATTATTACATTATCACATAAGAGGAAAAAGGAAGGGAAAGTCAGAATATATTTCATATAAAGACAAAATAGATAGAATATTTATAAAAAGATAGTCCTAAACTCAGTACATTTTATATATTTCTTAATTATTTCTGATAAAACATTAAACTTGCTACAGTAAAATAAAGTGATTGGACTTGATGATTTTATGACTTTTAGGTTGCTAAGTTTCCCTGAGACGTGTCTTTGTCAGGGTCTGTATTGCTTCTGCATCAGCCAATCAGATTCAAACCTGCAATAGAAATTACAGTAGGAGAATGATAGTGTGTATCTTATTGGTTCGTGTGATTTAATGCAGATATTTGTTTATTTATTTTGATAAATAAATAAGTAAAATTATTTTCTGACTCCAGTAATTAGATTGACATGTGATATGATTATACGTGGCTCTTCTTTTACACGGGTAAGCCAACATGATGTTTTGACATATTTCTAGGCAATCTTTATTAACTGGGAGTCTTGTTGGAAATGTATCTGCTAGCAAAATAATTATTTAAAACTAATTACAATCCTTTAATCAAACATGTCTAGCAAGGTGGGTCAACAAATGGTCCATCAATACGTGAAGTGATTAGGGCACCGAGAACTAAAACATCCTACAGAAGCAAGTTCTTTGAAAGTTTGCAATAATTTTTCTATGTGTTTGGCATAATCAATACTACGAGAGGACCTAAAAAACTGGTGCCACCACTGTGGGGGATCCTGATGTGGGTGAGGCCCTTTCCTGCTAGGCACTGCCCCATTCTCCTGGTGCAGAGGGCTTTAGATCCACTTCACATTTGTAAAGAAAGGTGTATGAATTTTATTTCCTTCCCAGAGGAGGGAGGAATATGGTTTTGTCTGTGGATCCTTTGTGACACCAACAGCATTTTGGGGCTACACAGAACCTCTTAATCGAGGTGACAGATTATAAAAGGATCCTACAAAGACCTGAAATGCCGTTGGAGGTGTGTGGTGCCAATAAAGTTTCAAATACCTCCTACCAGAGCCATGGATTATTTTTCTTCCTGGGGAGGGAGTTCAGTTTTGGACAACCAAAGGAGAATAATCATGACTTGGGCTTAATCACTGTGTACATGGTACCATATGTCACAGTTCTTGTACCCACACAATATGCTTTCATTACTATGCCAAAAACAAGAGTCTAACAAATACATATAAACCTCTGGAGAGGGTGCTTTCAAGGTGCCCAGGGAAGAGCTCTACTGAGGACAGCAAGGTTCAAAAAAAAGAAAGTATGTTTTAATAAGGTATAAATAATGGTGACCAAAGGCCTTGTGTCAACTGATGCTTTGCAGATGTACTACCTGGAGGTTATCAGTCTAATAAAAACTGTCCCAACCATCTCTGCTGCCTGAATTCAAGTTGCTAGTCTGGGAAAGGAGTCAGGAAGGTGGCCCACAGACCCTTGATTCCTTTCTCTTTGTGTCTCTGGTGAGCAGCAGAAGGCAGAGCAGGATATGAGGGAGCCTTTCTGAAGGGTCTACTTGTCCTCTCTCTCCTCTTCTTCTTCTCAATCTGTCCCCCTGGCTTTTTAAATATTTTGTTTTTATCCCCAGTCCTCTCCCTGTTTCTGATTTCCTTGGATCAGGGGTAGGACTTTTCCAGTAGCACCTTTTCCTCCCTCTCTCCCTATGTTGGCTGGACTTTGCAGCCAGTCAGTATCCCTCTCTACTCTCTCTCACCAGCCTGTCAATCCCTTGGCCAGGCAGAATAAGTAACTATGCTGTCGCTGACAGGTTGCTTGGGCTTTGTGGCTCCCAGCTTAATGGAGCCACCAGCCAGGCTACACTAGCCTAGTTGTTGCACCTGAACCCAAAGACAGACACAAAGACAGATGGTTATTTGGGCCCCCATATCTAAGCCTCTGATTCCTACACATCTCTTGGCGCATTGGCATCCATTTTTTTTCATGTTTCCATGTGACACACTCTTGTCTTTAAAAGGTGTTCATATTTTTTTAATTAATGTTTGTGGGCAGGGTTAATCTCCCTGTATTCTCTCCACCAGGACACCAGTGAAAAAAAATATTGATATGAATTAAAGTTGGTGTTTTAGCAGTTTCAAATGACTGTACAAATAAAATCTACCAGTAAATTGGGCAAATATGCCTTGCAACTGCCACCATGATGGGTTTTTTTTTTTTTTTTTTTTTTTTCCTTACTTCAGGTTCCACCTCGTAGAGTTTCTTTAGAGCGCTCAGCTTTTGTTTTTGCCAGCCCACATAGCGTCTCTATTTGGTTTTACATCATTAGTAAGGGTGTGCTCAAAAGCAAACCATGATGGGTTTTGATACATTTTCATTGCAATTTAGATCCTTGGTTTGCTCAGAATTGAGGAATGTTTAAAGCCATTGGTGGTAGATTGCTGTAAACTATTCAGTTTGGAATAATCACTTTTATTCTTGTCCCAGGCCGTTTAATACTTTTGTAGCAAACCCCTGAGGGAGCTACTTTTGTTTGTTCAGTCCGTTACTCTGCCTTTCAACCCCAATGAACTGTCCCAGCCCCTCTGGCACACATGTGATTAATGGAATAACTCAGCAGAAATATACAACACAGTTTTTCTTGTAGTGTACTTGAAGGAAAGTAAAATTCAGGTTAACATTAGTCAGCCAGGACCTGTGTAAGTACCCAGGAGTTGGTTGAAACAGTTTAAAGAAAACAGTCAGGAACACTATACAAACAACAAAAGCAATAGGTAACAATATGTACAGATTAAATGGACTCCCCAATAACTTTTGGTGTGTGTGGGATGCTGTGGCTAAAGGGGAACCCCAGGCCGGCCTACGATACCTCTAGTACACACACAGTGAAATGATCTCCATACCCGTGGTGTGTCCCCTTTAAGAGCAACCGCAGCAATGTCCTGGAAGCAAAGCTTTGCGTTTTATTATCTTCACCAGCAATGTAGGAGCTTTGTGGACAATATTTGGATGTGGTATCCTATGAAAAGCATTAAAGGCTCCTGGGCAAAGCTCCCTCACCAAATCCTGTACACAGTTAGCGGTTCTCCCCTGATCGTTCGATCGATCTTAGATGCAGGTGTGTCGCAGTGGCATTCAGTCCATGAGCTGTTGCAGGGTGTCCTTCTTTAACATGAACAGTCTGTACCTCTGGGCTGGAGCTGCATGAACAATCTGTTCCTCTGGGCTGGAGTTGCAGGCTGTGTGCCCCTTGGTAGGCTCTGATTCCACACGCACACATAGAGTGCAGGAGATGTTCTCCTGATGGGGTGCAGGCACAAAGAGGCTCTGGCCTAGTTCCTCTGGATTTTTATCTCCTCCCCCACAGTCATTTGCTGATGCCTGAAGATTGGCTCAGGTTCTTCCAATAGGGAGTTTACAGACAACTTACAATAGGGAGTTTACAAACAAGCAGATCTGAGTGTCTGTGTGAAGAGAGAAAGGGGGGTGAAAAAGTCCACGCTGCTGTCCCCTAATAGATTAGATCAGTCTGGAGAAGTACTTGCTACACTTGTATTCGTCCCAAAAGGATACAGAAGCAATGGCCAATACTGCAGGCTTAACATATATCCATCTTCTTGGTCAAATGCCAGCATCCTGCATGTAAGTGATACATATATTCAGACTTTGATTGCAAAGATCATGAGCATGCAAGGTTTGTAGTTTTCATCACCTGTTTATACTGTTGGAGCGGGGTAAACCTCGTCTTTCTTAAAGGGATAGTTCACCTTTTCAGATAAAAGGAAAAAGGTGAACTAACACCCTACGTCCCCCAACTGACCCCCCTGTCCCCACTGTACTCACCTCTTTGAGTGATAAGCTTTCAGTGCCCATGCAGCTGGTGTAGGGGTCTGGGATTTGAAATCCCTGCACGTTTTCCCCTTCTTTCTGCAGGGCTTCTGGGATGGATCAGAGAAATTCCAATTGGTGAAATCAGTCAAATTTTGGCACTGACCAATCGGAATCACTCTGATCCATTCTGGAAGCCCTGCATAATGAAGGCAGTGGTTAGCACTTACCATTTGCAGCACTTTCTGTATGTAATTTGAATGTTATCATTGTGTTGTGTGGGTTTTCAGCAGTTACTTTGGTTATATCCCACACTTCAAAGACAAGCTGGTAAGGTAATTAGCTCCTGTCTAAAAATTGTCTCTTGTATGATATTCTATTCAGCATGCTCAAAATGGCTGCCTCAACCTCTGCTCCAATAAGAAATATTTGCTGACTGGTGAACAGTGGCATTGAGACATCACGCTCAGGGGACGGAGAGCTTCCTGGGAACCATCAGAGGGATAAAGGCCTGGGCTGGGCTATAGCCACCTGCCTCAAACCGCTTGCCTTCTGGTAAGCGGCTTTCCATATTCCGGTGGAGGGTCACTGTATGCATATGTGTCACTGGGTGTTGTGGAACGTAGAATCGATCATTGCAAGGACTGTATCTTATTGCCTGTGAACACTTGTGTCATCTGAACAGCCACGGATTCATCACATCTTTAAATGTGTGTGATTTAATTGTTTTTGTGGCGCGGCTTTTTCTTTTGTTTATTGCCATTGTGTTTTCACACGCTTGCTGCTGCCAGGGACTGGAGGGTGGGGGGGTTATTAGCGCGGTTTTTTGTTGTTTAAGAAATAAAAGTGCTTTAAGTGCGCAAAGAGAAAAGAGTTATAGAAATATAACAAAAAATAAACTGAATAAAACTTCAAGATCCAGCAGGAAGAGGGGATTTATATTGTTTAGCTTTAGAAATACCAATTATTTAGTTTATTATCCATGGTGAAATAAAGCAAATTTATTTCAGCCATGTATAAATATTAAATACCATACCAGTATGCACTGCACACAGAAGGGTTTTTACCTTCATGCATAGCCTTTAGAACCACTTAAACTCTAAAGCTGGATACACACTATACAATTGTCTGTAGATCTTTTCCTTCAGGTTTACCAAAACCATATAATATGAGGTCAAACCTTAAGAGTTTTAATTTGTATGCACTCAGGAAGGCCCTTGCACTACATGGTTTTGGTAAATCTAAAGGAAATCAGACAGCAAAAGTTGTATAGTGTTTATGGGGTCTAAGGCTACATTCACACCTAAGCATCACATTTTGAAGCGTTTTTCAGGTGTTTTTGTAACTGTTTTTTGGAGCACAATTGCGTGTTTATGCAGCTTTTGTCAGACATTTTTTTCAGGCTATTTCAATTAAAAGGTGTGGAGTGCAAAAGTGACGAAGAGCTGCTGTTAGAGAGGAAACGTGCAACAAAATGCTTAAAAATACACACAAAAAAAGCTTACACCGTGCTTTTCAGGCATTTCCATTGAAGTCATGGGGACAAAAATGCTCAATTCTGCCTGAGAAGTAGCTCATGTACTTTTTTGAGCGACAGGAGTTTTGCTACATGCAACAGCACGATCAGATGTGAACAAGGGCTATTGAAAACAATGGGTTTTTGCTCGTTGAGCATTTTTGAACTTTGAGCTATAAACAACAAAATGCTCAAGCGTGAACATGGTCTCAGCACCCTTGGACCAATCTTCTAACACTGCCAGGGATCTTTGGATGGAGTTTGGGAAAGTTTAAGCTTTTTCTAGATTCCTATTGCTTCCTTTATTTTAATAAAGTTGAGTTCTGGTCACTTCCTAAGTGGTCAGCCATCTTGAGTGGTCAGTGGTCATTATGAAGTGAAATAAAACTTACCCAGCAGGGCACAATAATAATTAAATAAATACTTGCATTGCTATCCATTGGCATAATAACCTCCCACTTCCTGTGTGGTCATTGAGACTCCCCAGTGGGACCATAAAGAGAGATTATATCCCTTCCCTACTCCATCCAAAACTAAGGAACAAATTATGGCTGGAGTTCTACTTTAAACTTTAGAGATGCACCTAACATATTGCTTTTAAGTAGACTGACCCTTAAAATAAGGACTTGTAATGGATTTGTAAATTGTTGCTCGTATAACACTTGTTTTCCTCATTTTAAAATAAATGTGTTGACTAAAATGTTTTAAGACATTGAGATATTTAAAATGAATGCCACAATGATTATCAACAATGAAAGTGAATTTGTGAAACAGGTAAGATGGTATCACTGGATAGTCTGCTTTTCTTTGGGGCCGGTGCATCAAAAAAGCAAGTTATTTAAACTCTTTGATGAAACAAGTCTATAGAATACCACAGAGCCGTGTGAGATTCTATCTCAGGACAGATAATATCTCCTGTTTGATGAATATACCTTATGGTTCTTTTCAAAGACTTGGCTTGTTTGTATCTTAATGCTAAGCTCTGAAATATGATGCATAATTTATGATGTGCATATTCTTACATTCAGCTTAAACAGTTTCCCTATAAGAAGGCAATGCTGAAATTGTTATCTTTATTCAAATAAATTGTGTTCCATAGCTTGGTTCATAAATAAAACAAAAGAATAGAAAAGAGCATTGTACATTATTTTAGCCATCATCATCAAGAGCTAAATATTGGATAAAATCCTTCTTTGAATTTAAAGTTACATAAACTCACTAATACTCTTGTATCATGAATAGGAATCAAAAAGGAAAAATGCCAGCTTTGGGGATCATTTGTACATTCTGGTTCGATTTTTGTATTGTTCTCCAAAAACTGTTTGTAGTATCTCGCTGCAAACGTTGTAGGAAGACTAAAGTTGAGTAAAAGAAAATGTAACCTGAAAAAAATATATTTTCTGAATGCTTTACATACATTAATGCATGAACACAAGACAATGAACACCTATGACTCTACAACAATGATGCATATACAGGCCACGTGACCTAGTGCAGCTTGGCAATGCAACACAGCGTAACCTGTGAAGAAAAATGATCAGCCACATTTAATTGGTCTGACTTTGTTACACAATTAAAGTACAATAATGAATTGGCCCATGGTAAGACAAGGGGGTAGATTCAGGTAGGGGCACGCACTGATACGGCGACGCAGCGTATCGTCTTTACGCTACGCCGCCGTAAATTACAGGAGCAAGTGCTGTATTCACGAAGCACTTGCTCCATAATTTGCGGCGGCGTAGCGTAAAAGGGGCCGGCGTAAGCGCGCGTAATTCAAATGATCCGGTAGGGGGCGTGGATCATTAAAATTAGGCGCGTTCTCGCGACGCGGGATCGACGTCCATACTTAACATTGGCTGCGCCTCCTAATAGCAGGAGCAGCCTTACGCCGAAAAAGCCTTAACGCAAACAACGTAAAAAACGAACGCCGGGCGCACGTACGTTTGTGAATCGGCGTAAGTATGTAATTTGCATACTCTACGCTGACAACTACGGAAGCACCACCTAGCGGCCAGCGGGAGAATGCACCCTAAGATACGACGGCGTAAGAGACTTATGCCAGTCGTATCTTAGGCTAATGTCGGCGTATCTAGCTTTCTGAATACAGAAAATAGATACGCCGGCGCAGCTTTGGAATTACGCGGCGTATCTATGGATACGCCGGCGTAATTCTTTCCTGAATCTACCCCTGTGTTTATAAGCATTTTTAAATAATAATAATAATAATAATAATTGTGACATATAATAGCAAATAACTAATATTAGGAAAATATGAATAGTTGTGATGGGTACCTGCACAATGCACACTTGTTGCCTTATTGATTAAAGTGGTTATAAACCCTTACATATACCTGTAAGGAGCCACTTTTTATTGATTGGTGGAGGGTTTATCACCTTTGGACACGTTTATCATCAGAAGTTGAATTTTGGCACAGAGCACAGGTCTATAGCATCCACTGATTGAGCACGTATGGACTATATTTTGTATTTGATTTAATGTAGATATTCATATTGATTTTATTATTAATTTTGATGTTTACATTTAAATTTTTATAACAATATTATAATCATTGGTTTATGTTCACTGATTGGTATGAGATTGCTTTAAGTGGCAACTGATCCCTCTTTTTTCGGCATATTAGTGACACTACACTATATGCCACCACTCACAATTTACATCACTTATTTTGTTTATTAATTTTTTGGTAATTTTAATCTTTTGTGATCCTTTTTATTAAGTTTTTCACATGGTTAAGGGGTAGCGCGATTTATTTCCTTTTTCATATACCTAATGACTGGCTGTGCCTTACCACTGTAGCTCTTTTCAAGTCTACCAAACACTTAAAAGCTTTTAGTGGACACCAGTATGCCACCAACATTTTCCATTGGCTGACCTTAATGACATTTGAGGAACTGGCCCCTTCTCCTTATGGTATAAGCTCTGAGGTCACATGGAAGACATGCTAAGCAATAATGTGATAACAGTTTCTTTTGGCTCCTCTATAAGAAAAAGGAGACTTCATCCTGCAGCAAAAGTTTTCCTAAGCATGTGGTTCATACATGTCTGCATTAAAGGTGAAGTCCTCTTTCTTACTAAAAAAAATGCTGCTATGCTGTTTTTTATGTTTTCATTTTTCAGACAAAGAACATTCCTAGTAAGTACCGCAAATACCCATTGGGCCAGATTCAGAAAGAGATACGACGGTGTATCTCCTGATACGCCGTCGTATCTCTGAGTTCCGACGGTCGTATCTATGCGCCTGATTCATAGAATCAGGTTACGCATAGATATCCCTAAGATCCGACAGGTGTAAGTGACTTACACCATCGGATCTTAGGCTGCAATCTCACGATGGCCGCTAGGTGGCGCTTCCGTTTGTTTACGCGAGGAATATGCAAATGAGGAGTTACGCCGATTCAGAAACGAACGACCGCCCGGCGTTTTTTTTACGTCGTTTGCGTTCGGCTTTTTCCGGCGTATAGTTACCCCTGCTATATGAGGCATATCCTATGTTAAGTATGGCCGTCGTTCCTGGGCCGAGTTTTGAAATTTTACGTCGTTTGCGTAAGTCGAATACGGATGGACGTAATTTACGTTCACGTCGAAACCAATGACGTCCTTGCGACGTCATTTAGAGCAATGCACACTGGGATATGTACACGGACAGCGCATGCGCCGTTCGTAAAAAAACGTCAATCACGTCAGGTCAACACACATTAACATAAAACACGCCCCCCCTTCCACATTTAAATTACGTGGCCTTACGCCGCAACAGATACGTTACACCGCCGTAACTAAGGGCGCAAGTTCTTTATGAATAAAGAACTTGCGCCCAAAGTTAGAGCGGCGTAACGTATCTCAGATACGTTACGCCGGGCGGACAGATACGCCAATGTATCTGAATCCAGCCCATTGATCTTAACAGAAATGCAGTGTCCTCGTCACCTCCTGTGAGATGAACTGGAAGCAAAAACAATGTTATCTTTCTTGTGCAAACTGTTAATCCGATTCACCCCTGTCTATAATAGAGATGAACAAAAGCAGATATGTTTGAAGTCCAGCCTGGGTGACAACCAAAGCTCCCTTCCTAGATACTGTATAGTGGAGGAATAAATGTAGTCACCCATATGTTATTCGTAGGATTATGAAAATAATGGCACGGCTCCATCTTATGACTGGTAAGCTGCAATATAGTACTTTTTTTTTAGGTTTAGATACACGTTAAGCCTGATTGCAGAGTGGTCACATGTTACTGCACATGCAAGTAGACACTCAGAGGACATTTTCAAGAAAAGTGTTGTGCTAAGATATACTACTTGTTTTAAGATACAATCCTAAATGGTGTGGGTCTCAGTACAACAATAAATAAAAACATCCTCTTATTGCTTGTTTTTTGGTTTATGAACATATGATGGATGAATTTAGCATACTTCCCAACTATTTGAGATGGGAACGAGGGACACCTTTTAGCAAAAGTATGTAGGCATAGGACATACACCCCTGCCATGGCCCCTTAAAGGAGAATTATACAGAAAATATGATTAGTTTAAACCCACAAATGTTTTTTACCAATACAATTCCTTTATTGAAATTCACAAATGCAGCAATTTAGAAATTGAATGAAAGCTTTAGCACTGGGAAACATTTTTTGAAAGATAAATAGTGCATTCAATATACACCTAAATAGATCAGACCGAAATGATAGACAAATGAAGAGGAAAAACAGTTGGGAGCTATGGGCCAGATTCACAGAGGAAATACGCCGGAGTATCTACTGATACTCCGGCGTATTTTCAAATTTGCTGCGTCGTATCTTTAGTTTGAATCCTCAAACCAAGATACGACGGCTTTTGGCTTCGATCCGACAGGCGTACGGCTTCGTACGCCTTCGGATCGTAGGTGTAATTCTTCTGCGCCCGCTGGGTGGAGTTTGCGTCGTTTTTCCAAGTCGGGTATGCAAATTAGCTGTTTACGGCGATTCACGAAGGTACGCGCGTTCATCGCATTCTCTTACGTCATCGCTAGTCGGCTTTTCCCGGCGTAAAGTTACAGCTGCTATTTCGTGGCTTATATTTAGGCCCCATACACACGATAGAATCCATCCGCTGAAAAATCCCAGCGAATGGGTTTCAGCGGATAGATCCTATGGTGTGTACACTCCAGCGGATCTGTTTCCGCGGATATTTATCCCCTGGGATGGATTTCCAGCGGATAAATATTTGATGACATGCTATCAAATCTATCCGCTGGAATCCATCCCAATGGATGGATCCGCTGGTCTGTACAGACTCACTGGATCCATCCGTCCGAAGGGATCCCCCGCATGCGTTGTAATGATTCGACGCATGCGTGGAATTCCTTATATGACAGCGTCGCGCACGTCGCCGCGTCATAATCGCGGCGACGGCGCGACACGTCATCGCCAGAGGATTTCGGCGCGGATTTCGATTCGATGGTGAGTACACTCCATCGCATGGAAATCCGCGCAAATCCTCGAGAGGATTTATCCGCGGATACGGTCCGCTGGACCGTATCCGCGGATAAATCCTCTCGTGTGTATGGGGCCTTAGACTGCCCATGTTAAAGTATGGCCGTCGTTCCTGCGTCGAATTAAATTATTTATTTTTTCCTAAGTCGTCCGTGCATAGGAAAGGACGTAACGCACGTCGCCGTTCAAAAGATTACGTCGGTGCGACGTCATTTCGCGCAAAGCACGGCGGGAAATTTCAAAACGGAGCATGCACAGTACGTTCGGCGCGGGAACGCACCTAATTTAAATGACACATGCCCCATTTGAATTAGGCGGGCTTGCGCCGGACGGCTTTAGGCTACGCCGCCGCAAGTTTACATGCAAGTGCTTTGTGAATCAAGCACTTGCACTTAAAACTTGCGGCGGTGTAACGTAAAGGACATACCTTACACCGCCGGATTTGTATGTGAATCTGGCCCTATGTATGCAAAGTATGCCTGCGCTAATATGGAGAGATAACTAAAGCAGACAGGGTGCCGCAAACACTGTGATGGTAAAACACTACCCACAAACTGATATAGAAAAAAAATCAAAAGGTGGTGTTGCGCTCCCACACTAAATAATGTATAAACCTGTATAAATAGTTAAATAAAGTTGCTACAAGTAAGTAAAATAGTAGCTAAATAAATAACAATTAAATAAGATGTGCAAAAAAGAGAAAATAAAGTGCTGTAGTGCTACAATGGTGACTCAAGTGAATCAATATAAATAAAATAAATTATTAAAATCGATGAGTGTAATGATCAAAATAAATAAATAAATAAATTCCATATTATTGAGACAGTAGTGCTGTAGGTGCTGATGAATCTCAGAAGAGAAACGATTCCTCTGGATCCAAAGTGCAAGGTGCCGTGTACATGTGCTCTGTTGCAATGACAGGAGGCACTGTGACTTCCGTGATAGGTGATCCTTCGCTGTAACACAGGCATACGCACACCGGAAGTGACACGTTAAGGTCCCAAGCTCGCTGCTCGTATCCTACATTGTGCATTTACATATTGGAAATGTGAGTCATTTTAACTGTTTAATAAACCGTGCAACTTTTAAAAAGTACTACACCAAGAGGCTCTGTATTCTCTCCAATCCCTCCATTCATGCCCGCCTCCTTGAGCGGCAGACATTACTGACCCATACCCTATGAAGTGAAGTACCTATTAAGATTCGCATACACTGGGAACACCTGGGAAGGTGTTCCCATGTGTTACACTGAGTGACCAATCCCTCCACCCTATTTCAAATGCTGCTTACCTTACAGCAGTAAGGTAAGAAGGTAGCACAATTACGGGTGTCATTTACACTGAAGGATCACCTATCACGGAAGTCATAGTTGGGAGCTATGATTTAGCTACCAAACACCTATATATTCAACATTCAAGTATTGGAACACCTGTCTTTACACGCACATGAACTTTAATGGCATCCCAGTCTTAGTCCGTAGGGTTCAATATTGAGTTGGCCCACCCTTTGCAACTATACAAGCTTCAACTCTTTCTGGAAGGATTTCCACAAGGTTTAGGAGTGTGTCTATGGGAAAACGTGACCATTCTTCCAGAAGCGCATTTGTGAGGTCAGGCACCGATTTTGGAAGAGAAGGCCTGGCTCACAGTCTCCACTCTTATTTATCCCAAAGGAGGTCAGGACTCTGTGTAGGCCAGTCAAGTTCCTCCACCTCAAACTCGCTCATCCATGTTTTTATGGACCTTGCTTTGTGCACTGGTGCGCAGTTATGTTGGAACAAGAAGGGACCATCCCCAAACTGTCCCCACAAAGTTGGAAGCATGAAATTGTCCAAAATGTCTTGGTATTCTGATGCCTTAAAAGTTCCCTTCACTGGAATTAAAGGGCCAAGCCCAAACCCTGAGAAAACAACCCCACACCATAATCTCCCCTCCAACAAATTATTTGGAGGGGTGGCCCAATACTTTTGGCAATATAGTATTGATGAACGCTTTTGAGGTGGAGGAACTTGACTGGCCTATACAGTGTTCTGACCTGACCTCAACTCGATAGAACACCTTTGGGATGAATTAGAGCAGAGACTTTGAGCCAGGCCTTCTCCTCCAACATCTGTGCCTGACCTCACATATAGGCTTCTGGAAGAATGGTCAAACATTTCCATAGACACCCTCCTAAACCTTGAGGACAGCCTTCCCAGAAGAGTTGAAGCTGTTATAGCTGCAAAAGGTGGGCCAACTCAATATTGAACCCTCGTGTGTGTTTGTAAAGGCACGTGTCCCAATACTTTTTCAATATAGTGTACATACGAATATGTATATAATAGATGCATTTAATCTGCCAGTGTGCATCCAAGAGTTGGACAACCTTGCCACAATTCATCCTAGATAAATCCTATGAATAAACTCAGCGGGAAAAGCAGAGGATGGCTATGATCAACCTGTGAAAGGGAGCCAGCAGATCCTGCCTTAGGCACACGACAGCATCTAAGCACAGATAGAGCTGAACGTGAGTATTAAGAGTATTTTCATTTCCAAAGCAGCAGACACCATCTATTAGGATCCACCTATAGTGCAGCGCTATCAATAGAGCATCTCTAACAAGGCACTTAAGTTCCTTTCCACACAACAAAGTGTGCTAACACCAGACCTTTTGTAAGACAAATTAAAGGTCATAAAATGCCAGTATGTAAATGCTTCCACCGATTTCCAGAATGCTGACTATATTTGACGTCACTGTCAGTTCTCATCAAGAATGCTGGACTCCAGCAAGAATCAGCGCTACACTGCGTGGGTCTTAATCCGACCAGACAAGACTGTCAGGTGTAGTCAGCGCTCTACCCAGAGTCTGAATCTAAAAGGGAGGATGGCAAAACTTGCTTGTTCTACTGATAGAAACTGACAGTGACGTCAGGCCTACTCAGGATCCCTTCAATTAGAGTACTTTTTTCCCCTTTATATTATTAATGCACTAAAACATCTAAATCAGATAACATGATCTGCTGAATAGTATAGTGCCTTGAATGTAAGAGTTCTAAGAAAAGGAAGTAGGTTTCATTTAAAGTGGTTGTAAAAGCTGAAGGTTTTTTAAGTTCATAATTTTTTTTGCATGAAGGTAAAAAACCTTTTGGGGTAGATCCACAAAGAAATTACGCCGGCGTATCTACTGATACGCCGGCGTAATTTCAAAATTCCCGTGTCGTATCTTTGTTTTGAATCCTCAAAACAAGATACGACGGCATCTGGGTTAGATCCGACAGGCGTACGTCTTCGTACGCCGTCGGATCTAAGATGCAATTTTTCAGCGTCCGCTAGGTGGCGTTCCCGTCGTAATCCGCGTCGAGTATGCAAATTAGCTATTTCCGACGATTCACGAACGTACGACCGGCCGTCGCATTTTTTTACGTCGTTTCCGTTCGGCTTTTTCCGGCGTATAGTTAAAGCTGCTATATGGTGGCGTACTCAATGTTAAGTATGGCTGTCGTTCCCGCGTATAATTTTGAAAATTTTACGTCGTTTGCGTAAGTCGTCCGTGAATGGGGCTGGACGCCATTTACGTTCACGTAGAAACCAATGACGTCCTTGCGACGTCATTTGGAGCAATGCACCCTGGGAGTTTTTACGGACGGCGCATGTGCAGTTCGTTCGGCGCTGGGACGCGCTTCATTTAAATGAAACACGCCCCCTACCCGCCGGATTTTAATTCCGCGCTCTTACACCGCGATAGATACGCTACGCCGCCGTAACTTACGGCGCAAATTCGTTGAGGATTTAAACAAATGCAAAGTAAGTTACAGCGGCGTAGCGTATCTTACATACTCTGTGCCCTGCGCCGATGTATGTGGATCTGCCCCTTTGTGTGCAGCAACCCCCCCCCCCCCCCACACACACACACACACTACTTACCTGAGGCCCATCTTGATCCTCCAAAGTGCACGAGAGTAGTAGCTCTCCCAGGAGCTCTTGCTACTCTCGATCACAGCCAGTGAGCCAATGAGGAGAGAGCATGGGCAGGGCAGCTTGCTCTCCGCCTGTGAATGGACACACAGATGGAGGCACTGGGCAGGAGGGAGGGGCCAGAAACGCCAGCGGGGGACCTGAGAAGAGGAGGATCGGGGCTGCTCAGTGCAAAATCCCTTCCCAAGGCAGGTAAGTATGACATGTTTATTATTTAACCACTTCCGGACTGCCGCACGCCGATACACGTCGGCTGTTTGAAGAGGGATATGTTTGTTATGGCAGCAGCTAGTTACTATAACCCTGGTATCCTCTTCAGCGGGCGTTCCGGTTTCCGATAATAGTGGTCTCTGCGGCTGATTCGCTGCAAGATCACTTTTATCAGTGTCAGGAAAGAGGGCAGAAACTGCGTCAAAACATCACTTCCGCCCATAGTTCTTAAAGGGCCATTTTTTTTATTATTATTATTATTATTATTATTATTATTATTATTGCATTTTAGTGTACATATGAGATCTGAGTTTTTTTTTTACCCCAGATCTCATATTTAAGAGGTCCTGTCATGCTTTTTTTCTATTACAAGGGATGTTTACATTCCTTGTAAAAGGAATAAAAGTGACAAATTTTTTTGTTTTAAAGAACAGTGTAAAAAAATAAAATTAAAGGTAAAATAAAGAAGAAAAAAAAAAGTGCTCGAGTGCAGAAGCGAACGCATACGTGAGCAGCGCCCACATATGAAAACGGTGTTCAAACCACACATGTAGGTATCACCGCGATCGTTAGAGCGAGAGCAATAATTCTAGCCCTGTAACTCAAAACATGCAATCTGTAAAAAAATGTAAACGTTGCCTATGGAGATTTTTAAGGGTAAAAGTTTGTCGCCATTCCACGAGTGGGTGCAATTTTGAAGCGTGACATGTTGGGTATCAATTTACTCGGCGTAACATTATTGGGTGTTAGAAAAAAAAAATGTATAATGTTTGGGGTTCTAAGTAATTTTCTAGCAAAATATTTTTTTTAACTTGTAAACAACAAATCTCAGTGGTTAAAAAACAAAAAATCTGCCTTCAATATCATTTTAAGGAAATAAAAACAACATCTAATATAGAGTGTGGATGGCAGAGTGGCTTGGTGGTTATCACTTATGCCTTGCAGCACTGAGGTCCTTGGTTCAAATCTCATGCAGGACACTACCTCCTTTGCATTTGCATGGTCTGCCTATATTTGTGCATGTTTACTCCCACACATCAAGGACATACCAGTAGGTAAATTGCCTTCTACTTAAAGCTCGTTCTCCATTCATTGATGGAAGCTCTAGTACAGCTTCTGTGAATGGAAGAGGGTGGCAGAAAGGGCAGGCATAGTCGGCAGTCTTGATGAGTGCCTATTACAGGTCAAGTGAATGTATTATTACTAATAGATTAGTCTTGGGGGGGGGGGGGCAAGAGACTGAAGGTTTCAACCAAGAGAGCCACCACAAGCCCAAGGGACACTTTTAATTGAAAGTAAGTACTGTCACTTGTGCAGATAAAAAGCAAGAAATAACTAAACTTGGACTTTAAATTGGCATTGGTATGTTTGTACAGATGTGGACACATGTGAGGGTTAAGGTCAGTCCTGGTGACTTACCTGGTAAAAAAAATTATTGACAGAAAAATGTTATAGGAATGTCCCTCAAGTGTATGAGACATGAGAGCTGGCCCATAGAATTGCCAAGTGACAGATACATACTGTACATATATACAATATAGAATATCAGCTCTTTCCTGATTATATTTGCAGCAGGTCAGTCAATGATAAAAATGAATCAACAACTTTATAGATCTCAGTTTCAAAGTGCAAATTCTGTATTTGCTTATACACAATTCCTTTCTTGCGGACAGCAATGATCTACTGGTAAAAATAAGTTCTGTCTCCAGAGTGAGAATGTTTTTACTCAAATTAAAAATCTGCTGCACCTTCTATATATTGTGTGGGCTCATACATTTTCATGCACACTAATTAAAACAAAAACAAAACATACCGGTACATGCAAAAAATAAAAAATACTGTAATAAAATGTGCACAGAAATGTTGAATATGAGATAAGTACCATATATACTCAAGTATAAGCTGACCCGAATATAAGCCGAAGCATCTAATTTTACCACAAAAAAATGGGAAAAACGTATTGACTTGTGTATAAGCCTAGGGTGAGAAATGCAGCAGCTATTGGTAAACATTGCCCATCTGCAGCCTCACTGTGCCCATTTGCAACCTCACTGTGTCAATCTTCAGCCCCACTGTGCCCATCTGCAGCCTCACTGTGCCCATTTGCAGCCTCACTCTGCCCATTTGCAGCCTCACTGTGCCCATCTGCAGCTTCACTGCGCCCATCTGCACAGAAGGGGAGGTTCAGAAGAGGAGGTTCAGGGTCGTTCTGTGCAATACCATTTTACAGAGCAGGTAATTATAACATGTTTATCATTTTATTTAAAAAAAAGCCTTTACAATCACAAAAAAAAGGGCAAAGATATCTATCTTGAAAAGATCTTCATAGTTACTAATGTGCCTATAAGTACAAATATCAAAATTGTCAAGGCTATAGTTTCTTCTGTTGATCTGTATTTATGCTGAATCTTGAAAACCAAGAAGCATGAAAGGTATTGCTGCCTGTAAAAGAATAAGAGCCGGTTCACACTGGGGCGGCACAACTTCGGGGGGTGACTCGGCAGGGCGTCCTGAAGACGACTTCAGAGGCGACTTGCAAAATGACTTCTGTATAGAAGTCAATGCAAGTCACCCCGAGTCGCCCCCAAAGTCGTACAAGAACCTATATCTAAGTCGGAGCGACTTGCGTCGCTCCTATTAGAATGGTTCTATTGAATAGAATGGGACGCGACTTGTCAGACGGCTGAGTCGCCTGACGAGTCGCCCCAGTGTGAACCGGCTCTTCTAAGAATTTTTGTGAAGAGCAAGGAAAATATAAATAAATAAAACCCCTTTCACACCAAGACCACCCTGCGTTTGCAGTAAAGCACGGCTCGGTTTAGCGGCACTTTACCGGCGCTGCAGAGCTGCTTTGGGGGCAGGAGCGGGGCGCTTTTACCCCCATAGAAGGGGTTAACAAGGGGTTAAAAAGTGCCAGTGTGCACTGCAGAAGCGCTTTTCAGGCGTTTCAGCAGTGTTGCCCATTCATTTTAATAGGCAAGGTGGTTTGGGAGCGATATACAGTGCCTTGCAAAAGTATTCACCCCCGTTGGCTTTTTACCTATTTTGTTACATTACAGCCTTTAGTTCAATGTTTTTTTAATCTATAGTATATGTGATGGATCAGAACACAATAGTCTAAGGGGCAGATCCAAAAAGAATTGCATGGGCGCAGCGTATGTGAGATACGCTACGCCGCTGTAACTTACTTGTTGTCGCTTTGAATCCACAAGAATTTGCGCTGTAAGTTACGGCGGCGTAGTGTATCTCTTGCGGCGTAATGGCGCCTAATTCAAATCGGCGAGTAGGGGGGCGTGTTTCATTTAAATGAAGCGTGTCCCCACGCCGAACGAACTGCGCATGCGCCATCCATAAAAATTTCCCGCCGTGCATTGCGCGAAATGACGTCGCAAGGACGTCATTGTTTAGACTTGGACGTAAATTACGTCCATCCCGCGATTCACGACGACTTACGCAAACGAAAAAAAAATTCAAATTAAACGCGGGAACGACGGCCATACTTAACATAGCAAGTCTAACTATACGCCACAAAAAAGCAGCTTTAACTATACGCCGGAAAAAGCCGACTAGAGACGGCCGCTCGTACGTTCGTGGATCGTCGGAAATAGCTAATTTGCATACTCAACGCGGAAAACGACAGGAACGCCACCCAGCGGACGCCGAAGAATTGCATCTTAGATCCGAAGGTGTACGAAGACGTACGCCTGTCGGATCTAACCCAGATGCCGTCGTATCTTGTTTTGAGGATTCAAAACAACGATACGACGTGGGAAATTTGAAAGTACGCCGGTGTGGATCTGCCCCTAAGTTGGTAAAGTAAAATTAGAAAATATATAAATAAAACAATTTTTCAAATAAAACGATAATTGTCATGTGCGTATGTATTCACTAGGGATGAGCTTCGAGTTCGAGTCAAACTCATGTTCGACTCGAACATTGCCTGTTCGGCGAACAACAAACAATTAGGGGTGTTCGCTGCAAATTTGAAAAGCTGCGGAACAACCTGTTAAAGTCTATGGGAGAAATCTAAAGAGCTAATTTTAAAGGCTAATATGCAAGTTATTGTCCTAAAAAGTGTTTGGGGACCTGGGTCTTGCCCCAGGGGACATGTATCAATGCAAAAAAAAGTTTTAAAAACATTTAAAATTCAGAGAGAATTCATTCATAAAAAAAAAAAAAAAAAAAAGCACGGGCCCTTCAGGTCTGGTATGGATATTAAGGGGAACCCCGCAGTCAATTAAAAAAAAAATGATGTGGGGTTCCCCCCAAATATCCATTCCAGACCCGTCACGTGACCTCGTCCCCCTCTGATGCACCCTCTGCTACGTCACTGGGGAAGCCCCCTCTTGCGTCAGAGGGGGCGGGGTCACCTGACGGGTGGCCCCGCCTCACCAATATAAGAAATGTCACAGCTTCATCAGCGTCATTAATAGGGAACTCTCCAAACTCAAGCTAATACACTGTATAAAAGTAGAACTTGTATAAAGAAATTCACAAAAATATGGCAACCATGGCAGGATTTCACTAATTAATTTTGGGGAGCCTAGTCTAGCCTGAGTTACAGTGACACTCTTGCACTCCAAGAGGACATGACATAGTTGAATTAGAAATAGCTTTATACGATAACAATCGCTTGCCTCTTCTGAAACTGGGAGTGAGGTGAGCTGAAACCACAGGATGTTTAAAGGCCCATACACACATACACACATAGTAGATTTTCTGCAGATTTTTGTCTTCAGATTTACCAAAACCTTATAATAATATGAGGTCAACCCTTAAGAGTTAAAATTTGTATGCAATCAGGCAGGCCCTTGTACTACATGGTTTTGGTAAATCTGAAGACAGAAATCTGTAGAAAATGTAATAGTGTGCATGGGGCTTAAGGTGCATAAGAATGTATGAGCGTATGAGGCCTCGTACACACGAGGGGACATGTCCGATGAAAACGGTCCGCGGACTGTTTTCATCGGACATGTCCGCTCGGAGATTTCTGTCTGATGGTTGTACACACCATCAAACAGAAATCCGCGCGGGCAGGATACGCGGTGACGTGGCCGCGCCATCGCCGCGACAATGACGCGGCGACGTGCACGACCCTGGAAGGTAAATGCTTCCACGCATGCGTCGAATCACTTCGACGCATACGAGGGTTTTCGGCCGAGCGGACATGTCCGGTGAGTCGTACAGACGACCGAACATGTCCGACGGACAGGCTTCCAGCGGACATGTTTCTTAGCATACTAAGAAACATTTGTCTGCTGGAAACCTGTCCGATCCGGCGGAAAATTGTCCGGTCGGCCGTACACACGAACCGAACATGTCCACGGAAACTGGTCCGCCGGACCAGTTTCAGCGGACATGTTCAGTCGTGTGTACGAGGCCTTAGTGTGTGACTGTTGTTTGTTGTTTGTTATCGGTACCCTACTGCTACTTCCTAATTCCTTGATCACCCCCCCCCCCATTAGGGGAAAAAGGGAGATACTTTCCCAGGGATCTGGAATTATGATTTTGGTTGTTATGTCATGACATTGCACTCAATGGGTCACCAAAGAACCAAGACCCTCAAATTAACCTGTTTATGCAGAACGTAAATGGTAACTCCCCCCCCCTTTTTATTCACTTTACTGTATTGTGACATTTGTGTTTAAATTGCAAAATTTATAAATAAACACTTTTTAAAAAATGTACCTAAACAAATTTAATACCAAATCGAAACTAAACAACCAGCACCCGATGCCACTCTGCATAAAAGGTCAACGATGTCCAGTGATTTGGCTCCACATGCAGGGCCTTCTAATTCTCATTACCTCAGTGATCTTGCCCTTAAAGTGGTACTAAAGGTTCAGGTCCTTTTAAAAAATAACAAACATGTCATACTTACCTCCGCTGTGCAGCTAGTTTTGCCAGAGTGGCCCCTGATCCTCGTCTTCTGGGGTCCCTCGGCGGCTGTCTCGGCTCCTCCCCGCATCAGCTAACTCCTCTGGGAAGCACTTTCCCAAGGGGGTTACCTTGCAGGCACACTCCTGAGTACTGCATTTGCGTCCATAGACACGAATGCCAGAGTCTGCCCCGCCCCCCGGCACCCACATCATTGGATTTGATTGACAGCAGCGCGAGCCAATGGCTGAAGAGAAGACCGGCTGAAATCCAGCGTGTTCTCGACGCTGTACATTCGAGGGCTCAGGTAAGTAAATGGGGGGGGGGGGGCTGGGGGGCCAGTAAGCATCGGATGTTTCTTCACCTTAATGCATAGGATACATTAAGGTGAAAAAACACGAGGGTTTACAACCCCTTTAAGCCAGCCCTTTCTGGTGGAAATGAAGAGTAAAACAGCCTGCTCCAATGTGTTATGGTGTAAAGCCTCGTACACATGATCAGATTTCCATCAGACAAATCCGGTGGGAATTTTGTCCAAAGGGCATTGGCCGTGAAGTTGGTATGCATACAGACGGCAGAACTTTTTCAGCCAACATAAAACTACATGGTTTTTCAGCTCTTTAACACCAGCCTTTGGGCAACTTCTGCCAATGTTGTCTGATGGTTAGCATTGGTTCGGAGCATGCGTGTTTTTTTTCCGACGGACTTGTATACACACGATCGGATAATCCGACAAGACACATTTGTTGTGGAGAGGTTTTAAAGCATGCTATCCACCGGTGGGATTTTCCGACAAAAACCCTGCCATCACACAATTTTTGTCGGAATATCCGATCGTGTGTACGGGCCTTAAAAACAGCCTGCTGCAATGTGTTATGGTGTAAAGTCTCGTACACACGATCGGATTTTCTGCGGACAAATGTTTGATGGCACGCTTTAAAATTGTCGGATTTTCTGAGCGTGTGTCTGTCAGACAAAAGTCCAAAGTACAAACACGCATGCTCGGAATCAATGCTCACCAAACCCGACATTAGCAGAAGGTACCCAAAGGGTGGCACGAAAGAGCTGAAAAACATGTCGTTTCGTGTTTGTTGGCCAACAATTGTGTGCCGTTTGTATGCACTACTAGGCCTAGATTCACGTAGGGCGGCTTTACGTTGTGCGGGCGTAGCTACGCCACCGCTACTTAGAGAGGCAAGTGCTGTATTCACAAAGCACTTGTGTCCTAAGTTACGGCGGCGTAGCGTAAATCGTCCGGCGTAATTCAAAGTAGGCAGGTCGTGGGCGTGTTGTATTTAAATTAAGCGTGACCCCATGTGGATGCATGGCCGAACGAACAGCGCATGCGCGCGCATGCTCAGTATCACGTCGTATTTACGCCCAAAGATACGCCGGCTCAATGCCTGTGACGTGAAAGTAACCTACGCACAGTCCCATTCACGTACGACTTACGTAAACAACGTAAAAAGATACGCTTGTTCCGACGTCCATACCTTGCATGGGCTGCGCCACCTAGAGACCTGCTTTATCTTTACGTCGGCGTATGTCTAACGTAAACAGCGTAACTAATTGCGACGGGTGTACGTACGTTCGTGAATCGGCGTATCTTGCTCATTTGTATATTCGACGCGGAAAACAACGGAAGCGCCACCTAGCGGCCAGAGTAAATATGCACCCTAAGATACGACGGCGTAGGAGACTTACGCCGCTCGTATCTTAGCCAAATTTAAGCGTATCTGGTTTCCAGAATACGCTTAAATATACGATGGCGCAGATTCAGACTTACGACGGCGTATCTACTGATACGCCAACGTAAGTCTCTGAGAATCTGGCCCCAAGTTCCTGGCCAACGCCCTTCGGACATAAGCCCTACGCTTTGTCTGCGGAAAATCCAATTGTATGTATGAGGCTTTACTCTTGTGCTTTGATTTGCTAACAACGTCAGCTGCAGAAAACATGCAATGACATTTTTTTTTAAATAAAAGTTGTTCCTATTTAACTCTTCAGTTAACCATTGATTGCCATAATTAGCTGCATATTTTCATTCGCTCACTTTCAAAGAATCACATTAAAACATGTATTATGCAAAATGTGTAAAAAAAAAGCTTCTATTTCATTTTTGTATAAATGTGTCTTGCTTTGTACTAGAAACATCATTTTAATATTATTATAAGTGGGATAAATTGCAAAAGGAAATGTGTTCTTTTTATCCACATTAACATTATAGTTGTTTTAAAACTATCACTCGTCAAACGGGAAGAAAAGCATATTTTTTCATAGTTTTGCTACTTTTAGCCCAGAATATAGAGAAAATTGTAAAATGTATGGAAGAGAATTCTGCCAAAGAAAGCCTCATTTGTGCTAAAAAAACATTATATCCCTTTTCACACTGTTCGATGCATTGAAGTTCATTGGAACACACTTTGTAATGTACGTTATTTCATGTGTTAACACGCGTTACATGCATTCAGTTAATGGCAGGTGCAGCATATTTTCAACCCATTACACCAAGGTGATTCAGACCTGAATGTTGGGGTGCACTGAAATGCAGGAGTGTTGAGGTGTGATGGCAAAGTGCATTGCAGTTTATTTTCAAAATGAATGGTACCACAATGTACCACAACATGTGTTTCTCTGTGCATTAATGCAATACATAGGTGTGAAAGAAGTTTATATGTTTCCTTTGTCATTGGTACAAGTTATTGCCAAATGAATAAAGCCTCGTACACACGATCGGACTTCCAACCAACTTTTCTGTGGATTTTGGTCCAAAGGGCGTTGGCTGTGAACTTGTTCTGCATACACACGGAACAACATTTTCAGCCAACATTCACCAAACCACGTGGTTTTTCAGTTCTTTACCGCCACCCTTTGGGCAACTTAAGCTATTGTTGGCTGATGTTTAACATTGGTTCTGCATGCGTGTTTGTGCATCGGATTTTAGTTGGACCAACTTGCGGAAACGCGTTCGGATAAACTGACGTAACAGATTTATTCCCCAACAGTTGGTGAGCATGAACACTCAACTTTTGGTGTCGTTAATTCAGCCAACAATTGTCTGATGGAGCATACACATGGTCTGACATATCCATCAGACAATTATGGCCATAAAGTTGGATCGTGTGTATGAGGTTTAAGTTTATAGGTCTGATTTAAAAACGATTCTGGTCCTTTTTTTTTTTATAGTTTTGAATAGTTGGAAGATGTTAAAACCTCAATTAGCTCCTGCCTCATCAGCTGTTAGAGTACAGAGCTTGTTGTGCCATGTTGGAAATTCATAAATTTTCACTTCTTCTCCATTGCTACCCAACTACATTGATGGTATACGTTTTCATTTCTCCACCACTACCCAACTACATTGATGGCATATGTTTCCACTTCTTCTCCACCACTACCCAACTACATTAATGGCATACGTTTTCACTTCTTCTCCACCACTACCCAACTACATTAATGGCATACATTTTCACTTCTTCTCCACCACTACCCAACTACATTGATGGCATACGTTTTCACTTCTTCTCCACCACTACCCAACTACATTAATGGCATATGTTTTCACTTCTTCTCCACCACTACCCAACTACATTAATGGCATACGTTTTCACTTCTTCGCCTCCACTACCCAACTACATTGATGGCATACATTTTCACTTCTTCTCCACCACTGCCCAACTACATTGATGGCATACGTTTTCACTTCTTCTCCACCACTGCCCAACTACATTGATTGCATACGTTTTCACTTCTTCTCCACCACTACCCAACTACATTAATGGCATACGTTTTCACTTCTTCTCCACCACTACCCAACTACATTAATGGCATACGTTTTCACTTTTTCGCCACCACTACCAAACTACATTGATGGCATACCTTTTCACTTCTTCGCCTCCACTACCCAACTACATTGATGGCATACATTTTCACTTCTTCACCACCACTACCCAACTACATTGATGGCATACGTTTTCACTTCTTCTCCACCACTACCCAACTACATTGATGGCATACATTTCACTTCTTCGCCACCACTACCCAACTACATTGATGGCATACATTTCACTTTTTCTCCACCACTCCCCAACTACATTGATGGCATACATTTTCACTTCTTCTCCACCACTACCCAACTACATTGATGGCATACGTTTTCACTTCTTCTCCATCACTACCCAACTACATTGATGGCATACATTTCACTTCTTCTCCACCACTACCCAACTACATTAATGGCATACGTTTACACTTCTTCTCAACCACTACCCAACTACATTGATGGCATACGTTTTCACTTCTTCTCCACCACTACCCAACTACATTGATGGCATATGTTTTCACTTCTTCTCCACCACTACCCAACTACAATGATGGCATATGTTTTCACTTCTTCTCCACCACTACCCAACTACATTGATGGCATATGTTTTCACTTCTTCTCCACCACTACCCAACTACATTGATGGCATATGTTTTCACTTCTTCTCCACCACTACCCAACTACATTGATAGCATACATTTTCACTTTTTCTCCATCACTACCTAACTACAGTGAGGGCATACATTTTTATCTCTTCTCCACCACTACCCAACTACATTAATGGCACTGTACCTAAGTTCCAGATTTCTTGCTATATACACAGGCTGCACCAATTTCTGAAACATGAAGCCAATGTCTAAGAACACTGTGAGCTTTTCTTGGCCCCCTGGGCCAGTTTGTTACCTACTGAAAAGTTTCCACCAAGACAGTAGTGGTTAACCCCTGTGACCTCAAAGGGCATACCACTTCCTCCTCGTGGTCCAACTCACCCTTCCTGAAACAGAAACTCACAATTCCCCTTAAATAAAACATACATTAAAGGGGTTGTAAAGGAAATATTTTTTTTCCCTAAATAGTTTCCTTTACGTTAGTGCAGTCCTTCTTCACTTACCTCATCCTTAGATTTTGCTTTTAAATGTCCTTATTTCTTCTGAGAAATGCTCACTTCCTGTTCCTCTGTCTGTAACTCACCACCGTAATGCAAGGCTTTCTCCCTGGCGTGGAGAAAGCCTCTTGAGGGGGGAGGGGGCGAGCAGGCAAGTCAGGACACTCTCTACTTTGCAGATAGAGAAAGGAGCTGTGTGTTAGTGGGTGTCCTGACACTCCTGCTCACCCCCTCCCCCCTCGAAAGGCATTCTCCACACCAGGAAGAAAGAATTACGGTGGTGAGTTACAGACAGAAGAACAGGAAGTGAGCATTTCTCCGAAGAAATACGGACATTTAAAAGCAAAATCGAAGGATGAGGTAAGTGAAGGAGGACTGCACTAAGGTAAAGGAAGCTATTTAGGGAAAAAACATTTTTCCTTTACAACAAAAGCTAATAACTGCCAAATTCTTGCCTTGTCTCAGAGTACATTTCCCACTGGTTTCCCCTTGGATCTACAAGTGAGAACCATGGTCATCAACTATTGCTAATACTGCTATTATTGTTTCTGCCTTTGATGGGGGCTTCAACCATACTTCACCCACACTAGTCTACACTTTCACAAAAGATGAACTGTAAATGCAACCTCCTGTCCTGAAATGTGATGTTTAGAGAGTGCTAGATCCTCCAACTATGGCGCTCACTGGCCTTGCCACCCTCTCAGGAGTATGGGTGTCCCCTTCATGTGCATCTCTACAAAACAACAAAAAGAGGATGCACCAGCCCACTTTACTTTAACCACTTGCCGACCACGTCAAGAACATATACGTCGGCAGAATGGCTCCTGTGGGCCAAGCAATGTACCTGTACGTTGCTTTGAAAATCCCGCCGTGCAGGCGTGTTCGCCGCAAGCTCTGTGACCGTGCCCACGGACTCAATGTCTGCTGGTGTCCTGCGATCGTGTTACAGAGCTGCAGAACAGGGGGATTCCTATGTAAACAAGGCATTTCCATGTTCTGTCTTGTGACAGGACATTGATCTACTGCTCCCTGTCATCAGGAGCAGTGATCAATGTCATGTCACATGTAGTCCAGCCCCCCACAGTTAGAATCACTCCCTAGGACACACTTAATTCCTTCCTCGCCCCTAGTGGTAAACCCCTTCCCTGCCAGTGTCATTTACACAGTAATTAGTGCATTTTTATAGCACTGATGATCGCTGTATAACTGACAATGGTCCCAAAATAACGTCAAAAGCAGATCGCCGCCATTACTAATAAAAAATAATTATCATAAAAATGCCATAAAACTATCCCCTATTTTGTAGACTCTATAACTTTTGCGCAAACCAATCAATATACGCTTATTGTGATTTTTTAAACAAAAATATGTAGAAGAATACATATCGGCCTAAACTGAGAAAGAAATGTGTTTTTATATATATTTTTTTGGGGATATTTATTATAGCAAAAAGTAAAAAATATAGATTTTTTTCAAAATTGTTGCTCTATTTTTGTTTAAAGTGCAAATAATAAAAACCACAGAGGTGATCAAATACCACCAAAAGAAATCTCTATTTGTGGAAAAAAAAAGACGTCAATTTTGTTTGGGTACCACGTCGCACGACCGCGCAATTGTCAGTTAAAGTGACGCAGTGCCAAATCGAAAAAAGTGCTCTGGTCACAAACAAGCTGAATCAATAGGCTTATCATTACATCAAGTTACGACAATCGCCAGATTAACAACGCAGGTCTCTAAAGAAGAGAGGTTGCCCCTCAAAAGTGTAAGCCACACTGGATGTTGGAGGGTTCTTCTTGTGCTATAGGATATGCGTTGTTGATCTGGTGATTGTCGAAGTTTGATGTAATGATAAGCCTATTTATTCAACTAATTTGTTAGTATATCATTTGTCTTTATTTATCAATACACAGTGGGGCAGATTCATATACAATGGTGCAGATTTGCACCGGCGTGGTGCATCATTTTTAGACTACACCGGTCCAGCGCGGAGAGGCAGTTAGGTGATTCAAGGAACTTTTTTTGTCTACGATGCCCCAGCGGGGCGGATTTTAGACGGCGTAAGGCGGGGTAAGGCCAACTGGGAGTCACCCTATGCTAATGAAGTGCCGACCGTGGCGCAGGGGTCACGCCGGGGCGCATCTTAGACCGCACATGCTCAGTGACATCCAGGGGTAAATGCCCCAATCTGCACATGCTCAGAACTGCGCCCCGGCGTGATCCCTGAGCTACGCCGACCCACTACCAAAGCCCAGTCCATGAATCAGCCCAGACTTCCGCCCTGCAGGTGCAAATGTACTGAAGCTTTTTTTTTCTAAGCTAGGTCGTTTGCATTGTGGTGGGGCAGTTATGGCTGATGAGGAATCCTCAGGTGGGCGGATGACCAATTTCAGCCCAGAGGAGAGGGCTGTAATTATTGAGGGCCTCTCCCAACATGGGGACCGCCTCTATGTGTTGTCCAGCAAGTGTTGTTGCTCAGTTCGTTTGTAACGCTGCTGCTTTAGCTGCTCTCCAGCTGACCTCTGCAAGTTTGGTGCAAAGTTACCCCTGCTTTTATGAGGGGTAACTTTGCACCGGAAATTTCAGCTCCGCTCACCGGGAGTAGCCTGCGCCGGACAAGCTTAAGTTGATGAATCGGCCCAAAAACCTAATTTGCATATTTAAAACAAAAAAACCATGGCCACGCCAGATCGGACCAGCGTAAATCTGCACCAACGCCGCGCCGGCGTGGAAAGGTTACACCGAGGCGATGAAGTCTATTTGGAGGCGTAATCTGGTTCTCTGGGTAAGGCGCAGCGATCCGCCGGCGCAAATCTGCACTTACGCCGTGCATCTACCAAAAAAACGGTGTAAGTGCTTTATGAATCTGGCCCAGTATATTAAGGTACTGTGCTAGGCTGGTGGTTTGTAGTGCTACACTTTCACAGTCTTGGATTCAGGGCCATTCTGAAAATTTAATTTTGGTGGCTCTAAGGAAAAAAGCTTCAGTGCAAGATGGACACCACGTTAAAGAAAAAACATCCAGCTGTGTCCCCTGGGTCGCCAGTGCAGAAAAGCAGAATATTCAGAATACCTTTAACCACTAAGGCCACACCTATGTAGGTAGCAGTTTGAATATTGCATATGCATTTTGCGTTTTTCAATTCACGCTTTTGATCCATTGGAACCAAAAGCCAGAAAAAATGTGAACTACAGTACAGTTAAATGGACTGTAGTATGTTTCTGCAAAACTCAAAATGCACAAAAAATGCATAGGTGTGAACCAGTCCTTATGGACAGGAAGGTTTCACCCCCTTAATGACCAGGCCATTTTTAGCAATTTGGCACTGCGCAATTTTAACATGTAACTGCATGGTCATGCAATACTGTACCCAAACAAAATGTATTTCCTTTTTCCCCCCCACAAATAGAGCTTTCTTTTGGTGGTATTTGACCACCACTGGGACTTTTATTTTTTTGTGATATAAATGAAAAAAGCCCAAAAATTGTTAGAATTCTTTTTATTTTCTACATTTTCTTATAAAAAATATTCAATAAACTCAATTTTAGTCATACATTTAGGCCAAAATGTACTTCGCTACATGTCTTTGGTAAAAACAAATCTCATTAACTGTATATTTATTGGTTTGTGCAAAAGTTATAGGCCCGGATTCACAAAGGAGTTACGACGGCGTATCTCCAGATACGCCATCGTAACTCTGAGTGCGGGCCGTCGCAACTCGGCGCCTGATTCATAGAATCAGATACGCCTCACAGTTGCCTAGATACGAGCAGCGTAAGTCTCCTATGCCGTCGTATCTTAGGGTGCATATTTACGCTGGCCGCTAGGTGGCGCTTTTGTATATTTCCTTGTCGAATATACTAATTAGCTAGATACGCCGATTCACGAACGTACGCGCGCCCGGCGTATCAAGATACGTCGTTTACGTAAGGCGTCGGACCGGCGTAAAGTTACCCCTCATAAAGCAGGGGTAAGTCATGTTAGGTATGGACGTCGGAAGCGTACGAACAGCGTCGTATTTTACGTCGTTTGCGTAAGTCGTCCGTGAATGGGGCTTTGCGTAGGTTACGTTCACGTCGACTAAGCATTGAGCGGGCATAATTTACTTTGAAAATTCGACGTGATACTGAGCATGCACGCGCATGCGCCGTTCATAAAAAGCGTCATTTACGTGGGGTCACGAAACATTTACATACAACACGCCCCCTAAAAGCCTAGTTTGAATTAGGCGGGCTTACGCCGTGTCAGATACACTACGCCGCCGTAACTTACAGCGCAAGTTGTTTCTGAATACAGGACATGGCGCTCTAAGTTACGGAGATGTAGTGTATCTGAGATACGCTACGCCCTAAAGATAGGCGCTTGTATGTGAATCTGGGCCATAGCATCTACAAACTATGGTATATACTGGAATGTATACAGCTTTTACTTTCTGACTGCCAATCTCATTTCTTGAAGTGCTAAAATAGCAGGGCAGTACAACCCCCCCCCCCAAATTACCCCTTTTTGGAAAGTAGACACCCCAAGGAATTTGCTGAGAGGCATGTTGAGCCCATTGAATACTTAATTTTTTTGTCACAAGTGTTTGAAAAATTGGAATGATATATTGCTCACATATGCCATGGGTATATGTGTAACTACACCCCAAAATACATTCAACTGCTTCTCCTGAGTATGGGGATACTGTACCACATGTGTGAGATTTTTTGGCAGTCCAGCTGCAGGACCCCGAAACCCACCGCCTTCAGGCTTTCTAAGGGCGCAAACTGCTCATTTCACTTCACTTCCTCACTACCTATCACAGTTTCAGGGGCACTGAAATGCCAAGATAGCACAACCCCCCCCCAATATGACCCCTTTTTGGAAAGTAGATACCCTTAGGCTTTTTAAGGGCGTAAATTGGTAATTTCACTTCTTTACTACCTATCACTTTTTTGGAGGCCTTGAAATGCCAATATAGCACAACCCCCCCCCCCCCCTCTAAATGACCTATTTTCAGAAAGCAGACACTCCAAGCTATTTGCTAAAAGGCATGTTGAGTATTTTTCAGGTCTCATTTGTTGCCACAATCTTGGGGAAAATTTCAAAACTTTGTGACAAAAAACGAGATCTGCAAAATACTCAACATGCTTCTCAACAAATAGCTTGGGGTGTCTACATTCCAAAAAAGGGTCATGGGGGGGATTGTGCTATCTTGGCATTTCAGGGCCTTCGAAATGTGATAGGTAGTAAGGAAGTGAAATGAGCAATTTTATTTTTACACTTTATTTTTTATTTATTTTTTTATCACTTTTATTGTTATCACAGAGAATGTAAATATCCCCAATAATAGCAATAGTTAGTGACAGGTACTTTAAATTAAAAAAAATGTGGTCTATTAGACTCTAGATCTCTCCTCTGCCCTTAAAGCATCTGACCACACCAAGATCAGTGTGATAAGATTCTTTCCCAATTTAAAAATGGCGCTGTTTATATCCGGTGAAACCAAAGTATTCCAGTATCTTAGGCCATAGAGATGATTGGAGCAGAACAGCTCTATGGTCAGCTGGTGGAACCACCAGCTGCATTCTCGGGTTACCCGGAGGGACAGGAGAGCCTGAGAAAATCGTGGAAGGTGGCGAGGGGGGGTCCCCTCCCACTGCTTGTAAAAGCAGTCTAGTGGTTAATTAGCCACTAGGATTGCTTTTACATGATTGCTTTTACATCCACCCTCTGTGTCCACCCTTATGCTTTGCCATATATGCTCTTTTTTTAACTGCGGTGGTGAAATCACCTCCTACATCATTGATTTACGTAGATGATGAAAGCAAATGCTGTTGCTGTCAGGATAAACAGATCCGTGCTGCAGCTGATGGGCGTACCTGCAAAGCAAACAATGATTAACAATAAAACACAGTAACAATAAAACATTACAATATAATAGTATACAGTACAGTAAAACAGTAGAATGGCGGTATCTGCAAAACAAACTATAGTTAACAATAAAACAGGAACAATCATGTCATTTCCTGGGCCTGTGTTTACATTACACAGGCACAGGACGTTCTGGGATTCATCAGAACCAATCAGCAGGTCAAGGCCATAAATCATTGACCTGGACCTGTAGATTGATCGGTTCTGAATCAAATCTGATCAACGCTGGGTCGGCGGATGCACGTGCCCCCTACTCGCAGGGGCCAGCAACGTACAGGAATGCTAATTCACACAGCCGTATCACCTTGCAGCTAGTTAAAGCCCATGCACAGTTTATCTTTTACTACCTAAGTCTGCTCTCCATGTCCTTCACTGCAACATTTCTGGGAGTCATGACTGGGGGATCCAGGTCACCTCTTCCCACTGCTGCAGTCTTCAGTTGACCACGCCACATCCAATATGAAGGTAGTAAAATCCTTCTCTGCTGCAGGAAAGAAGATGAAAGACTTGAGACCTGACGGGTCAATTGACCATGAATTAAGGTAAGTATTTCTGGCATTTAGAATAGTTTTTTAAACTAACAAAGCAATTATTAGTGGGTAAGCAGGATAGGAGACATGACCAGAGTTCAATTTTATTATTTAGCTCGTTATGAAATTGTATCTGTTGGCACATACTGTACATGCAAAGTGATATATGCGAAACTGGCAGCACTGGCAGTATCAGCACCATATATAATTATAGCTCTGTGTCACGGTTATTATGCATTAGGTATTACACAGATGTTTTAAATCTACTTTAATTTAATAGACTTATGTCAAGCTTCTGCTGCACTGTGATAGATACATTTAAAAACATAAAAATGATTATGTATTTCATCTGCTGGGCCAACTTTTTGACCCCAGTTAATTTCGCCAGGAAGCTTAAAACGTTGTGTCATTATTGACATCAGAGCATAATTGTTTCCAAATAATCAGGTGCCGTTCTAAGACATGTAAGGATCACTTATTCATGTTAGATGTAATTACTGTAATGTGGGTCTTCACTGTCTCTAGTATCAATCACCAATGCGATTTTTCTCAGTTGATAAAGTTAAAATGGTTAAAATTATGAGAAATCAACTACACCAAAGAAGGATTTTTCTTTAATTCTGGTTAGATTACAGGCTGGGTAAAGCTTAAAGAATTAAATTATCTACCTTTCATGTTAAAGATAGGAAAGAGGACCTGTCTTGATACACTCAAAATGTTAGGCTTTACATGCATATGCACTCTGAGCTTCCAGCTAAACTGAACTTCACAGCCAAGAAGCGGACCCCCCGTTGCGGGAAAAATAGACTATTGTGCAGCCTGTCTCTGGCATACATGGAAAGTACATGAGGAAGCTAAAGGAAGCTAAGAAGCTTCCCCTGTTTTAATTCTTTACTGTCTGTCCTATGCTATCCTTATGAAGGGGTGTTGCATTGTATAAAGAACAACACACTGGACTGCATGTGGTATGAACTGGCCCTAAAGCAAAATATGATACCAAAGTATCTTGTCCCCATCCAACCCACAATTATTGGCACATGAATTTATCTTACATACTGCATATACACACTTGTGTCTATAATAGGCAAATGTTGCAGATGGCATTTTGTGTGCTGACACTAAAGGAGCAGTGGACTATTAACTTAAATTTTCAACCAGACCATCAGTTGTTTCCTATAACTGCAGTGCCAAGGAGAAAAAGGTTATTGCTTAAGAGCACAAGACATAGCTAGGAAACAAAGAGACTGGGACACAGGGGTCTAATGTCTAGGAGTGTCTGGTTCTAACCAAGTGCTAAAACTAAAAAAAAAATCCAATCTCACATGAAAATCAATATTTAACAGAGGTAAATTACTAAATCAATATAGGTGTTGTAAAATATCAATCTGAGAATATATATACCAAAGTAATTTCAGGCAAGGGCATAAGTCTTAAGCTTCGTACACACGGCCGGTTTTCCCGACGGGAAAACTGCGAGGAGAGCTTTTGGTCAGGAATCCCGGCCTTGTGTATGCTCCTTGCAGTTTTTCCAACGGGAAAACTTCCCAAAAACCGCTGGACAAAAAAAGAGAACCGGCTCTCTTTTTTCCTGCCGGGAAAACTGGCAGACTTTTGCCCAGCGTTTTTTGGCAGTTTTCCTATGGGAAAAGCTGCGATGGAGCATACACACGGCCGGGATTCCCAATTAAAGTTCCATTGCAGTTTTCCTGTCGGGAAAACCTCTCGTGTGTACGGGGAAAGACTGACCAAGCAGGTTCTCGGCTTTCCCCTCTGAACTTTTCCCGTTGGAAATCCCACATGTGTGTACTGGGCATGTGGCTCCATGCACACTGGGCTTAAAAAAGTCTGTTCTCTTTGAAGTGAAAAACGTTCATATAAAGCGTTTTTATACAAAGTTTAGACAAGTTTAGGAAAGTTTAAAAAAAAATCTGCCAGTAAGCTCCAATCAAAAACACAAACCAGATTTTTTTTTCCTGCCTGTAAGCGTTGAGCTCAAAATATGCCTGTAATTATCCTAATGTACATTAAACACATAGGATAACATTGAGTTGCTTCTACAGTCAGAACACAAAACTCCTGTAGAAGCAACGTTTTTTAAGCCAGTGTGAATGGAGCCTTAGGCCTCGTACACACGACCGGTTTTCTCAACAAAAACCAGCAAGAAAACTGCTGTCAGAGCTTTCTTGCCGAGAAAACCATCCGTGTGTACGAGGCTTTCAGGTTTCTCGTTAGGAAATCTGGCCAGAATCTCGACGAGAAAAATAGAGAACCGGCGCTCTTTTTTCTCATCGAGATTCTTGTCGGCCTGTTTCCCGACGAGAAACCCGAGATTGTGTATACTTACCTGTTGCCGCGGAAACCTGCGCATGCTCAAAATGACTTTGACGCATGCGCGGTAGCTTCCACGGCATAGGTAGGGTGAAGCAAGATGGTGGAAATGGCATCAAATGTGACCGCGGTTCTTTTGAAACGAGAGTCTGTACACTCGGGCAGTGAGAGATTCTCATTTTTAATGCATTTTTTTCTGTGAAAATGACAATGGTCCCAAAAATGTGTCAAAATTGTCCGATGTGTCCACCATAATGTCGCAGTCACGGAAAAAAACGCTGATCGCCGCCATTAGTAGTAAAAAATAAATAATTAATAAAAATGCAATAAAACTATCCCCTATTTTGTAAACGCTATAAATTTTGCGCAAACAAATCGATAAATGCTTATTGCGATTTTTTTTACCAAAAATAGGTAAAAGAATACGTATCAGCCTAAACTGAGGAAAAAAAAATGTTTTGTATATATTTTTGGGGGATATTTATTATAGCAAAAAGTAAAAAATATTGAATTTTTTGCTCTAGTTTTGTTTATAGCGCAAAAAATAAAAATCCGCAGAGGTGATCAAATATCACCAAAAGACAGCTCTATTTGTGCGGAAAAAAAGGACGCCAATTTTGTTTGGGAGCCACTTCGCACGACCGCGCAATTGTCAGTTAAAGCGCCGCAGTGCCGAATCGCAAAAACTGGCCGGGTCCTTTACCAGCCTAAAGGTCTGGGTCTTAAGTGGTTAAAGCAGAGTTACACCCTAAATTGAAACTTCCGCTTTTTCGCATTCTCCCCCACCCTCTCCGGTGTCACATTTGGCACCTTTCAGGGGGGGAGGGGGCAGCAGATACCTGTATAATGCAGGTATTTGCTCCCACAAATTGCTAGCCCTGTAATCTACTGTGTTCTTTTGCTTCTTGTAACAATCTCCATTAGTCCCTGAACATATACTTTTCCCCCTCATTTCCATTTGTTTGGAATGAGCAGTGCCCATTAGTTGTGGATATGTGCATAGAGCAGTGCACACTACAAATTTCATAGCCCCTAGTCCATCTTAGTAGAAGGGGGTTACATTCCTACATACAGCGGGACCATGTAGAACGAACATAGCCACCCTCTAACAGGAAGTCCGATCTCAGTTGCCAAAAATAAATACAAATATTGAGATTCGGAGAAGACTGAGAGCAATAGAATGTACATTTTTGAGTTAAAGCGGGGGTTCACCCTTAGAGGGCACTTTTCCCCCTTAGATTCCTGCTCGTTATTACTAGGGGAATCGGTTATTTATTTTAAAATATGTGCAGTACTTACCCGTTTACGAGACGCATCCTCTCCGTCGCTTCCGGGTATGGGCTTCGGGAATGGGCGTTCCTTCTTGATTGACAGGTTTCCGAGAGGCTTCCGACGGTCGCATCCATCGCGTCACGATTTTCCGAAAGAAGCCGAACGTCGGTGCGCAGGCGCAGTATAGAGCCGCACCGACGTTCGGCTTCTTTCGGCTACGAGTGACGCGATGGATGCGACCGTCGGAAGCCTTTCGGAAGACTGTCAATCAAGAAGGAACGCCGGCTCCCGAAGACCCATACCCGGAAGCGACGGAAGAAGATGCAGCTCGAAAACGGTAAGTACAGCTCATATTTTAATATAAATAGCCGATTCCCCTAGACCGAACGAGCAGGAAGCTAAGGGGAGATTTTTTTATTTTTTTTAAATGGGTGAACTCCCGCTTTAAGAATACATGCTTGAATAGATTTGTTTTTTTTAGCCAGAGTTTAGTGTCAATTTAACTAATTTGTAATTAAACCACATGGTCCGATCAACTTATTATATGGATCAAACGAGCAGGAATCAAACCAAGCTGTATAAAATTTGTACAGTCAAGCATCAATAAAAGCAATAGGTTATTTATTCAGTGTCCCTCCTTTTTTTATATTTAGGAGTATATTTTTTTTTACTGGAATAAAAGAGACAATCAAATTGTATGGCAATGTAATTCAAATGCATTCAGATCTATTCAAATATATGAGCAATGTATTTGCATATGTAAAAATATCAGAATACATTTGAATGTGCCTTAGTACTTTTTTATCAATAAAATATCTTAATAACAAAATAAGCTACAAACAGCGGTAGCATAATGGCAGAACAGAATATATGAGATGGTGTTGGAGTTGGAGTATGTTCAGAGTTTCTAGTTTAAAGGAACATTACAGTCCAACAGAAAACAAATGCCGCACTTAACTGGTCCTTTGTCACATTTGCAAGCTTATTTAAAGGAATATTCTCTATTTTGTGTTTTTTGTTTTGTTTTTTGTTAATGTAGCTTTTTTTTAGTACAGCAGGATTGACCAGTAAACACGTGAAAAGATTTCATATTTATATATCTGCGTTTTTTTGCTTTGTTGTGTTTATTTTTTTTTATTTAGTCCTTATTTTTTGCCAGATCCTACTATTTGCTTTGCTGCTGTGCCATTCTGACCTTGCAAAACATGGAAACACATCTGTGCTGGCGTAGTTATATCTGTTGCTCCAAGTTGGACATATAGGACACTGTGCCAGTTCATGGCATGTCTGTATCTCTGTAGTTTGTCTGCCATTCCCTCTGCCCAGCTCTGCTATGTTGGTTAAAAATGGCTTCCAACAGAACCCTCGCTGACAATGCTGAAAGCACACAAAGATGCGGAACATACAGTACTTCCCACTGTGTGTGACATCACTCTGCCTGACTACTAGCCGGTTAGGCCCCATGTACACTGCTGCTGTTAAACGGATGTTCAGAGGCAGTTGGATACATTCAATGTTGACTTATGTGACCATGTACACAGTCTCGTTTACAGTCATTTTTAGGCAGTTGCTTTTACCAGCGTTTCTTTGATGAGTTCAGACGTCGGAGATTTCCGCGTTTCAGACGTCAAACGCAGCTAAACGCGGTTACTGGCGTTTAGCCGCGTTTTCGTTTAAAGGCGTTTTTCGTTTTTGGCCATTTCAAAAAATAAATACAATTATTTTATTTTTTTAGAAAAACTTCTAAACGCAAACGCAGCTAAACGCGTCAAAACTGACATTTTAAACGTGGGTTACTATCTGTCAAGTTTAATCATTTAGGAGCAGTTCTAAAAACGTCCTGTGTACATGGAGCCTAACTTTGCCCATCCTCTAACAGAGACACGTCCCCACTTTGAAGAGAGGAACGTAAAGAGAGGCTGCGAACATATGACCGGAAATATACGATTTTTTAAAAGGTAGAATTGTATTTAAAGAATACTGTCTGCTACATTGTTATTTGCTTTATTAATGCACGATTACTTTAACCACTTACTTGGTTGTAAACTCTCAAGGTTTTTCACCCCAATGAATTTTATGAATTGAGGTGAAAAACCTCCTTTAATGCTGCAGCCCCCTCAAGCCCCCGTTTTACTAACCTGTACCACCTCTATCTTGTGCCGAGGACGAGCACAGCAGTGTAGCGATGTGCACTACCAGCATAAAACACCATACCTTTGGGAGTTTCTAGACATAGCTTGTCCCTTGGAGAATCAGTGACCTCATATCTGTGTGCCCAACAAAGTGGATTGTTAGACAAATAGTCCTCTTTCAGATAGTTGCTATGTACCCTAAAACTACACATTCCAGGGATCCTTGTTGTAACCTGAAGATTGCGGGGAGTGGCTATAAAGGGAGCTACAAGCCCACATGGAGGTCTCTTCCTGCTGGGTCTGACTCAAGATGGACCTCTCCGTGCCACAGGGAGAGAAGTCGCGACCTACTACACATGGTCTACTTCCAACCCGAGGCCTAAGGGGCCTAGCTCTGGCATCCGCCGTTGGACACCTAGGTACTACAGCGCTAATATGATCAAATAAGGAAAAAAAGGAAAAAAACAACAGCAAATATAACCAAATGATAAAGCTGCATACATAAAAAGAAGCCTAAGTGACGCGATCGTTGGAACTACATCCGCATGAGGAGATCGCCGCACTGAGCTGTATCTACAGGCTGTCTATGTGCAGAGGATTCGTGAGTGTGGTTTCTCTAATCAGTCCACAAGCTTTGTTTTTTTCTCGGCCATATTACACTATGAGCATTCTCCTTTGTTTTTTCTTCCCTCCCCTCTCTATGAGCTGGCTTTCTGAATCAGCAAGTGGCAGTATTGGACTGTGGATGGGAGGTATGGTGAAGTTCTGAACATGTCGCAGGGGCTCTCTATCATTAAGTCAATCTACATGCTGGAACTGTGAATGGTTTGTTTCTTGCTGCTTTTACCTGGTGTTTTTCACTTTACAGTGTTTGCACTGATGCACAAGTGCACTTTATATATGTTTGTGGACTTTTTTGTTTTTGTATTTTGTTTCATTTGAACATCTGAGTGTTTACACATATATATACACTTGGGCCCAGATTCTCGTAGATGGGTGTAAAACTGCGGCGGCGTAACGTATGTCATTTACGTTACGCCGCCGCAAGTTTTACAGGCAAGTAAGTATTCACAAAGAACTTGCCTGTAAAGTTGTGGCGGCGTAGCGTAAATCCCCCGGCGCAAGCCCGCCTAATTCAAATGAGCCGGGTAGGGGGCGTAGAGCATTTAAATTAGGCGCGTTCCCATGCCGAACGTACTGCGCCGTCCCTAAAATTTCCCGACGTGCATTGCGCTAAATGACGTCGCAAAGACGTCATTGGTTTTGACGTGAACGTAAATGGCGTCCAGCCCCATTCACGGACGACTTACGCAAACAACGTAAATTTTTAAATTTCAACGCGGGAACGACGGCCATACTTATCATTGGTTGCCCCTCATATAGCAGGGGCAACTTTACGCGTCACAAATCTAACGTAAATGTTGTAACTTCACTGCGTCGACTGCGCGTACGTTCGGGAATTCGCATATTTTGCTAATTTGCATACTCGACGGGGAAAACGACGGAGGCGACACCTAGCGGCGAAAAAAAAAATGCATTTAAGATCCGACAGCGTAAGAGCCTTACGCCTGTTGGATCTAATGGATATTTATGCGTAACTGATTCTAAGAATCAGTCGCATAGATGCGATGGCCCAGATTAGGACTTACGACGGCGTACATTGCGTTGCGCCGTCGTAAGCCCTTTCAGAATCTGGGCCTTGATGTGTACTGTACAATAGCAAGGGTTGATTTCGCTATAGTTTGTAGATGCTATCACTTTTGTGCAAACCAATCAACATATGCTTATTGGAATTTTTTTATCAAAAATATGTAGCAGAATACAAGTTAACCAAAATTTATGAAGAATTTTTTTTTTTTTTTATTTTTTTATTTCTTGGATAGGTTTTATAGCAGAAAGTAAAAATTATTGTTTTTGTTATCAAAATTGTCGGCCTTTTTTTGTTTATAGTGCAAAAAAAAAAAAAAACAACAGAGGTGATGAAATACCACAGCTCTATTTGTGGGGAAAAAAGAACAGCGCTGCATGACCGCGCAATTGTCAGTTAAAGTAGCGAAGTGCTGTATTGAAAAAAATGGGTCATGAAGGAGGGTAAATCTTTCAAAGGTCAAGTGGGTAATTGAACAAGTTGAAGTTAGAAGCTGATTGGCTACCATGCACAGCTGCACCAGATTTTGCACTCTCCAGTTTTAGTAAATCAACCTCTATGTGTAAAGCCTCGTACAAAGAATCGCATTTCCATCGGACAAATCCGTAAGAATTTTAACCGAAGGGTGTTTTGGCCATGAACTTAGTATGCATACAGACGGCAAAACTTTCTCAGCCAACAAAAATGAAACAACGTGGTTTTTCAGCTCTTTAGCGCCATCCTTTGGGCAACTTCTGCTGTGCTATGGTTAGCATTGCTTCTGAGCATGCGTGTTTGTACTTTGGATATTCTTCTACATATTTTTGGTAAAAAAATCGCAATAAGCGTTTATTGATTGATTTGCGCAAAAGTTATAGCAGCTACAAAATAGGGGATAGTTTTATGGCATTTTTATTAATATTTTTTTTTTACTAGTAATGGCGGCGATCAGCGATTTTTATTGTGACTGTGACTTTATGGTGGACACATCGGACACTTTTGAAACATTTTTGGGACCATTGTCCAGCCATCAGTGCTATAAAAATTTACTGATTACTGTAAAAATGACACTGGCAGTGAAGGGGTTAAGCACTAGGTGGCGCTACAGGGGTCAAGTCAGTACTAGGGAGTGATTCTTACTGTTAGAGGGCGTGGCTACACGTGACACGTCACTGATGACCGTTACCGATCACGGGGAACAGCCATCAGTGACAGCGTCACTAGGCAGAATAGAGGAATGGCTTGTTTACAAAGGCATCCCCCTGTTCTGCCTTTGCCGACCGCAATTGCGGGCTGCCCGGGATCATCGAGTTCCCGGGACCCGCAAGCGTGCTCGCGGTGCACGCACGTGCGCCTGCTGGGCGGCAAATTTAAAGGGACGTACAGGTACGCCAATGTGCCTGCCCGTGCCATTGTGTCGACGTACATCTGCATGCGGCGGTCGGCAAGTGGTTAAAGCATACTATAAATAATTTGTTGTCGGAAAATCTGACAATTGTCCGATAGAGCATTTACCTTGCCATTTTTCATTTGTTGTCGGAAAATCCGATCGTGTGTACAAGGCTTTAGTCTTGATGCTGCAAGGGTGGAGGCGGGCACAGGCACAGGTACGTCATGGTGGACTTTCAGTCATCTTAGACAGAGGGTGGACACAAACACTGAATTATTCTTAGTTAAAGCGGAGGTTCACCCTCAAACAGAACTTTCTATCTATCATTTCTTCTGCCTTAATAAATGCCTGTAGCGTTTTCATTTTTTTCTACATCTGTACCCTTACCTGTATACAGCATGACTTCCGGGTCTTCTTCCCTGCGGGGAGTGGGCGTGACGCTCCTTTTCCCCTGACTCGAGGCGTCATGGTAGCTGTGCGCAAGGTCTCCTGGTAGTACAACGGGGCGTGTATCCTAAATGACGTCACCCGTTGGCATAGTAATGATGGTAATCAGGAAGTGTTGACGGCGAGCCTCACGCTGCTCACCGTCAACACCGCGCATGCGCGAGATCCTGCAGGGCATGATGGGGGCATCACATCACGGAATCCAGGAAGTATTTGCTTGTGGGCTTCACACTGCCCACAAGCAAGATGGAAAAGCCCTGGATTTGTTTTTAATAGTTACTATTTATCACGGAAAAAGAACGGATAGACGAACAAGCGGCTAGCAGGTGAGTGGTAGATTGCAATCTACATTAATAAGCATTTCAGATATTAAAGTGGAGTTCCACCCATAAATATAACATTACATCAGTAGTTTTAAAAAAATGTCATTAGTCCTTTAAGAAAAAAAAATGTTTTTTTAGATGCCTTCAAAGTGTTGTTGCTAGGCAGAATAGTTAATCTTCCCTCTTCCTGCACCTAGGTGCTTAAGCTTCCTAACCTACACCGCACAGACTCCTGGGAATGTAGTGGGTGTAACTTTCCAGGAGTCTGTGCACTCCCCAGTCTCGAAGAATCATGTGACTTGGACAGTACAGGTGCTGAAACCTGATCTGAAACCTATTACACTGCTTGTGCAGCACTGAGCATGTGCGAGATCTGCAAGGCTGAAATCCAGGAAGTCATACAGTCTGGCTTCATGATGCCCACACTTAAGATGGCCCCAGTCAATTTCTATTTTATAAAGTGTCTAAATGCTGTAACAACCTAACAAAATGGACCTTAGTTTACAGACTAACTTTACCAGAATACATTAAAGGGGTGGTTCACCCTAAAAACTACTTTTTTTTATTACAATGGCCCCCCACATTACAATACGATTAAGGCTATTATTATTTTTTTGAAGCTGTACATACCTTTGTACAGCATATTCACCCGTTGCGAGTCCCGCGGGACTGGGCATTCCTCACATGTCTGTGATTGACATTTTGACCAAAAACAACCTCCCCCCGTCGCGTAAGCCGCGTCACGGTTGGCGAAAGGAGCCGAACGGCGAGTCGGCGCTATACTGCGCATGCGCATCGCCGTTCGGCTCCTTTCGCCAACCGTGACGCCGCTTACGCGATGGGGGGAGCTCGTTTTTGGTCAAAATGTCAATCACAGACATGTGAGGAACGCCCACTCCCGCGGGACTGGCAACGGGTGAATATGCTGTACAAAGGTATGTACAGCTTCAAAAAAATAATAATAGCCTGAATCGTATTGTAATGTGGGGGGCCATTGTAATAAAAAAAAGTAGTTTTTAGGGTGAACCACCCCTTTAAGCGTGTGTATTACAGAGGTATTTATATTTAAAAAGTGAAATTGTGGCCGGAACGCCGCTTTAAGAAAAAATCCACAACCCGCGGAACCTCCGCTTTAACATGGTCATCTTATCAGCATATCAGCAGCCTCCCTCCGGAAAATGAAACAAAATTATTATTGTGTTGTCTATACACCGCAAAACAGATCACGATAAAGTTTTCGCTTCCAATACGTATTATGCTACGTCGTTGTTAACCTGAAATTTGTGTTCTTGGTGCATTTCCATGTTCCGAATCTTTTAAATAAATAGAAAATATTTGTAGCATTACCCCAGAATAAAATTTTACATCTTATACCGCGCTTTTCACGGCGAGAATAAGAATCAAAACACAATGCAACACAAATCCCTTAATGTGCATCTGAAGAGACACGGCAACATGAAATATTCTGTCTGCCTCTTTTTTTTTTTTTTTTTATAACCGAAATTTTTGCACATCAAAACATTCTTTTAAATGTGCCTTCATTTGCAGATTTCAGCAGGGTTGTAAAAGCACACCTGTTGTGCTGTCTGCCTTTGCCTTTTTCTGATCATAGGCTTCTGACAAAGAGGGAGGGAAGGGAGATGCTATCTGGGACTCTTCACTGGACAATGCATTTTCTTTACCATTTGAATGTATTTGTGGAATGCCTGACTGATTCATTACAGCAGATTCTCAAGTATGACAATGGGCCATAGAAATGACTGATGCTATCTTTTTCCTGATTTCATTTCCCTGATCCTCTTCATCCCCTGCCCTGTGTACCTCGATTAATTAGAAACCAGGGATTTTCACTCATCAGCTGATGGGTTTCATGCTCAACTCTGTCACAAATCTTCTGCTTGCACTATCTCTCTTACAGCTGCTGTCTGCTTAAAAAAAAACTTGCCTCTTTTTTTTTTCTCTCCTGTAGACGCCGCTTTGTGACTTCAGGTTTAGGCCTTTTTAAGATTCAGACGTAGTTTTTTTTTTTTTTTTTCTAAAGAGATTAAAAATTAAAGCAAAGAAGATTCAAAATCTCTGATTAAGTTAATCCCTATCCAAAAGATACTTGTCCAGAAATGAACTTTTGAAGAGATAATGATGTAAATGTCTCCTAGCTTTCAGCTTTCTACTTCCCCGTTTTTTCTCTGGCGTATAATAACTGAAGTGGCGAGCGTGTGGAGAATCAGATGTTTGAAGGTGTGTTTCTGAGCGCCAACGTGTCTGTTGTAATCGTTTTGTAGTTCACTAATGTCTGTGTGTGCACTCCATGCTCAACTAAACTTATCAAGAAGCTAAGAGAAGGAGATGCAGCTGTATTTAGGTCACAAATGTCCACATTATGTATAGAAAATGTGATGGATATAATGACTCTCCAGGTGTCTTTTATTGGTGTACATCAGGGGTGTCAAACTTAAAGGGGTTGTAAAGTAGGGTGACCAGACATCCCCGGTTTCAGGGGACAGTCCCCGGATTGAGGACACTGTCCCCGTACCACGTCTGTGCCCGGTTTTGTCCCCGGATTGGATTTGAACAGGGGCTGGGGCAATTTCAAAGACAGTCAGTGCAGAATTAATTAACAAAAATCTGAATAACACACCCCCCCTCCGCCGCTCCTACTAGCTTAGGGGGGTCTATTTTATTGCATTATCTGTGCCCCTTTCTGATGATCATGTGCTGGTCGGAGCGAAGGGAATATGTCTTCAGTTTCGGGTGCATGCCCATCCAGCTCCTCTAGCATGTTCTTCTGCCTTGGCTCAAGTCCCAGCCAGCCGCCTGCCTGCTTATCCCCTTGCCTGCCCTGGTGGAGTAATCTTCCTCCGCCCCCCACCCAGTAGTAGCCGGGGCCCGGAGAGCAAGACTTGACAGGCTGTGAGGCGGACAGCGGTGGCGACGGGCAGAGAGTCGCTGATTGCCACCGTTACTACTAAAAAAAAATGTCCCCGGATTTCATTTTGAAAATCTGGTCACCTTATTGTAACGGAATTTTTTTTTTTCCCTAAATAGCTTCCTTTACCTTAGTGCAGTCCTCCATCACTTACCTCATCCTTCGATTTTGCTTTTAAATGTCCTTATTTCTTCTGAGAAATGCTCACTTCCTGTTCTTCTGTCTGTAACTCCACACAGTAATGCAAGGCTTTCTTTCTGGTGTGGAGAATGCCTCTTGAGGGGGGAGGGGGCGACCTGGAGTGTCAGGACGCCCACTTACACACAGCTCCTTTCTCTATCTGCATATAGAGAGTTTCCTGACTTGCCTGCTTGCCCCCTCCCCCCTCAAGAGGCTTTCTCCACACCAGGGAAAAAGCCTTGCATTATGGTGGTGAGTTACAGACAGAAGAACAGGAAGTGAGGATTTCTCAGAAGAAATAAGGACATTTAAAAGCGAAATCGAAGGATGAGGTAAGTGAAGGAGGACTGCACTAAGATAAAGGAAGCTATTTAGGAAAAAAAACAATTTCCTTTACAACCCCTTTAATTTCATTGTGAGCCACATCAGAATTATGGTTAACCACCCTTACCATGTGCCGCTCTTGGGAAGAAGTTTGAGGGCTTTATGGTCGCCCTCAAAGAGCCGGTTGAATCTGTAAGACTTGATGGCCAGAGCACCCCACCCTCCCTTAAAGGGGTTGTAAAGGTACAATTTTTTTTCCTAAATCGCTTCCTTTACCTTAGTGCAGTCCTCCTTCACTTACCTCATCCTTCTATTTTGCTTTTAAATGTCCTTATTTCTTCTGAGAAATCCTCACTTCCTGTTCTTCTCTCTGTAACTCCAAACAGTAATGCGGCACTTCATCCCTGGTGTGGAGTGTCGTGCTCGCCCCCTCCCTTGGACTATAGGAGAGTCAGGACGCCCACTAACACACAGCTCCTTTCTCTATCTGCAACATAGAGAGTGTCCTGACTTGCCTGTAGTCCAAGGGAGGGGGCGAGGAAGTGAGGATTTCTCAGAAAAAATAAGGACATTTAAAAGCAAAATCGAAGGATGAGGTAAGAGAAGGAGGACTGCACTAAGGTAAAGGAAGCTATTTAGGAAAAAAAATTGTACCTTTACAACCCCTTTAAGGGAGGGTGGGGTGCTCTGGCCATCTAGTCTTACAGATTCAACCGGCCCTTTGAGGGCGACCATACCTTTGCAACCCCTTTAAATCACGTGTCAAGAGTTCCCCCACTTCATTAAAGGTCAATAGTTCCCCACCCTCGCTTACATCACAGTTTACCCCCCTTACCATGTGCTGCTCCTGGGAATAAATTTAAGGGCATTATGGTCACCCTTAAAGGGCCGGTTGTATCTGTAAGACTAGATGGCCAGAGCATCCCACCCTCCCTGATGTAGCACCCTGGAGTTTAGGCAGGGTTGCTCCTCACAAATTTGCTTGCCAGGAGTAGATATCCTGGTTGATTGTTAGAGATCTATTGATTCCTCCCTAAGTTTGGCCTGGTTGCACTTGTCTCTACTACCACTAGGTGGCTGGATACTTGGTGGTGTTAAATATGAGAAGGGCAATGCAAGGTCAAGTTATGGGTATGTGGGTATCTCAGCCAATGGGCAAGGGTTTTTTTTTTTAATCCCATGGCCTGCTGGGAGCACCCATATATTTGGGTGGAGTCAGGTGATCTAGGAACTGACCCCCCTCTAGAAATACTCATTGTTTGGCACACAGATTTAAAGGGGAACTGTGCATTCTCTGGTGTAAAGGGGAAATCTGATGTGAGGGGGTCTATGGTTACCACAGAGTCCATAGAGATCCCCCTTTACAGTTGTATACAAAGGGGGACTCTGATGTAAGGGAGATCTCTGCAGACTCTGATGTAAGTGAGTACTTTAGTGACCCGAGACCCATTTACATCACACAGCATTCCACAGCATTCTCCTTTACATCAGAGTTCCCCTTTACACCAGAGTCCACAGCATTCTCCTTCACATCACAGTTCCCAGCGTAAAGGGGAACTCTAATGACTCTGATGTAAGAGAGGCTCTCTGAGAAGCCTGATTTAAGAGAAGAACTCTAAAATAAAAGGTACACTGAGGAAGAAGGCGTGGCTGTGCCTTCGAAACAAGTTCTGATTGGCCAGACAGCATGTGGACGGCTCCCCAGTTTGACAGCCCTGGACCACTCCCACCCAGAGACACACAGCCTGCATCTCCACGAGGCCTACAGAGGTTCCAGCTACGGCTAACACAATGCGCTCGTGGACCCCCCAATAGAGACCTCCCGGCTGTCCTCCTGTGAAATTGCATGTGTTTAGTGTTGTTTTATACCTATATACTGAATAAATTCCTAAGCTGTTTAAAGGATTTGCTTAGCGCTTCTCTCTCCTCCTTTTGCTTTACTGATGTAAATGGGAATGCTTTGGGCTCTGATATAAGGGGAAGGTCTGTACATTATTATTTAAGAGGAGTGCTGTGGACTCTGATTTAAGGGGGGCTCTGTGGACTCTGATGTAAAGGTGGACTCTGTTCACTCTGGTGTAAAGGGGGATTCTGATGCAAAGGGGAACTCTGGTGTAAGGGAGACTCTGGGAATCCTGATTTAAGAAGGGACCTCTGATATAAGATGTATCGCTGTGAATTCTGATGTAGAGAGGAACTCTGTGGACAGTACAAATCTGGCCTTTATGGAAGAGTGGCAAGAAGAAAGCCATTGTTGAAAGAAAGCCATAAGAAGTCCTGTTTGCAGTTTGCGAGAAGCCATGTGGAAGAAGATGCTCTGGTCAGATGAGACCAAAATTTAACTTTTTAGCCTAAAAACAAAACGCTATATTTTGCAGAAAACTAACACTGCACATCACCCTGAACACACCATCCCCACTGTGAAACATGGTGGTGGTAGCATCATGTTGTGTGGATGCTTTTTTTTTTAGCAGGGACAGGGGAGCCAAATACAGGGCAATCTTGGAAGAAGACCTGTTAGAGTCTGCAAAAGACTTGAGACTGGGGTGGACGTTCACCTTTTTAGCAGGACAACGACCCTAAACATACAGCCAGAGCTACAATGGAATGGTTTAGATCAGAGGGAATTCATGTGTTAGAATGGCCCAGTCAAAGTCCAGACCTAAATCCACTTGAGAATCTGTGGCAAGACTTGAAGATTGCTATTCACAGACCCTCTCCATCCAATCTGACAGCTTGAGCTATTTTGCAAAGAAAAATGGGCAAAAACGCCACTCTTTAGATGTGCAAAGCTGGAAGAGACATCCCCAAACAGACTTGCAGCTGAAATTGAAGTGAAAGGAGGTTCTACAAAGTATTGACTCAGGGGGGCTGAATACAAATGCACACCACACTTTTGAGATATCTATTTGTAAAAAAAACTGAAAGCCATTTATCATTTCCCTTCCACTTCACAATTATGTGCCACTTTGTGTTGGTCTATCACATAAAATCCCAATAAAATACATTTACATTTTTGGTTGTAACATAACAAAATGTGGATAATTTCAAGGGGTATGAATACTTTTTCAAGGCACTGTAACCAAAGAAGTGGCTTCATACCTGAAGAGACAAGGAATAGTACACCAGAAAACCACTGCCTACACTCCTACAAAAAGGTGTAGCAGAAAGGAAAAATCACACTCTAAAGCCTCGTACACACGACCGAGGAACTCGACGGGCGAAACACATCGTTTTCCTCGTCGAGTTCCTTGTCAGGCTGTCGAGGAACTCGACAAGGCAAGTTTCTCCATTCCCGTCGAGGAAATAGAGAACTTGCTCTCTTTTTGGCTCGTCGAGTTTCTCGACAGTTTCCTCAACGAAAATGTACACATGACCGGTTTCCTCGGCAAAAAAATATCTCCCAGCAAGTTTCTTGCTGGTTTTTGCCGAGAAACTCGGTCGTGTGTACAAGGCTTTATAGAAATGGCCAGATGCATGTTGTCGGTTGCCAAGTACTGGGGAGAAGCAATTCGAAATGTGGATCAGGGCCTAGCAAAGGGCATGTCAGTCAGTAGTTGGATGTAAAGCATATGCCTATATTCCAAGTGAAAAGTGATCCAAGCTGGAGAACAGAGCCATAGAGGGCATTCTTGTAGGCTACAGCGAGCAAACTAATGCCGCGTAAACACGATCATTTTTCGGCATTTAAAAAACGACGTTTTTAAAAAATGTCATTTAAAACGATCATGTGTGGGCTTCACATCATTGTTCGGGTTCTGTAAAACGAGAATAAAAAAATCGAACATGCTGCATTTTTTAACGAGGTTTTAAACTATGTCGTTTTTCGGGTTGTAAAAAATTATCGTGTGTGGGCTTTGACGACGTGAAAAACCCATGCATGCTCAGAAGCAAGTTATGAGACGGGAGCGCTCGTTCTGGTAAAACTACCGTTCATAATGGAGTGATCACATTCATCAAGCTGTAACAGACAGAAAAGCGCGAATCGTCTTTTGCTAACAAAAAATCAGCTAAAGCAGCCCCAAGGGTGGTGCCATCCGAATGGAACTTCCACTTTATAGTGTCGTTGTACGTGTTGTACGTCACCGCGTTTTGCTAGAGCATTTTTTTTTAACGATCGTGTGTGGGCAACGTTGTTTTAATGATGAAGTTGAAAAAAACTTCGTTTTTTCTAGAGGCTGAAAAAGTAGTAGTTTTTTACAAGCCGAAAAATTATCGTGTGTACGCGGCATAAGGGTTACAGAATCCTACACCCAAGGACTAACAAAGTGACAATAAGCCATAGTGTTTATTTTGATGAGAGCCCATCACCAGAAACACAGATCACTGAAACTGTAAAGAGAATATGCCAAGCAAACCAGAAGAAAAGGTTGACCAAAGCTAACCTGTGCAGGAGTCAGAACAAGAGGTGGAACTCACAGGCCCGGATTCACAGACAGTGGAGCATATTTATGCTGCCGTAGCGTATCTCCTTTACGCTACGCCGACGCAGCGCAGAGAGGCAAGCACTGAATTCACAAAGCACTTCCTCCCAAATCTGCGCTGGGTTTCTCAGGCGTAAGTCGGCGTAATTGGAAGTGGGCGTGAGCCATGCTAATGAGGCTTGACCCCATGCAAATGATGGGCCGAGCGCCAGACAGATACGTATCACCAACTGTGCATGTGCTGTCCCGTGAGCGCATCTCAGTGCGCATGCTCACAATCACGTCGGAACAACTGCCTAAGATACGTTGGATCACTGCCTACGATGTGAACGTAACCTACGCCTAGTCATATTCACGTCCTACGTAAACTACGTAATATATGTCGGCTTGTGTTCCCTGATGCAGCCCTTTGCATGGATGCTGCTGAGTTACACCTCCTTTATGGGGCATAACTTTACGCCGGACGTATGACTTTACGCGCACTGTGTCGGACGGACGGTAGTTCGTGAATTGGCGTATCTCCCTCATTTGCATATGTGAATAGAAAATCAATGGGAGCGCCAAATACGTCCAGCGTAAATATGCGCCCACTCTACGCCGGCTTAGGCAAGTTACGCTGGTCAGATGAAGCCTATTTACAGGCGTATCTTAGTTTTTGGGCACGGTGCACAGATACGACGGCGCGTATTTGCACTTACGCGGCGTATCTCGAAATACATCGGCGCAAGTGCTTTGTGAATCCAGGCCACAATGCCTAAATCAAGTTCCCCACCAGATCCTACTGAACTGCCTAAAGTCAGAAGATCCACTTGGACTACAAAGGGGAGACTGCCCCGCAAGCTGTTATACACTGTCAAAAACACACAACATTCTTGAACCAACATCCTGGGAAGACATAGAAAAACTGCCAAAACATGAAGCCAATAAATGGAGAAAGGCAGCAGAAGAAGAAATAAAGGGGTTGTAAAGGTTTGTTTTTTATTTTCTAAATAGGTTCCTTTAAGCTAGTGCATTGTCAGTTCACTTACCTTTTCTTTTGATTTCCCTTCTAAATGTCTTTTTCTTTGTCTGAATTTCTCACTTCCTGTTCCTCCTCAGTAAGCTGTTCTGGCTGACTAACCTCCAGCCAGATGATGGGGGCAAGCTTACTAAGGAGAAACAGGAAGTAAGAAATTCAGACATAGAAAAAAAAACATTTAGAAGGGAAATCGAATGAAAATCAAAGGAAAAGGTAAGTGAACCGACAAAGGCACTAGCTTAAAGGAACCTATTTAGAAAATAAAAAACAAACCTTTACAACCCCTTTAAAGTCACTCAACGAAAATAAAACCTGGACACTCACAGAGCTCCCTCCTCACCAGTTTTGTGGTGAGGAGGGAGCTCTGTGAGTATCCAGATTTTATTTTAGTAAGTGGACTTTCAAAGTAAAGTCAGATGCAGAAGGGAATATTTACAAATACAAAGCCAGACTAGTTGCCAAGGGTTACTCCCAGAAATTTGGCGAAGATTACGATGAAACATTCGCTCCCATCGTAAAACATTCCACCATCAGAACGCTTCTTAGGGTTGCAGCCAGAAAAGAGATGCAAGTCAAACACCTAGATATTAAAACTGCTTTCCTATATGGAAACATTAAGAAAGATCTCTACATGGACAACCACCAGGGTTTGAGCAAAGAGATAATCCTGTGTGTAAACTTCAGAAGAGCAATCTGCAAGGATGTGGAATAAGAAAGTGAATGAAGTACTTCCTAACGAGGGATTCTCAAGAGGTAAAGCAGACCCCTGTCTCCACTCCTGGAATCAAGATGACAGATGGATATACATCCTTATCTATGTTGATGACATTATAACCTATTTTGAACAATAAGTGGATTACAATCAGATAATTCACAAACTGAAAGAAAATTTTGAAATCAAAGAGCTAGGGAACATTAGCTACTATCTGGGAATCCAAATAGAGAGAGAAGAAGTTGGAAGTTATCTTCTCAACCAATCTCAGAAAATCTCAGAAATCTTGGAACAATTCCATATGCTAGATGCAAAGGAAGTGAAAACTCCTATGGTTCTGTGGGAAAACGTTTTTTTTTTTAAAATAGGTTATTGTAACGCTGATAGTACAAAGAAACGTGTACTCACCAGTCCCATAGTCTCAGCCGCTAGGATGATGATTTCCCCGAAAAGGATATTTTATAAAAATGTATGATGGACATTGCCATCTTAATTGCGGGCACTCTGAAGCCCTCCTGTATATTCTTCCAGGATGTGGTAAATGCTGTCCCAGCATTCAGCGCTCTATCCCGCGCTTGCGCAGTGTGCCGGCGAGCCGCGCCGTCAACACTGCATAGTTGCTATGACAACGGCCGGCAGCATCCTGAAAAGGACACTCCCCGATGTGACCAGCCGACAAGTTCTTTTTTTAGGAAGGATTATTGTTCTCGTCATGAGGAATAGACCCTCGTGATCAATCCCACAAGTCATTGCGGCGATCGCGACACCCCCAGTCCCGCACACCTAGAACCAGGAAGTGCCTTCTTCAGGACAGGAAAACATGGTATCTAGATTTTTTATAATTTTTTAAACTGCGGACTAGTAGTAGACATCCAGGCCACTATTATTTAAGGCAAAGTTGTAAAATCGGATGAACCTCCACTTTAAAAGAGCAATGAAACAGAAAACGTGCTACTCAACAATGACATATATCGCAGAGCAATCGGTAAGCTGCTATACTGTATGTTGCCACTGTGACAAAACCAGACATAGCCACAGCAGTGGGCATACTATGCAGGAAAGTATCAGTTTTCTGTCAGTGTGATTGGGATGCAATAAAAAGAGTAATGCAGTACCTCAAAGAGACAATTCAGATGAATTTACGGTTACCAGCAATATGAAATACAACTGTGAAAGAAAGGTACAAAAAGGCGCAACAAGTGTAAATAATGTCCATATAAACACCAATAAATTATAAAAAAATAAAAAAATTTGCCTGAAGGTCAATTATGGCCGCTTAAATCTGGTGAGCGCATTTTGATTGTCACTTAGGGTGAAGCACTTTAATATGCACATTGCACTTTCTGAGAGCACGGTGATTGGAGCTTAAATCTGGAACACAGCAATCTCGCTACCTGTTCTACATTTGCAATTATTTGAACTTTTTTTTATAATTTATTAGTGTTTATATGGACATTATTTACAATTGTTATGCCCTTTTGTACCTTTCTTTCACAATTGTATTAGTCACTTGCTATTTTTTGGAGCTGCACTTGTTGTAATTTTTTATTGATTATTTATAATTTTCATTTTTATTGGCGCCATTTTCCACATTTCTCTATATTAACATAAAATACAAAACTGGTCAGATATGTGGATGCTGATCGAAGCGGGGACTGCACAGACCACAAATTCACAAGTGGATTCATCTTCCAATATGGGGAAGGAACCATAAGTTGGTCTAGTTGAAAGCAAGCAACTGATGCTCTATCTTCAACTGAAGCAGAGTACAGTACATTGTAGCAGCACACGCATGTCAAAAAGTGAAATGGATGTGTCAACTTTTTGTGGACATTAGGATAGACATTTCCCATTTTTGAAGACAACCAAAGATGTATAATGCTTACGCAATCAGAAAGGGTCAATCCTAGGACCAAACACATCAATGTCAAGTATTACCTACTTGAGGAACAATCAAGAGCAAGGCGTTATTGACATTCAATACTACCCATCATAGGAGATAACTGCTGATGCACTCACCAAGCATTTATTGAAGGAATGTCATAAATATATCCAAACGAATCTGAATGTAATTTGACAAAGCACATGCTGTTGAGAAGGGGTGTTGCAAGAACAACAGCATAGTAGCTTTATATATTGTGAACAATATATATATGCATTAAACCTGTCTATACCAGCAGGTGGTGCTGCATTATTAGATTGTGTATCTATGATATGATGTAATGGGAGGAAATACAGTTTTTTTTTATCTGTGTGTACTTGTTTGTGTTGAGTTCCTGTTTCATGTTTCTCAACTGTAATGCCCCGTACACACCATCACTTTATGTGATGAAAAAAAATGACGTTTTTAAAAACGTCACTTTAATTGACCGTGTGTGGGGGAAAACGTCGTTTTATGTCTTCTAAAAAACGACCAAAAAAAATTGAAGCATGCTTCAATTTTATGTGTCGTTTTTCAAAACGTCAACTTTTACTTCACAGAAATTGACCGTGTGTAGCAAAAACGTCGTTTAAAACGACGTTTTTTTCACCCGCGCATGCCCAGAAGCTACTTATGAAGCAAGCTTCAATGGAAAAACGTGGTGAACGTAACCTCGCTTTGCTAGAACATTGTGAGAAAAACGATGGTGTGTAGGCAACTTCGTCTTTGAAAATTGAAGTTTCAAAAACGTCATTTTTTACTTCACAGAAAATGTCGTTTTTTTTCATCACATAAAGTGATGGTGTGTACGCGGCATAAGACATGTCCTGTAATCTTCCATAAAATCAAAGCTATTGCTGCAAACAAGAATCTTCCAGTGCATGATTTCAATAGTCAGCTACAGTAGATCGTTCATACACAAAATATTACTGGTTAATATTAATAGGCAACATTAGGGATTGTTGATCCAAGGAATAGCCAATTGCCTTCTGGGGGGTTCAGGAAAGAATTTTATTTTTGATATTTGGACTACGCTTTATATATGTTTTTTTTTTTTTTTTTCATTCACCTGGATCAACTGTAGGTATAGGGTTCTGTATATAAAGGATTTATATATTTGGTTCTCTTTTTTGGGGGGTTGAACTAGATGGAGTCTTTTAAACCTGACTAACTATGTATGTAACTGGGCATATAACAGATAGGTTCCATTTACAACCTTACCTTTCCTCTCTACTGCTCTTTTATCAGCCACTTTTTTACTGATACACTGTTACTGTCCATCAAATAAGAACACAGCACACAGGGCAGAACTGGGAGGAGCTACATTGTTATGGGCAGTGATGAGCCCCTTTTTCGAATTTGTCTTCTCTGTTGCAAGTTTTTCCTTTCTGTCTGATGAAACCATCAGCACCAGGACAATAAGTATACATTTGCACCAGCTGCTGCCCCGCACAATTCTATTGGCCATTGTATGATGCAAGGAGGTGGATTGCCTTGCATTGCACTGCACCGAAAAAAAGTACACCCATCATAGGCGTGCGCAGAGTATGGTGCTGGGCACTCCCTAATCACCCAGGCACCAGTACCATTCAGTGTACAGAAGTGTCTGGGGCACACGAGGGAAGGGGGACCCACTTTGCCTCAACACGTACTATGCACGTACAATACAACCCATTGTATTTCATCTGCAGCATCCCTTGCTTTCCTCTCTCTCTCACACACCCTCTCCCCCTCTCTCTCTCCCCTCTTTTGCTCTCTCACCCCTCTCACACCCCTTCCCTCTCCCTTCCTCACCCCTCTTTCTCTCTCTCACCTCTCTCTCTCTCTCTCTCTCTCTCTCTCTCTCTCTCTCGCTCTCATATATGCCTCTATCCCTTCTTTCTTACACTGCTTAAGAGGTCAAATGTATTGAAACATTAAAAAAGGTTTTAATACATTTCAAAATTCTTGTTTACACTTCTTTAAAATTGTGTGTGTGTATGTGTATATATATATATATATATATATATATATACACACACACACATACGCAACACACACAGCTCCCAGAAGAAGTCCAGTGGAGGTGAAATTAAAAGACTAACCAACAAAGTGATCCCCCTAAAAACAAGAGTCAAGGAATTAGCAAAAGAATACTTCCATTGGGGAATGGGGGAGGACCATGCCCACCCTGGCTAGAGTGTGACAAATAACATCCAAAACCTTATGATCTAAACTCTAAAGAGATCAATTTGTAACCTTGTCCAAATACAGACTCCCCTCCTCAGAGATAGAAAATTAAAAGGTGCTGAGAGACTGTACAAAAAAGAGGGAACTATACTTAAAGGGTCACTAAAGGAATTTTTTTTTTTAGCTAAATAGCTTCCTTTACCTTGCTGCAGTCCTGGTTTCATGTGCTCATTGTTCGTTTTTGCTTTGATGTTGCTGTAAATCCTCTCTGTTCTGGACACTTCCTGGTTGCCTGTTTCCTGATAACCACAGTACTGGGAGATTTCTCACGGTGGTCACTAATCAAGGAGGTGTGATTACTGTGTGTAAAACGAAACTGGATTGGTGCTGAGGAGTTTTAGACAAAGTATCACTGCTCTCTATTGGCTGACTGCCCTCTAGTGGCTCTCTGTACATCAGAGAACCAGCAAACAACAGCAAAAACGAAACTACACTGCAGGCACATTATATGATTGTTTTTTTATCTATTTTTAATCATTTTTAAAAGGAATCAGTTAACTATTATGTCTCTATGCCCTGTAAACAGTAATTTCAGCTAAAAAAAAAATTTCCTTTAGTGACCCTTTAAAGGGAATCATCCAACAATCCCACAAGCCCGAAAGGGTGAACAGGAAAAAACTTGCTACTACCACAAAAGGGTGAAAAGCCCACAGGGAGTTGACTTTTTAAGCAAGCCTTTGTGTCAAATTTGATCTAAAAATACTAGCTCTAGGTAGTTGTTAATTCATATCTAGACATGCCTTGCTGATAGGACCCTCAGCATTGCAAGAACTGCAAATATCTGGGAAACTGACCCTGTTCAGGGAAGGTCTTGAGTGTTCCATAATAGGAATGCCAATAAAAGATACTAGGGTGGACATAAGGGTCAGTGTTCTAAGCAGCATCTAGAATGGCTAGAAGACACTGAAGACTCATGTGCTTACTAAGAAAGTAAACAATAAGGACTGATGGGGTCCCTCTTAAGTTGGCCATAGATGGGTATAAACTTGAAAGAATATTCTTAGGAAAAGACGGTTCTAAGAAAGTTCATTCATTTGTTTAATCATTAGTGGGTCAAATTGATATTCGTTTTTGACCACAGTAATGAGAAAATTTGATGGAGCAATATAGTATATGTGGTTTTCATTCACTAAAGTCCATTCACCCCAAAATCAGATGTTAACCACTTAAGGACCGCCGCACGACGATATACGATATACGCGACCCGGTCTGAAGCTCCATGATCGCGTGGACCTGATCGCCGCCGGTGTCCCGCGATCAGTCACAGGAGCTGAAGAACGAGGAGAGGTGTGTGTAAACACACCTTCCCCGTTCTTCACTGTGGCAATGTCAGTGATCGTCTGTTCCCTGATATAGGGACACACGTCCAGCCCCTACAGTTAGAAACACACATTAGGTCACACTTAACCCCAAAAGTGCCCCCTAGTGGTTAACTTCTTCACTGCATTGTCATTTTCACAGTAACAGTGCATTTTTATAGCACTTTTCGCTGTGAAAATTACAATGGTCCCAAAAATGTGTCAAAATTGTCCGATGTGTCCGCCATAATGTCGAAATCACGAAAAAAATCGCTGATCGCCGCCATTAGTAGTAAAAAAATAAATTATTTATAAAAATGCCATAAAACTATACCCTATTTTGTAAACGCTATAAAATTGTTTATAGCGCAAAAAAAACCTGCAGAGGTGATCAAATACCACCAAAAGAAAGCTCTATTTGTGGGGGAAAAAAGGACGCCAATCTTGGTTGGGAGCCACGTCGCATGACCGCGCAATTGTCAGTTAAAATGATGCAGTGCCAAATCGCAAAAAGGGGCAAGGTCCTTAACCTGCATAATGGTCCGGGTCTTAAGTGGTTAAGCAAACAAAACAGTTCAAAGAACAAACAAATGTTATGATAGTTTTTATCAATCTATGGCAGGCTTCGTGGATAATGAGAATCATCCATGATGAAAGGAGTGAAGACATGAGTGGGATATCATTTCCAAGGGAAGGCTTCTACTAGAGTAAGAACTAGAGATCCCATGGTGTGGGGAACCCAAACATGCCTGGGAAGAAGCACAATGGGGTGCAGTAATATCAGAAGCATGAGGAAGGGCAAACGAAGGAGATGCCTGATTGAAAAGTATAGAGTGTAAGCTATAGGGAAAAGCCTGAGCATCCAAGCTGTAAAAAGATAAATTACCAAGGCACCCTCTAGGATACACAACTAAGGGCCAGATCCACAACCAGCGGGCGCAACTTAAATGTTCCGATTTAAGTTACACCGCCGCAAAATTTCTACCTAAGTGCTCGATCCACAAAGCACTTACCTAGAAATTTGCAGCGGTGTAACTTAAATCTGTCCGGCGCAAGGCGTGCCCAATCTAATGGGGCGAGTCCCATTTAAATTAGGCGCGCTCCCGCGCCGGACATACTGCGCATGCTCCCGACGCTATTTTCCCGACGTGCTTTGTGTTACGTTACGTTGCGCCGAGTTTTGTGAATCGCGACGGGTAAAAAAGAGATGCGGAGGGAAAAAAATCAATTTTAAAAAAATTTGACAGCGACGCGGGAAAGAAGGGTATACTTTTACATGGTGTACTAAGTTTACACTTTGTAAAAGCAGCCCTAATTTTGCGACGGCAAACTAACACTTACGGAGAAATAACGAAGGGAAAAAGCTTCGTGGATCTCCGTAAGTGCTAATTTGCATACCCGACGCTGGATTTCGACGAGAAATGCCCCCAGCGGCGGCCGCGGTACTGCATCCTAAGATCCGACAGTGTAAGTCCATTACACATGTCGGATCTTAGGGATATCTATGCGTAACTGATTCTATGAATCAGCCGCATAGATAGAAACAGGGATACGACGGCTTATCAGCAGATACGCCTGCGTATCCCTTTTGTGGATCTGGCCCTAAGTTCCTTGCAAACGTTGGAGCTGACCTTCATGCAAAAGGCTAAACAGGTAAGACAGAGAGCTTCTGGCTTGGATATCTGCAGCTTGAGTGGGCTAGATACTTTGTTCACTGTCGAGGTACTACTACACTGGTACATGAAGGTTGGGGTTCCTCCTTCCTATGCAGAGACCTCTTGCATTTATGCAGGCACACAATGTGACCACCAGTAGTATCAGGAATGACACCGTTAAAGGCAGGTCTGAAGAACCTTCATTCCTTTAAGGGCAAGTAAATCAGATGTTCCTTCCTTATGCTTATCCATGGTGTCCCAAACACATAGCCAAAGTAGATTATGCAAATGAACAGATATCACTCTCATGCGGGACATAAGCTAGATGCTAGTCCCATCACAGCTAAGTGCAGAGCACCAGATATTTGTTACAAAAATTAAAGGACATGGGCCAGGGTTTGAATTCGTGTTGGAATAGTCCCATTTAGGGTACAATATGTGATCCATTGTAACATAGCTTCTTAAATCAAAGGCACTGGCAACATAGGAAGTTATTCCAGTTAATTCAAATTGAGGCCTAAATAGGGAGTCCAATTGTGTATCAGTAAAAATCCCTGAACATAAAAACACCATCAAACTATTTGGTGGTTATAAGGAAGACCTAGGGATCATAACAGAGGATCAATGGAGGAAGGTATTGGAAAGAGGACATTCGGCTACAGTCTCGCCAGCACAGAGATTTTCCTTCCTGATGCTGATACATAGGACATATTACACACCAAAGATATTATTTAAATTCGGATTGAGAGTGGATGCAGGATGCCCCAGGTGCCAAGAAACAGGAGATTTATTGCATATGATATGGAAGTGCCCGAAACTGTTCAGGTATTGGAGGGGGATACTGGACATCATTAACAAGATATATAAAATAGGGTTGGAGATGAACCCCAGATTATGTATCTTGGGTCTAGGGGAAGAAATAAGTAGAATGACCAGCACATCAAAAGCAGTGTTGAGATGTTGTTTGCAGGCAAGAAAGCTAATAGCTCAGAGGTGGCAAGCAGCGAACCCTCCATCAGTAAAGGAATGGACCAACGTAGTCACAGAGACAATCTGGAAGGAGAAGGTGGTCTACACAAGGAGAGGGAATATCAGGGAGTTTTGTAAAATGTGGAACCCTTGGTTGGAAGAAATGAGATACCCCGTGTGAAAGAAAACCCAATAAAGCGGATGATTAGAGTAGGGAGGGGGGAGGGGAGGGAGGGAAAAGGGTAAAATAGAAGGGGGAATATAGAAGACATGTATGAAATATGTGAAATAGAAATGGTAAAAAGATATATGATTGTAACCAACTGTTGTTTTTAAAGATGATGAAAAATTAATAAAGAATAAAGAAGAAGCAGGAACAGGAAAAAAATAAATAAAAATATTTGGTGGTAAATTGGGGTGATCATAGGTGTGCACAGCCTGTGGCATTAGGGTTTGGACCTGAAAGCTCAAAAACACGGTACAGTTCTCTCACTGTGTTCATTCAGAAAGGGAAGGGGCCGGTAAATTACATTGCTCCTTCGCCCACTCATACTGAAATATCATATATGTGTGCCCACTGCAGTAGCCAATGGGAAAGGAGGGAAGCTAGCCATGCTGTGGGAGGAGACACCAGGCAGCAGGGGGAATCTGCACTGCAGGGAGTGATTAGGGTGTGCCTGGGCACACCTGGCACACCCTGTGCGCACGCCTATGGGGGTGATGAGTATGACCTGGAGACGCTTCTTTTTTGTTTAATATTTTATGACATGCATGATTATTTGTTGTTTGAGCGAGGGCTACACTAAGCACACTTAATTTTGTTAATTGTTTGGATGCCTAGCTCCTGATGGGATGTTACTCAGTATTATCTGGCCCCTTCCTTTTTCTTGTTGGAGTTGGTTGTGATGTGTGTTGTACACCTACAATAAGAATTTACCCCCTTTCTGACCAGAGCACGTTTTACAATTTGGCACTGCGTCGCTTTAACTGACAATTGCAAGGTCGTGCAATGCTGTACCCAAACTAATTGGTGTCATTTTTTTCCATAAATAGAGCTTTCTTTTGGTGGTATTTGATCACCTCTGCGGTTTTTATTACAATTTTGAAAAAAAAACATCCCCCAAATATATAAAAAAAAAAAATCTTCATCAGTTTAGACCGATATGTATTCTTCTACATAATTTTGGTAAAAAACAAACAAAAAAACCCCGCAATAAGTGGTTTTCGCAATACAAACTATGGGAAAGATTTATGGCATTTTTATTTGATTTTAATTTTTCTTACTAGTAATGGCGGTGATCTGCAATTTTTAGCGGTATTGCGACAATGCGGCGGACAGATTGGACACTTTTGACCCATTTTTGGGACCATTGACATTTATAGAACGATCAATGCTATAAGTATGCACTGATTACAGTATAAATGTCACTGGCAGGGAAGAGGTTAACACTAGGGGCGATCAAGGGGTTAATTGTGTGTTCCCTCACTGTGTTCTAACTGTGTAGGGATGTGACTAACTAGGAGAGATGACAGATCGTTGTTCCTACTTTGTAGAAACACATGATCTGTCTCCTCTACTCTGATGCCGCGTACACACGACCGTTTTTCATGTCATGGAAAAAAAACAACGTTTTTCTGGACGTGATTCTTGTCAAGCCAGCCTTGCATACACACGATCGTGAAAAAAAAATGCTTGAGCAAAGCGCGGTGACGTACAACGCGTACGACGGCACTATAAAGGGGAAGTTCCATTTGAATCGCGACACCCTTTGGGCTGATTATGCAAATTTTCCTTCTCATAACTTCTGAGCATGCACATTTTTTTCCCTGTCGTTAAAGCGTACACACAACCGTTTTTCACAACGTGAAAGATGAGGAGAAGAAATAGAGCAGGTTCTAAATTTTTAATGCCCATTGTTTTAGTTGAGAAAAATGCTCTGGAGCCTACACACGATTGTTTTATATGACCAATTAAAAAAAATAATAATAATTTATCGTCATTAAAAACGGTTGTGTGTACATGGCATGACAGCACAGGGATTTGTGTGTTTACACACACAAATCCCCATGCTGGCTCACGTGCATGCGATCGCCGCCGGCCGCACGCATCGAGTCCCCTGCTGTGCAGTAAGGGCATGTGCCTCCGTCTGCGCTTGCACGCCCTCTGGTGGCTTTTCCTGGGCAAGGCTGTATATATATATATATATATGGGATTTTCGCCCAGGAGAACCATTCTGGGCGAAGGAGAAGATTTGGTGGTATGCTTGCTAAGGCTTTGTGTACGTTTTGCTGTCATTTATTGCGGCTGCGGGAAAACGCAACATTGGCAAAACCGATTTTGCCACGGTTTTCTGGATGTTGGTGATTTCTCGTGGCCAGTGGTCTTGTGGCTTGTCCTAGTGGCTCAGCACTCGTCTAAATGAGGCCTTTATCTTTACTTGTTGCTGTAGTTTATGTATTCAGATATTTTTATTTTCCCCTGAAATTTTTATTTTTATTTTTACTATTCTTGTACAGTGAAGTGTTAATGTACTGAAAAGTGGTTGCTGCATCCACAGCTCATAATAAATACAGTGGTAAATCATTTAAATATTATTGTTTCTGGGGGATATATGTAATAATTGAAATATGTTCTCCTTAAGGCATAGAGCAAATTAATACATCCTGCAACAGAAACCCTAGGGAAACAAAGTATAATTAAATTGTATTTAAAAGACTGCACATTCGAGGAGCTATTCAGCATTTTCAAAATATACAATATTGTATCAAAGAAATGGGAGTGTAACTAAAAAACACATTTTATTATTTTTTTAGTTTACAAGTTTACAACAAACATATACTGCACCATGTTATTTACATTTCTGACAAACACATTGGGCATGCGCTTTTTTGAAATGGTAAGAGAATGATTAAAGGCTTGTTTTTTATATAATGCACAGGCGTGACCAAGTTTATTCTGCATTCCACTTCTGACCTTTTAAGCTGCAATATTAAAGGCCAGCTCCAACCAAAATGTATATTTCAGTTTTGTCTGGTCGTTGCAATGTTAAATCACACAAGGCTTGTTATACAGCATCAAAAGTGAGTACACCCCTTACATTATTGTAAATATTTTATTATATCTTTTCATGTGACAACACTGAAGAAATGACACTTTGCTACATGAGTAGTGAGTGTACAGCTTGTATAACAGTGTAAATTTGCTGTCCCCCCAAAATAACTCAACACACAGCCATTAATGTCTAAACCGCTGGCAACAAAAGTGAGTACACCCCTAAGTGAAAATGTCCAAATTGGGCTCATTTAGACATTTTCCTCCCCGGTGTCATGTGACTCGTTAGTGGTACAAGGTCTCAGGTGTGAATGGGGAGCAGGTGAGTTAAATTTGATGTTATCACTCTCACTCTCTCATACTGGTCAGTGGAAGTTCAACATGGCACCTCATGGCAAAGAACTCTCTGAGGATTTAAAGAAAAGAATTGCTGCTCTACATAAAGATGGCCTAGGCTATAAGAAGATTGCCAAGACCCTGAAACTGAGCTGCAGCACAATGGTCAAGACCATACAGCGGTTTAACAGGACAGGTTCCACTCAGAACAGGCCTCGCCATGGTCAACCAAAGAAGTTGAGTGCACATGCTCAGCGTCCTATCCAGAGGTTGTCTTTGGGAAATAGACGTATGAGTGCTGCCAGCATTGCTGCAGAGGTTGAAGGGGTGGGGGGGGTCAGCCTGTCAGTGCTCAGACCATATGCCGCACACTGCATCAAATTGGTCTTCATGACTGTCATCCCAGAAGGAAGCCTCTTCTGAAGATGATGCACAAGAAAGCCTGCAAAAAGTTTGCTGAAGAAAAGCAGACAAAGGACATGGATTACTGGAACCATGTCCTGTTGTCTGATGAGACCAAGAAAAACTTAATTGGTTCAGATGGTGTGAAGCGTGTGTGGCGGCAACCAGGTGAGGAGTACAAAGACAAGTGTGTCTTGCCTACAGTCAAGCATGGTGGTGGGAGTGTCATGGTCTGGGGCTGCATGAGTGCTGCCGGCACTGGAGAGCTACAGTTCATTGAGGGAACCATGAATGCCAACATGTACTGTGACATACTGAAGCAGAGCATGATCCCCTCCCTTCGGAGACGGGGCCGCAGGGCAGTATTCCAACATGATAACGACCCCAAACACACTTCCAAGACAACCACTGCCTTGCTAAAGAAGCTGAGGGTAAAGGTGATGAACTGGCCATGCATGTCTCCAGACCTAAACCCTATTTTATTAGGTGCATCTGTTCAACTGCTAATCAGCCAATCACATGACAGCAACTCAAAGCAATTAGGCATCTAGACATGGTGAAAACGACTTCCTGAATTTCAAACCGAGCTTTAGAAGAAAGGATTTAAGTGACTTTCAATGTTTCATGGTTATTGGTGCCAGGCGAGCTGGTCTGAGTATTTCAAAAACTGCTGATCTACTGGGATTTTCACACACAACCATCTCTAGGGCATAAAGAGAATGGTCTGAGAAAGAGACAATATCCAGTGAGCAGCTTTTGTGTGGAGGAAAATGCCTTGTTGATGTCAGAGGAGAATGGGCAGATCCAGATGATAGAAAGGCAACAGTAACTCAAATAACCACTCAGTACAACCAAGGTATGCAGAATATGTAAGTCGCGCCCGCAAATGTAAACAGTGTTCAAACCACACGTGAGGTATCGTCCCGATTGTTAGAGCGAGAGCAATAATTCTAGTACATGACCTTCTCTGTAACTCTAAGTAATGTACTTTGTTGCCATTCCATGAGTGTGCGCAATTTTAATGACTTGCTTACTGGGCACATATACCCCCTCCCTGCCCAGGCGAAATTTCAGCTTTCGGCACTTCGTCGCTTTAACTGACAATTGCGCGGTCGTGCGACATTGCTCCCAAACAAAACTGACGTACTTTCTTTATCACAAATAGAGCTTTCTCTTGGTGGTATTTGATCATCTCTGCGGTTTTTATTTTTTGCACTATAAACAAAAAAAGAGTGACAATTTTGAAAAAAAAACACAATGGGCCAGATTCACAAAAGGGATACGACGGCGTATCTACTGATACGCTGTCGTATCCCTGTTTCTATCTATGCGACTGATTCATAGATTCATAGATAGTTTTACACTGTCGGATCTTAGGATGCAGTACCGCGGCCGCCGCTGGGGGGATTTTGCGTCGTAAACCAGCGTCGGGTATGCAAATTAGCAGTTACGGCGATCCACTAAATTTTTTCACGTCGTTACGTCGCCGCAAGTGTTAGTTTGCCGTCGCAAAGATAGGGTACCTTTTACAAAGTGTAAACTTAGTACACCATGTAAAAGTATACCCGTCTTTCCCGCGTCGCTTTCGATTTTTAAAAAAAAAATTCCCGGCGCAAGTCTTTTTTACCCGTCGCGATTCACAAAACGTTGGCGCGTTGTAACTTCGCGCAAAGCACGTCGGGAAATTTGCGACGGGAGCATGCGCAGTACGTCCGGCGCGGGAGCGCGCCTAATTTAAATGGGACTCTCCCCATTCGATTGGGCCCGCCTTGCGCCGGACGGATTTAGGATACACCACCGCAAATTTCCAGGTAAGTGCTTTGTGGATCGGGCACTTAGCCATAAAATTTGCGGCAGTGTAACCTAAATCGGTTACGTTACGCTGCGCCGCCTGGCTGTGAATCTGGCCCATTATTCTTTACTTTTTGCTATAATAAATATCCCGTTTTTTTTGTATTATTATTTTTTTCTCAGTTTAGGCCGATACATATTCTTCTGCATATTTTTGGTAAAAAAAAAAAAAAACGCAATAAGCATATAGTGATTGGTTTGCGCAAAAGTTATAGCACCTACAAAAATAGAGGACAGAATTATGAAATTGTTTTTATTATTTTTTTTACTAGCAGTGGCCGGAGGAGCCGAGGACGTCAATAGACGTCCTCCTGGCATTGTAGAGCCACCTTGTGGCCAACATAGTACAATGGCCCGGGCTCCAAGTGGTTAAAGCATGACAGGTTAGGTATTTATTTACTCTGCGTAACATCATCTTTTACATCATACAAACAAATTGGGCTAACTTTACAGTTTTTTTTCATTCGTGAAAGTGTGTTTTTTTCAAATAAATTGCATTTGAAAGACTGCTGCGCAAATACAGTGTGACATAAAATATTGCAACAATCTCCATTTTATTCTCTAGGTTCTCCACTAAATAAAATCTATGTTTGGGGTGTTCTAAGTAATTTTCTAGCAAAAAATACAGATTTTAACTTGTAAGCAACAAGTGTCAGAAAAGGCTTAGGAATGAAGAAGTTAAACTGAATGGGTCTACTTTAATATCACAGGATAGGCATTGCCTACTAATTTCTAACATCTTTCTGGCAGCAAGCAATATCTACATAATATCAAAAGAAGAACTTGCCTGTCTGACAGATTCCAGCAGATGTGTATGTCAGATGGAAAAACAATTACACAAGAGTCTGTTTATTCCCCATGGAAAGATCGAAATCCTGAGAGAAAGAGAGGAAGGGGAAAACGAGTGATGAAAAATATGGGAATGGGAGAGACAGTTGAATAGAAGGAGAGTGAGAGAGAGAAAAAAAGTGTGTAAAAATGTGCAGTCTAGTGAATAGGCCATGAATGTCTAATTCTCTTACTTAGCCTTATTTGCATACAACATTTGCATATCACACACATGTGCATGCTCTGAAACCAATCACACAAGACAAGCTGCACTGGCAAAGACAGCTGCATGGTTTGGACAGGCGACGGGGATTAGGCGCTGAATAAAGTGAGGAGAGGGAACAGCCAATTGTAAAGAGAAATATAATTATTGTGACCACGCTTCCCAGATATTGGAGGAATCTTGTATTTCTATGAAGGCGGACAGTGTGCCTCTTATCGGCCCTGGATCTCCGGAGCTGGCATTCTGCATGGAAATGTATCTCTGCCACTGGTGTTGCCTATGCAACACTTATTTATTACACAAGGATATTTCTGGGAAAAAAACAATCCTTGGAAGAAATATGAATTTGTTCTTTAGAACTCATATTAGCTATTTATAATCTAACATATATTTTGAGTTCTAAAATTAGGACTTTGCAATTAAGTTGCTTTATCTTTATTTCTAAATTGATCCTTTGTGTGCTGAATGACTGCTGTCTTCTGTCATAGCTAGGGCTGTATTCCAATAAAAAAATATATATACAGTATAAAGCTTTATATTAAGAGCTTGCCGACCAGCCGCCATCATTCTACTGCGGCAAGTATACTACAGACATCTTACTAGGTAGAATCTGGAAGCGGATAGGGCTCCCTGGGAGAACAGTGCCATCTATTGCCGAGACTACCAGTGGTGTAGTGAGGGGCAAAAGGGTAAGCTTCATGGAATACAGATATGCAAAGATCAATTGAGGAGAAGCGCCTACATCAGGGGTGTCCAAACTTTTTTCAAAGAGGGCCAGATTTAATGAAGTGAACATGCGTGAGGTCCGACCATTTTGCCTGACATGCTGTGAACCATTAAAATTCGGTCTAAGTGTGTTCGTTCGAACACTAATACACTGCCCAACAAGAATTCTCTTGCCTTTGTGGCTGTGTGTGAGTAAAGTGATGAGCTCAAGCATGTAATTTGGATATACCGTATTTATCAGTGTATAACATGCACCTTCACTTTAAAAAAAATTCTTACATTTTAAATAAAGAACTGTGAATCAAAATAAGGGTCACTGCCCATCAATGCAGCCTCACAAGTGCCATAAATGCAGCACCCCCATTGCCCTGAATGCAGCACCCCCTTGCCATGAATGCAGCACCCCCTTGCCATGAATACAGCACCCCCTTGCCATGAATACAGCAGCCCCCTTGCCATGAATACAACACCCCCCTTGCCATGAATACAGCACCCCTCTTTCCATGAATACAGCAGCCCCTTGCCATGAATAAAGCAGCCCCCTTGCCATGAATACAGCACCCCCCTTGACCTGAATACAGCACCCCCTTGCCATGAATACAGCAGCCCCCTTGCCATGAATACAGCACCCCCCTTGCCATGAATACAGCACCACCTTGCCGTGAATACAGCAGCCCCCTTGCCATGAATACAACACCCCCCTTGCCATGAATACAGCACCCCTCTTTCCATGAATACAGCAGCCCCTTGCCATGAATAAAGCAGCCCCCTTGCCATGAATACAGCACCACCTTGCTATGAATACAGCACCACCTTGCCATGAATGCAGCACCCCCTTGCCATGAATACAGAACCCCCTTGCCATTAATACAGCACCCCCCTTGCCATGAATACAGACTCACCATTGCAGCCTGATTCATCTACAGCCTTGGAGGAGACAGGGAGGAGACGGGACGAGCGGCATCAAACATACAGGAGAATTTCCTGTTTTATCGGCTGCCTCTTTAATCGAAAGTCCCGCCTCCTGTGATGGACAGAAAAGTTGTCCAATGGCAGCGCAGGAGACGGGACTTCCTGTCGCCGTGTAAACAGGAAATGCTCCTGTATGCACGGCGCTCATCCAACCTCCTCCAAGGCAGCCAGCATGTATTTCTTTTGTCCCCCCCAGAGTTGGGGATTCAGAGATTGGGGGCCACAAAAGACATACATATCAAAATGACCAGGCGGGTCGTTCGAAACCGGAATGCGATGAAGGAACATCGGAAGAAGAATACGAGAAGGTGATGTTTCTGGGTCCAATACTCCACCTTCCAGATGTATTAGACCCGAGCATTTCCCAGACGCAGCGAGCAGGAGACACGAAAACCGGGCAGCCATCACAAATTTTGGGGCCCCTTACACAGCTTTAGGTAGGGACCCCCTGGAGCAGAGAACCGGGGGGCCCTCCTCTCTCCTGTTGTGAGATGAGAAGCGGGGGGGTTGTGGTAACAAAAGTGTCGTGAGTGGCTAAAGGTGGGGGGGGTCCGACAAAAAAAATAACTGGGGGGGGGGGGAGGGGTCATCCAGGCCCCTTACAGGTGTAATGCCTGTAGCCCCCTGATGGTAGCCCTGCATGAAAATTACCCTTACCCCCACAATAGAGACACAAGCCTAAAGTTCTGCACCTTGCACGTTCTTTGGGGGTTATCCTGGTCTGATCCAGCTGTATAGGTTCCTCATCAGGCAGAAGGGAGGGGAGCTCAGACTCGCTAGGACCCAGGGTGTGCTAGCGTCTTCTTTCTAGGGACCTAAAAATGAATGTCGATCTGGTTACACAAGGAAATTACATTCTCCAGACCGGCGGGGATGGCTCTTCCCGCTAATTCGTCTTTTACTCAGAGAGGCCATGTAAAAACCCACAGGTAACCTCCGGAGAAATAGAGGCTGCTCTGGAAAAAGATGGTGTGGTTGTTTTTAAGGAGCACAATACGATGATACTTGAACAAAAAAGAGCTGCATGGTTAAATTGCCAGAAAGAAGTCTTTACTGTAAAAGTTCCACAAAAAAGCCTGTTTACAATAAGCCCAACAACGCTTTGACATGCCTCATTGGCTTTTTTGTGGCATTGGCGCAGTAAAGGCTTCCTTCTGGCAGCTCAACCATGCAGCTCTTTTTTGTTCAAGTATCATTGAATTGTGCTCCTTAAAAACAACCACACCGTCTTTTTGGAGAGCAGCCTGTATTTCTCCTGTGGTTGCCTGTGGGTTTTTCTTTGTATCCTGAGCAATTCTTCCACCAGTTGTGGCTGCAATCTTTCTTGATCTACCTGGCCTTGGCTTGGTATCAAAAGAGACCCTAATTTTCCACTTCTTATTAACTGATTGAACCGTACTGACTGGCATATTCAAGGCTTTGGATATCTTTTTATATCCTTTACCATCTTTGTAAAGTTTCATTACCTTGTTACGCAGGTCTTTTTATCTCCTCATGGCTCAGTATCTAGCCTGCTTAGTGCATCCATGTGAGAGCTAACAAACTCATTGACTATTTATACACAGACACTAATTGGGATTTAAAAAGCCACAAATGTGGGAAATTAACCTTTAATTGCCATTTTAACTTGTGTGTGCCACCTTCTGTGTCTGTACCAAGGCCAAACATTCCAGGGTATGTAAACTTTTTAACAGGGCTATTTGGGTGATTTCTGTTATCATTATGATTTAAAAAGGATTAAAAAAACTATGTGATAATAAATGGCTTCATGTGATCGCTATCCTTAAATAAAAGACAGTTTTTTGGCATGATCAGTCATATTCTCAATATCAATGCCAAAATGTCACAATTTCTGCCAGGGTATGCAAACTTTTGAGCACGACTGTGTTATTTTTGTGTGTGTGTGTGGGGGGGGGGGGGGGGTACAAGAGAAATGTAATTAATATTTTATTTCCTAGCTAATATTTTGGTTCAGATAACATTTGTCTTTAAATTTTGCATGTTTTTATAAAGATTGAAATAGTTTTTTTTTTTTCCCTGAGAAAATCTATGGGGTGAACTAAAAAGGAAATAGTTTGGCAGATGACAGATGAATTTTATCTCTTGCCGGGATGCTCTAATCACCGGTGATGTCTGATATTTGATAAATGGCACCCATCAAGCAATCACACATTGTCCTTTTTATTAGTGATGTCACAGGGATGCAGGTGGCTCACAGCTCCCCATCCCTGGAGTACAGCGGAAAAAAGTCACCATTGTCTGGGGTCTTACAGAAGTTACTCTTATCTCACTCATCTGTGTCATCCTCACTATGATGGTTTTGGATTCAAGCCATTTCCATCTTATTTCTTCTTCCTGAGTATTCATATTCCATGAAGGCCTTTGTGCAGTGGAGCTGTACAATGTAAATATGGCTTGTGCCATGTTATTGTTGTGAATAAGGACTTAGTTACTGTATGTTCTCACATTGAATTTGAAAAGCATAAAAGACACAAATGTATGAAAAATATATACATAATATACAACCAAAATATATATATTTTTTTAAAGAATAATTTTGTGTATCTGTATATTTGCTAAAGGGGAAACACAATTGGCCAGATTATAGTAATTCAAGTCATTTATTTAAAAAAAGGTTGTACTGTACTTACATCAAAGAAGACAAAGATCAGCATGTATTGCATAGGAATCGCCGGTTAGCGCTCCACCTGAGTTCCAGCTGACCAGAAAAGACGTATCTCAAACACTACCCAACAACCTTTTCGTCAGCCTATAGCCTCGTACACACGATTGGATTTCCATCGGACAAATCCGTGGAATTTTGTGCAAAGGGCGTTGGCGGTGAACTTGGTATGTATACACATTTTCAGCCAACATGCACCAAATCACGTGGTTTTTCAGCTCTTTACCGCCACCCTTTGGGCAACTTCTGCTATTGTTGTCTGATGTTTAGCTTTGGTACTGAGCATGCGTGTTTGTACTTTGGATTTGAGTCCGATGGACTTGTGTACACACGATCGGATGATACGACGTAACACATTTGTTGTCGGAAAGTTTGAGAACATGCACAGCGAACATTTGTCCATGGAAATTCTGACAATGATTGTCTGATGGAGCATACAGACGGTCGGATTGTCCGATAAAACACGTCCGTCGGACCATTGCTGTCGGAAAGTCCAATCGTGTGTATGGGCCTTTATAGCTAGCATTGGTTCGGAGCGTGCGTGTTTGTACTTGGATTTTAGTCCAACGGACTTGTGTACACACGATCGGATAATCTGACGGCACACATTTGTTGCTATCCCACATTTGTTGTCGGAATTTCCGACAACAATTGTCTGATGGAGTGTACAAAAAGCCTGCCATCACACAATTGTTGTCAGAAAATCAGATCGTGTGTACAGGCCTTAAGTCTTGCATACAAATTGAAAGTGTTTAGGTTTGATCTCATATTATAAGGTTTTGGTAAATCTAAAGGAAAAAAATCTAAAGAAAATTGTATGTGTGTATCCAGCTTAAGGAAGTCATTCAGTAAAAATGTAATTTCTGTTCCTGTGGGGCAGGGACGTCGGGGATGGGGTGGCTGGGGGGGCTGGAGCCCCCGAGTGTGCCCCCAAAAAGCCCCGAGTCTTGACAATCCCTAATAGCATTATTATCCCCGAGCCGTTTCCACGGGCAACGGGGAACCATCTCCCGCTTATGTGAGTGACGCTACTGACGTACAAATAGTCTTGCCTCCGGGACCCAGCTCCTATGTTGGACCTCCCACTGGTCCAATGCCGAAAACGTGGGACGTGTGACGTCCTTTATAGGTGCAGCGCTGGGCACTGGGTGTTTCCCGCTCGCGAGTGTTTAAATGGCTGGGCAGTGGCTCTCACATCCTGGCTCTCTATCCCTAGCTCTCTCTCCCTGATATGTGCAGCCTGCTGTGAAGTGGTCGGAATAAGCTGGGCTACACTACGCAGGTAAGGCTGAGCTGAGCTGCAGGAGTGTCAAGACTGTCACAGGGGGGCCTTTGTACGTGTCGGGGGGATGAGTGTATGTTTCGGGGGGATCAGTGTACAGTAGGTGTTTGTGATATTGTGTTTTTAGCACGACAGCATCGCGCTGATTCTCGGCGACATGGTGCCGAGATCTCGCCGACATCTCACACTCACTGGAATAGTGACAGCACATCCCAGCAAGCGCGTCATAGAAGCGACGGGAGATCCGACTTGGATTCCTGCCAATTCTACACGTGTGCGGCGTTTGTTATGAATCCTGAGGGGGAAGTCCCCGCCGGATTTTAAATAAAAATCCGGCATGGGTTCCCCCCTCAGGAGCATACCAGGCCCTTAGGTCTGTTATGGGTTGTAAGGAGAGCCCCCCCTACGCCGAAAAAAACGGCGTAGGGGGTCCCCCTACAATCCATACCAGACCCGTATCCAAAGCACGCTACCCGGCCAGCCAGGAAGGGAGTGGGGACGAGCGAGCGCCCCCCCCCCCCCCTGAGCCGTACCAGGCTGCATGCTCTCAACATGGGGGGGTTGGGTGCTCTGGGGCAGGGGGGCGCACTGCGGCCCCCCCACCTCAGAGCACCCTGTCCCCATGTTGATGAGGACAGGGCCCCTTCCCGACAACCCTGACCGTTGGTTGTCGGGGTATGCGGGCGGGAGGCTTATCGGAATCTGGGAGCCCCCTTTAATAAGGGGGCCCCCAGATACCGGCCCCCCCACCCTAAGTGAATGAGTATGGGGTACATCGTACCCCTACCCATTCACCTGCAAGAAAAGTGGTAAAAACACAAATAAACCACACAGGGTATTAAAATATTTTATTTTTCTGCTCCGGAGGCCTCCCCTGTCTTCTTTATTAGCTCTTTTACCAGGGGAAGCTTCTTCTTTGACGTCTTCGGGTGGGTGGGGGCCGCCGTCTGGTTCTCTTCCACCGCCGGGGGGGGGGGGTCGCTTTTAAAAAAGCCCCCACCCCCCGGCGGGTTTCCTCCGGCGTCTTCGGCGGGGGGGCTTCTTCTTCCGCTATCCCGACGGATCTTCTCCGCTATCCGGGGGGTCTTCTCAACTCTCCGGGGGTCTCCTTCTGTCTTCGCCGCTCTCCGCTCTTGACTCGGCGCACCCCGGTTCTTCGTCTCGCTGTTCGGTGTCTTCTTCCGTGCTGTACGTCTTCTCCTTCCGTGCTGTGATGAGTTCTTCTTCCGTGCTGTGACGTCATGTTCTTCACTTCCCTCCTTCTCCCGATGTTGACACGTCGCCGGCTCCTCTCTGCAATGACGGGTGCGCGGGTGCATCGGACGGGAATCCAAGTCGAAATTTTTAGAGACGTTCTGTAAACCAACAGTCTTCTTCTGTTCCTTCAATGTCCAGTCACAGGCTGGGGCAGGGAGATGACCAGGTTGTGTTACCTAACTGCAGCAGAGGAAAGTCAGGTCACCAAGCTAGTTGTTCTGGAAAGTACTGTAGGATTGTCTAAATCTTAGGACTGGATGGACAGAAATACAAGCCCTTTGGCAGGTAACACAGCACCTATATATGTATTGCATCTCTGTATTTAGATGTATGTTTGACATACAATTTGAAAATGTATTAAAAAAGAAAGACAAGAATAACAACAAATGATAAATACATAAATTCATTAACAGTGGTACAGCCTCCCGAGGTAAAAATCATATAGACGCATATTATAAAGGCCATTGTATTGGAAGCATATATTTTCCTACGTGAAAGTTATAAATTGTCTTCAGGGTGAAAGTGATAAATGGGTATTTTATACTGATTGATATCAGTTCCACAATCTTTGCTTTTGCTGACTGGTTGCTGCCATGATAATGTCTGTCAAGTCGCCCAGAAATGTGTCAAGTATTTCCTAAGAGAAAATTGTGAGAAAAAATCAGATTGGTCTTTCCTGTCTGTCTACTTTACAAGTGTGGAATGTTAAAAAAGGGGAAAAAAAATCTTCTGAGCGATGCTTTACTGCAAGCAAGGCACACTGTTTAACATTTAAAACTTCCTACTGCCCATTTGCAGACTACTCTCTAGCTTTGGGTCAAGTTGTCCGAAAGATGATAAAAGCGATTGCTTGACAAAACTCTTCTGTTTAGTTCTGTTTTCTGATTACTTCTTTGTCTTAAGATGCAAATGAAACATCAAATCATAGGACAGTAAGGACAACAAACTGAAACTAGAAAAATCAATTGGTTGATGGAAAAGCACTCCAACCCTCATGTGTAATTATGACCAGTGTTCATTTTGGCAGCAAATGTTTATCTAGTTTTAGTCTTAGGCCGCGTACAGACGAGCATACATGTACGATGAAACCGGTCTGCCGGACTGTTTTTTACCGTACATGTATGCCCGGGGATTTCTGTATGGTGGCTGTACTCACCATCATACAGAAATCCGCGCGTAAACAATACGCGGGGCGTGTCCGCGCCGTCCCCGCGACGATGACGCGGCGACGTGGGCGGCCCTGCCAGTTAAATGCTTCCACGCATGCGTCGAAGTCATTCGACGCATGCGAGGGATGGCGGGCGCTCGGACATGTACGGTAGGTCTGTACAGACGACCGAACATGTCCGAGGGGACAGGATTCCAGCGGGCTGTTTTAAAACAAGTCCGGAAATATTTGCCCGCTGGGAAAAGGCCCGGCGGGCAAATGTTTGCTGGAATCCTGCCCGCTCGGGCCTACACACGACCGAACATGTCTGCTGAAACTGGTCCGCGGACCAGTTTCAGCAGACATGTTCGGTCGTCTGTACGGGGCCTTAGGCTTTTAATTTAGTTTTAATCCAATTTTAGTCACCTGCAATTGTTCTAGCCATATTTAGTTGACTAAAATCATTTTAGTCAACTAAAATGTAATGTGTTTAGTCAAATTGTAATGCATTATTTAACCACTTAAAGACCGCCTGCCGTATATATCCTGCGGCAGGGTGGCTCTATTGCACGAGATCACCAACCTGTACGTCATTTTGTGCAATAGATACTGAGGGGGGGGGGTTCGTGCACCCATTGGACAGAGGGGGAGCCAATCAGCGGGTCCAGCAAACCTGATGTCCGTCAGCCACCCACGATTGTTCCCTAGAGAGGCAGAATGGAAAACTGCTATGTTAACAAGGCAGATTGCTGTTCTGTCAGGGGAGGACACAGAGATCTTCTGGAACACGGATCACTGTCTTCCCCCAGTCAGCCCATCCCCCACACAGTTAGCAAGCACATCCTAAGGACACACTTAACCCTTTGATCGCCCCTGGTGTTAACCCCTTCCCTGCCAGTGTCATTAGTACAATAACAGTGCATATTTTTAGCACTGATCACTGTAATAATGTCACTGGTTAAAAAAATAATTCAAAAGTGTCTGATAGGTGACCTATATGTCCGCCGCAATATCATAGTCCCACAAAAAATTTGCTGATAAAAAATAAAATTAAAATGCCATAAAAATATCCCATAGTTTCTATCCGCTATAACTTTTACGCAAACCAATCAATATATGCTTATTGGGATTTTTTTTACCAAAAATATGTAGCGGAACATATTCGCCTAAATTGAGAAAATAAATTTGTTTTTTACACCTTTTTTATTGGATATGTTTTATAAAAGAAAGTGTAGCACTACCCCGAAGGAGCTGCTGGTTTAATTACTGTTCACGACTCTCGATCTAGGGGTCCCTCCTGAAGAGTTATTGAAAAAGAATGTCCGCACCTTTGGTTTCTTTTTCTTCAAGATTTTTATTAAACAGGTTCTCCAACAGAGGGATAGAGGTATAGGGAAGATTCAGGTACCTTGCTTTGCGGATCACGGGTACAGTCTTAGATCCAGAGGACAAATCGGTTATACGCTGAATTTAGCAACCACTGGATAGGCCCACTCTCACTGACCTAGCAGCCAGTGTGAAGCTCATTCAAAGTCTCTGCCACAGACTTGATGAGTGTCGTTGAGTCGTTACACAGCCGTCTGCCACAGGATCGTGTAACCACACACACACTTAGCAAAATTTCAAAGAAAGTATACAGCTCAAGGTGCCAGGATCTTTCAGCCAGGCCGGGAGCACAATGAAGCAAGTTGGTCCGGATGCGTCCTTCAATTGAGTCCCCAATTGCTCGGCTACTTCCCGCAGGCAAGACAGCACAGGACCATCCCTGGACCAGTAGGCACCAGAAACTCCTGGGCCTACTCTCAGTTGCGAAGCCTCGGGCCAGTAGGCCCGAGACCAGAAAAACACTGTCAGCACATCCCTGGGGCCAGGAGGGCCATCAGGTCAGGATCGAAGACCCCGCAGAACAGTGTCTATTCCTTAAGTACCCTCCCCCAGAATGCACAGCGGGTTAACTACGTCCACTGGGATCGCACCAGAAGAAGGCACCCAATGAACCCAGCCTATTGCATTTCCAACCTTGACTCCCGGTGACAGTGAAACCTGCAGACAAGGGGAACACGTGCAACACAGCTGGACTGGAACAGAAACCCACAATTTGGTATAATCCTCTGAGCTAAACTACAGCTCAGGTAACAAAATTTACAAAATAGCGCCTACTCAACAGGAGCAGGGCGCTACACAAGTAAAAAATATTGTTTTCTTTTTCAAAATTGTTGATTTTTTTGTTTATAGCGCAAAAAAAATAAAAAATCACAGAGATGATCAAATACCACCAAAAGAAAGCTCTATTTGTGGGGGGAAAAGGGGCATCAAATGTATTTGGGTACGGAGTCGCACGACCGCGCAATTGTCAGTTAAAATAAGGCAGTGCCGTATCGGAAAAAAAAATGCAGGCTGAAGTGGTTAAGCATTTCTCTAGAATTTAAAAATGTGTTATTCATTCCTGAAGTAAAAAACAAAACACCTAATATCATGGTATTATTTATGGTAAAGTTTGAACAAACTACACAGACACAGATTTAGCCATTATATAATATCTTTACTCTGTAAAACTATGTTTTGTTACAAAAATATCGCTTTTTTGAGTCAAAGCTTCATTCCTTGCTATAGGTGCATGCCAGTTACTGTTGATTAAACAAAATAAGCCTGAACACATATATATTGTTGGCCCTTGAACAAGTAGCCCATCAATTAAATCACTGTGGACAAATGCTTGCACGAGTTTGACATACCAAAGAGAAAGATCCTATGGATGTTTTTTGCGATGGAATTGGCTTGCATACACACAGCTTGGCTTGCATACACACGGTCATACAAAAGTTCTCTGAACTTTCGAGCATGAAGAATGCAGTGACGTACAACACTACGACGAGCCGAGAAAATTACGTTCAATGCTTCCGAGCATGCGTCGGAATTTTGCTACAGACGATTGGATTTTACGACAGGAGTTTTTTCCGTCAGAAAATTTGAGAACCAACTCTCAAACTTTTGTTGGTGGAAATTCAGACAGCAAAAGTCTGATGGAGCATACACATGGTTGGAATTTCCATTCAAAAGCTCACATCGGACTTTACTGTCGGAATTTCCGATCGTGTGAATGCGGCATTAGAGTTATAACAGACAATAGGAGTAATATGGTGACAGCATTTAAACAAAGTACAGCAGCAGCAGAAGAACCACCCAACTCTAGTGAGAAAGACTCCTATCCTACTCCGAGTTCAAAATTGAGGATCTGCGTTGAGCCATTTTTATTATTCTTTTACATGATGACAGTCAATTATCAAATGGATAAGAGATGACTGATCTTAGGACTGTCTGTTCTACTGGTGTATCTTTGTTATTTTTGCAATTTATTTGTATCTCATGTAAAACTATTCCCATCAGATGCTGGACCGGACAGTGTGTGTGGTCTTGTCTGATGCATACCGTGGTCCACATGATGCAGCAGAAGGGGGCAAGTGTTAAGAGAATCTTTGATAAAGCAAGACCAACGTCTTCAAGGCTTCCATTGCAACACTGAAGATATTGGAGCAGTGTGGCCTTACTCTTTTAAAAGACTGCCCCACACGCTGGTCAAGTAATACTACTAGTACATTCAACATAATCGAAAGACTCCTCAAACTGAAAAAGTCGGTCTGCCAAATCGCATATAACATGGGATGGGACAGCTTGCTCCCTAGTTAAATGGAAAAAGCTCACATCATTGCATGACCTACTGCTGTCTTTTGCAAATAGGAACATACTAAAACCCTCCAGAGTGACACCTTGCCCATGTTCCTGCCCACTTTGATATACTCGGCCACCTTAAAGAGTTTGTAAATGAATTTTTTTTTATCTTAATAGCTTCCTTTACCTTAATGCAGTGCTGTTTTCATGCCCTGATTGTTCGTTTTTGCTCTCAAGTTGCTGTAATTCTTCTCTGATCTCCACACTTCCTGGTTGTCTGTTTCCTGATAACCACAGTGCTGGGAGCTTTCTCTCTGTGGTCACTAACTTCAAGGAGATGTGATTACTGTGTGTCTAAAACCCCACAGCACCTCCTCTTTGGATCAGTTTCGTTTTCCAAACCATCACTGCTCTATGGCTCTGTGGCTCTGTACAGCAGAGATGCAGGAAACAACATACAAAAACGAAACTAGAAACTACAGGCACATTATATGATTGATTTGATTTTTTTTTTATTTACAACTCCTTTAAGGACCTTAAACAGAACACTAGCTACCACAACCTTGCCACAATTGCACAGAAAATGAAAGAAAATGTTTTGCTTCATTCATTCCTAGATTTAAATAACTGATGAAATATTTGCTGTGGTGGTGCACTGGCTTGACTTGGCCCATCATTGGAGGTTTTATGTATCTGTGGGGTTGAATTATGTAAAGAAAAATCAAGTTATTCTGATTTTACTTTCTCTTTCACCCCACACAGTCAGCTTCAATATGTCTCTCTATATTATACTACATGTATGGCCCTTCCCAGGGCCACCCTTAGGCCTTTATGCGCCCTGCAAAAATTATTAACAGTGCCCCTCTCAGTGACCACATCCCTCTATATATATACTTAAATTCAGGGAAAGAAGCAGCTGATAGATATTATGAAATCACTCTTATTAATGTAGCGCCCTCTACTAGGTAGGTGTTAGAGGTAAGGTTTTGGGTGATAGCTGCCAGGCAGGTAAATTTAGGCAGACCTATACTGCATGCTAGGCCTGTTTGTTTTGGTCTGGGGGGCAGGGAATGGTTAGTGTAGCAGTGGGTGTGACCACCTGTCCTTTAGTTCTTGGGCGCCTCCCCTGCTTGCAGGGAGAATGTTCTGGAAGAGTGGTAGGGCTGGGGACTTGAGTGACAGAGAGTTAATGTGAGGAGTCCTGACCAATCCCCAACTGGAATTGGCAGGGGGCAGGCCTCCTATATAAACTCAGGTCCAGCCCACTGGGGGGGGGAGTTGTCAGCTGGGTGAAGTGACGAATGAAGTGTTAAACTGCAGCAGGAGGCCCACCCCCATCTGGGGGGGTGGGCGCCGTGGCGAAAGAGATCGGTAGCTGGGAGGTGTCCTTACACGGTCATGGAGAGGTGTCCTGGATCTCCTTACATGGCCATGGAGAGGTGTCCTGGAACAGAGGAGCTGGAGAATCAGTTGGTACGCATGTCCAGGTAAATTCTTCATCAAGGACTCAGGGCAGAAGAAGTTTGGTGAGTGAGGCACAGTGGATATCTGGAAGAGGCATGCCAGAGATGCTGGGTGCAAGGCCAGAGGAGAGACTGTGGGGTTTTGCGTCAAACTGCTGTGGCCTTCTCTCCTTACCACTTTCAGTCCTGAACTGACACAAGTAGTGATACTGCTGTTGCTGCTCCTGTCAGCCTGTAGGGGTGGGAACTCACCATGCAGGCCCCTCCCCTCTTCACATGAGACCACTGCACCCAGGACAGCTGACCCTTCCCCCCCCCCCCCCGTACTGGCCCTAAATGTAAGTATCCATATCTGATATCCAAAGGACCACTGGGGAGGCTGAACATCACTGTAGTAGACCACGCTTCATACATTGATAGCCCCAATCTTCCAAGTGCTGCTCAAGCTGCTTCACCTCTGCACACTGAATTTAGGGGGTCACTTGTACCTGCTGCCATTCAGGGAATATCTTGATTTGTTTTCCAATTAATAAAATATGTTTTTTGAGCGTATGAGGTGGAAAGGAATGTCAAAGGACATCACAATCTCCCCCTCATCCAATCACAAAAATCACAAAAAGTACAGAGATCTTTGAAGGGACGATGGGTGGATGAGTAAAAGCTCTGCCCCCTTTTTTTTTATAGATCCTGTGTCATACAAAGAAGCTGTAGTATACCTTCTATGAATGGAAGATCAGGCAGGAAAGGGTGTCCATAGTTGATCCCTCCTAATGAAAGCTCCTGGCGTCTCTTTAGTTGATTTAACCCCTGCTGGAAGTTTACAGCAGTAGGGGTGGGGATAGGACAAAGGACGTTTTTTTCAAAAAAGAAGAATCAGCACAAAAGACATATCATTCTGTCTGTTAGATATGACCCTTGTGCTGATTTATATGTTTTTGATTTTAGCTAAATTTAGGCTTTAAAGTGTTCAAGTAAGTGCCTGTCACGTTCCAGAAGGGTTCCTGCAGTCTGCACCCCATCTCACCTGTAGGGGCTGCTTTAAAAAAAAAAAAAAAAAAACAAAAACAAAAAAAAAAAAAAAGCCTTATCGCTGATAACTTGATTCAATTAACTTTTCTTACAATTAACTTAAAAGAAATGTCAGATATTTCTTATCTGTGAAATGTTCTGACATCCTCCACCTTAGCTTGTGTGCTCTGCTAGTCATATAACAAGAACTATCTAACAAGGATCTCACAATAACCAAAAAGCAATCAGGGATGTTGTATATAGTGGGTATACCTAAATTCCATCTAAACTGTTCGATCTGGTGATAGTTACTGCTATATGTCTAGTAAAATGCACTGTACATTATGACAACTAAGTACGGAATAAGTGGTTATTATATACCTTTTTCTAATATTATAATGTTAAGCATCTTCCCTGGTGTTGGAGTGTTCTTGGATGGACCCATTTTGGGCTGTGGTTAAAGTGGAAGTATACTTCCATCTTTTGCTTTTACCTAAAGGTACAGTGCCTTGAAAAAGTATTCACACCCCTTCAAATTTTCCACATTTTGTCATGTTACAACCAAAAACATACCGTATTTGCCGGCGTATAAGACGACTGGGCGTATAAGACGACCCCCTAATTTTCCAGCTAAAATTTTGGTTTTGGGATATACTCACTGTATAAGACGACCCCCTTCCTACTAGTCATGCCTCGCCTCACCTCACTGTGCCATTACATGCCAGACTGTGCACCATTACATGCATCACTGTGCCCAATTACATGCATCACTGTGCCCAATTACATGCCTCACTGTAGCCAATTACATGCCTCACTGTGCCCAATTTCATGCCTCACTGTAGCCAATTACATGCCTCACTGTGCGCCACTACATGCCTCACTGTGCCCAATTACATGCTTAACTGTGCCCCACTACATGCCTCACTGTGTGCCACAACATGCCTCACTGTGCCCAATAACATGCCTCAGTGTGTCACTGCTTACCTTATCCGTGACATGCAGACCGCGTCCGTCCATTTTTCAAAAGCCGCGCCCCTCTTTCTGCTGTTCTGTGATAGGCCGAACACTCCACTTCCCTTCTCAATTGGATTCAGGTCTGGACTTTGACAGGACCATTATAACACATGAATATGCTTTGTTCTAGATCATTCCATTGTAGCTCTGGCTGTATGTTTAGGGTCGTTGTCCTGCTGGAGAGTGAACCTCCGCTTAATGCTAGAACGCATTAAGGTGAAAAAACATGAACCTTTACAACCCCTTTAAGAATGTTTATTGAGAACTTTACTGTTATCAGCAACTACCTCAGTAAAGGATATTGTTTGTTTACTTGCTTTGTTTGGTCTGAAATCTCTTAAAGAGGAAGTTAACCCACTTGTAAAACCCACTTTTAAAAACCTGCAAGACAAAGGCATAATGAGCTAGTATGCATAGCATACTAGCTTATTATGTAATACTCACCTCAGATCGAAGCCCCCGCAGCTGTCCACGTTCACCGCTCGGTCGCCGACATCTCTCCCGGCTGTGATTGGCCTGGAGCCGCAATGCGCACAGGAGACGTCAGTCATGGCACGGCCTCCATTAGGAACGTCACGATCACCGTTGCTAAAGTGCACCTGCGCTGTTGTCTACGGTGCATGTGCCATAGACATCGGCGCCCATGATTTTTGGAAATATCTCCTAAAACTTGGAGGTTTAGGAGATATTTCAAGCACCTACAGGTAAGCCTTAATCTAGGCTTACCTGTAGGTTAAAGTGGTTGTAAAGGGTTTACGACCACTTTAAGGGATGCATGCACAGCGTATCAAAAGAACAGGACTTGCCCACAGCAAGGGGACTGAGTTAGAGGAAGATACAGAGCATGGGTCTAACACACAGAGTACTACCCAAAGGAAGTTAATGTGTTATTTCTATCTGTCACATGCAATCAGCCAGGATATGGGTGACATGGCAGAGGTGACCGTCACTCTGGTAGTGGAGGGAGTGAAGTGCTTGGCATCTCCACTAGCGGTCAGTTTCCCACTCTTTAGGACTGAACCTGTGACACAGAGTGCCTAGGGACCCAGTCTAAAAACATGGGAGAACATAAATGCAGAGGAGCCTCGGGAGAGAGAGCGAGTGTGGAGGTTGGAGAGAGAACATTTCCTGTATCCCATAGCAACCACTGGGAGAGAGGTGACATGAACTGCAGGATTGGTGGGGTCCAGTACAGGCTCAGCGGTCTCTAAATGCTGCACAACTGGGAGTGGTGTGCTCTAAGGAAGAGCAGTGTCATCAGTGTAATGAAGTCATCCACTAATTACAAAGAGTTAACCGGTGTAGTTGTAGCTCACTGCAAAGTTGTCACATGACCGTAACTCTCAGCCTGGAGTCCAGGTATTAGTGAGTGCAGTTCCATTTGTCCCCACTAGGGCACCTAAGCCCCACCCACAATCAAGTCCTTTCCTCCCAAGCCTTGCTGTCCCTGCCCACCCCTTTCATTCATTGGCTTTCCATTCTTTCAATCATGGAAGCTCAGCATTACATATGGGTGTTACATAGGGTGGTCTGCATGAAAATACACACAAACAAGGAGAGAGGCGCCTCTGGGTGCAGTACTTAAAACAGTTTAAAAAATGAATTTAAAATTAAAATTAAAATTAAAAAAACCACAAGTAAAAAGAAGCCACTCACATTTTGGTGGTCAATCGAAAACGTGTGGAGTCAATTTTCTAGGAGGGTAGGTAGGTATCATCTGGCGGTGTCTTTTCCCTTTGTCCCGGGTACAGCGCTCTGGGATGCAGGGGATCTGTCCTTCTGCCGCTGGTGGAATCAGTGATTTTCGGCGGTGGGCAGGGGAATTCCTCTGCTGGCGCTGTGAGCCGTGTGTGCCGATGGACGAGCAGGGATGACGTCACCAGGAAAGCGACGCGTTTCTGAATGCTGGCCGCGAATGACAGGGCTGCCGCATTCCTTTCTCAAGCTGCTTTTTTTAATTTTAATTTTAATTTTAAATTCATTTTTTAAACTGTTTTAAGTACTGCACCCAGAGGCGCCTCTCTCCTTGTTTGCTTGCTAGATTGGAACATGGTTTCTGTTCCTTATTGACGGCAGCCCTGTGTGCATACTCCCATCCTAATATATCCGCACATTCCCCATCACCACCCCAAACAGCTGGAATTTTTTACTGATTTCAACTTTACAGATTGACTATGCTGCCTTCTATAACAATGCTCTGATAAACTTTTTTGCGCATAATCTACTTGCTATATTGCATGAAAATACAGCCTGCCTGGGAATGTCCACTCCTCCTCCAGACTGAAATCCACATATCAAGGCAATTTGAGTTTTGCAAAATTCCGCCCAAAAGACAGCCCACTACTTGCATCAGGACTGGGCAGTACTGAGGCAGAGGCTGTGTTGTTTTCACACTGCCGGTCCCGCCGAAAAGCCACCATCTACCTGCATTGCATACAGAAGCACAGAGCCCCAATGTCTAAAATAAGGTAGATATTAAAAATAAAAAAGTTTTTTTTAAACATTTCAAGCAAGTGCAGCACAGTGGCTGAGCGGTTAGCATTTCTGCCTAGCGGCACTCAGGTCGCTGGTTCGAATCCTAACCCTGACACTATCTTGCCAGAGTTTGCAGGTTTTCCCTGTGCTTGCGTATGTTTCCTCTGTGTACTCTTGTTTCCTCCCACACGCCAAAGACATTCTGGTAGGTTAATTGGCCTGGTATGAATATGAATTAGGGACCTTAGACTGTAAGCCCCTTAAAGGGCAGCATCTGATGTGAATGTACACAATATGTGTAAAGCCCTGTGTAAATTTACGGTGCTATAAAAGTACCTGTAATAAATAAAATATACCGTATAAGCCAAGTTTTTCAGCACATATTTTTTTTGTGCTGAAAATGCCCCCCTTGGCTTATACTCGAGTCACCTTTTTGCGCCTGATCTCCCGGACTTTGGGGACCCGGTACCGGCCGGCTGTAGGTCCCCTGAACCCCAAACTTGGCACACATCTTCCTCTACAAGTGTGCAAAGTTTGTTGCCTGAATTGGCAAAGCCAGGCACCCCTTCTATAGACTCCCATATTAAACGTCAGTCTAGTCATGGGCACAGTGAGGCATGGGCACAGTGAGGCGAAGTGAGGCACAGAGAGGCATGCAGATGGACACCCTATGCTTATACTAGAGTCAATAAGTTTTCCCATTTTTTTGTGGTAAAATTAGGTGCCTCTGCTTATATTCGGGTCGGCCTATACTCGAGTATATACGGTAAGCAAAATAAAATTCAGCCTCTGTCTAAGGCCGGGTACACACGGGCAAACATGTACGATGAAACCGGTCCGTCGGACTGTTTTCACTGTACATGTCTGCCCGGGGACTTCTGTACGATGGCTGTACTAACCATCGTACAGAAGTCCGCGCATAAACAATACGCAGGGCGTGTCCGCACCGTCGCCGCGACGATGACGCGGCGACGTGGGCGGGCCTGCCTTTTAAATGCTTCCACGCATGCGTCAAAGTCATTCGACGCATGCGAGGGATGGCGGGCGCTCGGACATGTACGGTAGGTCTGTACAGACGACCGAACATGTCCGAGCGGGCAGGATTCCAGCGGATTTTAAACAAGTCCAGGAATATTTGTCCGCTGGGAAAAGGCCCGGCGGGCAAATGTTTGCTGGAATTCTGCCCGCTCGCGCCTACACACGACCGAACATGTATGCTGAAACTGGTCAGCGGACCAGTTTCAGCATACATGTTTGGTCGTGTGTACGGGGCCTTAGAGGTAAGCCTGTGCTTAGAATCCAAGGGGCATTTAGACACTGCAAGGTACCTGCACTTTATTGTTGTTGTTACTGTAGGCAGTTTTTTATGCTAGGTTAGGTTCACTTTAAACTATATTATATAAGCCATAAAATGAATATAATTTGTTGGGCTTTTTAGAGTTTCAGATATACCATATCTACATAATCAAGGCTATTCATAATTGTAAAAGTCACACCTTCTCAGAATGTACATTTCCCTGTATGTTATTGAATTTCCATTTACAAATGATAACTGCAGTGTCCTTAATTAAAAAAAATGGCTTTGCTATACTGAAATGCTATCGCAATCTACTTATTCTTGGAATCATATCAGTAATTACCTCAACATGAACATAAATGAGGAACATTTGACATCTGGCCTAAAAATAAGACAGTCAGCCACTAAGGCTTTGATTAAAAAAATGCAATTTTTCCAATCTGTAGTTTGGCCTCTCCTGCTGTCAAATGATAGTTTCTCTCAACACCTGCAAATTTCCAGTACAAATGTCCAGAAATACAGACTATCTCTTTTGGAGTCCATCGCCCCTCTCAGACACACAAACTGTCATCTGAAGATGTATCTGTTTAAAAGAATGAGAGATGTTTTGCTGTTTAACTGAATGTCTGCAAGGTCCACACTGGGACTAGGCATTATATTTGGCATATAAAGCACTTCAGAACTTAATCCCGATGTAGAACGCGCGTGCATACCCCGTCAATAGTAATATTTATTTATGCATTGGCTCCAAGTTTGATAATGTCTAAAATGGAGTCTGCACTGCTCAAATGAAGAACTCCAATTCAGTACAGCCTACTTGGAAACTGCCAGTGTATCCACATTCCTAGTCTAGGCAAATGTAGAAGCCTCCCCATGATACAATTATAAATCTTTGCATTATATTAATTGTGGAGGTTCACTTGAGTGTAGAACCTTTCATGACCTTCAGTCCTGCCAGTAAAGTACATGTCAGGGCTTTCTGCCCACTTTTGTTCAAAGGTAAGGTTCAAAGACACCCAAAAAGTTACTCTCGCAGGCAGGCCCGGACTGGGACAAAAAATAGGCCCGGGCATTTTAGACTGAGCAGCCCGGGGGGGGGGGGGGGGGGGTATACGCGGCGGGGGTTAATGATGGGATGCCCGCACAGAGAGAGAGACTGCTCCACATTTGTGGCACAGAGAGAGAAATCACTCCACATTGCTGGAATAGAGAGAAATCGTTGGACATTTCCCATTGTTGTACTGAAGTCAGTTGATAGATCGGAGTCTGTATAACCAGTCTGCACATTGAAAGGTTGAAATTTCTGCTGAACTGGCAGATTTTCAATCTATGATGGCCTAAGTCCACCAGTCTCTGAGTTTAATAATATCCTCAAATCTTCTGAAAGGGGTTCTCAACTTAGGTTTAGAAATTCACTTTGAACTCCACCTTATTTCCAGAACTCTCATTATGTATTAGATGTGCAAAGAATAAGGTGAGAGAACATCTAATACCTATAAAGAGTAATGAAAATAAGGTGGAGTACAAAGTGAAATATCTGGAGGGACTGGCTGAGGTTAAAACAGGCAGGGAGGAAATTAGGCATCACCTCCTTACTGTCTGTCAAATGCCTCTGAAAAGTGACATGAGAATTGATAACTTTTCAGTGGAGTATCTGTGAGTGCAAGCCTTTTGGCTCACACTGGTGCTCAACATTTTTTTGGGGGGAAGCAATCAAACTGAACAAAAACATCAAATGCAGCCACTGTGCCCCATTATATGCAGCCACTGTGCCCCATCAAATGCAGCCATTGTGCCCCATCAAATGCAGCCACTGTGCCCCATTATATGCAGCCACTGTGCCCCATTAAATGCAGCCACTGTGCCCATCAAATGCAGCTGTTGTGCCCCATCAAATGCAGCCACTGTGCCCCATCAAATGCAGCCACTGTGCTACATCAAATGCAGCCACTGTGCCCCATCAAATGCAGCCACTGTGCCCCATCAAATGCAGCCACTGTGCCCCATCAAATGCAGCCACTTTGTCCCATCAAATGCAGCCACTGTGCCCCATCAAATGCAGCCACTGTGCCCCATCAAATGTAGCCACTGTGCCCCATCAAATGTAGCCACTTTGTCCCATCAAATGCAGCCACTGTGCCCCATCAAATGCAGTCACTTTGTCCCATCAAATGCAGCCACTTTGTCCCATCAAATGCAGCCACTGTGCCCCATCAAATGCAGCCACTGTGCCCCATCAAATGCAGCCACTGTGCCCCATCAAATGCAGCCACTGTGCCCCATCAAATGCAGCCACTGTGCCCCATCAAATGCAGCCACTGTGCCCCATCAAATGCAGCCACTGTGTCCCATCAAATGCAGCCACTGTGCCCCATCAAATGCAGCCACTTTGTCCCATCAAATGCGGCCACTGTGCCCCATCAAATGCAGTCACTGTGTCCCATCAAATGCAGCCACTTTGTCCCATCAAATGCAGCCACTGTGCCCCATCAAATGCAGCCACTTTGTCCCATCAAATGCAGCCACTGTGCCCCATCAAATGCAGCCACTGTGCCCCATCAAATGCAGCCACTGTGCCCCATCAAATGCAGCCACTGTGCCCCATCAAATGCAGCCACTGTGCCCCATCAAATGCAGCCACTTTGTCCCATCAAATGCAGCCACTTTGTCCCATCAAATGCAGCCACTGTGCCCCATCAAATGCAGCCACTTTGTCCCATCAAATGCAGCCACTGTGCCCCATCAAATGCAGCCACTGTGCCCCATCAAATGCAGCCACTGTGCCCCATCAAATGCAGCCACTGTGTCCCATCAAATGCAGCCACTGTGTCCCATCAAATGCAGCCACTGTGCCCCATCAAATGCAGCCACTGTGCCCCATCAAATGCAGCCACTTTGTCCATCAAATGCAGCCACTTTGTCCCATCAAATGCAGCCACTGTGCCCCATCAAATGCAGCCACTGTGCCCCATCAAATGCAGCCACTTTGTCCCATCAAATGCAGCCACTTTGTCCCATCAAATGCAGCCACTGTGACACACCCTCCACCCACTCGCTGTCTGACCGACACTTACCCCATCTTAGTGGCCGGTCAGGCATGAATCTATCCATTTTACATATGGGGGTGGCATAATGGAGGGGGCAGTGCCTGTGTGCCCTTAATGGACAGGCCGCCACTGTGGAGGTTTTCCATAGCCCCAGTCCCTCAGACTTCTAATTAGAAATTGTGCGTTTTTGCTGCATTTTTTGGAATTGCACCACAGATGCAGGACTTTTTGTGCACTTTCAGGACATGCAGCAAAAATGTACAACCTAATAGAAGTCTATGGGACTGGAGGGTAACATGCCAGAACTGCAGCTAAACTGCAGCTTGCCAGTGTGAACCCACATCATAACATCTAGGAGGGCAAGAAACTGTCACAGGCTGCTGTAATATAACACTTAATATGCAGAGAGGGGGACGTGGCCAGTGGACAATCCACAACTTGTGGCAGGTGACGTGGCCAGGTGATTTGGCAAGTGGATAATCCACTTGTGGCAGGTGACGTGACAAGTGGACAATCCACAACTTGTGGCAGGTGTCGTGGTCAGGTGACGTGGCAAGTGGACAATCCACAACTTGTGGCAGGTGACATGACCAGTTGATGTGGCAGATGACGTGGCAAGTGGACAATACACAACTTGAGGCAGGTGACGTGGCAAGTGGACAATCCACAACTTGTGGCAGGTGACGTGGCCAGTTGACGTGGCAGGTGACGTGGCCAGTGGACATTCCACAACTTGTGGCAGGTGACGTGGCCAGGTGATGTGGCAGGTGACATGGCCAGGTGACGTGGCCAGGTGACATGGCAAGTGGACAATACACAACTTGAGGCAGGTGACGTGGCAAGTGGACAATCCACAACTTGTGGCAGGTGACGTGGCCAGGTGATGTGGCAGGTGATGTGGCCAGGTGACGTGGCAGGTGACGTGGCCAGGTGACATGGCAAGTGGACAATCCACAACTTGTGGCAGGTGACGTGGCCAGGTGACGTGGCCAGTGGACAACCCACAACTTGTGGCAGGTGGCGTGGCCAGGTGACATGGCAGATGACATGGCAAGTGGACAATACACAACTTGAAGCAGGTGACGTGGCAAGTGGAAAATCCACAACTTGTGGTAGGTGACGTGGCCAGGTGATGTGGCAGGTGACGTGGCCAGGTCACGTGGCCAGTGGACAATCCACAACTTGTGGCAATTGACGTGGCCAGTTGACGTGGCAGGTGACGTGGCCAGTGGATAATCCACAACTTGTGGCAGGTGATGTGGCCAGGTGACGTGGCAGGTGATGTGGCCAGGTGACGTGGCAGGTGACGTGGCCAGGTGACATGGCAAGTGGACAATCCACAACTTGTGGCAGGTAACGTGGCCAGGTGACATGGCAGGTGACGTGGCCAGGTGACGTGGCCAGTGGACAATCCACAACTTGTGGCAGGTGACGTGGCCAGGTGATTTGGCAAGTGCATAATCCACTTGTGGCAGGTGACGTGACAAGTGGACAATCCACAACTTGTGGCAGGTGACGTGGCCAGGTGACGTGGCAAGTGGACAATCCACAACTTGTGGCAGGTGACGTGGCCAGGTGACGTGGCCAGTGGACAATCCACAACTTGTGGCAGGTGGCGTGGCCAGGTGACATGGCAGATGACGTGGCAAGTGGACAATACACAACTTGAGGCAGGTGACGTTTCAAGTGGACAATCCACAACTTGTGGCAGGTGACGTGGCCAGTTGACGTGGCAGGTGATGTGGCAAGTGGACAATCCACAACTTGTGGCAGGTGACGTGGCCAGTGGACAATCCACAACTTGTGGCAGGTGGCGTGGCCAGGTGACATGGCAGATGACGTGGCAAGTGGACAATACACAACTTGAGGCAGGTGATGTTTCAAGTGGACAATCCACAACTTGTGGCAGGTGACGTGGCCAGTTGACGTGGCAGGTGACGTGGCCAGTGGACATTCCACAACTTGTGGCAGGTGACGTGGCCAGGTGATGTGGCAGGTGACGTGGCCAGGTGACGTGGCAGGTGACATGGCAAGTGGACAATCCACAACTTGTGGCAGGTGACGTGGCCAGTGGACAACCCACAACTTGTGGCAGGTGGCATGGCCAGGTGACATGGCAGATGACATGGCAAGTGGACAATACACAACTTGAAGCAGGTGACGTGGCAAGTGGAAAATCCACAACTTGTGGTAGGTGACGTGGCCAGGTGATGTGGCAGGTGACGTGGCCAGGTCACGTGGCCAGTGGACAATCCACAACTTGTGGAAAATTGATGTGGCCAGTTGACGTGGCAGGTGATGTGGCCAGTGGATAATCCACAACTTGTGGCAGGTGACGTGGCCAGGTGATGTGGCAGGTGATGTGGCCAGGTGACGTGGCAGGTGACGTGGCCAGGTGACATGGCAAGTGGACAATCCACAACTTGTGGCAGGTAACGTGGCCAGGTGACATGGCAGGTGACGTGGCCAGTGGACAATCCACAACTTGTGGCAGGTGACGTGGCCAGGTGATTTGGCAAGTGCATAATCCACTTGTGGCAGGTGACGTGGCAAATGGACAATCCACAACTTGTGGCAGGTGTCGTGGTCAGGTGACGTGGCAAGTGGACAATCCACAACTTGTGGCAGGTGACGTGGCCAGTTGACGTGGCAGGTGACGTGGCCAGTGGACAATCCACAACTTGTGGCAGGTGATGTGGCCAGGTGACGTGGCAGGTGATGTGGCCAGGTGACGTGGCAGGTGACGTGGCCAGGTGACATGGCAAGTGGACAATCCACAACTTGTGGCAGGTGACGTGGCCAGGTGACATGGCAGGTGACGTGGCCAGTGGACAATCCACAACTTGTGGCAGGTGGCGCACTCGGCCAGCTCAGTGGCCTTTTTGCAGGACATTAGAGCAGCCCAGGGGGCAAATGCATTCTTGCAACCCAGCCCAGTCCGCCCCAAGGGCCTTGGTACACCTCTGGGTAGAAGTGACATGCGGGCCGCCGAGGGCCATTCGCGGGCCGCCAAGGGCCATTCGCGGGCCACTACCGGCCCGCGGGCCGTCGCGGCCCACCGGGCATATGCCCGGTATGCCCTATGGCCAGTCCGGGCCTGCTCGCAGGTGTTTTCAGCGCCACAGTGTAAAAATATACATTTTTAAGCCTCCTAGTTATCCGGACTCCTTAGGCCCCGTACACACGGTCAGTTTGGTCCGATGAGAATGAACCGAAGTTCATTTTCATCGGACCAAACCGACCGTGTATATAGGCTATCGGTCTGTTTTCCTTCAGTCCAAAATTTTAAAACATGCTTCAAAACCGAACCGATGGACCGCTGCCCGATCGGACCAAACCGATGGTTAGTACAGAAAAGCATTGGTTCAAAACCCACACATGCTCAGAATCAAGTCGACGCATGCTTGGAAGCACTGAACTTCGTTTTATTCAGCATGTCGTGTGTTTGACGTCACCGTGTTCTGACCCGATCGGATTTTGGACTGACGGTGTGTACACATATCAGGCCGTACAGCCACTTCAGAGGTGAACCGATGAAAACGGTCCGTCGGACCATTCTCATCGGTTTTGTCCGACCGTGTGTACAAGGCCTTAGTCTCTGAGCATATCTGAGTACAGATTCACCACATTATCTCATTCAGTCTTATGACAAACAAACTGCTCAACTTAGGGCTTCACAGTTTCCTACCTAATTACACACAATCCCTTAATACCTTTCTCAGGCGATGGCCTGGTCAGATCAGTCCTCTCCCAGTGTCAGCTCTTACATGGTGTGCATGTAGAGAAGGATCCATGAACCATAGACAGTTCCTTCACTATAAGGACTGTGCACACCTACACAACCAGTATGCTGGTTTCCAGTAAAGTCCAATCCAGTAAGACCCAATCCTGGAGAGACCTGCAAAACCCCTTTTCTCCGCTTAGAACAGACACCCCAGAGCCACTCAACCTACATATGTGAAAACACTGTACCCCATTGTCATTATGCTATGGGCTCTACTTAGACAATCCCAAATCTTTTTCCTGGTATGCTTCAACAAGCGCTTCTTCCTGAACCCCATTGGGGTCCCACTGATCACTTTATCAACCTGTTCAACTTTTCTTTTGCTTTGGGTTTCTTTAACTTTCCTGGTGTGTCCTTGATTTCAGGAAACCTCTGCCTAAACTACTATCTGTAGGGTGCCTATTCTCACTACACTTTCTGTCCCTATATCCACCCTCAACTGCTAAAAGTATTTTCCCAAACCAGCCATTTGAACCTGTAGGGGCCTAATTGCATTGTACTATTCATATCTACTGTGACTATTAAGAAATGTACCATCTTATTACATGTATAAGCCTAAGCCATCACCGACTGTCTTTTAGGTTTACCGTCCCCTTTTCAGTTACTGCATCCCTACTAACCAAACAATCAGAGACCAACAAGGCATCACCCTGTTCAATGTTAACAGTAATGAGGACATCTGTGAATAGCTCTGTCCTAATAGGAAGACTCATGACTGGGCAGAAAAACAGCAAGTATGCAAAGAAGGTATCTCGAGGCACATAGGAAGCAGACTCCAGCTCTAAAGCTAGATATACACATGCGGCACCAATTCTTGTTTTGCAGTGGATTGCTTCTCCGAGGCAATATGTCTCCTGTTTTAACCTTGTAAATGCTACATCACCATGCTGCAACTGCAGTTGCGGGGTAGTTGCAGTATGGCCCAATTCACTTGAATATGTTAGGTGGTAGTACTGCTTTCTAAACCCGACAGAGGGAATAGTTTTTGCCTTGGAGCATCACGGCTGTGGCATGTGTACACCCCTGGAGAAGGAGTGGAATGGTAAAAACACAACTCAACCACTTGCCTCACACCCCAACCCACAAAATGCAAGTGTAACTGATTCCTTACTGAAATATTTACTGTTTAGTAAATTGATCTTTTAAAAATGGACATCAAATGACACTAAAACCTTCAACCTTGAAAAATGGAAATTATGAGCACCCCTACAAGTTTCCCCCTTTACGACAAGATGTTTATTATGAAAGTAAAGCATTCTCCAACCTCGTCTGGACTTATTTATGTATACAGTATAACCACCTTATTATTTTTGTTTTGTAACCTATCATCAAATTGCAGCTCTGGAAGCTCTAGGGTGCTTTTCTGATGCAAACTTATTTCAAAGGTTATAAAACTATGCCACTTAAATGTAAGTCTAGTTCTGAGTATCTATATTCAGATTGCTGAGAAGAATCAACCTTCCCAGGCAGAAATATAAAGATACTGAAATGAAGAGCCGTGAGGCTGCAATATCACCATGAATTAAACGTGTGAAATGAGACAGCAGCTCGTGGCTCCAGAGACAGGGAGGACACACAGGACTTCTGAAAAGAACACATCTGTAATGAGTCGGCCAACGGCTGCCTGTTCTTTCAGAAAGGCAAATTATGTGAGAAAACTTGCTACCAGTGTCATTTTTAGCACACTTGTATTAACGCATTCTCTGCAATGTGTGACTTTATTGAAGCTTGGTGCGTCAGTTGAATGTTGAATGGACGATGGCCCTGTTTTTTTTTTTTTTTTCAGTGCTCTTAGCGTACCACATTACTTGCAGTAACCACCTTCAGGACGGTTGGTCCTATTTAGTAGGTCTCATTCACTCAAGCCAGAGTCTGTCTTCACATGCATGGGACAGACAAGTCCCTTTCTCACCAAAAGTCAATGAATGAATGAATGAATGAATGAATGAATGAATGAATGAAAAACTTATATAGCGCGGCACATGCGAACTGAATCGCCTCTGGGCGCTGGTTGTTTGTGTCTCATGCCATCAGAAAAGCAGGGTTTTGATCTGCCTTCTGAAAGACAGGTGGTTTTGCTCCAACCGAATGCTGGTTGGTAAAGCATTCCAAAGCCTGGGGCCCTGGAAAGCAAACCTTCTTTCTCCTTTGGACTTGTATTTGGTTTTTGGAACCTTGACCAGATTTTGGTCGGTGGATCGCAGAATGCGGTTGCAATTGTGCGGTTTGATCTTGTCGCATAGATATCTTGGAGCCTTCCCATGGATGCACTTATGTGTCAGGCAGAGTGCTTTGAATGCAATTCTGTCTTTCACTGGCAGGACAATTATTCTAAGCCTGATTTGGCCAGCCTGCCAAAGCTGTTGCCAGGGTGTGGCCACTGTGCATGCTACAGCTACTAGGAGCCACAGGTGAGAGCTGAGTACAAGTGGGGACCAAAGGTGAACAAGCTTCCCTAAGAAAGGCACGACATGCCCATACACCAGAGGTGTTACCCCGTCCTGAACACCCCATGCCAGTAGGTAAAGTTTCATGTTTACCTTTTGTCAAATTAAAAAGCCAGTAGGTAAAGCCAGTAGGTAAAGTTTCATGTTTACCTATTGTAAAATTAGGGGATCATCAATTAGCCCTTAGCCCTTTGTAAAAGTAAAACAGTCCTTGCTTTTCTTCAGCATAAAGCAAACAAAACCGTCCATAACATTCTGGTGCAAACAAAGATTTGATTCACCGCCAGTAGAATCCTGTTTCACAACAGGGTTACCATTCCCATCTGATCTAAGGGTCCCAAAACAAGGTCAAAGAGCCAAGCAGAGTCCCAGCAAAGGGCAGTTTACAGCACACTGTATCCAACACCAAAAAATACTTCACAGACATCTGCTGAATGCTTTGCTCTCCCAAGCAAACAGACAGACAGTTGGAGGCTGTAACTTTTGTGTTCTATTTGATGTACACTACTGGGGAAAAGTTTTAGGCAGGTGAAATAAAAAATGCTGTAAATAAAAGTGGTGTATAGTCAAATATATAAATTACTTGTATCCTCTCTGTTTTAGGAAGATATAAAGTACAGTGTGTGTTTTAAAAAATGTATAAACCTGGTGGGGGGGGCTGAGATTCCCCTGTGAATATATCCTGTGATATATTCAGGCTAGCAGAGGGAGGACATGTGACGACACAGCAGAGCTGGGCAAAGAGGGTATTTAGCTTTATAAAGAAAAAAAAAACTCAGACACTTTATTTAACCACTTAAGGACCAGCTGCCGCAGTTGTACTGCGGCAGGATGGCTCCCCTGGGTTGATTCGCCGTCATTGTACTTTGGTCGCTTTAAGTAATGATAAGCGTGGTTAGATTACAGAGGGGAACACGGGAACAGGCATGGTTTCCCAGCTATTGTCCATATGTATTGTCCTCCCTGGGGCCCTAAGCAAAATGACATGTCACATTAAAGTTGAGAAGTGGGGGGGGACACTGCCGACAGTGACATGTCACATTAAATATTAAAGTTGAGAAGCAGGGGGAGGGGGTATTCTGCTATCGGAACTGACATCTTACATTAAAGTGAGAAGGTGGTGGTGCTGAATTCTTACCTCTTCTCCCATGCAGCCAGCGAGTTTAGAAGCAGGGTGAGGGGCCAAAAATAACTTCTCACCAGGCGGGGCCTCTAGTAATTTGGGGGGCCCCCTGCAGCTTTGCGGGGCCCTAAGCGGCTTGCATAGTGAGCCTATAGGGTAGATCGGCCCTGTGTATTGGGATACATGACATTGCAAAAGCACAGTGCTGTGTATAAAAAAACTATCTTAAAGGGTCACTAAAGGAAAAACATTTTTTTGCTGATATGACTGTTTACAGGGTAGAGAGACATAAAAGTTAACTGATTCATTTTAAAAATGATTAAAAATAGATTAAATTCTATCATATAATGTGCCTCTAGTTTCACTTTTGGTTTTAAACTGGTTTCATGTTTATGTGAAGTAAAGAGACCCACAGAACAAAAACAAACAAATCCAGGGCAGTGTTTTGTTTTTAAAATGAATCTGATTGGTTCTGAGGAGTTTTAGACACACAGCTTAGACCACAGTGAGAAGCTCCCATGAGTTTTTTCATAAGGAGCCAGACAAGCAGGAAGTGTGGAGATCACAGCAGAATTACAGCAACTTCAAAGCAAAAACGAACAATGAGGACATGAAACCAGTACTGCAGTAAGGTAAAGGAAGCTATTTAGCTAAAAAAAAAATTCCTTTAGTGATCCTTTAAGTGCTGGCCATGCCTGAGATTCCTTGTTATATAGCCACATTCAGAAAAACTAAACCCAAAGCCCAAAATATAATATATTGCAGCTTACCAGTCATTAGATGAGTTGGCTGCATTAGTAGATTTTTTATTATTTTTTTTTTCATTTTTCCCCCCATGGTGATACTGCAAATTACACTTCCTGTCCCTGGGTGGCCACGTTCACTCCTCCACTGTATGGTTGTCACCCTAGGCTGCTCATCTGATTTAGACTACAAAAAGGTCTTCTTGCAGTTTTCCTTTAGTTATCCTTTAATGCTAAATACTTGCACAAGACAACAGACTGTGGGGCTGTGAATTCTGATGACTTTTGCTGTGTTCCCTGCTGCATTCTGTTTTCCCCTAATATACTAATGAGTTAAATATTCATATTTCCACTATTTGAGAAGTTTGGTGCAACATTTAAATAATTAAAAATTCTAATACATTTCCAACAGTGCATATGTGCTCGTTTGTCATGCTGAATACCAAAATGTCTATCTTCCATTAAAATGTATCAGCAACACAGGAACATTAAATATTTAATTCCATTGAAACTAATCTTTCATTTGTTTCTATAGTTCAGAAAAAATTTACTTCCATCAAATTACAATTTAAATTGTGTTTGTGTAAATTCTGCACAAACGTTGCAGAATATTGGAGCAGATTCATGCTTGAATGGCATTTCCAATACCAGCCTGACTGAATGTTACAAGTCTCTGCTGATTTCTCAGTATTATACGATATATTTTTTTGTAAGTTTTACTTTATAGGATACTTTATTCAGCTATCTTTGTAACTGAGTTTATGAGTTCTTATTTGCATAAAGAGAAATCTGTATGCTGTCCATAAAGGAATGATGAGTTTTTTTAAGAGTCAAACTCCAACATTTTCCTAGAGAAGGAATTTGTGGTTCTTTGCCCACCCCACCATAGGTATAGTAGTTTTATTCCATTGCCCTACAGGCCCTATTACATAGAAGCCACTATTTTATATTCTGCTCTCAGAGAAATTAGAAATGTGAACAACATTATTACATTAACCTCCTTGTACTTACTTTCAACCCCCTCCTACCTATTCCCTCAAAAAAAGACCAGAGCACTTTTTGCGATTCGGCACTGCGTCCCTTTAACTGACAATTGCGCGGTCGTGCAACGTGGCTCCCAAATAAAATTGGTGTCCTTTTTTTCTCACAGATAGAGCTTTCTTTTGGTGGTATTTGATCACCTCTGCGGTTTTTAGTTTTTGCGCTATAAACAAAAATAGAGCGACAATTTTGAAAAAAAATGAATATTTTTTACTTTTTGCTATAATAAATATCCCCCAAAAATATATAAAAAAACATTTTTTTTTCTTCAGTTTAGGCCGATACGTATTTTTCTACATATTTTTCATTAAAAAAATCGCAATAAGCGTTTATTGATTGGTTTGCGCAAAAGTTAAAGCGTTTACAAAATAGGGGGTAGTTTTATGGCATTTTTATTAATATTTTTTTTTACTAGTAATGGCATTTTCTAACGTCGTCTGTAGTCGGCTTTTTCCGGCGTATAGTTAAAGCTGGTATTTTGCGGCGTATAGATAGACTTGCCATGTTAAGTTTGGCCGTCGTTCCCGCGTCAAAATTTTTTTTTTTTTTTCGTAAGTCGTCCGTGAATAGGGATGAACGTAACTCACGTCTAAGTTCAAAAAATGACGTTGTTGCGACGTCATTTCGCGCAAAGCACGGCGGGAAATTTCTGGATGACGCATGCGCAGTTCATTCGGTGCGGGGACGCGCTTCATTTAAATGAAACCCGCCCCCCTGATCGCCGATTTGAATTCCGCCGCCAGAAATACACTACGCCGCCGTAACTCTTTGTGGATTTGAAAGTATGCCAGGTAAGGTACAGCGGCGTAGCGTATCTCTGATACGCGGCGCAGGTGTAAATGTATGTGGATCTGGCCCACAGAGAAAGCTCCTGGTTATCAGGAAACAGACAACCAGGAAGTGTGGAGATCAGAGAAGAATTACAGCAACTTGAGAGCAAAAACGAACAATGAGGACATGAAAACAGCACTGCATTAAGGTAAAGGAAGCTATCCTTTACAAACCCTTTAACTAATAGTGTAACTTACCTGATTCTGCCATCATATGACCCTCCTCGGTTTTTCTTTGCCACTTCAGATTGAGTGTAGTTACTCAGCTAGCATCTGTAGTAATCATACAGGCTTTTTCTTCTGAGAGAATACGTGCAGGGACGCCCCCATTCTAGGTCACCTCTTGTCTCCGCCCCCTACCCACCTACTAATGCCATCCCTTGTTTCCACCCCTACCCAGCTCCCAGTTGAGAGAATACAGAACCAAGTATCATTTTGTAGTGCTAAGTAATTTGTATGGAATTTGTTAATGATAACAAGAAAAGCAGTAAAATAGAATCCCTACAGCCAGCAAGAAAAGATCCTTACAGCAATAATAGACCCCTTCCAGCAACAATAGATCTCCTAGCAGCCAACAATAATAGACCCTCCAGCAGCAGGAAAAAATAGACCCCTCCCTCAACAGTAGATACCCCCCCAGCAACAATAGATACAACCAGCAATATTATATCCTCCCCCAGCAACAATAGATCCACTGAAAAAAAGCTCACGTCCAAAACACACTTTGTTCAACATTATGAAGCCCCGATGAACCCTCTGAAACCCAAAATGTATTCATATTTTATGATACAAGATTCTAAATAAGTACACTCTAGACTTTATATATTCAGCTTCTGACACTTTTCTCCTTGGGCACCTAGCTCCTACTCAAGTTAAAGCGGAGGTCCCACAATTTTTTTTTTATTAAAAGCTAGTAGCTACAAATACAGCAACTGCTGACTTTTAATATATGGATACTCACCTGTCCAGGGTGCCCGCGATGTCGGCAGCCAAACCCGATCTGACGCTCGAGGAACGGCTGTTTCCGCCGCCATCTTCGATAAGGGAATCAGGAAGTGAAGCCTTGCGGCTTCACTTCCTGGTTCCCTACTGCAAATGCGCGAGTCGCCCTGTGCCTCCTCACTGGTCCCTGCTGTCTTCTGGGACATGTGTGTCTCCCAGAAGACAGCGGGGGAGGACAGAATAGGTGCTGGAAGTGGCGTAGGTCACCTTGATCATCTAGGTGATCTATGCTAGGAAGTGGGAGCAAATACCTGTATTAGACAGGTATCTGCTCCCTCCTCCCCCCTGAAAGGTGCTAAATGTGACACCGGAGGGGGGGAGGATTCCAAAAAGTGGAAGTTCCATTTTTGGGTGGAACTTCACTTTGAGAGCTGACCTTCAGCCACCACTCCTGAGAGAGCTACCAAAGGTTACTCATTTCTTCTACACTTCTTAAGACCTGACTGAAAATACTAACTGTTATAAGAGATGCAGCACCATACACCTTCCTTCTCTACTTTTTGCAAGAAAAACCTTACTGACCCCACCAACCTTATTCTAAGCAAAAATAAATGTGTCCTACCACTGGACTTATGTATTTTTCCATCAGATTAATATCTATTTGTGTGTGTGTGTGTGTGTGTGTGTGTCTGTGTGTGTGTGTGTGTGTGTGTGTGTGTGTGTATATATATATATATACAGGGGTCAAGTCTTGGGTAAAAAAGTGTGGGAACTCCCACCCAAGATCCACTCCCCCACCAAAAAAAAAATTATACGCTCATATGCATAATTACTAAACCGCATGTTTTTTTTTTCGATCTTTAAGCAAGTTCTTTCTAAATCCCGCGATAACTCGCAGCAGACCTCCGCAATGTCTTGTGGGAACAATGACAAAAGCTCCCAGGAGACATTGCGGCATCGAGGAAGTGACAGAATACCTGCACACTACCCGATGAATCCATTTACAGGCCAGTAACATAAAGGATTACTAAGGTTCGCCTGCCCAACAGTGACTCGAGCTGGGCATCGCCGCTTAGTGAAGGATTGGCTCGGGTGGCTCGGCTGCTCTCAGCTGCTCTAGTCCTGCAAAGGGAACCGAGTTCCTGCTGTGAAAAAAGTGTGTTCCCGCAGGACTTGAGCCCTGTATGTATATATCACATAATTGGCACATAATTGTGAAGTGGAAGGAAAATGATAAATGGTTTTTAAAATGTATTACAAATATGTGAAAAGTGTGGCGTGTATTCAGCCCCCCTGAGTCAATACTTTGTAGAACCTCCTTTCACTGCAATTACAGCTGCAAGTCTTTTTGGGGGTGTCTCTACCAGCTTTGCACATCTAGAGACGGACATTTTTGCCCATTCTTCTTTGCAAAATATCTCAAATTCTGTCAGATTGGATGCAGAGTGTCTGTGAACAGCAATTTTCAAGTCTTGCACAGATTCTCAATTGGATTTAGATCTGGACTTTGACTGGGCCATTCTATTACATGAACATGCTTTGATCTAAACCATTCCATTGTAGCTCTGGCTGTATGTTTAGGGTTGTTGTCCTGATGGAAGGTGAACCTCCACCCCAGTCTCAAGTCTTTTGCAGACTCTAACAGGTTTTCTTCTAAGATTGCCCTGTATTTGGCTCCATCCATCTTCCCATCAACTCTGACCAGCTTCCCTGTCCCTGCTGAAGAAAAGCATCCCCACAATATGATGCATTTTGCTTTTAGGCCAAAAAGTTCAATTTTGTTCTCATCTGACCAGAACACCTTCTTCCACATGTTTGCTGTGTACCCAACATGGCTTCTCGCAAACTGCAAACAGGGCTTTTGATGGCTTTCTTTCAACAATGACTTTCTTCTTGCCCCTCTTCCATAAAGGCCAGATGTGGAGAGCACGACTAATAGCTGTCCTGTGGACAGATTCTCCCACCTGAGCTGTGGATCTCTGCAGCTCTTCCAGAGTTACCATGGGCCTCTTGGCTGCTTCTCTGATTAAAGCGGAGGTTCACCCTAAAACAATTATATACCATCCCATCCAGCATACTTGCGTCAACTACAGTATGCCGTTTTTTTTTGTTGCTGTACTTACTGTTTAATCGTTCATTTTCTTTTCATCCTCCCGTGGGGAATAGGCGTTCCTATGAAGAGGTGTAGATGATTGACGTGCGGAAAAGGCGCGTTCCGAAAATAGCCGATTTGAGACTTGGCTATATACGGCGCCTGCGCAGTCAGCAACTAGTCTGTGCGCAGGCGCCGTATAGCGCCGTGTCCCAGATCGGCTATTTTTGGAACGCGTGACGCGCCTTTTCCGCACGTCAATCATCTACGCCTCTTCATAGGAACGCCTATTCCCCGCGGCAGGATGAAAAGAAAATGAACGATTAAACGGTAAGTACAGCAAAAAAACTTGCTGACGCAAGTATGCTGGATGGGATGGTATATAATTGTTTTAGGGTGAACCTCCGCTTTAATGCTCTTCTTTTCCGGCCTGTCAGTTTAGGTGGACGGCCATGTCTTGGTAGGTTTCCAGTTGTGCCATACTCTTTCCATTTTCGGATGAAGGTATTGAACAGTGCTCTGTGAGATGTTTAAAGCTTGGGGTATTTCTTCATAATCTAACCCTGCTTTGAAATTCTCCACAACTTCTGAGGTCTTCACAGAACAGCTGTATTGTTACCAAGATGAAATTGCACACAGGTGGACTCTACTTACTAATTAGGTGTCTTCTGAAGGCAATTAGTTTTATTCGATTTTAGTTAGTTTAGTTATCAGAGTAAAGGGGGCTGAATAAAAATGCACACCATACAGATATTTACTTGTAAAAAAAATTGAAAACCATTAATAATTTTCCTTCCACTTCACTATTATGTGCCACTTTTGTACATACCTTATTTATCGGCGTATAACACGCACTTTTTTCCCCATAAAATCAGGGGGAAATCGTGGGTGCATGTTATATGCCGATAGCATACCTCGAAGGGGAAGGAGGGGGACGAGCGCCCGCCGGAAATCACTGAGCCGTCATCTCCTCTCCTCTCTGCTCTCACTCGGCTGTCACGTCACACACGCACAGTCCCGCCTCCACCACCAGCATTGGACCAGTGTTCTGTCTATCACAAGAGACGGTCCAATGTCGATGGTGGAGGCAGGACTGTGCGTGTGTGATGTGACAGCCGAGTGAGAGCCGAGTGGAGAGGAGATGATGGCTCAGTGATTTCTGGTGGGCGCTCATCCCCTACCTTCCCCTCCGAGGTATGTGTGTGAGAGCCGAGTGGAGAGGAGATGCCGGCTCGTGATTTCTGGCGGGCACTCGTCCCCCTCCTTCCCCTCCGAGGTATGTGTGAATGTTCAGGCTGATGATGGTGAGGATGCAAATGAAAATGAAAACGGCATAATAAAATAAAACGGCAATAATCAGGCTTCATTCATGCATTAATCAGGCTGCAGATGGACATTGATCAGGCTGCTTGATGGACATTCATGGGCACTGACCCTTAGATTTCTTCAAAGTTGTTTATTTAAAAAAATTGTTTTTCCAAAAAATTCCCTCTTAAAATTGGGGTGCGTGTTATACACCGGCGCGTGTTATACGCAGATAAATACGGTACTTTTTCAAGGCACTGTAGGTGTCAGTGGAAGGAATAGTGCCCCATTGTTGGTGTCAGTAGGAGGATGAGTGAACCATTGTTGGTATTAGTGGGAGGAATAGTGTGACATTGTTGGTGTCAGTGAAAGGAATAGTACCCCAATATTGTTGTCAGTGAGATGAATAATACTCTGTCTTTGGTGTCAGAGGAAGGAAGAGTGCCCCAGGGGCCAGATAAAGGCACACAAATGGCCACATCTGGCCCCTGGGCTGCAGTTTGTAGACCCCTCTGCTAGATTAATCACATAAGCTTCAGCTCTTGTGGGATGTTCCAGGTCTCCAGTGGTCAGGACTTACCAAAAGTGGTCCAAGGGAAGAAAACCAGCAACAGGTTCGTGAGTGGCCAAGGCTCATTCATGCACTCTGGGAGCAAAGACTGGGCCTGTGTGGGCCGATCCAATAAAATAAATACTGTAGCTCAAATTACTGAAAAAGTATATGCTGGTGCAGACAGAAATGTGTCAGAACACACAGTGCATCACAGTTTGTTGTATATGGAGGCACATGCTGACCTTTGTCAACAATAAAAAGCGCCTACAATAGGCCCTTGAGCATCAGCAAGGTGACCTGGTCTGATAAATTTCAGAATGTTTTGAGGAACACAACGAGTTTGAGGTGTTGATTTGGCCCCCAAATTCTCCAGATCTCAATCCAATCGAGCATCTGTGGAAAGTACGGAAAAAACAAATCCAATCAATGCAGGCCCCACCTCGCAAATTACAGGTCTTAACCACTTGACCACTGGGCACGAAAACCCCCTTAATCACCAGACCAATTTTCAGCTTTCGGTGCTCTCACAATTTGAATGACAATTACTCAGTCATACAACATTGTACCCATCTGAAATTTTTGTCCTTTTTTTCCCACAAATAGAGCTTTCTTTTGGTGGTATTTGATCACCTCTGCGGTTTTTATTTTTTGCGCTATAAAAGAAAAAAGACTGAAAATTCTGTAAAAAAAAAAAAAAAAATCTAGTTTCTGTCATATTAGCAGGTTATTTCTCACACACAGCATATGCATACTACAAATTACACCCCAAAACACATTCTGCTATTCCTCCCGAGTATAGCGATACCACATGTTTGCGACTTTTACACAGCGTGGCCACATAGAGAGGCCCAACATGCAGGGAGCACCATCAGGCGTTCTGGAGCACCCAGGCCAATTCTGACATTTCTCTCCTACATGTAAAAATCATCATTTATTTGCTAAAAAAATTACATAGAAACCCAAAACATTATATATGCTTTTTTTTCAAAGACCCTAGAGAATACAATGGCGGTTGTTGCAACTTTTTATCTTGCACGGTATTTTCGCAGCAATTTTTTGAACGCGTGTTTTTAAAAAAAAAACAGTTTTGTGCTTAAAAAAAAAAAAAAACCAGTAAAGTTAGCCCAATGTTTTTGCATAATATGAAAGATGAAGTTACGCCGAGTAAATAGATACCCAACATGTCACCCTTCAAAATTGCACACGCTCGTGAAATTGCGCCAAACGTTGCTACTTAAAAATCCCCATAGGCGACGTATTGCAAGGTATTGGAGTATTGAGGGTATTGCGGAGTATTGGGGGGGTATTGCAGAGTATGGGGGGGTATTGCAGATTATGGGGGGGGGTATTGCAGAGTATGGGGGGGGGTATTGCAGAGTATGGGGGGGTATTGCAGAGTATGGGGGGGGTATTGCAGAGTATGGGGGGGGGTATTGCAGAGTATGGGGGGGGGGTATTGCAGAGTATGGGGGGGGGGATTGCAGAGTATGGGGGGGGGGTATTGCAGAGTATGGGGGGGTGGGTATTGCAGAGTATGGGTGGGTGGGTATTGCAGAGTATGGGTGGGTGGGTATTGCAGAGTAAAATAAAAAAAATGATGAGTGCAATACTCTGCAATACCCCACCCCATACTCTGCAATACCCCACCCCATACTCTGCAATACCCCACCCCATACTCTGCAATACCCCACCCCATACTCTGCAATACCCACCCCCCCAGGGTGGGTATTGCAGAGTATGGGGTGGGGTATTGCAGAGTATGGGGTGGGGTATTGCAGAGTATGGGGTGGGGTATTGCACTCATCATTATTTTTTTTTTACTGCAGAGTATTGCGCAGGGATGGCTGGATCTGTGACTGCAATTGTCACAGATCCAGCCCACAGTGCGGCGGCTGCTGCTGCCGCCCGATCCCCCCCCCTCCCTCTCCTCTCACACTGTACCGAACGGTACAGAGAGGAGAGGGAGGAACCGGCGTCATTACATGACGCCGGTTTGTTTACAAGTGATCGCGCCGTCATTGGACGGCGCGATCACGTGGTAAGGAGCCGCTTCCATTGGCTCCTTACCGCGAGTGCTGTTGCTGCGGGTCCCGTAGACCCGGCGAGCACCGGCGATCGCGTGTGCGCGCCCGCTCGGGCGCGCACAACGCAGTCTCTGGGAGGACGTACATTGACGCCCTCCTAGAGTACAGGAACCGCTCTGTAGCCGTATTTTGGCTATAGGGCGGTTACCAACTGGTTAAAGGATTCACTACAGATGGCTTAGTGCCACATACCACAGCATTCCTTCAGAGGTCTAGTGGAGTTTATGCTTTGGCAGGTTATGGTGAGTAGTCTAAGGCCCCGTACACACGAGAGGATATCCGTTTCCAGCGGATAAATCCTCTGGCGGATTTGGATCTGATGGCTGTACACACCATCAGATCGAAATCCGCGCGGAATACATCCGCGGTGACGTGTTGCGCGGCTGGAAAGTAAATACTTCCACGCATGCGTCGAATCATTACGACGCATGCAAGGGAGGCGAGCGGACGGACTGATCCGGTGAGTCTGTACAGATGAACGGATCAGTCCGCTGGACTGGATTCAAGCGGATAGATTTCTTAGCATGCTAAGAAATTTTTATCCGCTGGGAATCCGTCGACTGGATTTTTATCCGCCGGGAAATGTCCGATAGGCCGTACACACGACCGGATCTATCTGCTGGAACTGATCCGCGTATCAATCCCAGCGGATAGATCCAGTCATCTGTACAAGGCCTTAGGGGCAGATCCACATACATACACTGCGCCCGGCGCAGATGTAAGATATGCTGCGCCGCTGTAACTTACTTGGCTTTGGTTTGAAGCCTCAACGAATTTGCGTCGTAAGTTACGGCGGCGTAGTGTATATCTCGCGGCGTAAGGGCGCGGAATTCAAATTGGGCAGGTAGGGGGCGTGTTTCATTTAAATGAAGCGCGTCCCCACGCCGAACGAACTGCGCATGGGTGCATTGCTCCAAATGATGTCGCAAGGACGTCATTGTTTTCAACGTGAACGTAAATGGCGTCCAGCCCCATTCACGGACGACTTACGCAAACGATGTAAAATTTTCAAAATTTGACGCGGGAACGACGGCCATAATTAACATTGAGTACGCCACCATATAGCAGCTTTAACTATACGCTGGAAAAAGCTGAACGGAAACGACGTAAAAAAATGCGCCGGCCGGTCGTACGTTCGCGGATCGTCGGAAATAGCTAATTTGCATACTTAACGCGGATTACGACGGGAACGCCACCCAGCGGACGCCGAAAAAATGCATCTAAGATCTGACGGCGTACGAAGACGTATGCCTATCGGATCTAACACAGATGCCGTCGTATCTTGTTTTGTGGATACCATGTGTGGGGGATATTTGTATGGCACACTTTGGACCCCTTAGAACTAATTGAGCATTGTTGAAATGCCACGGCCCACCTGAGTATTGTTGCTGATCATGTCCATCCCTTTATGACTACAGTGTCCCCATCTTCTGATAACTACTTCCAGCAGGATTTTGCACCATGTCACAAAGCTCAAATCATCTCACCACTGGTTTCTTGAACATGACAATGAGGTCACTGCACTCCAATGGCCTCCACAGTCACCAGATCTCATCCAATAGAGAACCTTTGCGGTGGGGTAGGAGATTTGCATCATAAATGTGCAGCCGACAAATCTGTAGCAAATGTGTGATGTCATCATGTCAATATGGACCACAATCTCTGAGGAATGTTTCCAACACCTTGTTGAATATATGCCATGAAGAATTAAGGCAGTTCTATAGGCAAAAGGGGGTCCAACCCGAGAATAGCAAGGTGTACCTAAAAAAGTGACCTGTGAGTGTCCTAATTATACTCATTTAGTTACCCCTTAAAAGCTACTTATACATATGCAGCAGAGACTGAGCTTTGTGGTTCCTTTTGTACTGCCTGAACTCAACTGTAAAGCAATTGTAAACTGCTGGTTGTTTTGTTTTTTTGTTTTTTCTAGGACATGCAAGGTAAAGGCATATTGTATTAGTATGCATCACATACTAGCACATTATGTGAAACTTACCTGAAAACGAAACCATCCAGCTTCCAGGTCTGTGGCTCCGGCTCTATTACAGGCTAGAGCTGCGATGACGTCACTCCTGCGCATGCGCAAGGGAGCCGTCATTCAAGGCACACATGTCTGAAGGGCCAGCATGGGTGGCTGTTTCTTTGGAGCGCATGCGCCGTTGACGTAATCAACTGCATGTAATATAAATATCTCCTAAACTGTGTTTGTTTAGGAGATATTTGCAGTACCTATAGGTAAGTCTTACTATAGGCTTACCTATAGGTCCAAATTATGCACATGAGTTTACTTATTCTTTAATGTTTGTACTGTTCCCTAGGAATTAGACTGTAAACTCAACCCTAGCACTATTACTGATTAACCACTTAACGACCCGCTCATGTACATTTACGTCGGTACTTTAAAGATGGATATCTCGGTAACGGCAGCAGCTGCTGCCACAACTGAGATATCCATCTTTAGTGTGAGCGGTCCTGTAAAAGATAACGGTGGTCTCCGGGGAAGATTCGCCGCAAGATCACCGTTATCGTGGTCGGGAGTGGCGCCCTCCACCGCATACCAGAGCCGTCGGTAGCGGCGGAGGCGATCGGGTCCTTCAGCCTGCTGTGTGGGGATGCGTGTGAGGGCAAGATGGCCCCCACCTGTCCCCATAGCATAGCAGGGTGGAAGTGATGTCAAAACGTCAGTCCCGCCCATGCGTCTTAAAGGCACATTTTTTTGTTGTCATTTTTTCAAATGACAACATTTCCAATATTTTTTATTTTTTTTTGCATTTAAGTCTAAATATGAGATCTGAGGTCTTTTTGGCCCCCAGATCTCATATTTAAGAGGACCTGTCATGCTTTTTTCTATTACAAGGGATGTTTACATTTTTTCAGTGTAAAAAATAAGAACACGGCATAAGAAGAAAGTGTACACGGCATAAGAAGAAAGGTGCAAATCTCAACTCTCACCTTAACAAAATCCCACAGCAATCTCAGAGAAACCACAATCATCCCGGTATGAAAACTCTTTCCTTTTTTTTTTTTTTTTGCTCCTAATGATTCTAACAGTCACAACGTTTTTCCAACTTCATCATTAAAACGATGTTGCCCACACACCATAGTTTTTAAAAAATGCTCTAGCAAAGCGCGGTGATGTACAACGCATACGACGGCACTATAAAGGGGAAGTTCCATACGGATGACGCCACCCTTGGGGCTGCTTTAGTTGATTCCGTGTTAGTAAAAGACGGAATGTCCGATCGTGTGTACGCGGGATCAGAGTCCTTGGTAAATATAAGCAACCAATATGACAAACATTGAAAATAAATATTTTAAAGCCCGGGTCCACTTTTTTTTTTATAAACTGTAGCCCAGCAAAAAAAAAAAAAGCAGATCTGTCTTCTCGGTTGAATTACATCCTTCTTGTGAGTCCAGATTGTTATGTACAGGCTGTATTGGACACAGAGGTACGTCATTATGCGGCTTACGATCACAGGGCAGGATTAATGCACAGTTCAAGCCCCTAAGAATGTAGTGTAAGGACCCTGACATCAGTGGACTAGTGGCCAGAAGACTGCAAAAGAAAAAAAAAGACATACAGTATATAATACCATTTTTAATTCAGGAATGGAATGCTGTGAAGTTGCCCTTTGGCTATTCTGTTACAAGCAAAACTAACAAAAATGTTAATTGGTTGTATTTAGTGATTGGTCTCAATGTTAAGAACTACTTCCATTTTTTTTAATAAGATTTGAATTCTTTGGCATCACTTATGTAATACTCTGTATAAAAAGAATAACAACCAAAAAAATGAAGTTTTCTTCTGTATCATATAACTAATATTCACAACTCCCAGTTCCGTCGACATGACGATAAACAGAAACTAATTTATAGAATCTATTAAACCACCAATGTGCATGCATTCATTATATACAGCTTCATAATAAAAACAAGAGGCCTGAGATTAATTGGCATAAAAATATAGTTATAAGTCTTCAGGTAGAAATAATAGCAGTGTGAAATAAAAAGCTTTTGAAAGTCATTCGAGGTCTGGTAAGAAAGCTAGGCCGTGAACCGTCCAGATGCTCGACAAGAGAAGATACTAACCTTGCAGAACAAAGTATTTTTCATCATGCTAGTCTATTTAATTAAGTGAAATGACTTGTGGAAGCTACAGAACAGAAGAACAAGTGCACAACATAATACACTTTAAAGAAATCCAAATAGCCATAATACCCAGTGCCGGAGGCTGCTGCTGGATGGATATTAGAGAAAACAGTGCAGTTTTCATTTTAATGATGCTTTTATATTCAGGCAGCTTAGATATATTTGTTTTTATACAGGGGTAGGCACCAGTAGACAAAGACTGGTCTTTGGTACAGCAAATACCCTCGGCAAGTCATCCAACATTTCTTGTTCTAGGAAAAATATAGACGCTGCAAATTCTGCAAGATCCATTCGGGCGTTAACACTGAAACTGCAGGGGAGCCTTTTTGCAGGCACTTTACAGGTGCTATTTTTATCCCAAAAGTGCCTGAAAAACACCCCAGTGTGGAAGGGGTCCAACTGATAGATTTTATGAGATGAAGGGGGAAAAAAATTGGCCTAACATATCGGCCCAAAAAAATAAATATATTGGCAACATATATCGGACATCGGCCGCTGCAATTTCTAAATATCGGCAACGGCCAGAGAAAAACCCATATCAGTAGACCTCTGCAACTGGGTGGGATCGGGGTGCAGGGAACTGTGCCCCGAGCCCACCCTTTTTTGAAGTCTAGTAGAGCCTTTGGCTGTAATCACATGCTTCAAACCCAGCCATTGGAATCCATAGTCCGGCGCCCCTGTATGTATCTTGGGGTTGAGCGACAGAGTACAGAACCAAATATCCACAAGTGGCTCCTGCGGGGGTAGCACTACATTTGAATAATGCACAGTTGTTAAAATAATTCCCTTGCCATGCCAATATTGAACATTAGACAAATTTACAGTGTGCCGAGTTTCTCCTTTTGCAATACCAGTTAAAGGTAAAAGCTAGGAGAGCAAAGGTTATGTCTTTACACTGGGGTTAAGACCCATGATCATCATCCTGCATTTTGGCCATATGTTATATGATGTTGTAATCTTATGCATACTTATGTATTACCTATACTTGATAGCTAGGGCCAAGCAGAAATAGTGCTCTTTCAGGGATTACTGATATGACAATATTGTGTGTAGCAAGGTATTACCATTGCAAGCAAATTAACGGACTACAATTTGTGTTTAATAAAAGTTGGCTCCCTCTGGTGTTTGTTACATGCTAAGATTATTAAAGTTTGCTTGGTCCGGCTATTCATGAACAAAGCATTATGGGCATGGTGGTACCAAAGACAGGGACCCTATTGTTGTGGGCAGAAAAGTAAAGTTAGCCCAATTTTTTTATATAATGTGAAAGATGAAGTTACGCCAAGTAAATAGATACCTAAAATGTCACGCTTTAAAATTGCGCACACTCATGGAATGGCGCCAAATGTCAGTACTTAAAAATCTCTATAGGCGTTGCTTATTTTTTTTTTATAAGTTACAACTTTAGAGTTACAGAGGAGGTCTAGTGCTAGAATTGTTGCTGGCGCTCTAACGCATGCGGCGATACCTCACATATGTGATTTGAACGGCGTTTACATATGTGGGCGGGACTTACGTGTGTGTTCGCTTCTGGGCGCGAGCTACCGGGGATAGGGGCGTTTAAATTTTTTTTTTTATTATTTTCTTTTTTTTTTTACTCAATTTATTTATTTTTACACTTTTTTTGACATTTTTTTTTTTTTGATCACTTTTATTCCTATTACAAGTAATGTAAACATCCCTTGTAATAGGAATGGTTTGTGACAGGTACTCTTTATGGAGAGATGCAGGGTCAATAAGACCCCACATCTCTCCTCCAGGCTGGAAAGCATTAGATTGTGAAAAAAAATTCACAGATCGAATGCTTTCAGCCGCGGTTGCGGCTGTGTTTACATTCCAGGACCCGGGCGTGACGTCATAACATCGCACCTGGGCCTCCGACGATCATAGAGATGACTGGTGACCATCTGGTCACCAGTCTACTCTATGGTTTCCATCAGACGCCGGCGGATCGTTTCTCCGGGTCTCCGATGGCAAAGGAGAGCCCGGAGAAGCACCGGATGGTGGTGGGAGGGGGGGGCGTCCCCTCCCGCCGCCTCTAAGAACGATCACGCGCCACCGCTATGATCATTCTTATGGTGCAGGGATTCAGCTGAAGAGATGGATATCTGAATGATGCCTGTGGCTGCAGACATCTTTCAGATATCCCCACTGAAAGTCCAGGACGTCATATGACGTCCTTGGGCTGGAAGTGGTTAAATTAAGCGCGTTCCCGCGCCGAACGTACTGGGCATGCGCGTCCGAAGAATATCCCAGGGTGCATTGCTGCAAATGACGTCGCAAGGACGTCATTGGTTTCGATGTGAACGTAAATGGTATCCAACCCCATTCACGGACGACTTACGCAAACAACGTAAATTTCCAAATTTCAACGCGGGAACGACGGCCATACTTAACATTGGCTGCACCTAATATACCCAGGGGCAACTTTATGCCGGGACAAGCCTAACGTAAACGTCGTAACTTCACTGCTGTCGGCCGCGCGTACGTTCGGGAATTCGCGTATCTAGCTAATTTGCATACTCGACGGGGAAAACAACAGAGCCGACACCTAGCGGCCCAAAAAAAAATGCATTTGAGATCCGACGGCGTAAGAGCCTTACGCCTGTTGGATCTAATGCTTATCTATGCGTAACTGATTCTAAGAATCAGTCGCATAGATATGACGGCCCAGATTAGGACTTACGAAGGCATACATGGCGTTGCGCCGTCGTAAGCCCTTTAAGAATCTGGGCCTTAATCACTAGTTAAACCATACCTTGCGTGGGACTCTGTCTGTAGCAGCTGTGTGGCAGGTGAACAACATCAAGGTAACAATATTTGATTACATTCATGGTTGTGTGATATCATTGTGGACCCTTATAACCATTCAGGGTTCACAATCACATTATTATCCATTTGTGCCAAGGGGGGGTAGAGCCAAATTTAGGGGGGTTGACAGGCAGAGTGCAGGCCCAAATCTAAACCAGCAGCTCCTTCGGGGGTAGTGCTACATGTGATTTTATGATATCCTGGGCCAAATTCTCAAAAGAGATACGCAGACTTAACTCAAGTTTTCTAAATTTACACGGCGCGTATATTTGCGCACGATCTTCAAAACGAGTTAAGCAAACATTTCCGTATTTTCAGCCGTACTTAAATTAGTTACACCTGCGCATCCCCGGGCGCAAATTACGCTAGGCTCGCCGCTGTTTTTGATAGGCAAAGATGCAAATGAGGGAGTTAGGGCGATTCTCAGAATTAAGTGTGTGTGCCGTATTTTCCGCCCTGTGCGCACCTGTTAGTTTTTCTGACTAAATTTCCACATTATAAAACCAGCCCTAATTTTACACATGCTGTGGAAGGGTTTGCTGTAGGTAGTGACTAGAGCTTAGAGCTATAGTTGAGAAGGATCTTTGTGTAAAAATGCCAGGACCAGCTATGATTCTGACGGCACTTGCTGCCTTACAGGCACAAAGGAGGAGGAGGGCACAGAGGAGGAGGATGAGGGCACAGGCGCAAGTTTATCGTCCACGGCGTGATCTTTGGCAAATGCCAGATTATGAGGTGATTGGCAACTACCGGTTTGATAGGGAGGCCATCCTGGAGATCACCCAACTTCTTCAGTAGGATCTTATCACCCCAACCAGACGCTCCCATGCCCTGACACCTCTACAAAAAGTGATGGCAACCCTCCATTTTTTAGCCAGTGGCTCATTCCAGCGTGCATCTGGAGGTGTGGCTGGGATGGTGCAGTCAACAATGAGCAAATGTGTCCATCAGGTGGTCCCTGCCATACTGCGGCGCATGAGCAACCAGTTTGTGATGCCCACCCAGGAGGAGCAGCGTGTGCAAGCCATGACAGACTTCTATAACATTGCTGGCTTCCCAAGGACCATCGGGGCGATAGACTGCACCCATGTGGCACTACAGGCCCCCCATGAAACAGAACACCTGTTCAGAAACAGGAAAGGCTGGCATTCGATCAATGTCCAGGTGATCGTAGATGCCCATGGCCTCATCTGGCACGTTTGTGCCAAGTTTCCAGGGTCGTGCCACGACAGTTACATCCTACGGCAGACCAAGATCTACCAAGACTTGGAGCAGAATGTGTATGGAGACAGCTGGCTGATTGGTGAGTGACATTGGTGTCAGGTATGCCCCCCCCATGATGCAGACATCACAAGGGGCACATGCATGACTAATATCCTCCTGTCTTTTCCCTTACAGGTGACTCAGGATATGCGTTGGGACCCCACCTGATGACCCCCTTTAGGAACCCCCAAACACCCGGAGAACGGAAATTCAACGAGGTGCACATCCAGACCCGGGCAATAGTAGAGCGGACATTTGGCCTTCTCAAGTCCAGATTTAGATGCCTTGACAAGACTGGGGGTACACTCTTGTATTCCCCAGACTTTGTCTGCCAAATTATTGGGGCATGTTGCATCCTCCATAATTTTGCTTTGAGAAGGGGCCTGCATGTTGATATATGTCCTGACCTAACCCCCCACCCAGGCAATCCCCCCCCCCAAACCCCTCTAACCGGACTGCTGAGGGCCAGGTAATAAGGAGACAACTGGCTGAAGGCATCTTTGCCCAGTAAATGGACCCTAATTATCTTTATTTTTTTGCTTTGCCCAGAATAAATCACAGAGATTATGTGACCTTTAAATATTTTCTTTGCACATAAAATGCACATTACTTATATGCCAATGAGAATGGTTTTTTTTTTGTTACAAAACGCACATTAATTATCTCACAATGAGAATGCATGAATGCACGTCACTGTGGTCCCTAGCACAGACACATCACATGCACATCGAATTGGATTAGATCCAAGTACCCCCCCCCCCCTTTGGTACTTGGGAGCAGTAACGCCCCGCCACGGCTCCAATTATGTCACTGTGCATTCATACACCATTCAGGAACCTAGGATGACTTCTCCCTGGTCCTGGGGATCCATACTCCACCAAAACTGAGGGTGACACCCTTATGTTTTCAGGAATGCCACCTCCCCACATTCACACATCATTCACACACATAAACCAAATCATAAGTACAGTAGCAAAAAAAAAAAAAAAAAAAAATTCAAAAGTACCCCTGCAAATTAAGGATGTTGCCGAGTGCTCCTTCTGGGCTGCCCACGGCCACGGGCACGGGGACGGCCATGGCCGACTGGGGGATCTTCACGGGGGGGGTCTGTGCAGGGGAGGGAGTATTTTCAGGGGGGGGTCTGTGCAGGGGAGGGAGTATTTTCAGGGGGGGGGGGGTCTGTGCAGGGGAAGAAGGAGCCTCCCCTGGTGTCTGTCCTCCTGCTGGCCTACCCTCCAAGGCAACGGCTATCCTTGTCAGACAGGAAGTAATGTCAGCCGTATTGGCCTGCACAGCCCGGGTATTGGCCTGCACAGCCTGGGTGAGGGCAGTCACCTCCTGGGCCACGCCTGTTGTTGCGTTTTTCAGGTCCCACAAACACGTGATGACCCCCACTGAGTTGGTGGCCACCTCACCCAGTGACTCCCTCATTGCACCCAGGCTGCGCTCCACCTTGGTCATCGTTTTTTGGATTGCAGACAGACTGCGGGTCTGCCGGACATTGTCCCTCAACAGACTGACCGGCAGACGCACCAACCCCCCCCCCTGTTTTCCGGGGTCGGCCTCCTACTTCCCCCTGAGGCTTGTGGCCTTGGAGGAGGAGTTGGAGTGAGCCATGGGTGCTGCTGCATGTTGGAGGAGGGTTGGAAGGGGCGACCCATGATGGTGGCCTGACTGCTGGGCGCCTGTGGGGTTCCCTCAGGGGATGACTCAAAGGTCATATCTTGGCCCATCATGATTTGCTGCCCAATCACAATATTGTCATCTTCCTCCCCCTCATCCTCCTCCCACTCAACATCCAAATTAGGGGAGTTGTGGGCACTCCCCTCCCATGGCGAATCCTGCCCTTCTTGGGACTCTGCATCAGCCTGTCTTGGGGGTGGTGCAGCAGCCTGCCCTGATGGGCCAGCAACCTCCTGACCTGATGGGGCTGCCACCTCCTGCCCTGATGGGGCTGCCACCTCCTGCCCTGATGGGGCTGCCACCTCCTGCCCTGATGGGGCTGCCACCTCCTGCCCTGATGGGCCAGCAACCTCCTGCCCTGATGGGGCTGCCACCTCCTGGGCTGATGGGGCTGCAACCTCCTGGCCATCTGGGGAGGACACAAAACAATCACAGGTTGTTGGATCCACACACTTGGCACATCTTCCCTTCCCCCACCCACACATGCTAATCACCAGATAGAAATTCCAAAAAATTACCTGTCCTCATAAGAGGATCATTGTCAAAGCCAGGCAGGCCCACCACCTGCTGTGGGTGGAAACACTGGGCCACTGCCCATTCCTCCTCACTCATCCTGACTGGGCAGGGTCCCCCTCCTCCAGTGCCCCTGGTATGGGCATGCAGCGTTGCCAGCTTGTTCCGGGACACGCTCCTCAAGTAATTTTTTTTTTTTTTACTCCAGCGATGGTCCTGGTCTCCCCCCCCCCCGCCGCATTGATCCGATCGGTAATAGTTTTAAGGATCTCCTTCCTCCTGGCCGGGGTGGTGTTGTGGCTCTCAGGGCCATGGAGAAATCGCCCATATTTAATGACGCCCTGAGCAAGTATATGCTTCTCTGCCAGGGTAAAATTAAGCTTCCTGCGCTTGGGAGCCATGACAGACAACACCCAGCAACAGGGAGCTCACCCAAAAAACAAACAACAATACACACACACAACAAAGAAAATAAAAACAAGCAAAAAAAAATATATACAGACAGCTACTATAAATTCAAAAACAAACAGGCAAAAAAGGAAAACAAAAAACAATCACACACCAAAAAAGAAACACTTATCAAAAACAAACAGGCAAACAATCAAAACAAAGAACAAATTAGCAAAAACAAACACCAACTATACCCTCCAACTCCACAAACACTTTTCTCACAAACAAATCTTACCAACAAACACTGACAAACGTTCAAAGCAGAAGCAACTTGCTTTAGGAAGGGAACACAAGGAAATACTTTTGCAATAGAAGTCTGTTTGACTGGGGCTATTTAGACACAGGGCGATCTTCAAACTAAGTACGCTTGGCCTTTTACCTATCTCACTGATTGCGATGACCAAAGTTCTGCACATGCGCAGTGAGGTCCAGATTCGTGCGCGCATGCGCAGTACGGCCGGCACTTCATTTGCATGGGGTCACGGCTCATTACAATGAGGCACGCCCACTTCATTCCCACTTGCCATAACCACGCCTTACGCATTGAAACTTAGGTTAAGGATGGCGCAATTTTGTGCGCAAATGCGCTGAGAATACGGTACTTACGACACCAACTTAGGGCGCCGTAACTTAAATGACATAAGTTAGATAATCCTAAATTTACACAGGTTTTTGAGAATTTGGCCCCCTCTTTTTTAATCAATAATGATGTGAATAAACAATTGTCATTTTACTGAGGCTGTGCAGTTATCTTTGGCACCTTAAAGTCCTCTTTTTCTTTTTCTTTTGTTAAAAAAGTTTAATTTGGATGTGGAGTGACTACACACAGGTGATGTATTTTTATATATGCAGAAAGTCTTTTGGTTGCATAATTTATTTTTTGTACATTTTGCTTCAGGTAACAGAAGGCTCAGATGTGAACAGTGGCCATTGAATGAATGGGATTTGGCTTGTTGAGCTTTTAGAGCTACAAACTTCAAGCAAAAAATCGCCCAGGTATGAACAGGGGCCTGGTCAGTGGATGTAAACTCTGGGCCACAGCACTGATACTTGGAATGGAAAGAGGCACTAATTTCTACAGTAAGGCAGTGCTGCCTAATAAATATAAATCAGTATTTTATAGGCCACATCTATCTAGTAACAGTCACAAAAGTGAAAGATTTTAATGATTTGAATGCAGTCCTAGCTACAAAAAACAAAAACACATTTTTGATACTTTACTATATCAAAAAATGTGTTTTGTAAGACAATCAAGTCAGTGATGCTTTAAATAATTACAATTTTAATAATGTACTAATTACATTTGATTATAAACAAATATTCCCCTACACAATTAGAATAGATTTTCCACAATTTTAAATACACCCCAAAAAAGTAAACATTACTTAATTATTCTTAAGTAACATACTTTCTCTCTAATTACCATCCATTTTTGATTTAAGTTCAGATCGTCTTCATTCTACTGAGATTATAATATTAATTATCCTTGAGAGAATTAATTAAATGCCTTAGGTTTAATTGCAGTTTATGTTCTAATGGTGGGCAAGTATAGTTTACCACCCTTGACCTTCAACCTAGCAGTCAGCAGAGGGCAACAGAATTCCAGATTGTGCACACATCATCAATGCCCTCCCCAGCCCTGACACTACAGATCTCATGCACAATGCTAATATAGAGTAAGCACGATTAAAAATATTAAAAAGGTGTTGGTACTGCGCTGGTATAATAATGTGATATAAAAAAAAAAAAAATTTTATTATTTTTTAGAAATTTTTTATTTATTTTTTTAGTTTACCCAAAAAAAAATGTTTTTCTATTTGACCCCTATAGTGATATAGTGCTAGATCCAGTACAGTGATGTACGTGATGGGTCACTATAGAAACAGCTCTTGTGAACATATGTACTAGCGTGATGCTATGTGCATATGCTGTGCCATCAAAAATAAATAAATAAATAAATAAATAAATATGGCTACCCCAAATGATGTGCTTGTGAAACAATATTCCAAAGTGCTATAAGTGAGTCTATAAACTATTATGAATATACATGCACAAGTGTGCGAACATATAAATAATGAATAATATTATTAATATATAAAAATAATAATAAGGTGCGTTGGTGCCAAAAATGTGTTTTTCACAATTCATGTGCATTCATGCTGCAACACGTCCCCAATTATGGGTAAGCGCCAGTTCACAAATTCCAGTCCAAACAGAAAGTGTTGCTGAGTTTAAATCCTGGTGCTATATTTCATGCATACAGGGTGCTGTCACTTCTTCCACCCGACAAAGATAAGTGCTACCACCACCAACTGCTGAAATGCAAACTCACCAGACCCCAGCTGGTAATGTGCCTCAAAAACTTATTCCGTTAAAGTTGGTGAGTCCTCTCAGGATGTTCCTCAATGCCTCAAAGAAACCAAGGGGCTCATCATGGTGAAATACGTTTAAAAATATATTTATTTAAAATTCATAATAAAAAACTACTCACAAGAGAGGTGCTTTAAAACCAGCACCTGGTGTCTTTGGCAGTGTCAGTCTTTTAGACAGCCGCTGACCAGCTTATCGTACGGGTGCGTTCCTGGCTATGTGGACAGCGCAAGGGGGAGTGTAATTTTAACCAGTGAGACCACAGGTACAGCAGGAGCCAGGAATCACATTATTATACCAGCGCAGTACCAACACCTTTTTAATTTTTTCACCTAAACCTCATAGAAGGTTTATACAGCACTGCAGCAGGTCAATATAGTATTATTTAGAACTTATTTTTGCGCCGGTGACAATCACTTTTCCTATACGATTAAAAATATGAAGCATGACAATATTATTTTCATTCTATAAATGTTTAGAAAGTTGGCTGCAGCTGACTGAACTGTGGGTGATTAAATTTTTCTTTTTCCCCCAAAGCACTCTGATGTGGCCCGCGACCTCCTGCTCTGGGATGGCTGGTTGGCAAGCCCAGATTGCAGATTGCCGACCTGCCATCCCAGAGCATCAGTGTTGTGAATGAAGCCAGCGGTAGAGGAAGCAAATGGCTGCAGAGAAGAGCCGATGCTTCCTGTAAAGCGCTGCCTCCTGTCATAGGCGGAGTGATACCAAATGCACTCAGCTGGTGATACCTGAACGTAAGACTGTTATTAAAGGTAAGTTTGTTACTCAAATCACAGTGTATATATGGGCATATCTGCTCTGCAGTGGTTAGTGGTTACTGGGCTGCTTTTAAACTGTTCCTTAGGTGTAGCGCAATGTACATGCGTCTTACCTGTACTGAGCCATAGACTTCTGCTTTTACCTGCAGGTTTGGTGTAAGAGAACTGTTACCTTCCGTCCGAGGCGCTCTCTGGCGCATGCGCTCGCACACGGGTGCCCTAAGATGCTTAGGCGCACCAATGCGCATGTGCGTGGGCACACGGGCGCTCTGAGATACTTTGGTGTGCCAATGCGCATGCGCGCAATGGGCGGCGTGCACTCGCAGGTGCGCACCCCTAGCGCCAAAGGCGCCAGACGGCCTATTTAAGGAAGTGCCCTGACCCCAGACCCTTGCTGACTGGTCTTCAGCTATTACCTGATACTCTGTACCCTGCTGTGATCCTGCTGGTCTTCTGTTGCTGAACCTGGCGGCTTGCCTTGACCCTATTCCTGGACTCTGCTTATACTCTGATTACCGGTTTCTGATCCTGGCAATCCATCTGATGCTGCTTCCGCCTGCTGACTGGTACCTCAATGCCCGCCTACCACTTGACCCGGCTATCTGTATGACCCTGCATCTGCTTCCTGTGTTGCGCCTTGGCAACCTCCGCGTGTCTGCGACTTCGGTCCTGCGACTCTCTGCGACTTCCTGCTGCAAGTTTTCAAGGAACTTCACATCATCTGACGTCCCAGTATCACTGCTCCATCGAAGTGCCTCTTTAACCCCCGGCTGATCCTCGGTTTACTGCTATTCTCTGTGATCTGATCGTCGTCCTACTCATCCCGGCTCGCATCTTCCGCTACTGCTGTCTGGGTCTACATCTGCAGGCACTAGTATTCCTCCTGTCCCTCAGTGTCCTCTGCTTCACCCCCAGCGGTACCAGGGCCAGAGATACAAGAGAGGCCGACCTTGTCACTTCAGTCTCCCATCAGGTACGTGACAATTGGTGAGCTTTCAGAAAGCGATTTAGGCCTCCGCGGCCAGTCGGGACATCCAGTCTGACAGAGGGGAATCCCAGGTGCACATCCAGGCGCACCTGCCCCACAGATCCTCAATAGGATTTAGGTCTGGAGACATGCTTGGCCAGTCCACCTTTACCCTCAGCTTCTTTAGGAAGGCAGTGGTCATAATGGAGGTGTGTTTGGGGTCGTAATCATGTTGAAATACTGCCCTACGGCCCAGTCTCTGAAGGGAGGGGAAAGCATACTGCTGGTATCCTCCACAAGAAACGTTATTGGAGATTGCTCAGACAGAACACCATGGCAGAACCAGGGGTGGAACTACTGCCATAGCAACCCACATGGGTGCTATGGGGCCCGCAGCCAAGTGGGGCCCAGTGAGGACAGTGGCGGAACTATAGGGGTCGCTGCAGTTGCACTTGCGACTGGGTCCTGTCATCCTGCCGCTGTGGGGGGAGGGGGGCATCTCTGTTTTTTATTGAAAACAAAATGTAAGCAAAAACTAGCCACAGAAAAATGGTCAGTGCCCTATGAGACAAACCCCTGTTTGAAAAGGTGTGGACCCTTTGGCTTTTTTACCTACAGATGAAGAACACTCAGGATTGACATTGGATCGGTGCCAGGTTGGACTCATGGACAGATGTGGCTTTGCCCCTTTGCTCTTTTTTCTGATTCTGAATCTTTTCCTTTCCTTTTCCTAACTCGCTCCTTTCTGTCTCGTTACTTGGGTGCAATATAGATTCTCTAGTCGGACCTTTTGACTCGACTTTAGGGTTTCTGTCTAGGTTTTATATGTGACACTAACAATATATCTTAAAGGTTATGTTACTGATACATTTGATTTCTCTAAGTATATATTTTTTTAGGGTTGGATAAATAAGTCTAGTGTTAGATGACATAGTGGTCACTATATTTTCTATAGTTCCATTATAATGTCTATAGCCTTCTTTGGTGGTCCCTGGTCAGGTGGGTGGGTGTAGTCCTGCCTGACCCCTCCGCCGAACATACAATGTTGGACTGATGTAAGGACCATTGCTTGTTTGACCTCTTTTTGGACTCTAACCAAACATGTTTCACAATACAGGTCTCCTGATAGTTGATCACTTTGATGCCGTTCCCTTGTACCCATTGATGGACTTCCATAGATTCCTGTCTTAACTCCTTACCCTTTAAACATGCCATCATTGATAACTTCTTGTTTACTGTTTATATTGACAGTGCCATTTTGAACTCTTTTGTATTATTATATAAGGTTTTCTTAAAAATGAATAAAAAGATTGAAACAGAAAACAAAATATAGTGTTCCTTGTATGCTCACAATAGATTGTAGTTCGGTGTCTTCCTCCAAGACTACTAATGAATCCTTCGCTGCTTTCTACAAATCTTCGTACATATCCAAGGTGACTACTTCTTAAGCCTCATTGCTGCAGGTCTTAGACACAATTGATTTTCCAGCCTTTTCTTCGGAGGTTAATTCATCCTTGGATGCATACACCACTAAAGTGGAAATACAATTAGTAATAACGTCCTTTAAGACTGGGAGACATCTAGGTCTTGAAGATAGGTCTGTATTTTAGATAAGGCATTTGTAGGCATATGCCTAGGGCAGAAGAGTCACCGGAGGTAGCAGGAGGCCACACAATTTTAGAATGATTAATTTGTCTTAATATTTTTCCCTTGTCTGACCAACTCTAGATATTTGTAGGTAAATCCAGCAAAATGACTGTGTGGAAAGGGGTTTATTGAGAGAAGTCATAAGATATATAGGTCCAGGCAACATGAGGTCACCTCTCTTTTTTGATTTTGGTTGACTTTAAAGTATTACCACTGTATCTTACATACAGATGAGGCAGAAAGCTGCTTCAGTTAGCATTCTTATTATATTTTTGCAAAAATGTGAGATGAGGGGCGAAAGGAAATTAATATTCACATGAGCCCTGCTTGAATTACAAATAAAAAAACATCAAGTACTTGTTGCCATATAATGGTCTTGGCTTCAGGTTTTGTACTGTCACTAAAAAAGAACAAATAAAACTTAGTAATTGGGAAACTCTTAGGAAGTATGGAGCACCAGTCTTGATCTCCTACATGGTTACAACTGCTTTACTACTCACTAGTTGCCAGCATCTGCATTAATGGAATATATGTCAATAATATTCAATTACAAAAGAGGATTTGGCATGGACACAATTTCTCTCTTGGATTTAATTTTGAATCTCTGGTCATTCTAATAAGAATGTCACATTATTTTCTGGGTGTGAGCAACCTAAAAGTGAAGCTGATGACAGTCTATTATATTTGATGGAATATGGACCTTCCATATAAGCTATTCTACAACTTCACCTTTTCTGGAAAATTAGCAAATCTTTACATTTATTGAAACACCTATACTTTTATAACTGTTCACTTATATTGATTTGTTTAAATAGCCAAATGCTTTAAAGTTTTCAATGTCCCCCAGTGCTCCCCCCACCCTCCGAGAGCACAAACAATTTAGAAAAATATCTATTTGGGGGGTTATTTTCTTCGTTTTTTTCTGGGATCTTGTTGTTCTTGTGACAGGCAAGGTCAGTCTAGCAGTCAGATATCGCAGATTGTAACAGAGGAAAAATGAGGTGATGCTTTAGAAAGTAACAAATATACATTAATCTCCACATGCAGCATTTTACATATTCCCATTTAGGCACTTACAGTTTCTCACAAAAGTGAGTACACACCTCACATTTTTGTAAATATTTTATTCTATCTTTTCATGTAACAACATGGAAGAAATGACACTTTGCTACAATGTAGAGTAGTGAGTGTACAGCTTGTATAACAGTGTAAATTTGTTGTCCCCTCAAAATAACTCAATGCACAGCCATTAATGTCTAAACCGCTGGCAAAAAAAGTGAGTAACCGATGAAGCTGACTGATGGTCCGTCGGGCCTACACACCATCGGTTAATTAACCGATCGAGTCAGAATGCAGTGACGTAAAACACAACAACGTGCTGAAAAAAACGAAGTGCAATGCTTCCAAGCATGCGTTGACTTGATTCTGAGCATGCGTGGGTTTTTAACCAATGCTTTTGCATACTAACGATCGGTTTTGACCTATCGGTTAGGCGTCCATCCATTAAATTTTAAAGCAAGTTCTCATTTTTTTGACCGAAGGTTATATAACCTATGGGGCCTACATTAGATCGGTTTGGACTGATATAAACGGTCCTTCAGACCATTCTCCTCTGGTGATCCTAACGTGTATACGAGGCCTAAGTGAAAATGTCCAAATTGGGAGGGTGGCTTTGGCCAATTATGGCTCAGGGGGTTTAGTACACGCCCCACACTATAAAAGGCCGCCTGCAGGTCGGCCTTGTGTAGTGTGTTGCGGTGGTTAAAAGAGAGAAGACAGAGAGAGAGAGTGTGTCATTTTTAGTAGGTAGATAGAGCAGGCAGGCAGACAGGCTAGTCAGTTAAAGTTTCAGTGTGTAGAGGATATATATGCATCCCAGGTGTTGTATATATATTTATACACTGTATAGTTTAGGTAGATCAGCTGTTCCTAATTTACTGTCAGGCAGGTGATTGTGCTAGCTGCAGTATTCTCACGTGGTGTATTTCCTGTGTCCTCTGCAGTGTGCACCATAAAGCTATGTGGTGTGTACTGCCTGTGTTCTCTGCAGTTTGCACCTAAAGCTAAGTGGTGTGTGTACTGTCTGTGTCTGTGCTATTTTTCTCAATGATTTTCATCCATATTGCAGGGACCAGACATTACATTAAAGCCGCAAGCAGTTTTAAATTACTTTTTTCTTATAGTAATCTGATTTTGTGCAGGGACAGTTCTAAACATCTGCCACTTCACAGGCATACTATAGGCACCCAGCAGGTATGATATTTAAAGGAATTTTATTTATTTATTTAAGCATCATTAAAATCACTGCTCCTGAAAAAACGACCGTTTTTAAAACGTTTTTTTCCATTGATACATGTTCCCTGGGGCAAGACCCGGGTTCTCAAAGACGTTTTACGACAATAACTTGCACATTAGGCTTTAAAATGAGCACTTTTGAATTTGAACGGTCAAGTCCCATAGACGTCAATGGGGTTCTAAATGTTTGAGCGAACGGACGGTCCGTTCGAAGGTTCTGGTGCAAACCGAACGGGGGGGTGTTTGGCTCATCCCTACTCATCAGACCACAGGACCATTGATCCATGTCCTTAGTCTGCTTGTCTTCAGCAAACTGTTTGCGGGCTTTCTTGTGCATCACCTTTAGAAGAGGCTTCCTTCTGGGGCAACAGCCACGTAGACCAATTTGATGCTGTGTGTGGTGTATGGTCTGAGCACTGACAGACTGACCCCCACTCCTTCAACCTCTGCAGCAATGCTGGCAGCACTCATACGTCTATTTCCCAAAGACAACCTCTGGATATGACACTGAGCATGTGCACTCAGCGTCTTTTGGCTGACAATGGCGAGGCCTGTTCTGAGTGGAATCTGTCCTGTTAAACTGCTGCATGGTCTTGGCCCCCGTTCTGCAGCTCCGTTTCAGGGTCTTGGCAATCTTCTTATAGCCTAAGCCATCTTTATGTAGAGCAACAATAATTTTTTTCAGATCCTCAGAGAGTTTTTTGCCATGAGGTGCCATGTTGAACTTCCAGTGACCAGTATGTGAGAGTAAGAGCGATAACACCAAATTTAACACACCTGCTCCCCATTCACAACTGAGACCTTGTAACACTAACGAGGCACATGACACCGGGGAGGGAAAATGGCTAATTGGGCATAATTTGGGCATTTTTACTTAGGGATGTACTCACTTTTGTTGCCAGTGGTTTAGACATTAACCACTTAAGGACCACCGCACGACGATATACGTCGACACGGCTTGGCACAAGGGCGTACAGGTACGTCCCCTTTAAGAACGCTGCCGCCGGCTCGCTTGCGACCCGGTCCGAAGTTCCATGACCGTGCCCCCAGGACCCGCGAACTGAATTGCCGGTGTCCCACGATCGGGTCACAGAGCTGAAGAATGGGGAGAGGTGAGTGTAAACAAACCTTTCCCCGTTCTTACTAGTGGCTTGTCAGTGATCATCTGTTCCCTGTCATAGGGAACGTCGATCAGTGACGTCACATGTCCAGCCACGCCCCCCCTCCAGTAAGAATCACACACTAGGGCACACTAAACCCCTACAGCGCCCCCTAGAGGTTAACCCCTTTACTGCCATTTTCATTTTCACAGCAATCAGTGCATTTTTATAGCACTGGTCACTGTAAAAATTACAATGGTCCCAGAAATGTGTCAAAAGTGTACGATGTGTCCGCCATAATGTCATAGTCACGATAAAAATCGCTGATCGCCGCCATTAGTAGTAAAAAAATATTAATAAAAATGCCATAAAACTATTCCTTAGTTTGTAGATGCTATAACGTTTGCGCAAACCAATTAATAAACGCTTATTGCATATTTTGTTTACCAAAAATATGTAAAAGAATACAAATCGGCCTAAACTGAGGAAAAAATATGTTTTTTTTTAATATATTTTTGGGGGATATTTATTATAGCAAAAAGTAAAAAATATAGATTTTTTTCAAAATTTTCGCTCTATTTTTGTTTATAGCGCAAAAATAAAACCGCAGAGGTGATCAAATACCACCAAAAGAATGCTCTATTTGTGGGAAAAAAAGAAGGTCAATTTTGTTTGGGAGCCACGTCGCACGGCCGCGCAATTGTCAGTTAAAGCGACGCAGTGCCGAATCGCAAAAAGGGGCCTGGTCCTTTAGCTGCAAAATGGCCGGGGCTTAAGTGGTTAATGGGTGTGTTGAGTTATTTTGAAAAAACATCAAATTTGTATACAAGCTGTACACTCACTACTTTACATTGTAGCAAAGTGTAATTTCTTCAGTGTTGTCACATGAAAAGATATAATAAATTATTTACAAAAATGTGAGGGGTGTACTCACTTTTGTGAGATACTGTATGTGGCCACATTTTATTTTGTTCATTGAAATTCAATGAAAATTCTTCACTTCTTTTTTGACCTGAATATAAATCTAGAAAGGTCTCCAATTAAAATGTAAAAAAGGGAGAAATGTGTATCACTTAGAACATTTTATTGGTTAATTAGCAGCATTAGTGCCATCAGTATCTTGGACATTAAAAGAGGGCAACAATGGAAAAAGAAGACATTTTTTAATTTAAGAAATATTGGTTGAGAGGTCATGGCAACATCACAGGAAGATAAAATGTAATTTCAAATCTAAGTGGGCTACCACTGGTTTTAGTGAGACAGGTTGATAATGAAAAAGATTCAAATTCAAAAAGGTTTATAACAACACATCAGGTAGACATCAAACTTTAAAGATGTCAACAGCCAAGCATGAAAAGAGGTCATGGTAGACCCATGGAGCAGAAAGGGCAGTCTATAGTAAAATAAGAGGATCTGAGCAGCTTTCACAGGCATGCTTGCTTGAGTTGTAGGTGGTTAATCTAGGAACTCCCTTATAAATAGCATAAATGTAAGAGCGTGAATAAGTATTTTCAGTGTTAAAAGTTGATGGAGCTAAGTGAATTAAACCATCTTGATTTATTGGCAATTTATGGATTTTAAAACCAAAACTTGCTCTACTGGGAAAAATCTTCCCTGGTCAATGAGAAAATAAATTATTAGTAATTTGAAAGGATCGTTCACCTTTTCAAAAAGAAAACTGCCTATGCTGGTATGAGGTGCTTGTAGATAAAAACATTAAGCTAGATTCACGTACCTCGGCGCATCGTTAGGTGGGTGTAGCGTATCGAATATACACTACGCCGACGGCGCACAGAGAGCCCAGAGCAGTATTCACAAAGCACTCGCCCCGTACGTTGCGGCGGGGTAGCGTCATATGGTCGGCGTAAGCCCGCCTAATTCAAAGTAGGCAGGTAGTGGGCGTGCTACATTTAAATTAACCGTGACCCCATGTAAATGAAGGGCCGATCAAACGACGCATGCGTGTGCATGCTCAGAATCACGTCGCATATACTCCATAAGATACGACGGCTCAATGTGAACTACAAGAACGTCACTTACGCACAGCCCCATTCACGTACGACTTACGTAAACAACGTAAAAATCGACGGCTGTTCCGACATCCATACCTTTGCATGGGTTGCGCCACCTATAGCAGGGGTAACTTTACGACGGACGTACGCCTTACGTAAACGGCGTAGATTACAGCGACAGGCCCAAGTACGTTCGTGAATAGGCGTATCTAGGTCATTTACAAATTTGGCGCATAAATCAATGGAAGCGCCCCTTGCGGCCAGCGTAAATATGTGCCCAAGATCCGACGGCGTAGGAGACTTACGTCGGTCAGATGGAGTCCAAATTCAGGTGTATCTAGTTAAGAGAATAGGGCGCATAGATACGACGGCGCATTTGTTCACTTACGCTGCGTATCTGTAGATAAGCCAGCGTAAGTGTTCTGTGAATCTAGCTCAAACTGTGCAGCTCTGGCTAAAGTTGAATAATGCTCTTGCTATAGGTGTAGGCCATTTAAGTACTGATGTACTGACTGAAATACTCCCAGGACATTATTAGAATGTTGCTAAGTGAGGCCTAGTCATTACTGCTCCCCTCACCACCCCCACTATCTCTGATTCAAACTCCTCACATGCTCTTTCTCTACCCTGATGCAGTAGCTTTGAGACCAGCGTTTGAGAGCTTCTGTGCTGGTGGAGGTGAACAGTAATGACTAGGCCTCACTTAGCAACGTCCTGGGAATATTTCTGTCCACTGTGGGCAGCAAGGTTCCAAATGTCAACTATAACAATTGTTTTGCTGGCCATACACTATACGAAAAATCGGCCAAAATTCGGTCAGTTAGACAGTTCCTTCGTTTTTTGGACAGTTAATGGACACAAAATCTATAATCTTTGGGAAGTTTTTGAGCCGTAACATGAGATTGGCAGAAGCAGCTCCAAGGGTTGTGCCAGTGGAATCGAACTTCCCCTTTATAGTGCCGTCGTACGTGTTGTGTGTCACCGCGTTTGAGAACGACGAAATTTTGTCTTGACAGTGTGTACGCAAATAAAGCTTGTAAAGATTCTCGACAAGCCCGACAAGGAACTCGTTGAGGAAAACAATGTTTCATTTACGACAAGTTCCTCGGTCGTGTGTACGAGGCCTAACTGTGAATAATTGACTAAATTTGGATAGTCCACTTCTGGGACCTAACATTTTTTTTTCAAAACAGACCTTTATTTTTGCTCATTTTTTTTTTTACTATTTGTACACTTGGTTTGAAATTGAATTGTGAGCTCTTTGGTCTAATCATAGTGTTTCTTAATGTTTCCCTATAAAAGTGCAGGTTTTAGCACACTGAGTTTTGAAAAGACTGCAATGTGTTTTATCAAAACTGTATTGCCAATAGTGGGGGAGTAGAGTTCTGAGAAGGTACCTTGTCTCCTACAGATCCCCAGATAGAAGGAATGATTGAAAATTGGTGCCCTTCAGGTTGTAGTTCCCTAAATCACTCCACCAGAGGCCACAAGGTAAAAGCAAACCAGTGCAAAAGCCGACAGTCAAGCCACAATAAGACACCCTGACCAACAACATGCTCAGCCGGGGGGAAAAACCCACAGGTGCTATGTGCCAAGTCAGGAACAAAATTGCTGTCAAGTACTAGTCAAGGTCAGAACTGATGGAGCAGATGATAGGATCTCAGGGATATAGGAACACAGTAGTACAAGGAGTCCAGGAACAGAAAAACCAGGTTGCACAACAATATATTCAGACATCTTCTCACACTCTAGGAGAGGTTTGAATGTCTAGGAGACCAATTAATGCAGAACAGGTGCCAGAGCTTATTAAGATTAATTATGTCAGAACAAGAGATGGTTCCTCCATAGACCAAAGTGTTGGCAGCGCCTTTTTTACCTCAGCGGATGCTGTGGCTTCAGTCCAATAAGAGAAAATCACAGTGACTTTGGTTGAAATATTGGCTTGACCATAACAGCATCTCTGATATTGAAAATTAATTTCTGCAATTGCTTTATACAGGATGTGCTCTGAGCACACCTACCAACAGGCAGACTTCCTACTTTGCCTCTGGTGGCACTAGAAATAAAAATGGGTCATGTCTAAGTTGTTTGGTTTAGACCAGGGGTCTCCAAACACTGGCCCTCCAGTTGTCCAGGAACTACAATTCGCATCCTGCCTAGTCATGTCTGTGAACGTCAGAGTTTTTACAATGCCTCATGGGACGTGTAGTTCCAAAACAGCTGGAGGGCCGTAGTTTGGAGATCCCAGGTCTAGACTGAGTAAAGCTGCCAGCATGCAGCATGTTTAATGTTGCAGCTCCTGATTGTAAAGTTAGGTGTTCAGTGTTCACTTGTGCCATGACTAGCAGTCAAAGAGGCTAGGGTGTTGTGTTAAAGGGGTTGTAAAGGTTTGTTTTTTATTTTCTAAATAGGTTTCTTTAAGCTAGTGCAATATTGGTTCACTTGCCTTTTCCTTCAATTTCCCTTCTAAATGTTTTTTTTCTTTGTTTGAATTTCTCACTTCCTGTTTCTACTCAGTAAGGCCTTGTACACATGATCAGTCCAAACTGATGAAAACTGACTGATGGTCTGATGGTCTGATGGTCTGATGTGCCTACACACCATCAGTTCAAAATCCGATCGAGTCCAACGCGGTGACGTAAAACACAACGATGTGCTGAAAAAAACGAAGTTCAATGCTTCCAGCATGCGTCGACTTTGAACCGATGCTTTTGCGTACTAACCATCGGTTTTGACCGATCGGTCATCAGTCCATCAGTCCGATTTTGAAGCAAGTTTTAAAACTTTGGTCTGAAGGACAAAAGTCTGATGGGCCATACACACGGTAGGTTTGGACTGATGAAACTGAACCTCAGTCCGTTTTCATCAGTTTGGACTGATCGTGTGTACAGGGCCTAAGGTGTTCAGTAAGCTGTTCTAAATGACTTTCCACCGCTCGGATGATGGTGGAAAGCTTACTGAGGACAAACAGGAAGTGAGAAGTTCAAACAAAGAAAAAAAAAATTTAGAAGGGAAATTGAAGGAAAAGGTAAGTGAACCAACAATGCACTAGCTTAAAGGAACCTATTTAGAAAATAAAAGACAAACCTTTACAACCCCTTTAAGTGCTAACTAACTGCCAGTGTTGGGAGCGAAGGAGTACACAGTCAGTGATTTACCTCCCTTCATGCAGACATCCCCACATATAGTTCAGTACCAGCATTTATCACTGGTCCTGCGTTGTATGTGATGACATCAAGGGCACACTCACATTTCAGGGTGGAAGTGAAAAAGACCATAGCACTGGCTGCAGCGGGACCAGAAAAAAAGTACTCTCTATTACATCCTTCTAGACTAAACTAGTATAATACATTGAATATACAAGGAGATGTGAAAGGCAACCTAATGCCATTTTTTAAAGCTGAGTTCAGCCATATATATTAAGGAAGTTTTCTAAATGCAAATCAGTTTAACAAATATGTGCAAATGTTGAAAAAAAAACGTTGTTTCCTGGCCTCTATTAAGACCAAATGACAACTTTTGGGACACAATTTACCTTTAGCAGTCACCCTATGAGGATGCTGTTAGTGGGTATACTGGTATTTGGGTGCAAGAGTAGGGAAGACCCCCTCATAACACAGAGTAAGAATTTCTAACTATCATCTTAATAGGTGGGCTACGCTTGTTGGGTGGGTGCCCAGGTAAGAATGGGGCAGGTCTCCCATACTTTAGATTATTCTTATCAGATACCTAATGAATGAATAAAATATGGAGTATAACCCATGCCCTATTGGACAAGTTTATTCCGTTGCCATTTTATACCCCCTGCAGTCTCTTCTGGGATAAAATGGAAAATTGTTATCATTTACCGTAATGTTTCTTTCCTGGCCCATCCTCACGTCAGCACATAAAGGGTTAACACCCCCTTTGGAGCCCCACATGACCACATGTTCCTAGATGAATAAAAGACAGCCCCTCCCTCAACTAAGATGTTTGATAACCTAGCCTGCGACAGGCCACTAGGGAGGGAGTCCTGTGCTGACGTGAGGATGGGCAAGGAAAGGAAAATTACGATATGTGATAACACTTTTTTGCTTTCTTGGCCCATCCTCCGTCAGCACATAATGGGATATACCAAAGCTAATGTAGGGTAGGAGAAAACAAATGAAAAGAGACACTGACAATCAAAGAAAAGCTGCTAAAGCCAGAAAGAACTGATCTCTCTTGTCCCAAGCTTGCTGACCACATATTTAGTTTGCAAGCTAGCCCTTACCTATATCCTCCAAGCAATCCTGACATAACTGCCCCAAAGGCTGCCACCCCTCTAGTCAATAGGCTTGCATATGTTTCAGAGCAGAAAGGCATGCTTCCTGCATGCCAATCTAATCACCCTGGTAACCCAAGTGTGGATGACTCTTGAGGGCCTGATGGCTAAATGAAAAGATTGTACACTTTCCTCTTTTGACCAAGTACACTGTTAGTAACTCGACCATGTGTAAGAAAACTGAAGTCTTCCTGCTGTGCACTCAGAGCTTCTTGTGTGAAAACTCCAGAAAAACTGGGAAGTAGTCCCTCCGAAATTGGGTACCACTTTAAAATTGAACTTTCGAGATAGAAGTGGTACCCTATCTCTGGTAAAAAGGAAAATAAAAAAAGACACCAAAGGGCCCTTACAGGAAAGTGTTGAAATCTTCAACATCTTTCTGTCTGAAGTAGTTGCTGTCAGAACTAGTTTTACCGTGAGGTACTTCAATGGAAATGAAACCTATTGGAGCAAAGGGTGCTCTCAGATCCAAGCCTAAGTGCAGGAATTTCTTTAAGGTCACATGGATTGTTATCTGGAAGAAGCATCTGTTGACTGGCTTTTGCACCCATCTACAGCCTGTGAAAAGATAAAGTAGTGATCTGTACATTAAATGGAGTTGTATGCCAGACCAACCTCTAGCGCTGACTGTAAAATATCAAGGATTTTGGCTAGAGCAAGGAACATAGGAGAGAAAGCCTTTGCTGAGCAGACAAAACAGACTTCTTCTATATCATCTCCTATGTAGCGTTCATGGATGATCTTCTGGTCACCAAGGTCTGAACAACCTCAGATGAGAATCCCTGCCCCTCTAGTGTAGCCTATTCCATAGCCAGGCTATTAAAAGTAGTCTCATTGGATTGGGGAGCTGTTACTGACCTTGTCATAAAGGATGTCATTAGACCAGAGACAAAGATCAAACAGAAAATTCCATGGCACTGTGAACCTCTTGTATGACGGAGTCTTTGCATTGGTATCCTTTTGTAAATATCAGAAGCTGCATGTTTAGTCAAGTCTCCCTGAGAACTACTGCTGGAACGCCCCATAGGGCCAATATTGGTATGAGGCACTTGTTAAAAAAAGGATTTGCCTAACCGCCTTGAAGATCTTGAAAGGCTTCTAATGCTAGAAAAAGGCTTTCTTCCATTCAAGATACTTGGGGAGTCTGTGCTTCACCGCGCTCCAATAGCCTTGCACTTGTTTCTTCAGATTGTGGACTCCCCAGCCCCAGAGACTGGCATCAAAATTATCCTATCTCCTGGGCTGAGAGGCATGCCTCCCAAAGAAGCACAGTGGCGATGTCAAAGTTTCCAGTTCTTGTGGAATTTTTATAGGCACAAAGATTTTCTAAACCATAGACAGCTAAACAAGGCAAATTGAAACACCCTCATGTGCCACATGGCCCAAGGTACCACCACTGCCAACAAGATCTTCAAAAACATCCTTGGGGCTGTGCCAATTCTGTAAAAGGCAGACACCTGAACTGGAAGTTACATCTGGCCACCGCAAATCTCTGGTGCTCCGGAGGCGCACGCACGCTCACCCGAAGCATGTCCCCGGAGCTGATGTGAGTGCCCATCGGTCGCGATGACTGCCGGGCACCCGTGATTGCTTGTTACAGAACGAGAACAGGGATGTGTGTGTGTAAACACACACATCCTGGTTCTCTCAGGGGCAAAGAGACTGATCGTGTGTTCATACAATGTATGAACACTGATCAATCTCTTCCCCTAGTCAGTCCTATCCCCCCTTCAGTTAGAACACACATTAGGGAACACATTTAACCCCTTCCCTGCCAGTGACATTTTTACAGTAATCAGTGCATTTTTATAGCACTGATCGCTGAATAAATGCCATTGGTCCCAAAAATAATGTTGCAGTCTCGATAAAAATCGCAGATCACCACCATTACTAGTAAAAAAAATTATAATAATAAAAATATGTAGACGCTATAACTTTTGCGCAAACCAATCAATATACGCTTATTGCGATTTATTTTTTTTATCAAAAATAAGTAGAAGAATACATATCGGCCTAAACTGAGGAAATTTTTTTTTTTTTTTTTAAATAATTGGGATATTTATTATATCAAAAAGTTATTGATATTGTGTTTTTTTTTTTTTTCAAAATTGTCGCTCTTCTTTTGTTTATAGCGCAAAAAAAAACCGCAGAGGTGATCAAATACCACCAAAAGAAAGCTCTATTTGTGGGAAGAAAAGGATGTAAATTTTGTTTGGGTACAGAGTCGCACGACCGCGCAAGTGTCAGTTAAAGCGACACAGTGCCGTATCGCAAAAATGGCCCAGTCATTGGCCAGCCAAATCTTCCGGGGCTGAAGTGGTTAAACCACTGTAGACCAACATCAGCCACTTCCAGTTCAGTGAATACACATTTCCCTGACAAACTGTGAAGTGATTACTTGACACCAGTCATGAGAATGTAGCCTTGTCTTAGGCTCAACATCAGTCCTGTAGTTACTCCCTAAAGTGTATGTCCGGCCAATAAAATTCATTTCTTAGTTCTTGATTCTGTGGGGAGAGGTTAGCTTGGCCTTATCAATGGAATCTAAAACTTCCTGGACCTTCTATAGGTGGGAATCCCATTCAAGACTAAAAATTATGACATCATTCAGATATACAGAGCCATATGCTTTGTGGGGCTTAAGAATGTGGTCTTTCTTTGGAATGAGGCTGGCACCCAAGGAGAGTCAAAGGGGAGGACAATGAACGAGTATTTGCCCACCCAGTAAGCCAAAAGCTGTCCTTTCCTTGCCTTGGCTGGAAGAACACCAGAAAGTTATAGTTCAATTAGCATACATGATCTCTTTTTCAACATGAAACAGTTGGTATAAAGCCATATAAAAAGATATTATATATAGTTGTACAAACAAAGATCTCAGCCCCACGAGTGACTAAACTAGACAGCAAAGAGTTGAAAAACAAACAAAAAAAACAGCATCCGGAACCCTACCACCCCCCCAAAAAATAACGTATACCAAACCATTTGGATCTGGTATGAATTTTAAGGAGGTTTCCCAGTACTTCTATTACAGACCATACAGGAGGATGCCCTGAAAATAAAAAATTGTGAGGTACCCCTAAAAATCCATACTAGACCCTTAATCTGTGAATACAGATTCCTAAACCATTCCAGGCAACATCCCCTAAACATGAGGGGTACCCATAGGGTCTCATCTCCACAAATCTGGCCAGTGTTTGTGAGGGCCTGCAGGCAGGGTACTTATTGGAATATGAAACAAGCCTTAATAACATGCTTTAATAACAAGGGGGCTCCCAGACACACATGAATAAATATGGGGTGCATAATACCCCCTACTCATTCACAAAAAATGTTGTAACAGAAATAAAGACACCCAAAAGTTACAGCTATTCACTGTAAATCTCTCATCAATCACCACGCTCTCCAATTAATGAAAAAAAAAAAAACAATGACCACACACAAGCAATACCGACGATACATGTAGCTGCAAGACAGAGAGTTTTGGCTCCAGCAGAACAGGGGACTGAATGGGTTAAAGTTTGAGCATTTGTCCAAATGTCCAAAAAGCCCAAATTCTGTCTGAACCTAAGCTTATCTCTAATGGGTATGAATTACTTTTCATGGTGAGGACTGCTTGGACTGAATTGGATGGATCTTGGCAGTGGCATTGGCTGGACAAAATCTGTTGCAACCCTTTCGAAGGGGACCTCAATTATATGCAAGTCTACCAGTGGACTTGAAAAATGTGTTTGGGGTGAATTAACTTGACACTCAGGCCCCGTACACACGACCAAGTTTCTCGGCAGAATTCAGCCAGAAACTCGATGGGAGACGTATTCTGCCGAGAAAACCGGTCGTGTGTACACTTTTCGCCGAGGAAACCGACAAGGATCTCGTCGGGCCAAAAAGAAAACATGTTCTCTATTTCCTCGTTAGTCAATGGGAAAAGTTGGCTCGCAGAGATCCTCGGCGGCTTCACAAGGAACTCGGCGAGCAAAACTATGTGTTTTGCCTGTCGAGTTTCTCGGACGTGTGTACGGGGCCTTAGAGCAAGAATTACAATACTCCTCGAATTCTATGTTAATTCGGAGCCAGAAAAAAAAGATGCTTAATAAAAACCTTTGTTTTTTCTATCCTAAATGACCACCCAGCACATGAGTATAGGCCACATCAAACACCACCCTTGTGTGTGCCAGGAAAACCCCAGCTGCTGTACAGCTTGCTCCCATTCCTTCTTTACGCGATACAATAAGTCATTGTAAACTGGGGTTTTGGCGTTCCAACTGTTCCTACAACAGTGGAAAACCACAGCCCAGTATTACATTGTGTAACAAGCTCTTAATCACACCCACAACTTCCAATAAATCCCTAAAAGCACTGCAGTAGGGTAGTCTTTAGGGTTGCCATGTACACTTAGCAGGGTCCACCAAACTGGTATAGACCAAGGCAATATGGGTTCACTAGTCTAATAATGCCTTCATCAGGTGCAGATCCTGACGGTGGTCCTCACTAGCAAATAAATATTTACAGGTATATATGCTGAGCGAATCAGTATCTAGACAAAGTAAATTCATGCAGCAATTGTAAAAACGCACCTAATAATTAGTGTTAATATTACTGTGAAATCATCGAAAACACAGTGCAAACAATAAAACACAGTTCAAGCAATAAATGTGCCACACAATTAATATGAATGAATATATAAATAAACATGAATGTAGTTTGTTCAATCCAGAGCAGGTCCCTGCTCAGTTCAACAACCACGTACACATGTAAAAGGAAAAGCCAGGAAAAGAGCAATCTTCTGGTAAAGCTTTACTCTAAGGTCAACACCACCAACATGTTTACGATGGATGCTTTCCAGAAGGCAATGAACCCCAATGCCTGGGTGGTAATAAAAAGTTTGGAGGGTGTATAAACCCACATGTCTGGTATACAGATCCACTAGTTTTATACAATCATTAGCCTCGTAAAAACAGCATGTGAAAGACAAAAGAAGAAGGAACACGGCCAATAGTCTGAATCAGTTTAAAACCAATTTGATAACCTGCCTGAAATAATCTGAGAATTTTTGATATTTCTTAAAAAGATGAATAAAAAATATCGCATTTTTTCTTAAAAACTCAAATGTGTATGCAACAGCAACTCTTTTTTGCCTTTTGGGAACCCGGTCAGCTGGAGACACTGGCGCAGATTCACGTAGATCTGCGGCGGCGTAATGTATCGCGTACAGTAAATTCCCCGGCGCAAGCCCGCCTAATTCAAATGATCCGGGTAGGGGGCGTGGATCATTTAAATTAGGCGCGTTCCCGCGCCAAACGTACTGCGAATGCGCCGTCCCCAAAATTTCCTGACGTGCATTGCGGTAAATGACGTCGCAAGGACGTCATTGGTTTCGACGTGAACAGAAATGGCGTCCAGCCCCATTCACGGACGACTTACGCAAACAACGTAAGATTTTCAAATTGCGACGCGGGAACGATGGCCATACTTAACATTGGATACGCCACCTAGGGGGCATGTTTATCTTTAAGCCGCGTATCTCTTACGGAAACGGCGTAAATTTACTGCGACGGGCAAGCGTACGTTCGTGAATTGGTGTAATGACTCATTTGCATATTCTACGCCGACCGCAATGGAAGCACCACCTAGCGGCCAGCGTAAATATTGCACCCTAAGATAAGATCTTAGACATGTTTAAGTGTATCTCAGTTTGAGAATACACTTAAACATACGACGGGCTTAGATTCGGAGTTACGTCGGCGTATCTACTGATACGCCGGCGTAACTCTTTGTGAATCTGGCCCACTGTGTGTGGTAACATCAGCGCATCCAGCTTCTTCCTGCACGCTTTGTCAGATGTGATATCGTAGGAGCATAGACAAGCAACAATCACCACACACAATACTGTATGGTATCCATCGCTAGCAGTCTGTCACCTCACATGGGACCCCAGCTCATCCAGACTCTTGGGGTCTGTATGCCTAATGTGCTACTGTATCTTAAACAGAAAGGCTCTGAAGTAATGGTTGCAAGCTACTCACTCTACAACCTTAGCAGATCTGAGCACCTCTGATTACAACAACTTGTAAAATCACACATCTGGTACCTTGCAGGCTTTCTAGGTTCATATTTCTATGTCAGCACATGCTGTGCTTAGACAGTAATGGTACCCCCATGCCTGGCTAGAATTTCTTGAGTAAATCCTTGGAATCCTAAAGTTATAGATCAAAGTAGGTTTTTCGAAACTCCTTTGTTAAAGCTGGTTTGGCCAGGCCTCTACTAGGTTTCCCAAAACAAACAAGCAGAACTTGTACCTTTTAAGGGTTCTTCTAGCAGTCAGCCTTTTCGCCCAGCAGCAGTCTCACATAGACAGATGGAACCCCTTAGCATCGGTCAGTTTGCATAAATAAATGCCTGCCAACAGCTCAGACTAATAATGTCTGGCTTAGAAATAGAGGCCTATTCCCACCCAAAGTTCTACAAAGTCTCTGGGCTTCAGGACCCATAGGAGGACTTATTATGATTTCAAGAAATTTTATTTTCTTCATACCAGTCATAAACCCTGGAGCCCCTCACCATGTGTAGGTGAGAAGCCTTGATGACCCATATTTTCTGCCAGGCTCTTTTTTTAAATCAAGGGATGTTTGGCAGGAGATGGATGCTATGGCCACCCACTAAGCAAATTGTGTCCAGTCCATCAGGAACTAGCCACAATTTGCTCTATGTATGGTGAGCTTAAAGTTATATTAAAGGTTCAAGTATTTTTTTAAATAACAAGCATATCATACTTACCTCCACTGTGCAGTTTGTTTTGCACAGAGTGGCCCCGATCGTCCTCTTTTGGGGTCCCACGGTAGCTCTCCCGGCACTCCTGTGTCATACACTTAACGTTCATATACGCCAAATGTATGACTCAACCCCACCCCCCCGATGGCCGTGTCATTGGATTTGATTGACAGCAGCGGGAACCAATGGCTGCACTGCTATCAATCTATCCAATAAAGAGCCAAGGAACCATGGGGAGAGAGCGACGCGGGATCACGCCCATGGAAATTCGGGGCTCAGGTAAGTAAAACGGGGGGGGGCTGCAAGGTGTTTTTTCAACTTAATGCATAGGATGCATTAAAGCGGAGGTCTAGCTGGGAAATGTTTTAAACGTCAGCAGCTACAAACACTGTTAATAAGCACACTTGCCTGTCCAGTGTGCCCATGATGTTGGCCACCCAAGACCTTTTTGGCTATTTTTTTTTTAAGGGTGGACCTCCGCTTTAAGATGAAAAAACACAACGGTTTACAACGCCTTTAAGCTAAACAGTTATATATCTAATATTCAGGTCTTTATAATAAGATAGCTATAAGAAAAGTTACTTTGCTGCTGCTTTCAAGTGGTAAGGATGAGATATAAATATGTAAAATTTAAGTATTACCTGATTGAAAGGAAATTTTGAATTTTTAAATAAACATAATTAATAAAATAATTAATAAAATGTTGCGTCTTGGAAAAATGTATTTGACTGCCACAACTTAAAGCAGCCAATCAAGTGTTAGTTTACCCGGTCAGATTAGCTCAGCGTGAATTCCAGCTGGTTGCTATGGATCACAGCACTTTGCTCATAGTCATTGCACTTCTAGCTGCCTTATCAAATAAACCTTCTAGTTGTCAAACATTGTTATTTGAAGAAAATACAACTGTTTATATTATAAAGCATTATACTAATCAGATGGTTTATATTTTCTTTTTCCTTCCTTGGACAGACGTGCACACTTCTTCATCTTGCTTATCTGTTGATTGCGACAACTCATTTGTATTAGTAACAAGAAGAGAAAGTCATGTTTGCAATGAAAGAAATATTTACAGAATTAACCGAAGTTGTCACAGAGATTTTAATATTGTTTTATCAATACCAATATTGACTTATCATAGCCTGAAAAATTGCTTTTCTAAATGACATTTCATGGGACCGAAAAAATAAACAGAACATCTCAGTGTACTAAAGATTTCAAATATAAATTGTTGTATTTAATTTGTTTTGAGCTAATGGGCCTTTGGGTCTCTCTTATAAGGAATATTGGAATGTTGTAAAAGTGTTAAACACAGATTGCTTACCGTCTGGTTCTGGATTCCAATAATTCTCGTACTTTATGGACACAAAGAATGGTAACTTTTATTAAATGAAGTTATGAGTGCAATGTTTTAAATCATTAGGAGGAAGATTATGATTTTAGATTACTGCTATTTCCCTATAAACATGTATTTTTGGTTTGCTGGTCCATAAGTAGAACTAGTCCCTATGGGTTTATTCAAGAACTAAAATACAGTATATTGTAAAGATTTTAATTTTTTTTCTAAATAGGTTCCTTTAAGCTAGTGCGTTGTTGTTGCGCTGTTCCCAAGAGCAATTACAAGTACCACTAGACTAAAGTAAAAAATGAATTATGCAATATATCCTAATATAAATAAAGGTGCTGTTACTGGTCAAAAAATGTATGTAATCAAAACTTGTGACATAACACAATTGTGACAGGAGTGAGTAAATTGTCCATAAAACAGTCCCAGATGAGATGAAAGTGAAACGTGAATCCAACAATCTTCTTAATAGTGGCTGTTTGTGATACTAGAGATTAAACCTTCTTCCACCAAGTGAACACCCAAGTGAGAGAAATGTAGTCTCCTTACCAGACACTAAAACCGCAGAAAGGCGGTCAGACCAAGCACAGGGTTTTTAAAGTCTCCCAATAGACTATGAGCTGGAGCGGGTTCCAATGTATTCAGACATTGACGGGTATCTCAGATAAAAACACAAAAAAGAATCCCATAGTGTAGACTGCGATGCAGATTTTAATGTAAAAAAAGGTAATGCACTTACAGAAATTTAAGCAATGTATGCCCGATAACATATATCGTATGCGGTATGCAGTCAAGATCTCGGCGTCCCCTCTCGTTCCTTCTCCTGTGTCAGTCTATTCCGGAGAACGTGATGACGTCAGGACGCAGGCCACACCTATGCGTTTCGTCATATGTTGATGTCGTCTGGGATTGGCTGCTGCCTCCCTGTCATCACGTATGCCCTTATATAATGCTGTGTCTCCATTTTGAATGAGGGCAGCATCGTAAGGGCTGAACTCGGCACTATATGCCTAACCTTTTCCGGGCCTTCACTGCGCATGCGCCGCTGACATCAGCAGCTGCATGCAAGGTGAATATCTCCTAAACCATACAGGTTTAGGAGATATTTATTTTACCTATGGGTAAGCCATATTGTAGGCTTACCTGTAGGTAAAAATGTGCTTTGCATGATTCATGACTTTGCAACCACCATTGAATTAGCCAGGCTACATGTGTACCTGGCTAATTCAGCAGTCGTTGCAAAGTCAGTCAAGTACTCTGATTTGATATCCTGCGGTGGTCCTTGTAAGTGTCCACCTGGGGTTATCCACTATTGTCCTCCGCCATTTTCTACACTTTAAGAGCAATGCACCAATCAATACCCACGTCCAAGGCTACAAGGTCCCAAGGAAGCAATAAAAGCGAAACGTGTCAGCCTCTAATCTCTGGGGTTGATACACAAACTAAGTAGTATAAATTACTTTGTGTGGGTCTTTTGTCTCCAAGACCCTCAAAAAATCTTTTTGGAGATGCTCCTTTTAAAAATGTGATTTTAACTAAAATAAAATCTTTGTAATTTTTCTGTTGGCTTGTGCATCCTATTTGTACCTGTAAAGTCCAATCTTAATGGTTTTGTGTTATCATGTAACCTTTACGATGAACACCCTTGTTTTTTGAAGTGTCTTAGGCTATTTATACCAAGCAATATAAAACTTTAAAGCGCCTCTGTTTTTGCATCGTCCAGTACAAATAAATTAACTTTCCTTTATATATAATTGAAATGACCTAATAATTGAAACTTACCTGACATTGTAGCGAGTGAAGGGCTCATTAGCTTATTAGTCAGTTTTTCTAAATGTTAAACTAGACAGACTCTTGGAATCATTAATCAGGTCATAATTTAGAGCCGGGACCATGTGTTGCATTGCAGGGAACTGATGATTTATTTTGTATCGAAAGTGTTTCCATGTAAACATATATCTTCATTAACTCTGCCCCACTGACCCCTGAATACACAGCCAGCTTCGTTGTTTTGTATGGCAGCTTATAACAAACAAGAATTCCACGTGAAATGGAGGCAATCTTTTTTTTGGTTTGATATTTATTTTGGGTTACTGTATTACTTTACTTAGGTACAATATGTTATACAAATTATAAGTAAAACTTTTGTTTTGTTTATTGGGAAAAAAGAATGGCCATGTAACTTATTTGTTGCTGTTATCCCTTAAAGTGTTATTTACCCCAACAGTTCATATTTCTGATTTCTGTCCCTGTTGTACAATGTACTTGAGTTAAAAAGTATCCTGTTCTTTTTGTATTTCCTCCTTTGTGTAAAATACCTGGTGAACCTGCCAGTCCCTTGCTTTCCTATTTAAAGCTGACCACACTAGGCATACAAGTACATACATCTCAATGTAGTTAGTTTTTTGGTTGTGCTGGGCGCACACCCTGCCTGCCCTCCAATGGTCAGACTTGTGCTGAAATGCATCCCTTCACAGCTCTTCACTGGGAAGATCCATGTTTTGATATCTCTGCCTCCTGATGACACACGCCTACCTTTTTTGGGGGGAAATTGTTTCTATTAAACATTTTCTGACATAAGAAACCATACAAACAATAAAAACAAAGTACAATATGATGATAAATGATGATAAATGATAAATCTCACAAGGTCAGTGAGCTTAACTAGCAAAAACAAACAAGCCAGGTACAAAATAACCCCTCCCCCCCTTTCCATTAGTGCTATATTCTATAAAGTGCATAAGAAAGTGGAAAAGGACAATTAGCCCTCTCAGTTGGACACAACGCTATAACAGAGCATTATCTTAAATTAAACCAATAAGGTTCCCTTGGTCAGGGCTAGTAGCTCCAGTTCACATATGAGATAAAGACATCAGAACTGTTACTATGACCTCAAAGTGAACATTCAATCAAAGGTATCAGTGGCTGAAAGCCAACACTGCCATACCTTTTTGAACTTTTGGGGTCAACCCCTACTTTAGTATGGGGCTTTATATAGAGCACAGGTGTCAAACACAAGGCCCACAGGCCGAATCCGTGCCTCCAGGTCAATTTCATGTGGCCCTCACACCCCCCTCATCTCTGCCCCCACTGGCCCCCACCTGGTCTCATCAGTCAGAAGCAGAGAGGACAGGACTCCTCCACTGCTGCACTTCTCTGTCCAGCCCTCCTGGCAGCAGCACAAGGCAAGGGGGTGCACTAATGTAAGGGATAGTCGGGGGGATGCTCGACTTCTGATGGTGGGGGGCTCTTGACACCTGATTTAAGGGGGATGGGGTGCTGATACAACCGGCAACCATAATGCTGATGTGGCCCACAAGCAAATTGAGTTTGACACCTCTGATATAGAGGCAGAACTTTGTTAAGAATGGCCTTCCAATAAGATAATGAAGGGGCCTCTGGCTTCTTCCAGCACAACAGAATAGCCTTACGTGAATTAAAGAGGGAAAGGAAAAGGAGGGTCCTTTGGGCCCTGCGTGGTGCCACCTCTTTAACTAGGCCTAGCATACAAACCGGAATGGTCAGAGGGACATGGAGGGAAATCAGGTCTTGAAGAGTACGAGTGGCCCCGTCCAAAACTCCCGTATCGGCTGACAGTGCCAGGAGAATATGTGATCAAAATCGTCAGGAGAGGTGGTACAGCACCAGCATTCATCTGAGCAAGTGCCATATATGGTGTCTTTTCTTGGTGGAATATAATAAACTCTATAGAGCAGTTTAATTGAATGTAGTGGTCCCGAGCTGACACCAGAGTTTTAAACGGGTGGTCCCACATATCTATCCAATCATCCCCTTGAAAATTGGGTATTAATGGCATCCAACTGTCCCCACACTTAATGAGTGCCTTCGGCCTTTCCACAATAGTTTTCAGACAAGGCTTCCACAGCAACTCATCACATAACAGTTGACCCACACCCCCTACATCTTAGTAGTATTTATATATATTATTTTTTTTTCATATATAGTACATACACATACATACATGTTTTGCCTATCATTTGTATTTTAAACGCAATGGATTGTTTTACAAGGTGAGGGTTCACATACACTTTAACTTCCTGCCATGGAGACACTACAACAAGTGTGCAAATTTGAAGATCTCCTCGAATGCCATGTACACACGTTTGGAAATTCCGACAAGAAAAGTCCGATGTGAGCTTTTGGTCGGAAATTTTGATCGTGTGTATGCTCCATCAGACTTTTGCTTTCGGAATTTCTGCCAACAAAAGATTGAGAGCAGGTTCTCTATTTTTCAGACGGAAAAAGTTCCTATCGGAAAATCCACTCATCTGTATGCAATTCCAACGCGCAAAAAAAACATGCATGCTCAGAATCAAGCAGAAGAGCCAAACTGCCTATTGAACGACAAGATTTGTGTGTGTGTATGCAACACAAGTTTGAGCCAAAATTCCATCAGAAAAAAATCCACGGTTTTCTTGACGAAATTTCCGATCATGTGTACGCAGCATTACAGTTGTTCTGGTGAAAACAAAATTCTCAAGTAACCATCTCATCTGTTATATTTTAGTATAGACATTTTTTCTAAATGAGAATACATTTACTTTTCTCCAAAGTCTGTTTTTAGCCCTTCACTGCAGGCTCTGAAGTGTCTCCATTTATGGCCCCCCTTATAAATCTGGTTGATTTTCCAGCAATTTCAACCACTTTTGACCAATATCAGTTGACTTTCAAATGCAAAATTGCAAATCTGCCCCCACATTATCCTACCACCAACTTTATCTTTCGAAACAGTAGAACAATCAATGCTGTTGATGGTAGTGTATGTTGTTATGTTTCAACATTTTTGATAAAAAATGTGTAATTTTTTTTTACAAATCCTTCCAAATTTATGGCCAGTATGAATCCTTTAAAAGCAAATATTGTGGTATACCATGGACAGCCCTGCAGTGTTTTGTGATTGATTTTTTGTATTTCATTGTTTTTCTTAAAGGGGAAGTTCTGATTTATATCCTCTACCACCTCTCCTCTAATGCCCCGTACACACGGTCGGATTTTCCGACGGAATTTCGATCAAGCTTGGCTTGCATACACAAAAAATTGAGAACCTGTTCTCAAACTCTTGCTGGCAGAAATTTCCGACAGCAAAGTCCAATGGAGCATACACACGGTCGGAATTTCCGACGAAAAGCTCACCAGACTTTTGCTGTCGGAAATTCGGATCGTGTGTACACAGCATTACACATTTGGAGAAATCGTTTTTTTTTTTTGCAGGGTAGGTACCTAACTTTGATAGGTATCTGACCCCACTCTTTCCTGCAGCTTATTGGGACATGTCAGAAGGTCCCAGAAGGCTGCGGGACCATTTACAGCTGTTTATGCACAGATGACCAACTTGAGGACCTCGCTGGATCTCTGTGCATAAAAATCAACACATAAAAATCACAGTAAAAACTCCCCAAAAAATGTATAAAGTTCATAAAGTCCATTTACAAAAGTGAATCCACCACCAATGTGATTTAAATTCTTAGTATCTTCCAATTCCTTTAAATGCTGTTGTGCATGCAGCTACCTTGTGCTATTATTAAATACTTACCTCACAGTATTGACCCCAATGTGAAATCAACATCAAACAAGCTTCTTTTGCCCCTCCTTGGGGTATGATCCACTGTCCAACTGATGGCTTCTTGCCTCTGGAAGACCACTCTCATAGGTAGGTTACAGAATGGTGCCACTAGTGCTCTCTGCCTAACAACTACTTTATTAAAACGCCCAAAGAAATAAACTCACTCTAAAAGAGCACACCGAGTGCTAAGGTATAAGCTTCATTAAAATGTATGTTTTTCACCATATTGGATATCAATGACTGCAAGTTTTTGAGTTCTAACCTTCTGAGACAGGTCACATGTCCGAGAACGCAGTGCAGTTCATTCATGTGCAGTGGGCAGCCAGCTGGGAAGCCGCAAGGCTGCCCACAGTGAACATGGCGGTCCTTGGGACCTGATGTCTGGCGAAGAACTAGTTTGAGTGACCTGGACCCCTGGACAGGTAAGTGTCCTTTTATTATTAATAGTCAGCAGCTACAGTGTTTGTAGCTGCTGACTTTTATTTTTTTCTTTCTAAGGTGAATATACTCTGTAGGGTTCATCCATTTATAGAGTGATATTTAAAATCATCATTGATCCTACTTACATAAAGTCAATATTTTACAAACAAACTTTTAATGCAGGATGCCCCCTTGCATCAAGACATGAAGTGCATATTTGCATTTCTAAATACAGTAGAGCAGTAATTAAGTGTCAGACTAGTCCAGGGTCATTCCAATGGCTCATTTGCTGTTTGTGTAACCTATGACCTGTCTGTTTAGGTCTGTTCACAGTACAACAGTAAAATATACTTACATTTGCAACCAGTAGTGGAATGAGGGCTCCTGTGCTAAAACTATTTTTGAGCCCCTATTCAACTACTATCCAAGAACAAACAATATGACATGTGTACAGATGGAGAAGCTTACTGAGGAGAAACAGGAAGTGAGAAATTCAGAAAAAGAAAAAAAACATTAAGAAGGGAAATCAAAGGAAAAGGTAAGTTAACCAACAACGCACTAGCTTAAATGAACCTATTTAGAAAAAAAAACCTTCACAACCCGTTTAAAGAGGAAGTAAACCATATTTAAAAAAATCTGAAAAAAAACCTTCAAGAAAAATGCATAATGAGCTAGTATGCATAGCATACCAGCTCATTATGTATTACTTACCTGAGATCGAAGCCCCCGCAACGGTGCTTGTTCCTCTCCTCCATCGCCGCTATCTTGCCCCGATTGTCTTCCTCGTATCGCAACTCCGGTGCTGTGACTGGCCGGAGCCGCAATGACGTCACTCCCACGTATGCACGAGGGTGCCGCCACTAACGGCATGACCGCCGTTAGTAACGGCATGCTCAGAGCGCCTGCGCATGCGCCGTAGACATTAATGCATGTCTTTTGGAAATATCTCATAAACCATGTAGGTTTAGGAGATATTTCTGGCACCTACAGGTAAGCCTTAATCTAGACTTACCTGTAGGTCTAAGTGGTCTTCAAGGGTTTACAACCACTTTGATGCAAGCAATGTCCAATCTATGTAGCAGTCAGAGGGGGTCGAAGCATGCAACCAACCCACATTTTGTATAAATTAACCCCTACCTGTATGTCCCAGAGGGCTCTTGTGTAGCTGCACAATCTTCCCCTGCTTGCCATAAGGGAAATAATATAGCTCATCTCAGGTATAAAAAAATAAAAACAAATTGTTCCAACCCTGTTCTTCTAATATGTGCTTTTTGTTGACTTAAAAAAAAAAAAAAAAGCTTTTAAACATCAGAAAAACTCACCAGAATCCACTGATACAGTACATGAACCCTTCCAGTGACTAGTGATTGTCATTTCTTCTCTTTTTGCTCAATCAACCCGTCTTGTGTCCTCCCCTCAATATCCTGTAAGTACCTGGTGATAGATGCTTATGGCAGCCAATGGGCAGCACCCACGCTATCAGGAAGCGAGGCATTAGATACTGAAAAGCTGACCTTCTTCACTACAGAAGGTCCCCTGGAGATGATCTTTGAATTAGGGTGACCACATTTCCAAACTACCATTCAGGGACACCCCCCTTCCCAAAAATCAGCTTGTGCTGTAACAAATCACAGCACAGTGATTGGACACAAGAGGCAGAGTTTTTGATTTCTCCAGTCACAATCAAGGGGCGGGGACTGTGCTCCTCCAGGCATTCCTGGCCAGGACAAGTACTGTCAGTGAGTAAAGTGGTGATGTGGCGGCCTTTTTTGGGGGCAGCAGATTGGCCCAGGGGGGGGGGTTTGTCAGTTTCATTCCGGGACACTGTATTGTCCTGGAATGAAGGTGCCCGGGACAGACCTGCAATATGCGGGACTGTCCCGGGGCAATCCAGGAGACGTGGTCACCCTACTTTGAATACTTATGTGAAGTGAAATGCAAAAATTTTATATTTGCTACTGACAATTACCGTATTTATCGGGGTATTGCACGCTCCCGTGTATAGCGCGCACCCCTAAAGTGGACCCGCATTCCTGTAAAAAAAAGATTTTAGTACTTACAGTTTTGGTGTCTTGCGCGGCGTCCATCTGCGGCCTCGTCGGGTCAGGCGTCCGTCTGCGGCTTCGGTGATGTCCTCCTCGTCGGGTCTGGCGTCCTTCTGCGGTGTCCTCCCCGCTTCCCGCGCTGAGTTTGAACTACTGCGCCGGCATATACCGAGCGCAGTACACTCGTGTATAGTCGGGCAGGCTCGGCTCCTCTCGCGCCGAGCCTGCCCGACTATACACGAGTGTACTGAGCTTGGTATATGCCGGCGCAGTAATTCAAACTCGGTGCGGGAAGCGGGTATCGGCGTATATCGCGCACCCACGATTTTGCCCTGATTTTAAGGGCAAAAAAGTGCGCGGTATACGCCGATAAATACGGTATACAACAAATTTACAAAAAAATATAAACTAAAATATATTAACTTTATGCTGCAGGATATTAATGTATAATGATTGTACATAGAAAAAGTATTGATTAGGATTTTATAATGGTAATTATATAACTGTATTGGTTAAATATTATTTCCCTTTTCTCTTTTGTTTGAATGTGCTACAAGCCTTGAATTGACATGTCCAAGCCTTTTTAAAAAAAAAAAAATATCGATTTATTTGTATTTATGTTTTTCTATCATACATTTTAGAGAACATGGACTGTTTTGCTTCTACAGTCGAAGCAAAAATAGTTTAACATAAACCATGGCTAAACTCCAAGTCGTGTTGACATATTTTATGAATGTTAGGCCTCGTACTCACGACCAAACATGTCTGCTGAAACTGGTCCGCGGACCAGTTTCAGCGGACATGTTCGTTCGTGTGTAGGCAGTAACGTACAGAATTCCAGCAAACAATCGTCGGCCAGACCGTTTTCCAACGAACAACTGTTTCCTGGTCTTGCTTTAAAACAGTCTGCTGGAATCGTGTCCGTCAGACATGTTCGGTCGTCTGTACACAAAAGCAGCGTACAAAAACCCCGCGCATGCTCAGTCCAAATGAGGAGACGGGAGCGCTCGTTCAGGTAAAACTCGCGTTTCTTTGGGATATGGCACATTCGTCATTAGAAACCTTTTATTCTAGCAAGAGAACAATGTCTTAAAAAGGCGCACTAAACCACATTTTAAAGCCTCGTTTTATTAATTCTTCTCTTGCTAGAATAACCCCGTTCTCTTGCTGATGCAATTTCAATAGAGTTGTCCCATACTGAAATGTCACATTTCTTGCTTGTGATGTAATCCTTTAATAATGTTTTCTATGCCAGACGTGTGTTTTGGTTGGTGGTCCTCCATAATTTAGAGTAGTCATTTTTGTAAAGGAATGTTCATTTTTTTTTAATTTTTTTTTTTGTTTCTAGTTATGTCACCATTTAAACTATTTTTTTTTTACATGTTTTTTGAAAATTTTTTTTTTTTTTTGGTGTTTCATTAGAGAATATTAAACCATGTTGGCACACCAAATGTCCCCCCCCCCCCCAAGGAGTGTGTCCTTTGTAAATTACCCATTGTATATTTATTAAAGGTTTGCTGCCTAATAATCCCCACAGTATATCAAACAATAGACATGTTTTCAAATGAAAGCAAAAGGCCTTTTATTCAGGCAAATGTCATCACAAAAAAATAAAAAGAACGGCAGCACTAGAATAGATAGCAAACTATATGCAAACTTGCATTTCCAACATGGTGAAGGATAAACTTCCAAGCCTCAGGAGCCAAACACAAAAATATGAAGCAGCAGCACACAAACAAAGGAACCCAAACTGTGGTAGTACAAACACGATGTCCTTTATGTGGAAGGAAATGGAAGGCAGAAAATCAACGTTTCCTCCTCTTTCCAGCCTTCCCTCCAGGCAGCCTTCCAGCGGATCGAACACGGGGTCTTGCAGGTGGGGTTGATGTGGCAGCAGGAGGATGGTGTTCCGCAAGCCGGGCCGGGTCACATAGCCCAGTGTCTGGGGTCAGCAGGCCCCTCTGCATCCACCAAAGGACCTGGTTCATCAGGGCCTTTGCCAGTCTTCTCTGGTCCTCCTCCCCTTCATTTAAATCATGGGCCAATGAGGCACTGAAGGCCTCTGTGGGGTTGAGGGGGGCCCTCATGATGGCGCTTGCCTCCTGGATCATGCGGAGGCTTGCCTCCTCCACAGGCCTCAACTGCCTCCTTCGGCCTGATGGCCTCACCTGGGGGGGAGAAGACTGGCTGGTGGTGGTTCTCCTGGCCGGGTGGACCTGCTGCAGGCCACTGGGCCCAGCCTCCTCCTGGCTGCCACTGACCCCGGCCTCCTCCTGGCTGCCACTGACCCCGGCCTCCTCCTGGCTGCCACTGACCCCGGCCTCCTCCTGGCTGCCACTGACCCCGGCCTCCTCCTGGCTGCCACTGACCCCGGCCTCCTCCTGGCTGACAGACACCTGAGGATCTGCCACCTCCTGGCTGATCTCTTCTTCCTGTGTGGAAAAAAAAAGAATTTTTTTACAATTTCGCTAAATAAAACCACACTCATTTTCATGTTTTTCGTTCAGTATTTTCTGTTCATTATTACTTGAATACACTCTACTTCTGACCCCTGCAGTTGTCATCCCTGACACCTATTTGTCTGTACACCTTTTTGTTTGCTTTTTTCCAGCTTGGTTTTATTTTTACAATATCTAATCATTAATCCACCAAGAATTATTTACGCCATAAATATAGAGGAAACTACTATACCTCCTCATCGAAGGGTGGCAGATCTGCATCTCTGTCAGCCAGGCCCTCTTCCTCCGACTCTGCAGGGCTGTGGTCATCTGGGGAAGGTCCGCTGGAAGGTAGCATGGAGGAAAGGTTGGAAGAAAGACTGGACATCGTTTTCCTGCCTTCCATTTCGTCCCGCAAAAAAGCCATCTGTTTATAATACCACAGTTTGGGTTCCTTTGCTTGTCTTGCTGCTGCTCCCGATTTTTTGATTTTATTAGCTTTGTATGCTCTCCTGTATGTGCTTCTGAGGTTGGCAAGTTTATCCTTCACCATGTTGGCAGTGCATCCTGGCACCCATGTTTGCATATAGTTTGCTAGCTCTTCTAGTGCTGCCGCTCGTACATCTTTATTACAATATAATGCGTGTTTTGAATTCCACAGGATGGGCGTGTCCTGATATTTTTGTAGTAAGGCCTCTATAGCTTCCTTGGTTTGTAGTTGGTCCATTTTACTTTTTGAAATATGATATTTTTTTTTGAGTCTAGATTCAAAAAACATAAACCAAAGAAAAATAAATATTCAAAAGGATCAGCGTTGACCTTGATATAATATGTGTCTTTAAATTTATTACCTATATCTAATTACAAACACAGTCTCTCTTGTTTAAACAATGATTGTCAGCTCGGCCGCATTGGTTGTACCAAACATTGATTTGCTAGATGCAGAGCCATTGTTAACATTGCAGTAAATATTTTTAATATTGAAAAATAAACAATGCTTACAAATGACAGTATTCATCTAGGCACTCTTTCCTGTGTAAATCTCATGCCCCTGACAATGGATGACATAAAAGACACTTCCTAATGACCTCTGTACAACCAACACTTGAACAATACTTTGCCTGATCTGAATACACCATTCAAAAACTTGTCAATGAGGTACAGCATTGTTCACATCTCTATTTTGTGAGGTGTCCAAAAGCATTTGGATACCAAAATAACATTGTGGTACCCCATAGACAGAATAGCTTAAAAAGGGTGCAACCAACAGCCCAAACCCCCATCCCATGTGTCTACATTTTCAAGGCCTCTGCTGATCACATTTTTAATTTCCTTACCTTCCTGTCTCTCGCTCCTCGTTTCTCACGCTCGCCTAATTACCGCGTAAGATGCGTAATCACGGCGTAAACCTTTTAAACACTCCGCGTATTTATGAAACCCCGCCCTCGTCACCTTTGCGAGGCCCCTAATCAATGAGTTTAGGAAATATGGCGTTAACTGTGTATGTTCTGGATGCGCTCGAAGATTCTCCGCGTAACGGACGTAAACACGTTGTTTGCATTCTCTACACTCCGCGTATGTATTAAACGCCGCCCTCTTCTCCGCCCATGGCGTAAGAATTCATCTTTTCCACGCCCATAATCTCTGTGGGAAAGGAAAGATGGCGATGTCACACGAGCGGGCACGATGCTCTCATGCCACAAGTGAAGGGACAGAGGCAGGGACGTCCCGATCAAGGAAAAGAAGATATAAAGCCACTAATATGCGGTTCCAGGAAATGGTGGAGTTAGTTTACATCATGCGAAAGAAGGACTATGATGGTGAATTAGGGCCATACAAGACCCCTAACCGCCGAAAGGCACATATTATGGACAAGGTGGCGAGGAGAATGCAGAGGATGTTTGGGATCACCAGGTCCAAGGAACAGCTGAGGAAACGATGGTCAGACTTAAAATTGAGGGAGCCACATCAGATGAAGAAAATACTTAAAATTCTGCGTAAAAGTAAGTAAATATATATTGGGGTTGGGGGGGGGGGGGGGGTGGTGATTGTCTGCAATAATGTGTTGCCATGTATATTTCACCATCTGCCTCCTTGGCCAGCTTGTAATTTTAAAGACATGTTGTTATTTATTTTTTAGAACATAAATAACTACATATTTACAAACAGTGTTCTTAGTAAACAACGTAACATCACATAGTTTATCAGAAAGGCTCGGTTATTCCAGGAACAACACACCTGGACATGGCTCACTGGCCAAAAACTTTGTTTGTAAACATTGTGTAAAAGCTAGTTCTAGAAAAAAAAAGTATGAGAATGGGAAAGGCAAACAGGATTCATTCTAAAAACAGTGGTAATAAAGCAGATGTTTTCACATCTGCAATGCAGAGCACCTGTGTCTCCCCAAATCAAAAATGGGTTTTGGTAGGGTCTCCCAGAAATACAGTTTAGGGGGGACATCCATGTGTGTCACTTTGCTAAAAAGGGGCAGGATCAGAGCTTGCCATATAGAAGTAATTGCAAAATGTAGGTTTGGTGAAAGATAAAAGTAACTAAATGAAAGCATCTTCTAAGCAATGTGTGCGATTTATGCTCTCCAATATCTGTGTGCTGATGAGTCTACATTTTTTTTGTTTTATTTCAGGGGAAAGAAGTCGCCAGCATTTGTAGGAGGCAGAGAGGGCCAGACAAGGCCAAAATCTGCCATCTCAACATGTGGAGGAGGAGGAGGATGTGGAAGGAGAAGAGGATGTGGAAGGAGAGGAGAATGTGGAAGGAGAAGAGGATGTGGAAGGAGAGGAGGATGTGGAAGGAGAGGAGGATGTGGAAGGAGAGGAGGAAGGAAGAAAGGAGGAAGGAAGAGAGGAGGAAGAAGTAATTTTGGACTTAGAAGTCATAGCAGATGAAGGGCAAGTGGCGGAAGAACAATTTGGCGAATTGAAAGAAGGTGGATTGATGGATGAAGGAGGAGTCCAAGATGATGGGGAAGTGGTGGAAGAAGGAGGAGTGATAGAAGATGATGGGGAGGTGGTGGAAGAAGGAGGAGTGATAGAAGATGTCGAAGAGGTGGAAAGGAGAAGCCCATCAGGTCAGTGTCACCCTAGCTTGATTCCAAAAAACATATGTAGATAGGCCTCATTGAAAAATAATATTGTAAATGCCATTTTTTTTTGTTGTTTTAGGGGAGGAGGATGGTGTGCCAATATTTTCACGTGCAAGTGCTGCTATAATTATTCAGCAGGTAATGGAGTGCAGCACTGAAATGCACAATATGCGTGAAAGGATGTTTCTCATGGAACAGAATGTAACAAATGTCCTTTTGGAATGCAGCACGGAAATGGACAATATGCGGCAAAGAATGATGGTGATCGAATCTAATTTTAAGAACATTATTGACATGATGGGCCGTGTCAAAGACTGAAACACCCCCCGCCCATCCCCCGCCCCCACAAACATTTTTACAGTTTGAATAATGAATACGCCAAAATTTGAATATACACACACAGTGTGCCAACATGTGCTATCTGCCATCACAGAATATCTAATGTCTGTGCTTTGTGGGTCCAACCCCCTCCTCCATCCTCAAGTAGTTGAGAGGAAGGGTTTGCTCCCACAAAACACAGACATTGATCACCCATGATGTCAGATAGCACATGTGGCCATTTGTCTGTTGAACCAATGACATTTGGCGAGTTTGCACTGAATGTGTGTATCTTCCAATTTTGGCGTGTTCCAGTGTGAAAGCACACCATGACTGACTGCTGTTGTGAGTTTTTATATTTTTTGAATTGGATTTTGTTACTTTTTGACCATGTTGAACATTTTGGGATACTATAAAGTTTAGACCATAAAGAATAAACAACGCCAAAAAATTTTTTTAATATATATATAGAATTATAAATCTCTCTAATCACTGAATTTAGTGAAGTAGAGATTTGACTCCAAATTCTCACCTAAAAATTTTCTTTTAGAAAAACACACCAAAAAAAAAAAAAATGGTTAAAAAATTATTGTTTTTTGTGCCTAAAAAATATGGCAAAAAAAAAAATTAAGGCGGTAAACACCCCACCAAATATAATCTATATATATATATATATGTAAACAATAAATCTAACTATATTTGATGAAAAAAAAAGTGAACTTGTTAATAAATGTATAATCTGCATAATATTTTTGGTTGAATTACCTGAAAAAAAAAAGAAAATTTTAAAAAAATTTTGAAGACTCCTAAGTACAAAAGCAGGGAGTAATGAAAAAAATATAAAATTATTTTTGGGGTCATGAACAAGCAAAAATTAAAAAAAATTGACCTCAACATTTACAAATGGAGTTGCTTCTTATTTCTAGACTCAATACCCTGTTTGTAGATGAGTGAATAATGTGCAAAATGTGGTTAGTTACTAAAAGTGGAGAAATCAATTATGCATTACAATTGAAGAAGTTAGTTAGAGAACCAGGAAGACAGAAAAAGAGAAAAAGCATTAATGACAAACAACTGTATAAAGTCCAATGGTCTAATTATTTATTATTTTTTAGAATATTCCTTTCTTTGGGGGCCGAATTAGAAAGAAATATGATCTGGCATAGCAATGGCCCCCCGACCCATGAAGTACTCAACATATTTGTCGCGTACCTCACGAGCTGATTGGGGGGCCAAGCCAGCGCGACCAGTGTCCAGCCCGGGAAGGGGATCTGAGGGTAGTCTTGCCTCAGAACCGATGTCGGGTAGGTACGTCTGGGAGTGCCTGCGTAAAAAGTTGTGCAAAATGCAGCAGGCAAATACAACGGTGTCCAATTTATATTCCGCCAGATGTATCGATGTCCTGAACAGGCGGAACCGGTTGGTGAGTATCCCAAAGGCATTCTCGACTACCCTCCGAGCCCTGGCCAACCGAAAATTAAACACACTCCTCTCTGAGGTGAGGGTCCTCTGGGGAAAAGGCCGCATGAGGTGAGGACCAAGCCCAAAAGCCTCGTCCGCTAGGAACACAAACGGAAGTCCTTCCACATTATCTTCATCTGGTGGCAATGCCAGACCACCAGCTTGGAGACGATCATAGAAATCAGTCCGTGCGAACACTCCCCCATCAGACATCCGGCCGTTCTTCCCCACGTCCACATATAGAAACTCATACTGTGCCGACACCACCGCCATCAACACAATACTATGATAACCCTTGTAATTATAATAGTACGACCCCGAGCGGGGTGGGGGCACAATGCGGACGTGTTTCCCATCTATTGCTCCACCGCAGTTTGGAAAATCACACCGCTGGGCAAATTGGGAAGCCACAGACTGCCATTCCTGTGGTGTGGAGGGTAGCTGTGGGGACAAACAAAATTAGAGATTTAGTACTTTGTAACAAATACATCCTACAAGCATCCTTGTGACAGTTCACAGTATTAAAATTGCATTAGAAAAATGTGCATGGAGAATTTGGGAAATGAAATATATAGGGCCACTTCATTAAGAGACTCCACAGCCCTCTGATGGGGACAATAAAAGTTTGAAGGGGGGGGGGGGGGGCACAAAAACCAAAAAGTCCTGTTTGAAAAAATGGCAAGGTGGGTTTGTCCCTAGGATAGCATGCTGGACAGGTTAATATTGGGTAAGGGACAAATATGCAGGTAGGCCAAGAATAAAACATGTAAAGCTGATATCAACATGCATAGGGAGAAAAGGTAACGTTAGTTAAACACACAGCATATCTGGGAAAATAAAAAGAAAGTTAGTTGGCCACATTATTAGAGCCAGGAAACTTACCTTAATATACTCCTCATGCATAACTTTGATGATGGCAGCACACGTGTCCGGTATGATGACCCCAAGCGCCTGCGGAGAGATGCCTGTCGAGAACTTGAGGTCCTGCAGGCTCCTCCCAGTCGCCAGGTACCGCAACGTGGCAATAAGCCTCTGCTCGGCCGTGATGGCTTGGCGCATCACAGTGTCCTGCCTCGTGATATAGGGGGACAGAAGATCCAGCAGACGGTTGAATACGGGGTCCGTCATGCGGAGAAAATTCCTAAAGTCATTAGGATTATTCTCCTGGAGTTCCCTAAGCAGAGGCATATGTGAGAACTGGTCACGCTGGCGCAACCAATTCTTGGTCCAGAAACGCCTCCGCCCCCTGTTTCTGGCCAAAGTACTGGACAAATGAACATATCCAGCAGCCATCCCATAAACAGCACCAACTCGCGAAAATTGACGCTGCTGCTCCATCATGGCTTCAAACCGGCCGGCTGGTCAGTCAAGAACACACTGAAACAGAAAGCACTCGCAAATCCAGCACTACCTGCGACAAACGCGTGACAAACAGATACGAGCGCACAGGATGCAACTGCTAAAGCAGAAACAACCTGCTTGCCTATAGCCGAATGACAACTACGTTACCGCAAGCACACGCACTGAACCCGTGAATACACGCTGTCAAAGCCTGGAGACCGAGAAGCGCGAATCAGCTCTAACCAAACCTTCACTAACACGAGCAAACACGTAACTAGCAAAAGAGGAACAGAGGGCGGCGCCATTAACTTTGGTCTTCCCCTTTATAGTGACGTCGTACGTAGTTTACGTGCACGCGTTCCGGTACGACGGGAATTTGGTCCGCTGGTGTGTACACGCCAGCGGAACAAAACACAAATCAGCCTTGTACGCCGGAAACTGTCGGGCAGACAGTTTCCAGCGCACAGATCCGGTCGTGAGTACAAGGCCTTATAGGAAGCCAGATTGGAGGTGTACATCTGTGTGGGTTGGCTGGTCAGCCCACTGCCGTCTGTGTATCTGTATGCTTAAATGAATTAGCTATTACAAAAACACTTACATAAACAAGCAAAATGTCCTAGAACTTCCACACAGAGCAAAGCGGCATACTCTGTGTAGAGGAAGAAAAATAACATTTTATTCCAGAGAAGTCAGGTCTGTGTCTTTACACTATACTCATATTGTCATCATGTCAGCAGAGACAAAACTGAGCGTTTTTTATTCCTGGAAATTGGCAAAATCTGAAGATTTCATTTTGGTGAAATGCATAGGGCCAATGGAGAATGTAAAGTTAAGTCATTTTTTATGTTTTTTTGGGGGTGGACATTACATGGCTCTTGAGAGTTCCTTTCAAATATCCTGGATCTGTTCTTGTACCAAAAACAACCGCTAATTATAGCGGTATTAAACCCAAGAGCAAACATTTATTATATTGCAGCTTACCAATACTTAGATGTGATGGCTGCATTCATTTTCTTTTTTAGACGTTCTTCTATTTTCATCTTGTGGTCAGGCCAGCAATTCTGTTGCTTTCCCAAGCTCAAGCACTCCCGCAGAATTTATCAGTTTACATGGATGGGACAAACCACTTAACACTGGCAGCGGTGATTAAAATAATAATCTTTTATTTATTCATGCAAAACCCTTATCCCAAAGGAAAAAAACGATTGTAACTGATTATAAAGTGTGAGCTGGAGTTTGGCTTCAGTTTGTTAGTGTATCTAAATCTGCAAATACATTTACCACTCCCTTCCCTCCAGACTGACAATAATGTTGCCTGCTGTGCCTCCTGTACTCATTCCCCCAGAGTTGTTGTATCTCTCTAAAACATGGGGGGGCATATCCACAAAAGGATTACGCAGGCGTATCTATTGATATGCCGGCGTAATTTAAAAATTCCTGCGTCGTATCTTTGTTTTGTATCTACAAAACAAGATACGACGGCATCTCGGAGGGATCCGACAGGCGTACGTCTTAGTTTGCCGTCAGATCTTAAGGTGCAATATTTCGGCGGCCGCTAGGTGGCGTTACCGTCAAATTCTGCGTCGAGTATGCAAATTGGCTATTTACGGCGATCCACAAACGTACGTCCGGCCGGCGCATTTTTTTTTACGTCGTTTTCGTTTGGCTTTTTCCGGTGTATAGTTAAAGCTGCTATATGGTGGCGTACTCAATGTTAAGTATGGCCGTCGTTCCCGCGTCAAATTTTGATTTTTTTACGCCGTTTGCGTAAGTCGTTCGCGAATAGGGATTTGCGTAGAATGACGTCACCGTCGGAAGCATTGGCTTTTTCCGGGTTAATTTCGAGCATGCGCACTGGGATACCCCCACGGACGGCGAATGTGCAGTTAAAAAAACCGCTGTTTACATCGGGTCACGACGTATTAACATAAAACACGCCCCCATTACATCCATTTGAATTAGTTGAGGAACCGGAAAAAAAATAAGTTGCGGCGGTGTAGTGTATCTTAGATACGCTGCGGCGGCGTAGTGTATCTTAGATACGCTGCGCCCGGCGGATTCTTACGCGCAGGTACGTGGATCTGCCCCGGGGTGTGTTACTGGCCAGATAACCAGGTAATATCAAAAAATGCCAAAGAAAAGAAAACAAATGCAGGCACCACATCTAGTGATTGTTAACCACTTCAGCCCTGGATGATTTGGCTGCGCAATGACCAAGCCATTTTTTGCGATTCGGCACTGCCTCACTTTAACTGACAATTGTGCGATCGTTGCGACGTGGCTCCCAAACAAAATTGACGCCTTTTTTTCCCCACAAATAGAGCTTTCTTTTGGTGGTATTTGATCACCTCTGCGGTTTTTATTTTTTGAGCTATAAACACAAAAAAGAGCGACAATTTTGATTTTTTTTTTATATTTTTTACTTTTTGCTATAATAAATATCCCCAAAAAATATACAGTATAAAAGAACATTTTTTTCCAATTCTAAACAGAGTTTCAAGCTCTGATGTAAAGAACTTTTTAACCACCCTTGTTTATACAGTAATATCTCATTTGTGATGTAATAAACTACAGTATTCTCAGCTCTACAGCTATTGGAGTGGGGCTTTATTTCTGTTTAAACTTTGGGTTTTTTAAATTGTATCTCTGCTGCTGAGATTTCACCTAATTTTCTTTCTTACGGAAACAAAGGGAAATTAGAATATAAATGAGATAACTCTACTTTTTCCCTTTGGGAAGTTTCATCATCTATTTATGTTCTGGTGAGGAATTTAGGATTAGCCTTCACTTTCTGTTCCGGAGAAAATCGTCTTCAGAACAAAAGGTGAGGGTAAATCTGGTCATAGATGGATTGTTTTTGTTCAGCTAGTACAGGGGTGTCAAACTCAATTTCATTGTGGGCCGCATCAGCATTATGATTGCCCTCAAAAGGGCCGTTTGTATCTGTAAGATTAGATGTCCAGCGCAATCCCTCCCCTTTACATTAGATTTTAAAAGCCACACCACCATCAGGAGTTGAGTCCCCCACTCTTCCTTACATTACAGTGCACCCTCCCCTTACCTTATGCTGCTTCTGGGAAGAAGCTGGAGGCATTGCTTGAAAGCAGAAAGTACAGGGTCTGGACAAGGACCAGCAGCTGCAGGAGAGGTGCAAAGGCCACTAGACATGTGCACAACAAAAAAAAAGTTTTTTTGTTTCGTTTTGTCTCGTTCCGTAGATTCATAAAGATTCGTAATTTCGTAAGACGCAAGTTTTCCTATTTGGACCACGTTCGTATTTTTGTAATCGTTTTATTTCCGTTGATACTGAATGATTCGTAATTCTGTCTAATTTACTTTCGTTGATTCGAAATTCGTAATTTTGTTAGATAATAATTTTCGTTTATTCGGTACATTATTCGTAATTTAGTAATTGTTACTTATGTGAGATTGCCTTTTTCGTTGATTCATAACATTGTTTTGTTTTGTTTTCGTTGATTCGTGTCTATTACCGTGCTTCGAATGGATTCGTAATTTTGTACTTTCGTAAATACATCGCGGCACGGTCATTTGCAATCTCGTATTTTAGTTTCATTTTCAACACGCGGCTAATCCATATTAAGAGCAATAGCAGAAGTTGACCAAAGGGTGGCGGTAAAGAGCAGAAAAGAGCAGAAAAACAATGTGATGTTGGGAAAGTTTTAGGAAAGTTTGCAGAAAAGTCAGAGCGTGTGTATGCTCTGGGTGTGCCCGGCCAACTCCCTTCGGACAAAAATCCACGGAAATGTTTGTTTGAAGTCCGATCGTGTGTACGAGGCTTTACACTGTCCAATGTGACTCAGCACAAAAGAGATAAGCTGATTGGCTAAGATATTAAGTAAGATACATCACTCACTATTTACACTGCCCAGTGCCCATTCGAAAGAACGATTCGAGTACACAAATTTACGAACAGACAAAGAAACGGATTTACAAAACACACGAATGAAAATACGAACATACGAATAAAAATACGTATATACAAAATTACGAACAGACAAAGGATTTAAAATACGGAATGCAAATCGTTTGTTATAGATGTAATTTTCGTTCTTTTGCTGTTTCGGTGTTTCGTATTTTAGTAAGTTTGTCCAATCGTAAGTTCGTATTTTCGCTTGTTCGTTATTTTGCTTATTCATAATTCCGTAATTTTCGTATCTTAGTACTTTCAGCTATTCGGATGTTCGAATTGATCCGAATGTACGATCACTAACAAATTTGTACGAAAATTTTTAGGAAAGTTTGCAGAAAAGTCAGAGCGTGTGTATGCTCTGGGTGTGCCCGGCCAACTCCCTTCGGACAAAAATCCACGGAAATGTTTGTTTGAAGTCTGATCGTGTGTACGAGGCTTTACACTGTCCAATGTGACTCAGCACAAAAGAGATAAGCTGATTGGCTAAGATATTAAGTAAGATACATCACTCACTAACTACACTGCCCAGTGCCCATTCGAAAGAACGATTCGAGTACACAAATTTACGAACAGACAAAGAAACGGATTTACAAAACACACGAATGAAAATACGAACATACGAATAAAAATACGTATATACAAAATTACGAACAGACAAAGGATTTAAAATACGGAATGCAAATCGTTTGTTATAGATGTAATTTTCGTTCTTTTGCTGTTTCGGTGTTTCGTATTTTAGTAAGTTTGTCCAATCGTAAGTTCGTATTTTCGCTTGTTCGTTATTTTGCTTATTCATAATTCCGTAATTTTCGTATTTTAGTACTTTCAGCTATTCGGATGTTCGAATTGATCCGAATGTACGATCACTAACAAATTTGTACGAAAATCCATTCGTTACGAACCAAATCACACATTTCTAAAGGCCAAATGAAATGGTTTGTAGGGCCGGATTCACCCCGCGGGTCTTGTGTTTGACACTTGTGAGTTAGATGTTGAACAAAAAAAATGAATGGGATCTTCCATCCACACATTACGGGTGTATAGAGGAGAGTCCCCGCTGTCAGAATACACTGATCAGAAGCTGCAGTGTTGGCTTCAGCTGAAAAAGTTTTCCAACATAGTCATTAAATTGACTTCTGTTGAGTGGGAACAGCCATATATAAAAATACATTTGATCCATCTATTGCCAGCTAGAGTCTCCCAAATGGAGCCCAGCATTATTAACTAAATGAAAGTTCTAGCCTTGCTATACTTTGTTCATAACGTAAAAGAAAATATGTGGGTAGAATTTCCCACTTGCATAAAAATCATTTGAAGAGGCTAGAAATGTAACTTGTGGGAAAAAAATATACAAATTGATCTCTGCTACTGCTGGTAGGCAGTCATGTGATCTAAGGATTTTGTCATGTGGTCTCGGCTAATGGTTCTCAGAGCAGTGGTGATCAGTTGCAGCCAACCAATCACCTTCTCTGCCAGAACACTTTGAATAAGGTATAAAAAATATGTGTATTTTGGCTTTAGATCTGCTTTTTTTAAATTAGCTCATTTCTGGTTCTTAGCACAGTTGCAGTGTTTTCGGGAAAGCATTAACAGTTCAAGGATTGACTCTTTGCAGTTGTTATTCAATTCATACTTTAATCTTACTAAGAAAGTCTTTTTTGTTACACAAGAAAAGATAATTTATACTCACAAAAAATAAATAAATAGGTGGATTACATATGATGCATAATCTATTATTGGATATATAGGCAAGCTTTTGTTTTAATGTTTTTTTCTTCATTCTCATTTTTTGGGGCGGCCCATAATGGATACTAATACAGTAGATTAGGTTTTTAGAGCAATGAGTCCTGGAACTCTGTAAGCTGCTTTAGTTATAATTACCTCTGACTTAATTGGTTAATTACATGTTAATTAGAGAAATCTAAAAAATCTGTTCCGTTGGTTAGCCTAAAGGGCTAAGCTTAAACCAGACTGATGTACTCACTTAATGTCATTTATTTATGTTAATTTTCAATTACATTTAGAGCAAGTGGAGGTATTTAGCCCTGTTTTCCAACTTGCCTCTAATTTACCTCTGGGATGAGTAGACCCAACCTGGGAAACCTACAGGCAGTGATTGGGTTAATACCATCTGGCAAGAAAAAGGCAAGACTGACCAAATTCTGCAATATTTCATTCAGGAAAAAAAAAAAAAAGCAGAAACAAAAAAATATGCAGCATTAAAATTATTACATATAGCACTATTTTAACAATTATTGCATGTATCCACTACATTTAGTGTATAGTGTATCTGTAGGAAATGCAAACATGCACAGGGAGAGGTACTTTGAAAGAAGCAGTCAGCATGAACCGAGTCTTAAAGGGTCACAAAAGGAAAACATTTTTTTTGCTGAAATGACTGTACAGGGTATAGAGACATAAAAGTTAACTGATTCCTTTTAACCACTTCCTTACTGGGCACATATATCCCTTCCTGACCAGGTGAAATTTCAGCTTCCGGCACTGCGTCGCTTTAACTGACAATTGCGCGGTCATGCGACGTGGCTCCCAAACAAAATTGACGTCCTTTTTTCCCCACAAATAGAGCTTTCTTTTGGTGGTATTTGATCACCTCTGCGGTTTTAATTTTTTGTGCTTTAAACAAAAATAGAGCGACAATTTTGAAAAAAAAATAATATTTTTTACTTGTTACTATAATAAATTGCCCAATTTTTTTTCTCAGTCTAGGCGATACGTATTATTCTACATATTTATGTTAAAAAAAAAAAAAATCGCAAGAAGCGTCTGGTTTGGCGCAAAAGTTATTGCGCTTACAAAATAGGGGACAGAATTATTTTTTTTATTTTTTTTACTACTAATGGCGGCGATCAGCATTTTTTTTTCATGACTGCGACATTATGGCGGAGACATCGGACACTTTTGACACATTTTTGGCGCCATTCACATTTATACAGCGATCAGTGCAATAAATATGCACTAATTACTGTATAAATGTGACTGGCATTGAAGGGGTTAACACTAGGGGGTGAGGAAGGGGTTAATGTGTACCCTGAATTGTGTTACTAACTGTGGGGGAAGGGGGGTGACTGGGGGAGGTGACCGATGCTGTGTCCCTACGTACAAGGGACACAGATCGGTCTCCTCTCTCCCCTGACAGGACGTGGAGCTCTGCACGCGCGCAGGCCGTAAAAACACGGCCAGTCAGAGATGTAGAGCCACCCTGCGGCCGTACAAAGTCGTACGGCCGTCGGGAAGTGGTTAAAAATGATTAAAAATTGAATTTAATCTATCATATAATGTGCCTCTAGTTTCACGTTCGGTTTTAAAGGTACATACATGAAGTTCCGGGTGAGAGGTGAGTCAGGAAGACTCACAGAACAAAAACAACAAATCCAGGGCAGTGTTTTGTTTTTAAAATGAACCTGATTGGTTCTGAGGAGTTTTAGACACACAGTAATGACAGCTTAGACCACCGTGAAAATCTCCCAGTACCATGGTTATAAGGAAACAAGCAACCAGGAAGTGTGGAGATCACAGCAGAATTACAGCTACTTCAAAGCAAAAACGAACAATGAGGACATGAAACCAGTACTGCAGTAAGGTAAAGGAAGCTATTTAGCTAAAAAAACTTTTTCCTTTAGTGACCCTTTAAACTAAGAAGGACAATGTAAACTAAAAAAAAAAAATTGTTTAAAATAAACTAAAAAGTAAAATTGTATTGTTTTACATGTTTGTCTATTTGTTCAGCCACAAAATTACAACTACCCACCATAATATTAGTAGGTTCCTCTTTTTGAGTAGGTTCCTCTTGAGTATTGAGTAGGATCTTCTTTTGCTGCCAAAACAGCCCTTACCCATCGAGGCATGGGTTTCACTGGACCCCTGAAGGTATAATGTGGTATCTGGCTCCAAGCCATCATTAAGAGTTATAAAATCTTATGAAGCATCGTACACACGACCGAGTTTCTCAGCAAAAACCAGCAAGAAACTTGCTGGGAGATATTTTTTTGCCGAGGAAACCGGTCGTGTGTACATTTTCGTTGAGGAAACTGTCGAGAAACTCGACAAGCCAAAAATAGAGCAAGTTCTCTATGGAGAAACTTGCCTTGTTGAGTTCCTCGACAGCCTAACAAGGAACTCGACGAGGAAAACGATGTGTTTCGCCCGTCGAGTTCCTCGGTCGTGTGTACGAGGCTTCAGGTGTGAGGTGGGGCCTCTATGGAACTGACTTGTTTTTCCAGGACATGCAGACAATTGAATTGAGATCTGGAGAATGTGGAGGCTGAGTCAACACCTCGAAGACACCTTTTTCCATTGCTTTGTGGTTCAGTTCTGATGCTGCCCATTGTAGGCACTTTTGGCTGTGAACACGGGTCAGCATAGGCATCCTGACCAATGTACGACTGCGTTGCCCCATACACAACAAACAGCAAGAACTGTGTGTTCTGACATTGTTCTATCGGAAACCAGCAATTTATGAATCCTTAGCTCTTCTATTAGATCGGACTACACAGGACAGCCTTTGCATCCTACGTGCATCAATGAACCTTGTTCTCACTGGTTGACCAGTTTTCCTTCCTTGGACCACTATAAATAGGTCCTGACCCCATGCAGACCGGAACATCCCACAAGAGCCACAGTTATGAAGTTGCTCTGGCCCAGTCATCTAGCCATTACAATTTGGCCCTAGTCAAAGTCCCTCAAATCCTTACGCTTGTCTATTTTTTCTGCTCTCAACACATTAACTTCAGGAGCATCATGTTCACTTGCTACCTAATATATCCCACCCACCGTCATGAGATAATGTTATATACTTTACCTGTCAGTGGTCATTATGTTATGCCATACTTATTTCAACACACTTCACCACAACACAGTGGTGTGAGCTGGCCAGGTAGGAGACAATGCCTTTTGCCTTGTCTTGCAGTGGGAATGTGCCGGAATAGCCACCCAATGCACTCCTACTTGTAGGATGCGCTAAGCCTTCCCAATTCTATGTCTAAAACTTGTAAAATTGATGTGAACTTGCCTTAGGTGAATAAAAAGTGTTAGATAGAAAAAGCTGCAAACATACTTTGAGATATTAATGTAGTTGCACGTATTGCAGAAAAAACATGTGCTAAGTTCAATACATAAATACAATAATATATATAATGTGGCTTATAGGTAATTCAAATAAAACAAAATTAACCCTATAGAAAATCCGTAATTTCGAGCATGCGCGGGTTTCCACGGAGACAGGTTAGTATACATACTCTCGGGTTACTCGTCGGGAAACAGGCAAACAAGAATCTCGACGAGAGATTCTGGCCAGGTTTCCTGATGAAAAACCTGAATTCCTCGTGCACACGAACGGGAATCTCGGCAAAAAGCAGTTTTCTTGCTGGTTTTTGCCGAGAACTCCTAGGCTTAACTCCTAGTTTCTCAACTTCGTGGATGTGGTCATTTTTCTTTGCTTCTTTTTTTGGACATTTATGTTCACAAATTTTACATTTGGAATTTCATGTGGGTTTTTACTCAATAATATGAGTATTATTTTGTGTGGGGTTCATTTTGTTTTATTTGAATTACCTCTCAGCTACATAATATATATTTTTATTTATGTATTGGCACAGCATGTTTTTTTTTTTTTGCAATCTCTTAACTTGAAAATAGTCTGTGGACACAGAAATAAAGATAGATTTCCAACAAGACAGATCTTTTGCATAAAAAATGATTGTTCACACATCATTTAATTTCAATACTTTCTGAAAGATATGATTTTTTTTTTTAATGGCATTAATCAAAACATCGAACAATTATATCATTACTTCACTGGCTCGGGAGAAGTGCAGATCATGAATTCTGGCTTCACTTTGACTTTTCAGATCTGTGTGCTTATTCTAGGTCAGTGATTCACAAACTATGGAAGCCAGAGGCAGCCCGACAACTACACTATATAGCCAAAAGATTGTAAACACCATCCAGTCCACCTATATTAAAGCTGTATTAAACCCAAATGCAAACATGTATTATATTGTAGCTTACCAATCCTTACATGTGATGGCTGCATTCATCTTTTTCGGTATCTTTCTTCAATTTTCATCTGGTGATTCAGGTAGTAAATCTATTGTTTTTCAAAAGAACAAGATCTCCAACAGAATGTATCAGTTACAAACAATTTAACAATGATCAGATTTTGTTTATTTATGTAAAACCTTTATCCCAAAAGGATATATACTGTTTGCTGTAACTCAGTGGCGGCTGATGCTCAATATTTTGGGGGGGGGGGCAAAGCAATGCCACCCCCTCCCCACCCACGCATGGAAAGGTTGCTCAATATTTGGGGGGCGGCAAACCAATGCAACCCCCTCCCCCCGCGAACACACGGGAGACGGAGGGGGTGTCATTGCTTTGCCCCCCCCCCAAAAAAATATTGAGCACCCACCACCACTGAGTTACAGCAAACAGTATACAGGCATACCCCACTTTTAAGTACACAATGGGGTTTTCTTTACTGTCGCTGGAGAATGCAAAATTAGGCTCAATTCTGCATAATAACCAATGAGCTTGAAGATTTTATTACCTTAATTAAACAAGCTAGGGTTAGAAGCCCATTGGTTTCTATGCAGACGTGAGCCTAATTTTGCACTCTCTAGCGTTAGTAAATAAACCCCATTGTGTACATAAAAGTGGGGTATGCCTGTATATCCTTTTGGGATAAAAGTTTTTACATAAATGAATAAAACTGATCATTCTAAGAACCCCTGCCAGTGTTAAATAATTTGTCTTATCCCTGTAACTGAACCATCTGCAGGTGAGCTTGTTCTTTTGAAAAACAACAGACCTACTGGCCAGATCACCAGATAAAAAAAAAAGGAAATACAATAAAAAAAATTAATACTGCTTTAATTTAGCCATTGCACTGCCTATCTATTCTGCAGGAGGTAGGCACAGACCCCGATAGGCGGTCCAACGGCCAAATGAAGGAAAATGCATGGCAGGTTGACAGCTAATTGGGATATACAAAGTACCAGTCCCATTCATTATAAACACCTGAACTCAATAGCTTGAAGGGGTGATAGCCTAATTTACCTAATTACATAGCACAGTATTTTATATAGTGTAGAATTTTCAAAAGAGCAAATTCCAAAGCCCACATACTCCATGTCCTAGTGCAGGTTTCCTTTTATATATAAAAAGCAAATTAACGATTAATTCCTTGATTAATCGTTAATTGTTTTGACCGATCAAAATTATTTTGATCGGTACTCACCTCTCCGTCGGCTTTCGGGTCTTCAGGTAGTCCGTCCATAGGAAAAGCCGTGGTTTTGGCCTAGCTCCGGCAGCCTAGTAGCGGCGCGCTGACATCATCATCACCCGCCTGCTTGTGTCGTCTGCGGACGGGTCTGCCTGCTGTCGTTCCTATTCTGGTAAGAGCAGACAATTCCTATATATACAGTGGGGAAGATGTGGATATTACAGTGGGGGGAGATGTGGACATTACAGTGGGTTGAGATGTGGACATTACAGTGGGGGGAGATGTGGATATTACAGTGGGGGGAGATGTGGACATTACAGTGGGGGGAGATATGGATATTACAGTGGGGGAGATGATGACATTACAGTTATAATTAATCAAAATTAGTCAATTAAAAAAAAAAAAGATTAACCGAGTACGAAAATTGTAATCAGTAACAGCCCTAATATATATATAGATACATTTGTGTATATATATATATATATATATATATATATATATATATATATATATATATATATATATTTATTTATTTATTTATATTTATATATATGCAATTCTTCACAGCAATACTCTGGGGTTAATTTATTAAAACTGGAGAGTACAAAATCTGGTGCGGTCACGAATGGTAGCCATCAGCTTCTAACCTCAGCTTGTTCAATTAAGCTTTGACAAAAAAAAACCTGGAAGCTGATTGGTTTCTATGGAGAGATACATCAGATTTTTGCATTCTCCAGTTTTAGTTAATCCCTCCAACCATCTCTACCATTCCACTATTTTCAACACAGAAATTCCATTTATCATGAAAAATCAACTTTCCAGAGGAATATGAAGAACAATCTTAATATGTGGGTGAAAACGAACATTTTTGTCCAACAATGAGACACAGTCTAACAAATGTGACTCTTTTATGGAAACACTTTGCAGAATCATTTGAAATCTGACTTGTTTCCAAGCTGAATTAGCTCGGTTTGCCCCAGATGGAGGCTTTTTTTTTTTTTTTTTTTTGGTTGTCTGACAGCTTAATAATAACAATATGAAACCAGCATGTGATATAAAAGCTCCTAAAAACACAAAGAAAATGCCTAAAAATATATAATTTTTTAATTATTTATTAGAGGGGGTGGAATTTCCCCTCCTTGGAGCATCTGTGTGTCAGATAAATGTTATTTTAAGTGCAAAGCGCTACTTAAGTTTGGACACAAAGCGCATATTTTCTAAAGCAGCTAAAGCAGATTCACGCTCTACATTTTTTTTTTCTCCCTCCTAATCTGACTGACTCACAGCCTTGTGATAGTGAGATAAGCCAGGTAGGCAAGTTTTTATAGAGTTGCAATTACTGAAATTGTCATTACGCTGCTCACTGTAAAATAAATACAGATAGAAGTAAAATTATGCACAGTCTAGAAGTAGAAAGTGTTTTGCTTCTGTTTGCTAAATTAATCTCTTTCTAAATGGCTCCAGGCCAGGTAGGTTAGCATTTGTGGTTTCAAAGGTTTTCAGAGCTTGCAATGAGCCATGAAATTACTGCATGCAGCTGAAAATGGCAGCTGATGAAAGAGAAAGAGCGAATCCCAAAGGCAGCTCGACAGGAGGAAGCCGAGGAACCGGCTGAAAGTCTCATTTTTGATGTTGCTCATTGTGAAATGTACACCCAAACTTTCAATAAAAAACAGAGAACCTTAATAAACCTGCTAACAATTCTGTCCATTTTTTTTTTTCTCTTTCTTTTTTTGAAGTTTCGATGTAATTTATCTCCCGCTATTAAAATAAGCAACAATCCAATGATTTTGTCGATTGAGGCGCAGCTTCTTTAATTCATTGCTACGTTGTATTACACTTGTGTACTTGACTTGTGATCCTACCAATCAGATTTTACTTGATGTTTTGTAATTGAATTTGTGCGGAGGATTGATGCCTTTCATTAAGTAATTGACCCTGTAGTATTATTGTGGGGTTTTTTTTTGTATTGTTTACATTGTGTTAACGCTATGCATTTAAGGAAAGCTCTGTTTTCTTCTTCTTCTTCTTTTTTTTTTACCTAATTTATCATCGTTTCTCTAATGTGTTTTGTAGAATTTTTTTCTGGTCTTTTGTGCACATCATCTTTCCCTTTGTCATAGGTCGTGTTACCTCTTTTAAAACATATGTAAACCCTAAAAGAATAACATTTACGGTAGTTATCTAAAGCACTGTGGATCATAAACGATTGACAATTTTTAAAGGGATAAAAAATGTTTTGATCCTTTGTTGCGTCTCATTGCTGCCTATCTCCTACAGCACCTTTGCTGCCACTTCATGTCTCTGCACTCTGGTGACAGCTACTTGGCATTTGTCAGGGTGGCTTTCCTAATGCTGGCAACAGTGGATCATTACTATTATTGGTATAATAATTTAATAATTATATTAATTATTTAATAATACATCATGTATTTTCTCTTGAGAAGAGGAGATTAAGAAGGGATCTGATCAACATGTATAAATACATAAGTGGTCCATATGGCATTTCTGAGGGTGGCTTTCCTAATGCTGACAACAGTGGATCGCGACTATTATTGGTATAATAATTTAAAAATTATAATAATTATTTAATAATAAATCATGTATTTTCTCTTGAGAAGAGGAGATTAAGAGGAGATATGATCAATGTGTATAAATACATAAGTGGTCCATATGGCATTTCTGAGGGTGGCTTTCCTAATGCTGACAACAGTGGATCGCGACTATTATTGGTATAATAATTTAAAAATTATAATAATTATTTAATAATAAATCACATATTTTCTCTTGAGAAGAGGAGATTAAGAGGGGATATGATCAACGTGTATAAATACATAAGTGGTCCATAAGTGGTCCATATGGCATTTGTCAGGGTGGCTTTTCCTAATGCTGACAACAGTGGATCACGACTATTACTGGTATAATATTTTAATAATTACAATTTATTTATTATTTATTTCAGATACTTACATAGCTCCGTCAATTTACGCAGCGCTTTAAATATATATTATACAGTCACATCAGTCCCTACCCTCAAGGAGCTTACAATCTGAAGCCTCGTACACACGACCGAGAAACTCGACAGGCGAAACACATCGTTTTCCTCGTCAAGTTCCTTGTCAGGCTGTCGAGGAACTCGACAAGCCAATTTTCTCCATTCCCGTCAAGGAAATAGAGAACATGCTCTCTTTTTGGCTCGTCGAGTTTCTCGAAAGTTTCCTTGAGGAAAATGTACACACGACCGGTTTCCTCTGCAAAAAAATATCTCCCAGCAAGTTTCTTGCTGGTTTTTGCCGAGAAACTCGGTCGTGTGTACGAGGCTTCAGGTTTCTAACACACATTCATGCTAGGGCCAATTTAGACAGGATCTAATTAACCTACCAACATGTTTTTGGAATTAATAATTATTTAATAATAAATCATGTATTTTCTCTTGAGAAGAGGAGATTAAGAGGGGATATGATCAATGTGTATAAATACATAAGTGGTCCATATGGCATTTGTGAGGGTGGCTTTCCTAATGCTGACAACAGGGGATCGTGACTATTATTTATATAATAATTTAATAATTATAATAATTATTTAATAATAAATCATGTATTTTTTCTTGAGAAGAGGAGATTAAGAGGGGATATGATAAACATGTATTAATACATAAGTGGTCCATATGGCATTTGTGAGGGTGGCTTTCCTAATGCTGACAACAGGGGATCGCGACTTTTATTGGTATAATAATTATAATAGTTATTTAATAATAAATCATGTATTTTCTCTTGAGAAGAGGAGATTAACCCTCCTGGCGGTATCCCCGAGCGTGACTCGGGGTTGATTTTTTCTACCAAAATCGGTAACCCCGAGTCACGCTCGGGGTAGATATGCAGAGCCTGCAGCGTGCGCTGGCTTACCTTGTCCTGGATCCAGCGATGTCACCACGCTGTGTGAGCGAGCGGGACCTCGCTCAATTCACACAGCGTCCTCCTGTGCCGCCGATCTCCGTTCCTTGCGACGTTACGACGCACGGGAGCGGAGATCGGCGCCAAATTCAAAAAAGTAAACAAATACTATACATACAGTATACTGTAATCTTATAGATTACAGTACTGTATGTAAAAAAAACACACCCCCCTTGTCCCTAGTGGTCTGCCCAGTGTCCTACATGTACTTTTATATAATAAAAACCTTTCTTTCTGCCTGAAAACTGTAGATTGTCCATAGCAACCAAAAGTGTCTTTTTATTTCAAAAATGGTTTTAGATCAGCTAGAAAACAGCGATAATAAATTATAATCACTTGCAGAATTGTGCGATAGCGATTTGCGGGGAAATTCGTCATAAAAAAAAAAATAATGACAGCAACAATTCTGCAACTGAGCAAATTTCAGTGATTTTGAGTTGATTACATTATTGAATAATTTTTATTTTAATTATATTATTACTTGCTATAATTATTTATAATTATTTATTATATTATAATTTAAAATGTTGTTTTTAAAAAAATGTCATACCCGGGATGCCTATTAGATTCTTGTTTGGTCAGATTTAAGTGAGTTATTCCTAAAAATCACAGGCCTACAGTATAAAACACCAAATTTCCTTGCAAATAATTGTACCGCTTTCCAAATGTTTTTTCAGAAAGAATCATACCGCCAGGGAGGTTAAGAGGGGATATGATCAATGTGTATAAATACATAAGTGGTCCATAAGTGGTCCATATGGCATTTGTCAGGGTGGCTTTCCTAATGCTGACAACAGTGGATCACGACTATTTCAGGTATAACAATTTTCCCAGCGCTTTAAATATATATTATACAGTCACATCAGTCCCTACCCTCAAGGAGCTTACAATCTAAGGTCAATAACTCAAATTCATACTAGGGCCAATTAAGACAGCATCTAATTAACCTACCAACATGTCTTTGGAGTTAATAATTATTTAATAATAAATTATTTATTTTCTCTTGAGAACAGGAGATTAACCTCCCTGGCGGTATCCCAGAGCGTGACTCTGGGTTGTTTTTCAATGCTACTATCGGTATCCCCGAGTCACGCTCGGGGTAGCTGTGCAGAGCTTACCTGCTCGCTGAATCCACAGACAAGTTACTTACCTTGTCCCTGGATCCAGCGATGCATCCCTGCTGTGTGAGCGAGCGGGTCCTCGCTCGATTCACAGTGTCCCCGTGTGCTGCAAATCTCCGTTCCCTGCGACGTTACGACGCACGGGGGCGGAGAACGGCGCCAAATTCAAAAAGGTAAACAAACACTTTATAAACAGTATACTGTAATCTTATAGATTACAGTACTGTATGTAAAAAATACACACCCCCTTTGTCCCTAGTGGTCTGCCCAGTGTTCTACATGTTTTTTTGTATAATAAAAACTGTTCTTTCTGCCTGAAAACTGTAGATTGTCCAAAAGTGTCCCTTTATGTCAAAAATGGTTTTAGAGCAGCTAGAAAACAGCGATAATAAATTATAATCACTTGCAGAATTGTGCGATAGCGATTTGTGGGGAAATTCGTCATAAAAAAATAAAAGTAATGACAGCGACAATTCATTATAATTATATTATTATCTGTTATAATTATTTATAATTATTTATTATATTATAATTTATAATTTTGTTTTAAAAAAAAAATCATACCCGGGATGCCTACTACACTCAAGTGAGTTATTCCTAAGAATTGCAGGCCTACAGTATAAAACGCCATTTCCTTGCAAAATAATTGTTCTGCTTTTGGTACGTAATTCCAGACAGAATCATACCGCCAGGGAGGTTAAGAGGGTATTTGATCAACATGTATAAATACATATATTGAACTTGGTGTTGCTTTATTCACTTTACGGACATCACAGAGGACAAGGGGCACTCTTTACGTTTAGAGGAAAAGAGATTTACTCTCCAAATATGGAAAGGTTTCTTCAAGGTAAGAGCTGTGAAATAGTGGAATAGATTCCCTCCAGAGGTGGTTCTGTCCAGCTTAGTAAATTTCTTCAAAAAAGGACTGGATTCTTTCCTAAATGTACATAAAATAACTAGATACTAACATTTATAGGCAAAGTTGTTCTAGGGAATATCCGATTGTCTCTCTGGGATCAGGAAATATTTTTTTCCCCTGCTGTAGCAAATGGGATCATGCTTTACTGGGGTTTTTTGCCTTCCTCTGGGTCAGCTGTGGGTATAGTTTGGTGTATATGGGATTGTATGATTTATATATTTTTTCCCTTTTATTGGTTGAACTGGATGAACTTGCCTCTTTTTTTTCAACCTGATTAACTATGTAACTATAATAAAGGATTTATATAGCGCCAATAATTTGTGCAGTGCAGTTACAATACAATAAAATAGATGAGGGATAAGAGGGCTCTGCTCATAAGAGCGTACAATCTAATAGGATCATGCTTGTGTAATGTGTGTTGATGAAATCAATATTGCAATATGCTGTGTGATATGTGTTGAACCAACTCCTTTTTGTTTCTATCACAAATGCGACAACACAGAAGCATATATGGGGGTCAGTGACAGAGCAGTGTCGCCTTGACAAGGTTGTGCTGAACAAGGACCTTTATGGCAAGATCACTAGATATTATTATTTTCTGAAACTAGAATTATTATTATTTTATTTTTTTATTTTTTTATTAAAGGCCTCAGTGGTCCTCAGGATCCCATGTGGCAAACCCCCTTTTTTTATTTTTTTATAAATGTTTATTTTTTTATTTTTGTTTATATATTTGTTTTTATTAAAGGGCCCAGAGGTCGCCAGGGCCCTGGATGGCAACCCCCCTTTTTTTTATTATAAATGTTTATTTAATATTTTTATATGTTTTTCTTTTTATTTATTTTTTATTTAAGGGTCCAGGTTTCTTTTTTCTTATTATTAAATGGCCCAGAAAATAATATATATATTATTAGAGGGCCAAGAGGTCCTCAGGGCCCCAGAGGCAACCCCCCTTTTTAAAAAAAAAAAATTTTTTTTTTATTTCTTTTTTTTAAAGGGCCCAGAGGTCCCTTTTAGATATATATATATATATATATATTTCTTTTTTTTTGTAAAGGGCCCCCCCGCTTCTCAATTCGCGGCAGCCCCCCCGCTTCTCAATTTCAGGTGGCAGCACCGTCCCCCCCCCCCGCTTCTCGGCTCCAGGGGGCCCATGCCTGAAGCTGTGTAAGGGGCCCCATAATTCCTGTCAGTAGATGATTAGCTTTCACTGCTCACGCAGCCAGTGTGGCGGTCCAAGTATTTGAAAGCCCTGGTCTTTTTTCCCTTCTTTCACTGGGAAGAAGCAGAGTCATTCAGATTGGTCAGAACGGTCACATGCAAGTGCTGACCAATCAGAATTTCTTTGATCCATCCTGGTGTCCCTTAGGAAAGAAGGGGAGAAGACTGTTGCTTTCAAATCTCTGGACTGCTGCACTGGCTGTGTTGGTAGTGAAAGTAATCATCCACTGTGTTAGTTAACTTTTTCGTTGAAACACTGAACTTAGGCCTCGTACACACAACCATTTTCCTCGACAGAATCCATCAAGAAACTTGGTGGCAGAGCTTTTTTACCGAGGAAAACGGTTGTATGTATGTTTTTCATCAAGAAAACTGTCGAGGAACAAGTTCTCTTTTTCCTTGACGGGAGTCTCAATTTCCTCGTCGTGTTCCGCATCGGGCTGTTTTTCGACAAGAAACAAGTTTGTGTGTATGCTTAGAAACCAGCGCATGCTCAGAATAAAGTATGAGACGGGAGCGCACCTTCGGTAAAAGTAGCGTTTGTAATGGAGATAGCACATTTGTCACGCTGTAACAGACTGAAAAGTGCAAATCGTCTCTTTCCAAACTTTTACTTAACACACAGTAACATGAGATTAGCAAAAGCAGCCCCAAGGGTTGTGCCAGTGGAATCGAACTTCCCCAGCCGTTGTACGTGTTGTACGTCACCGCGTTTGAGAACAACGAGATTTGGTCTTGACAGTGTGTAAGCAAAGAAAGCTTGTCAAGTTTCTCGACAAGCCTAACAAGGAACTCGCCGAGGAAAACGATGTTTCATTTACGACGAGTTCCTTGCTCGTGTGTACGAGGCCTAATACTTTAAGCTCCAGTTAATTGGCTATGCCCAGGCACAGTCTTTCAGTGTCTTTCTGAGAAGGATAATGACGTCTCCAGTCTTCCTTCCCCAGTGATGTTTATTGTAGTGTTCTGGCAGGTCATGGGGGGAACAGACACCAAGAAAGTAAATCTGTGTGAGGCCATGATGAATTTTTACACTGTTAGATCATATGATACCAGGGCAGCAGTGGGGCCAATCTGTGCTAAACTGTGATTGTATTTAATACTGGTTGATCATTTAATGAGAAGCAACAGGAAATGACTGAGCTAATGTGTACACACGAGAACATAAAGGGGTTGATTTTCTAAAGAAAAACAGACTGTGCAGTTGCAATAATTTTCCCCCAGAGCTTGGTGAATGCGATGAAGCTTCACTTTGTAAAGAATACCCAATCAGATGCAAGGATATTTATTGGATCATGGAAATCAGCAGAGCTTCGCCCCATTTACTAGACTCTCGGTAAAATCTGTACTTGCAAAGACTCTTTCACAATAATAATATTTTCTAAAGGGGCTGTAAAGGTACAATTTTTTTTTCCTAAATAGCTTCCTTTCCCTTAGTGCAGTCCTCCTTCACTTACCTTATCCTTCGATTTTGCTTTTAAATGTTCTTATTTCTTCTGAGAAATCCTCACTTCCTGTTCTTCTGTCTGTAACTCCACACAGTTATGCGAGTCTTTCTCCCTGGTGTGGAGAATCGTGCTCACCCCCTCTCTTGGACTACAGGAAAGTCAGGACACCCACTAACATACAGCTCCTTTCTCTATCTGCAACGTAGAGAGCGTCCTGACTATCCTGTAGTCAAAGGGAAGGGGCAAGCACGACACTCCACACCAGGGAGAAAGCCTTGCATTAATGTGTGGAGTTACAGACAGAAGAAGTGAGTATTTCTCAGAAGAAATAAGGACATTTAAAAGTAAAATTGAAGGATGAGGTAAGTGAAGGAGGACTGCACTAAGGAAAAGGAAGCTATTTAGGAAAAAAGTGTACCTTTACAACCCCTTTAAGGTTAGTTATTTATTTTCCTCACGTTAGTTTGTGGTCATGTACCTATGTTCTTGATTTAAGCTTCATATGCTTATAAAGTGTCCTAGTGCGCCTCTCTAAGTGATCAAAACCACAAAAAATATATAAAATGTAAAAAAGCCAAACATAAGAAATAACGAATGACGTGCAAATAAATCAGTTTTAAAAACAAAATAACCCTTTTGTGACAGTTCATAAAAGGTTAGTCCCAAATAGACAATCCAATCCAACAGTGAATGTCCCGGTGATTAATCTGTGTTCTAATCAACAGATACAGCATGGAAAGGTGCTCATAAGGGTGCCAACCCCACATAAACTCAAGCCTCTTACCTCAAGAGTAGGATCTCAAGTTATAGAGATCTCACTTGCTATAAAGATTCCCAATAAGGCTTATCAAATGAAAAAGGTCTCATACAAATCCAATCTCAGCAAAGTTGTCATCCAAAGATATCCACCAATGTTCTAGAAATATATACCGTATTTGCCGGTGTATAAGGCGACCGGGCGTATAAGACGACCCCCTAATTTTACTGTTTTTTAAGATTTTTTGCCTGTACTCACCGTATAAGACGACCCCCCCCCCTTCCGAGGCTTCCGACGCTTCATATTTCTTCCTTCTGGAGCCATATTCTTCTTCATTCCTGCTGGAGCTGGAGCCAATCACGGCGAGCGATGTATTCTATTCATGAATACAAAGCCTGCTTGGATTGGCAGAGGCTGTAACATCATCAGCCCGCGCCTCTCTGACTCTCAAAGCGAATCCGAGCAGGCTACTGTATGTAGCCTGCTCGGATTGGCAAATGTTGTTACTCCAATCAGAGCAGGCTCTGTATTTATTTGAATACATTGCTCACTGGGATTGGCTAAGCGGTAAATACTGTATGTACCCGAAGCTACATACAGTATTATTGCACATCCAGCAGGCATTCGAGCAGCTGACCCGGCGTATAAGACGACCCCTACTTTTTGGACAGTTTTTTTTAAGTGTAAAAGGTAGTTTTATACGCCACTAAATACAGTATATTTAATGATTCACAGTCACTCCCATGCATGCATGCATGAAAAGAGAAAGAAACTTCATAGTGTAGTAGGCTAAAACTGAACATTTATTAAAAGCATATGTAGCATTACCCCCGGAGGAGCTGCTCATTGTTTTGGGTGCCACATTTACCTCATGGCTCCTCCGAATTCCTAGGGGTGAATGATGCGTATTGCATGTGGTAGAAGTAAAGGAATGTCCGCTCTTTGCTGTGCTCTTTATTATCCAGCTGGGTAAAAACAATAAACACGTAGTGAGGAAAGTAAAGTTGAAGAAGAAGAGAGAACAGCAGATTCAGGAGTGATGATAGGAAACAGTCCTGCTCCCAAGCGTAACACTTTCTCTGCGCCACTCCTGCCGGAGTGGGTTTAGCGTACCCGGACAGGCCTCTCTCACTGACCTGGCAGCCGGAGTATCACTCAATCGTTTGTAGGATAAAGTCTCTGCCACAGACCCTCCTTGGTGAACTTGAACTTGAGGAAGAGTCCCTGCCATAGACCCTCCTTGGTGAACTTCAGAGAGACACCCCTACATTGTATTTAGATGCACGCTAACTAAATGTCACTTTCCAGATTCCATTCAAATATGAGGAACATTGCCTCCTATATTGCCATAGCCAAATAGGGCTATTTTAATGGGATAAAGGAAAGAAGTTACTTGACCTGAACCAGTTAATACTGTAAAGATACAGATTAAAAAACTGCATAACTACTTTAAAAATTGTTTTACATACTTCAAGGGTATTAAAACGAAAAAAAATCATTGCTAAACATATAGCTATATTGAAACTTCCATAAGTTTATTAAATATTACTCTGTCACATCACAGGCCATATAATTTGTAAAATTTAAAATGTAATATAACACCTCAGGGGAGAAAAAGAGAGGGAGAGTTTTTTCCTCATGTGTATACTAAAATTACAATGTCATATATTCTCCCAAACACATAAAATAAATAATCTTTTTATCTATGCAAGCACCTATATTTTAAACACCTTATATGTACGTAATGGAGAGAGACCAGCAAACTTTGCCTACCTCAACTATTATCAATGAAACAGTTAATATCCCATTCCATGTTAAGACCCCATGGATTATAAATTTGTAGGTCATATATCCATAGGGTCTCATGCGGGATAGTTGCATTTTTAAATTACTCCTATAAGCTACAGGAATGATGGATCTCTGCTATGATGGTAGAGAAAATGTTTAGACACACAATGTCCCAAGAACTATTTTCTGATGTTGCCCAGATGTTCTCCTATGCTCACATTAAGTGCCCGTGTGGTCCTGCCCACATACTGGAGGCCACACGGGCATCTCAATAGGTAGATAACCCCCTTGGTCCCACATGTGATGAAACCATTCATGTGGTATGCCTGTGACATCATATTGGACATAAAGGATGTGGTCCTGAACCTCATATATTAAGGTTAAAGTGGATGTAAACCCACTCTCATCCTTTCTAAACTACTATCATAGTGGTTATCTATAAGGATATACATGACTCCTGCATGTATCCTTACCTGTCAAATGTCTCCCCTCCTTTTGGGGGATATTTATTACAGCAAAAAGTAAAAAATATCATTTTTTTTCAAAATTGTCGCTCTATTTTTGTTTATAGCGCAAAAAACTAAAAACCGCAGAGGTGATCAAATACCACCAAAAGAAAGCTCTATTTGTGGAAAAAAAAGGACGCCAATTTTGTTTGGGAGCCACGTTGTACGACCGCGCAATTGTCAGTTAAAGCGACGCAGTGCCGAATCGCAAAAAGTACTCTGGTCTTTGACCAGCAATATGGTCCGGGGGTTAAGTGGTTAATATGTTTTATCCATTAGCCCATGCTCTTTTTGTTTTGCTTGTTCCTGGACTTGTTCTACTATATCAATATATTTTGTAGGTGGGATCTCCAGAACTGGATACAGTTTTCTAAATTAAGTCTAACTAAAGCTTTGTATGATGACATCAGGACAAGCTACTGATTGCTTACAAACGTTTTGAGTGTAATAGGTGACTAAGAAAAATAAGTATGTAAAGCCACATTCAAAAGCAGTAAGCGTTAAACCCGTATGGTACTAAAAACACCATAAATATAAAACACGTTGCGTTTTTTTTATTACCCAAGCTTAAAGTATATGTTAAAATTTCCTTCTAAGCTGCTCAGTTACAGCTTAAGGCAAGTGCACAAGTAAAAAAGTGATTATGTTTAATGATATTATGTAAAGTCCCTAAAAGTCATAAGATACATAAAACTACCGTAAAAGCTCTGAAAATAACTAAATGGTCGATGTGTAAACAACTACTGAAGATATAATTTGGTGAAAATGAACAGTTAGATATATCTCTCTGTCCATAGGAGATCCATTTTCAGGGCATTATACAGACACAGGGCCTTATTGACCAAAAAAAAAAAAAAAATTGGAAAAACTATGTGCTGCAGAAACTGAGATTTTGCAATAGCACCAAAATAATACACAGATACAACAACACCAGGAATGAGGCATGGATAGAAAATCTTTATTAAACTAAACAGATACCTATCACAATAAAGACACTAGAACTGGTCATAGACCTTGGGGTTGATTTACTAAAATTGGAGAGTGCAAAATCTGGTGCAGATGTGGATGGTAGCCAATCAGCTTGTTCAATTAGGCCCTTTCCACATTAGCAGACCGTCCGTTTATTACAAGTCCGTTTATGGACTTGTAATGCACCCCAATGGGATCGCGTCCGTTAGCGGATGGAGCATCCGCTAACGTCCGCAACCATCCGCGTCCGCAAAGATCCGCTTTTGCGGACGGAAGAAAACCCTATTTTCTTCCGTCCGGCAGAACGGATCGGATGAAGACGGACAGACGGTCCGTCTTCATCCGATTCCCCATAGGGGAGAGCGGAGGAAAGACAGGGCGGTCTCTGCACAGTGTGCGGGGACCGCCCTGTCCGCCGACAGCTCAGCAGGGATTACGGATGATCCCCGCTGAGCCGACGGGCACACACGGAGCTCCGTGTGAAAGAGGCCTTAAGCTTTGACAATAAAAAATGGAAGGTTCCTATGCAGAGCTGCACCAGATTTAGCATGCTCCGATTTTAGTAAATCAACCCTCTTGTGTATACACCGATGGACTCATTGTACACAGTTAGCGATTTATCAAAAATCCCCCCACCCCCCAATGCCCTCAGCCCCCCACCCGCAGCTGCTTGTTGGGTTTTAGCTAGCTACACATGTTACAGTCTAATTGCATAATCTTCCTTAGACTTACCAACAACTATATTTTACAAGGTCCCCCTTGGATATAAACTGAATAGATTGCATAGGCATGTTGTCAATCTACATGGATGAGTTCATCTCTGTATCACTCTGCTCTTATATGGTAAGGTACAAGCAATCCCCAAATACCCCCCCCGTGGGAGACGGACTAGAGGGCAGCGACTGCCGCAAGCACCCACTCCCCCCTACGTGGGAAATGGATGGGGAGTCAGCAAGACTAACCTTAACATAGGAGGCAGGGCAAATGAGGAGCCGAGACACGATTGCCCAATGTGTCCTGAGAAACGATTGGGAGTCCTAAGACTCCCTGGCCAATCGGGTCTCAGTACCTGCTTTCTGATTGGCCGGGTGAAGCATTATATTAATTTGCTATTATCACACAAGTGGGTAGGCTCGGGCGCAGTACTTTTTTGAAGCAAATTAGAGGCTCAGGCTCTAATTATGTGCTTAAAAAAAAACATGTTGGAATCCATGCGTTCGGCACCCTGCGTCCGGACTGCCGCTGGTTGATGCTAAGACTCATTCAGGTATTTGTACCAATTGCTTCAGGCCCCATGCACACTGGGTGTTTATCCCCGATGGGGCGCCAACGTTTACACACAAAGGTGCACTGCCCTGAGCCACTGCTGGCAACTTAATAACAACAAAGGCCTGGGGAATGCCCCGGACAACCTGTCTGAATCTCATAAGGTTTGACTGCTGGCAGCAGGGCTAATCAGTGTACCTGTGCTCTCTGCTCATAGGTAAATGCTGGAGCCCTATGCATCGGGGCTATATATCCAGTGTGCATGGGGCCTTAAAAGTACACTTCATTTTTTTTTCAGGACAAATGCCTGTATGAATTTCTGTTTTTAAATCTACCTGGATTTTTCCTTGGATTAAGAATATAAAGCAATACGCTTGGTAAATTGGTTTGGTTTAATTCTGTGAGTGCCTTACTTGAATTTCATTTAGCAGAGAACCTAGATAATGCTGGCCACACAGTTAGATATTGATCTGTCAGAGCAATGAAACTTAACAACTATGTTGTGTAATTTAAGTGCTCTATTCAAATGATAATTAATCAGTTATATCCTCACACTACACAGCTCAATTCTTTTGATATGACAGATTCAGGGGCGTATGAGGAAATCAGTGGGCCCATGTGCGAGATCCAAAGTGGGCCTCCCTATGCAGTGTGATAGAAGAAGCTGTGGCTTGCAAAGTGGGCGTGGTTTAAGTTGCGCTAAATATTGGGCATGGCTTAAAGGGGTGTGGTTAAATTGAGTCTGAGGTAACTTACATAGTTCAGAATGTGGTAATAGTAAATAGGGAGTACCTGGGTCCTGGCCCTGCTGAGTGACTCCAATCATCAGGACTAGGATCCAGGTACTCCCACTGCCACTCTTATACACCTGGGCTGGATGGGGTCACTCTTACCAAAGAAACATGTGCTCCACTCAGCAGAGTCAAGACCCTGGTACTGCCACGCTATACACCTGAGGTAGATGGGGGGGCTCTCTTACCAAAGAAACATGTGTGTGTGCCACTCCACTCAGCAGAGTCAAGACCCTGGTACTCCCACTGCCACGCTATACACCTGAGGTAGATGGGGGGGGGCTCTCTTACCAAAGAAACACGTGTGTGTGTGTGTGTGTGTGTGTCACTCCACTCAGAAGGACCACCAGGTACTCACGAGTCTGCCGTTCCTGGCTGATACAGTCGTCACACGTCAGTACAGGCTGGACCAACTTCCAATCCAGTCTCTCCACTCTCTCTTTTCACCGATCTGCCCTTGCAATTTGTAGAGTGCGCCAATGCCAGGACAGGATCATCCAGTGCCCAGGCAAACATGGCAAACTCCTCACCTCCATATGCCCCCTTCTAGCACAAACCCCTTCTCTCAGCACAAATCCTCACTCCCCATATCCCCCTTACAACATAAACCCCCCTAAAACCCCTCCATTCACAAAGTCTCTTACCCCCAATCCCCCCCGCTCAGCACAGACCTCCGACCCCTCCATCTCCACCCTAGCAGCAAAAATACCCCCTTTCAGCACAAATCCTCAACCTTATATAACCCCTTTCAGTACAAATCCCCCTTCTCAGCACAAACCCTTGCCTCCACCTCCCCTTTCATAGCACAAATCCCCCCTCTTAGCACAAATCCTCCCCCATCTCTCCCTCCCAGCATAAATCCCCCTCTCAGCACAAATCCTCCCCCATCTCCGCCTCCCAGCATAAATCCTCCCCCATCACCCCCTCCCAGCATAAATCCCCCCTCTCAGCACAAATACTCTGCCATCTCCCCCTCCCAGCAACAATTTGCCCTCTCAGCACAAATTCTCCCCCATCTCCCTCTCCCAGCATAAATCCCCCTCTTAGCAAAAATCCTCCCCCATATCCCCCTTCCCAGCATAAATCCCCTTCTCATCACAAATCCTCTCCCATCTCCCCCTACCATTATAAATCCCCCTTAGCAAAAATCCTCCCCCATCTCCCCTCCCAGTATAAATTCCCCCTCTTAGCACAAATCCTCTTGCATCTCTCCCTCCCAGCATAAATCCTCACTCTCAGCAAAACTCCTTCTCCATCTCAAACCTGTGTCTCCTTTTCTCTACTCCCAGTACAAATACCCCCTCAGCTCTTTCTCCTGAAAGAGCAGCCTGATATATTGGGACATGTAGTGCCCTAGACTACAAGGGACTGGAGAATGGCAGTCCACTCTGCTGGGGCTTGTAGTGCCCTCTGTGGGAGACTGAGGATTCCTCAGTCCCCCACAGAATAGGGCACAACTAGTCCCAGCAAAAGAGACTGCCAAAATCTCAGCCCCCCACAGAGGGCACTACAAGTCCCAGCAGAGCGGGCTGCCACCAGGCCTTTCAACATAGCATGAGGAGACTGCACAGCCTTCCACTCCCCGACACTCACTCCTTGGCTGTCATACACTTCTTCCCACTCTCACCTTACAATGGTGTCCTCCTGACCGACTCTCTTCCCAGTCTGAGCAGCATGTTGCACTGCATTGTGGGGCAGTGGGTGGGATTCCCCCTTGTCTGAAGACACGTCCGACTCTTAGACGCCAGCACAGCACACAAAGCTGCAGATCACTCCGCCACTGGTCAGGCACCTCAGTGGCTGTGGGCAGCGGCCAGATCTATAGACTGGGCATCGGCGGATGTGGCCACCAATTGCACATGTGTGCACATTGAATTTGTGTTACTCCATGTGTGTAGAGTGAGACAGGGCACAGTGGGCCCCCTGAACTTGGGGGCCCGTGTGCACCGCACACCCTGCACACATGGATGAAATGCCACGTGTCAGATCAAAATATGACTTTGTGTGGTCAGCTTTTTACATGTGTGTCAGAAAAGATAAAAATAGCCCAAAATATTGACCACTGGACTAGCAGGAGTTAACAAAATCATGCAAGCTAGGCATTGAAGAAACTTGCAGGCTGGCCAGGGAAACCATTCTTGAACTATTAACAGGTACCATAGGGGAACACAGTACCAACACAGAGTATGTGTTAGGGGAGCGCACTGTGCCATGGGAAGCTGTGTCTCCAGTGACATCCGTGGCTGTATAGAAAATAAGGATAGGTGGATTGAAGCAATTGTGAAATGGCCAGTCTATTGGTAGAGGTAAGAGGGGTTGGACAAGTGTTGTGCATGGAGGAGAGAACAATACGTTATCACCAGCTTATGCTGAAAGGTAAATAGGGGGGATGGGCCAAACATAGCGATGGTGAGTCTGTCAATAGTGTAAGGAGATAGGGGAGTTAAACTTACAGTTAGTAGCATGCAGTGGTTCAGGTTAAGGAGAACCATAAAAAAAAAACTCACTGCCCCTACCTATAACTGGTCTTCACAGCAAGGAGCACTGGAAGGGGGAAATGCATGTCAAAAAACACACAAGAGTTTCCAAGCTCAACTTACTAACCAATCAGCAACCAACCAAATTCACCTGTCTAACAGTGTGTTAAAAACAAATACATGCGTAAGCTGCAGGCCCCATCAAGGCTCCCTGTGTACTACAGATCCTAACTCTAAAATTTAAAGAGTCTCCTCAGTGGAAGCACATGTATGCTGATGGATAGATGAAGGGCAGATGACTAGAGGGAGCCCAACCCTCCTTAAAGGAGCAGGAACACACTAAACACCCAGCATATTGCACAATGGCAGCAAAGGTGCTAGTGTGTTGCCTGACCACAGGAGAACCATGGAAGCCAATGGATTAGTAAGCAGCAAAGGTATGAGGTACTGCAAAAGGTATGAGGTATTGCATGGTGTAAAGGCATTAATATACAAATTTCAAGATGGTGCAGGGCTTGCATTATTTAGTGGCTGATCCTCCTCTCTGACTCAGTCACCTTCTCACAAAGTTTGTGAAAGTCTTGATGGATGAGAGAGATATCTATCTTTACCTCCTCGATTTTGGAGGTTCAAGTCTTCAAATGGGCAGTAGAACCCCAGGATCTTGGTGTACAGGATAGATGAAGGACTCCATCGGATATTTGCTGTCGGAATTTCCACCAACAAAAGATTGAGAGCTGGTTCTCAGTTTTTCCGAAATTGCATTCGTCTGTAGCAATTCCGACGCGCAAAATTCCAACGCATGCTTGGAAACAATTCAACGCATGCTCGGAAGCATTGAAATTAAATTTCTCGGCTTGTCGTAGTGTTGTACGTCACTGCATTCTTGACAGTCGAAAGTTCAGAGAACTTTTGTGTGACCGTGTGTATGCAAGACAAGCTTGAGCGAATTCTGTCGGAAAAACCATCCAAAGGTTTTTCTGACGGAAAATCCGATCGCGTGTACAGGGCATACATGAATCTGTGGCTTATAACTTAAAATTAACACTTATCTCTCTCTAGTCAATCCCACATTTCGCTCCCTCCTTACCATAACCCCTAACCTAACATTTAAATGTCATTCCTTAACCTGTAATTCTTACCCTAACCAAAATGTAACCCTTAATCCTCTGCCTAACACAAAATTAAAGTTCATCTCCTCACTTTAGAGCATTCACACACCTATACTTGCCTTTGTTCCAGTTATATTTGGTCTTGTCCAGTGATATCACAGGTCCCCTGGTGGGCAGCGTGGGGTTGATTTTCTAAAACTGTTGAGTGCAAAATCTGGTGCAGCTCTGCATAGAAACCAATCACCTTCAATTTTTTTTTTTGTCAAAGCTTAATTGAACAAGCTGAAGTTAGAATAATCTGATTGGCTACCATGCACAGCTGCATCAGATATTGCACTCTCCAATCAACCCCACGGTCTATTTGCCTTTAGTGAATCCACCCTGGTGAGTCTTCAGGGGACAGCACAGAATATCACATGAGAAGGTAACTATAACAACTGGGGCAGCTTTTTTATTTGTAGGCTGTGCTGGGTAGACATGTGCAGAACGGACATTTTTTTTTAGTTTCGGTTATATTCATTATGTGTCGGAATTTGTTTAGCGTTGTTTTGGAATTTGAATATTTTCCTTTCGTTTTTGTTAAATTTTGTTTGTTATGTTACATTGAATTTTGTTTACTAATTTTCTAACAAATTTCACATTTTCAGAATGATTCGAATTCAGATTGGTCGAAAAATCATTTTCCCCAATGAATAACAGGTTCTTTGGGTCTGGTATGGATTCTTGGGGGAACCTCATGCCAAAAAAACAAAAAAATAACTGTGTGGGGTCCCCCCAAAATCCATACCAGACTCTTATCCGAGCATGCAGCCTGGCAGGCCAGAAAAGGGAGGTGAGCAAGCGCCCCCCCCCCCCGAGTCATACTATACCCTCAACTTGGGGGGTGTCACCCCAAAGCACCTTGTACCCATGTTGATAGGGACAAGGGTTTCCTCCCCACGTGGGGTCTGCGGGCTGGGGGATTATAGCAATCTGGAAGCCCCCTTTAACAAGGGGCCCCCCAGATCCAAGCCCCCACATGTGAGTGAGTATGGGGTATAAAGTAAATAAAGACAGTACACAAGTTTTTGACAATTTCATTATTAAAAAATTCAAAACAATGTCCCCCAATGTAAATCCATCTCATGCCATCCGATGCACTGATGAACCCGGAAAAAAAACTTCCGCCCTTGTCGAACGCTCCCCCACATCACCGACCAGAGCATGCTGGATCGATGATGTCCCAAGGGGTGGGGTCACCCACTGATGTCACCGAGTGACTCCACCCCTCAGCTATTTAAGAAATGTCAGACGGAGGAGCAGGCAGTCCACAGGGAGTGTTCAACAAGGCCAGAGGTTTGTTGTTTTCTTTTTCTTTTTTTGTGGTTCGGGGTGCAGCGGGTGGCGTTAGATGGATCTACATAGGGGGAAATTGTTTATTTCATTTTTTTTTAATAAAGGAATTGTCAAAAAACTGTGTACTGATTTTCTTTAGTAAGATTCTGAGGCTGCATGGAAAAATGTGTTACGGTCAGGTGAGACTAAATTGAATCATTTGGCCTAAACACCAAACAAAATGTCTGGTGGAATCCAAATAACAGCATTCCTACTGTAGCAACCTGCTCCTGATGACCAGGCACTATACATAAATTTAGTGGGTGTCTGAGCTGGTAGTTAGCTCAGACTCTGATGATTAAGGCTAAATCAGCCTCTGTTCCAGCTATGGCCGTGCTTGGAGGGTTTTCCTATTGTTTGCCTGTAGGTGGCATTACCACCACAGGCCAATTTTGGAACACAGGCAGGCCAGAGTGTATTGGGTGTTTTTCCCTGGGAACAGCCCAGTGGGAGTGGTCTTCCCACTGGGCATGCTGGGGAAGGATACTTAATTGGCAGACAACATTTTCTCCGGCTCTCTTTGCCTCGTGGCCCGTCCATTTTCAGCCCCGGGATCGCGTTGGCCCAAGGCCGCAATTCTGCTAGATAGGCTCAGTTGTCTTGACTGGGGCCTGCACTTTAAAGGTGATCCTGTGCTGTCTGTCCTGCGGGAGGAAGCCACTCAATGGAGGAAACCAGGAGAGGACCAAGCAGAAGGCTGGTATCTCGGGAGAGGCCTGGTAACTTTATTGGAGGATGCACCGTATTCTATGATGCCTTACAGTGTTGCCGGGTCGGCTTAAAGGCTCTAAACCAGGGATATGCAATTAGCGGACCTCCAGCTGTTGTAAAACTACAAGTCCCATCATGCCTCTGCATCTGGGTGTCCTGCTTGTGGCTGTCGGAGTCTTGCTATGCCTCATGGGAATTGTAGTTCTGCAACAGCTGGAGGTCCGCTAATTGCATATCCCTGCTCTAAACTGTACGTCTGGAAATCCGGGTACTAAATCCTGTGGCAGAGGATTCTGGAACAGTTTGTCTCTACTTTGAAAGAAAGGTCTGTGGCAGAGACTGTATTCTTTTCTTTTTGTCCGTGCATCATCCCGGCTGCTGGGCCAGTGAGAGGGGCTTAGTCGGGTGAGCAATACCCACTCTGAGGAAAGTGGTGAGTGTGACTTTTGAAACTTGGAAAGTTCCCCAGTGATCTGCATCGTGTGCCTGAACCTTCCCCTGACCCTCCATCTCTCTACCTATACAAGTTTGTGTGAAATAAAAACCTGACAAAAAAGGGATTTACAACTTATGTAGACATTGAAGTTTCTTAGACTCTCATCTCATCCCCTAGACAACAAAGAGCGAGGTAACGTGCAAGGCCCAAATTTAAACCAGCAGCTCCTACAGGGGTAGTGCTACACTATAGTAAAGCATGGAGGTGGTAATATCCTGTTATGCTGTGTTTCTCTGCAGCAGGGACTGTAGCACTTGTCAGGATAGAAGAAAAAATGAATGGGGCACAATGCCATCAAATTCTCAAGGAAAATCTTCTGTCCTTTGCCATAAAAGTTCTCAATGGGAAGAAAGTTTACCTTCCAACATGAAAATGACCCAAAGCACACAGCAAAAATGACCACACAGTGGTTAAAGGAGAAAAATGTGAATGTCCGTACATGGCCCAGGTCAGAGCCCAGACTTAAACCCCATTGAAAATCTGTGGAATGACTTGAAGACTGCAGTCCACAAACAATCACCATCAAATTTAACTGAACTTGAGCAGTTCTGCAAAGAAGAGTGGCCAGATATTGAGTCTAGAGGTGCAAAGTTAGTAGAGACATATTCCAACAGACTAAAGTCTGTAATTAAAGCAAAATGTGGTCCAAAAGAATACTGACACAAGGGGGTGATCCTTTTTCTGATTTTTTACTTTTATATTTTTTTCTGACATGTTGGTGTTATATATCTTTCACTTGGATGTTATAAGTAAATACAGCTGGATAAAACAAAAACTGTGTCTGTCTTCATTTCAGGCTGCAAAGCAACAAAATGTTTTTGTTTTTTTCTATACCCACTTTATATGAAAATATTCTTGAAAAACGGCTCACTAGGGAACAATAAATGTGCATATTACACCAAAATGGCATTCAGGTAGAATCCTAACAAGATCTTAAAATATACTTTAGCTTGCCCTTTAGCTGTCCCGTGCCATTTGCTGTATTTCACATGTCCAGGTTCTCTTTTACACTCTAATTATAAGAGGATTATCCAGCGATTGTAACACTGATTAAAACGCAAAAAAAGGAAATTAGGTTCTATGAATGTGGTTGGTAAAGTTAGGCGTGTTGTAGCGGAGTGATAGTTTTCATTAATGACACATAAACAATGTACAGTGTGTGATTTGTTTGTGTAATTTGCTTTATATTCACACAGTTGTCTTCCCCAGATGGCAGAGTATGGGCTCAGATGGCGCGGCTGGAGCACGCTGCTGTTTTAATGTTATTTTGCTGGCAGGCATGAGCAGATCCATCCTCTGATCTCCCGTGTTGGAGGTATGGATATTCATCCTCTTCACTGATAACACAACCCCCCCCCCCCTCCCGTGACATGAAAAAGGGAGAGGTCCTGATAGATGCATCTTCTCCTGCAAGTGGAGGATCACAATATCATGATACCAGGAGAGAGACAGGCCTCGTACACACGACCAGTTTCCTCGGCAGAATTCAGCTTCCGACCGAGTTTCTGGCTGAATTCTGCCGAGGAAACTGGCCGTGTGTACACTTTCGGCCGAGGAAGCCGACGAGGAGCTCGGCGAGGAAATAGAGAACATGTTCTCTATTTCCTCGTTGTTCTATGGGAGAACTCGTCCCGCCGAGCTCCTCGGCGGCTTCAGTGCTGAACTGGCCGAGGAACTCGATGTGTTTGGCACGTCGAGTTCCTCGGCCGTGTGTACGAGGCTACAGTCTCTCGCTTTGACTTCTCTCTGCTTGTTAAAGGTCAGCCTCTTACAAGTTGATTTAATTTGTTTAGCAGTTACATCTTTTTTTGGTGGTGGTGAAATCAATATGGACAGGAGTGTGAAAGAAGAGACACTTGAAGCACGGTGACAGGGTGCTAGACAATGAAGCATTAAAGGAGGACTATAGTCTGGATTAACCGCTTGCCGAACGCCTCACGCACATTTACGTCGGCAGAATGGCATGGGCAGGCAAAGCAACGTAAATAGAGGTTGCTTAAAACCTGCCCCCTAGCGGGTGTGTGCGCCCACCGCAGTCTCTGTGACCGTGACCGTGGGACCCGCGGACTCAATGTCAGCCGGTGTCCCGTGATCGGGTCGCGGAACGGCAGAACGGGGGGATGCCTTTGTAAACAAGACATCTCCCTTTTCTGCCTAGTGACACAGCGCTGATCGTCTGCTCCCTCTCATCGGGAGCAGCGATCAGTGATGTGTCAAAGTAAGCCACACCCCCTAACAGTTAGAATCACTCCCTAGGACTCACTTAACCCCTTCCCCACCCCCTACTGGTTAACCCTTTCACTGCCAGTCACATTTATACAGTAATCAGTAAATTTTTATAGCACTGATCGCTGTATAAATGTGAATGGTCCCAAAATAGTGTCAAAAGTGTCCAATGTGACCGTCATAATGTTGAAGTCATGATAAAAATCGCAGACCGCCGCCATAACAAGAACAATTTTTTTTTATAAAAATGCCATAAAACTACCCCCTATTTTGTAGACGCTATAACTTTTGCCCAAACCAATCAGTATACACTTATTGCGATTTTTTTTACTAAACATATGTAGAAGAATACGTAACGGCCTAAACTGAAAAAAAAATGCATACAATGTCTGCAATAAAATAAACCTACCTGCTTTTTCTCAATCCTCTGCAGAATGCACATGAGGCTGCACATGCGCAGCTCCGTATACTGAAAACTGAAAATTGGCCTTTGCAGGAAGGGGGTGAAAGTGCCCGATATTGAAGTGATTGCAGAGTATTTCCACTTTTGCAGTCAAATTTGAGACTATAGGTTTGTTATGAGTTACCATTCACACAGCATACCTATATGTATATATTTTTGCATTTTTTTTTGCCTTTAGTTCCACTTTAAGGAGCTGATCATGTTCACCTTCAAATTCAATTTTCACTTATTATAGTGAATAGGGTGAAACAAAGCAAAAATTCAATTTGCTAAAATACCCAATTCTGCAAGGAGAAAAAACAGATTTACAGTACTGTATGTAAAAAAAACACACCCCCCTTGTCCCTAGTGGTCTGTCCTGTGTCATGCATGTCATTTTATATAATAAAAACGTTTCTTTCTCCCTGCAAACTGTAGATTGTCCATAGCAACCAAAAGTGTCCCTTTATGTCAAAAATAGTTTTAGATCAGCTAAAAAACAGCGATAATAAATTATAATCACTTGCAGAATTGTGCGATAGCGATTTGTGGGGAAATTCGTCCTAAAAAAAAAAAAAAATTACAGCAACAATTCTGCAGCTGAGCAAATTTCAGTGATTTTGATTTGATTACATTATTGAATAATTTTTATTATAATTATATTATTATTTGTTATAATTATTTATAATTATTTATTATATTATAATTTATAATTTTGTTTTTAAAAAAATGTCATACCCGGGATGCCTATTAGAATCTTGTTTGGTCAGATTTAAGTGAGTTATTTCTAAAAATTACAGGCCTACAATATAAAACGCCAAATTTCCTTGCAAATAATGGTACCGCTTTCAGCATGTTTTTTCTGAAAGAATCATACCGCCAGGGAGGTTAAAGGATTTGTAAAGGAAATTTTTTACTTATTTTTTTTAAATAACAAACATGTTATACTTACCACCACTGTGCAGTTCGTTTTGCACAGAGTGTCCCCGATCCACGTCTTCTAAGGTCCCTCGGCGGCTGTCTCGGTCCTCCCCGCAATTAGTCACCACAGTCATGCGAGAGCTCGCATGGTGGTCACTGGATGTGATTGACAGCAGCGCCAGCCAATGGCTGCGCTGCTCTCAATCCATCCATGCTAGCCAATCAGCGGTCAGGCTGAGCGGCGAAGAGAATATCGGGACTGCGTGGGACTTTCGAGGGGTCAGGTAAGTATAACGGCACTGGGGGGGGGGGGGCGGCAACATCAGATATTTTTTCACCTTAATGCATAGATTGCATTAAGGTGAAAAAACATTTTCCTTTACAACTCCTTTAATAAATAAGGTGAAGTTGGTCTAATCCAATCATGTGCAAGCAAAAATGCTGTTGTGTTTTTTTCTTTTGTCATTTCCTTGCACATGACTGGGAAGTCTTGGAATTTTCATGGTTCCACCTCATTCATACACATTATCTATGTTCAGGGCTTCTTACCCGCACCCACACTTCTGTCACATTAGGACAAGAAGGTGTGTCAGTGCAGCTGCTGCGTCCTAATAGACTTCAATAGGCTGCTTATTCGCAACACCTGGAGTCTAGACACGCTGCAAAAAATGGCCCATTCAAGGTATACGAGCCTCATCACCCCGGTGAACAAAGCCTAAAGCAGTAATTTTGACATTCACTAACCATTCATTGCAGGAGAATCTTCTCCTGCTTTATATACTGCTTACAGCTGACTTTCACCCTAAACCTGATCTCATCTTACCCTGCCTTCTTCCCCCCTCACTCTCCTCCAATTGGATATAAGTATTTATTAATTATTTCTTCAAAAGATTTAAAAAAAATATTTAAAGATTTAAGGTTTTTAAAGATTTGTTGCCTAGCCAGCTGCCAACCGGGCCATAGCCAAATGACGGCTAACTCTGGAAGGCCGTCATGTGGTGTCTTCTGGGGAATGTCTGTGACTGTCGGGGTCCTCTGGACCTGGCACATCACGGAACAGGGTAAAGAGCCAATGACAGAGGCCCTTTACCACATGATCGCTCTGTCCAATGGCGGAGCGATCAGTTGTCAACAGACCAGAGAATGTCTGGTTTAGCTCCTCCCCTCTCCTCGCATTGATCGGTACAGTGTGCAAAGAAGGGAAGGAGCTGGGTGCAGCAGAACTGTGGGCTGGATTTGAAGTGCCCACAGTGTTGATCTCTGCCCATTCCTGCCCATCCATGGCTCATCCATGTTCCATCCATGCTCCAGCCATGCCCAGCCATGCTCAGCCATGCCCAGCCATGTTCATCCATGCCCAGCCATGCTTATCCATGCTCATTCATGCCCAGCCATGCTTATTCATGCCCACCCATGCTCATCTATGCTCATCCATTCCCAGCCATGCTCATCCATGCTCCAGCCATGTCTAGCCATGCTCATCCATGCCCAGCCATGCTCATCCATGCTCCAGCCATGTCCAGCCATGCTCATCCATGCCCAGCCATGCCCAGTCATGCTCATCCATGCCCAGCCATGCCCAGCCATGCTCATCCATGATCATCCATGCCCAGCCATGCTTATCCATGCTCATCATTGCCCATCCATGCCCAGCCATGCTCATATTTTCCCTTCCATGGCTCATCTGTGCCGATCCATGGATCATCCGGGCCCAGCCATGGCTTATCCGTGCCCATCCACAGCTCATCCATGGCTCATCCGTGCTCATTTATGGCTCATTCATGCCTAATTCATGGCTCATTCATGCTCATCCATGCCACTTTAAAGCTCACCTGTGCCACATCCATGCCACATCATTGCTCATCCGTGCCACTAAAGTGCTCATCCGTGCCACATTCATACCACATCAGTACTCATCCATGCCACATCCATGCCACTAAAGTGCCCATCAGGACGACTACAGTGCCCATCAGTGTCTCACAAAAGTGTCATAGGTAGTCAAATTAAATGTGTAATTCATGCTCCTAGAACACCTGACAGTGCTCTCTGCATGTTGGGCCCCTGTATGTGGCCAGACTGTGTAAAAGTCCTGCACATGTGTTATAGTTATACTCAGGAGGAGTAGCAGAATATATTTTGGGGTGTACGTTTTGCTATGTACATGCTATGTGTTAGAAATATCATAAATATTGACCAACTGTGTGTAAAAAAAAAAGCATTTTCATTTTCTTTACAAATTTTTCAAAAACGTGTAAAAAAAATGACATGTTCAAAACTAATTATGCCTCATAGATTATACGCTGGGGTGTTTTCTTTACAAAATGGGGTAATTTTTTGTGTGTTTCCACATTCCTGGTGCTTCAGGGCCTTCAAAAGTGTAAGTAGGTAGGAAGAAATAAATGAATGTGTAATTGATGTTCCTAGAACAACTATTGGTGCTCCCTGCATGTTGGGCCTCTGTATGTGGCCAGGCTGTGAAGAAGTCTCACACATGTGGTATCGCCACACTCAGGAGGAATAGTAAAATGTATTTTAGGGTGTAATTTGAGGTACTGTATGCATATGCTGTGTGTGAGAAATGACTTGTTATTAGAAAAATTTTGTGAAAAAGAATTGCAAAAAATTGTGGGGGGAAAATTACAATTTCAAAAAAACTCACCATGCCTCATACTAAATACTTTGGAATGGCTAATTTCCAAACAGGAGTCATTTGGGAGGTATTTGTACTTTCCTATAAAATAAGGGGAAAGGATCCGCGCTTAGGAATAATATTAAGCTGCTGCCTCCCTGACAAGCCTCAAAGAGACCTGGAATTAGCAAAGGAATGGGGTTTAGGGATGTTGGCGCTGCTTAGGTTGGTTGGTGAATATCCACGAGATGTCCTGTGTATTGTAAGTTAATTGTAGGGAAACTTCAGAGTACTAGGAGAGACCAATGAGGATGAGTCTCCTAGACCTGTGCGTTATTATGGCCAAACGTCCAGGTGCTGTCCCCTGTTAATGCTTGTATTCAGCACTGGTGACCCAATGATCTGTTGGTTCTTCCAGTGGGAATATTACATTTATATCCAAAGGGTGGGAAGGTAGCCAATAATATTAAATCTCTGAGCTAGCAACACTATATAATTGATTCCAATGTGTAGCCTCACAATATGATGTGCGATGAGTACACAGATCCAGATAATGGGTACAAGATGTAAGACCTCCGCAATTGTTTAGAATAAAAAAGATTATTTTTTGCAATAAATGTGTAAGATGGTTAGGTGTTCCCCGTGACACCGTGCGTTATGTGATATTGCAATACTATACTGTGGTTTAGATAAATGATCAATAAATGAAAATAATTAAAGATGCATAGTCCAGGACCCTGTGCAGGTAGGCAAGGTACGTTGTGTTATAAAATCTCCCGTGAAAGTCTGCTCTTACCAAAGAGCGTGTATATAAAGGTAGGTATCTGGACAAAATATAAAATAGAGTAAAATAACACCAAAAATTGAGACCGACAGTAAGAGTCGTCGGGTAATAAGCAGAATTATGTGCAAAACATCAAAAAAAATGTTAAATGTGTGTGTGAAAAAATGTGTATATCTTATTGATATATATTAACTATATAGTGAAATTTCAAATAGTTTTGGAGAGAAGTATCAGAAAATAAATAAGTATAAAGATAAAAAATGATATACACCGTCCAGGCTAGACCATATATGAATGAAAAATAAATGAATAAATGGAAATAAACATTCCGGGAACCCTCATTGGGTGGTTGCTACAAGTTCTCCTAGTTGGTCAATGTCTCATGAGCTAATCAAAAAAAGGAAAACAAATGTGGAAACAATGTAGCACTGATGACAGAGTATATGTAGGAAAAATAGTGACTTCTTGTGATTTTCTTCCTGATGCTTTTTGGCGTGACTTTTGTGCTCCCCCTGTTGTATCCCCACTCACCAGATGTTGGCACCCCTCAGGGCAAAAGGCAATGGTGGTGGTACCTCGTCGTCAGTTGATACACTGGTTTTTAGTTGTATAGCATAGGAGAAATCCTTCTCACCTCTCCAGAGGGGGGGTGGGTAAATCCAATCAGCTTCCAGGTGTCCAGAGAATGGCAATCACAAAAGAAAAAAAGAAAGGATCCACATAGTGTGACACCGTAATTTGCTGTAAAAAGACCACTGTCTTTATTTAAAAAATATATCTATAAGTATCTTCTCTGCTGATTACAGATGGTTTAAACAAACCAAGCACCAATCCCAAACAGCATGGGTTAACTGCAGGTATCAACAGGGCATGGTTTTTATAACCGGATCCCAACGAAGATAAAAGAAAAAAAGTAAAAAAAGGGGACCGTTCAAGAAACAAAATTACATAAATTAAAAAGGTTAAAAAAATGTAATGAGCCACAAAGGCACAGTTAGCCCTATTATCCGTTTAAACTCACGAGCTAAGAGCGATGCCTGTGTCTCACAGTAGCCGCCTTGCAACAGCAAAGGCGTCCGTGGCTGTTGTACTTTCCTGGCTTGTTAGTGTCTCAAGAAAGGAGATAGGTCGTCAGTACATTGTTGTAATATTTTGGCCGATTTTTGTGGGATATTATATTATAAGTCCAAAATTGACCAGGCCAGATTTCAGTTGATATTTAGTACCTGTTAAAATAATTACATATTACACATATCAAAAGAGACTTGTCGATTGTCAATATGCAAAGATCCAGGATAAGTCTATTTTACACATCAAACCTGTACTCAGGTCACATTTGGTATCTGTAATCTAATTACACATATCAAAAGGGGTTAGTGGCCAAACAAGATTTACTACACTTATCAAAGGGGACAGATAATGACTCTGGTGTGCTCAGGCCACCTTTGTTATCTGTAATCTAATTACACATATCAGAGGAAGCTTGTTAGTATGCAAGAATTCAAATTAGGGCATGACTGGGGTCATTATCTGTCACTCTGAAAGACAGGATGTAGATCAAAGACGGCCAATCAAATTGCTCAGCCATTCAGTGGATAGGCAATATAATTCTGGAGGTCAGTCTTGTCACTCAGAATATTCTCTGTGTATTCTCTGAATATGAAGGCACAGGTCTAGGAAAAGATGGGACTCTGAATTATATACTCTGTTTGATTTGTATCGTCTGTAGACTTTGGACTTTGTTCTGTATTGGAAGTCAAATAAAATGCACTCTCTGGAGAACCTGGGGTATTGCTGCGGGACATAACTTATAGTCATCATACTAATAACTAAATATCAATTTTCCTAACCGGACTCCACTATATATGATATCACTACATACATCAGGTGTCATCAATTTTCAGATATCGGCACCATAGTTTGTAGACTCTATAACTTTTCCAAAGAACAAATAATATGCACTTATTTTGGTTATTTTTACCAAAGATATGTAGCAGTATACATTTTGGTCAAAAGAAATGTCCGGTTCAGCTCCTCCCCCTCTCCTCGCACCGATCGGTACAGTGTTCGAGGAGAGGAAGGAGCCGGGTGCAGCAGCACGGTGGGCTGGATCTGAAGTGCCCATAGCGCTGATCTCTGCCCATTCCTGCCCATCCATGTTCCAGCCATGCCGTAAGTACATCAGGTGTGATTAATTTTCAGTGATTGGCACCATAGTTTATAGACTCTATAACTTTCACAAAGACCAAATAATATGCACTTATTTGGTTTATTTTTACCAAATATATGTAGCAGTATAAATCTTGGCCAAAATTTATGGAGACATTTTTTTATTTTGTTTACAACATTTTCAGTCATTTATTCTGCAAAAAATAAAAAGTGGTGATCAACTACCACCAAAAGAAAGCTCTATATGTGTGGGGAAAAAAAGGGCAAAATGTCATATGGGTACAGTATTACATGACTGAGTAATTGTTATTTAAAATGTAAGAGCAGTGAAAGATGGAAATTGGTCTGGTTAAGAAGGGGGTTTAGGTGCCCAGTGTGCAAGTGGCTGGGAGAGAATGACGTTTGTTTCTCAACCCCCCCCGTCCCAACAGCCTTGCAGAACATTTGCGCACACGTGGCTTTCCTCATGCACAAGCAAAGGTATTACAGGTATTCAAGGAGCCCCAACACTTTGCCGCCTTTGCATATGAGGGGGGGGGGGGAATATTCTGCACATGTGCAGATGAGCTACAGCGCTATGTCAGAACCCGATGGCTGGCATATCAGCGTACGTGCTATAACATAGTGCAGCACTACCATAAAAATAAAAACGTGTAATTGTAACTTACTAATATCAACAGGTAAACAATGCGTAATATACAGTATATTAACCATATGCGAACCTCATAGCATGAACTATAAGATTTAATAAAATTAAATAAATGACCAGTTCACAATAAAAAATAAAAATAAATGAATCTCTGGTAAAATAAGATCCAATAAGTGAAAGTAGACAAGCCACAGTCCTATCACAAATATCCAAAGTCTTCAGTGATAATTAATCCCACCGATCAACAAAATGTTAGCTTGGAACCCACGTGAGGTATATACAGTAAAACCTTGGATTGCAAGCACAATTTGTTCCAGAAACATGCTTGTAATCCAAAGCACTTGTATATCAAAGCAAATTTCTCCATAAGAAATAATGGAAACTCAAATGATACCTTCAGTTTCATAGTCCATATAAAAAGATTATAGCAATGTGATAGGCTGTGCAACCATAAAATGCCCATCCACAAATGGAAGCCTGCCCAAGGGAATTAGAAGCAAAATCCAGTATGAACTACAGAGTATCAAAGAGAAGAAAGGCACCTCTAAGTGTAGCAATATGTTGCTAAATGTTGTACTTTTATTAAATGCAACCAAATTGCTACACTTAGAGGAGCCTCTCTTTTCTTTTATACTCGGCTGTGACATGACGCTACTTGTATATCAAGACATTGCTTGTATATCAAGTCAAAAATTATAAAAAAAAAATGCTTGTCTTGCAAAACGCTCTCAAACTAAGTTACTCTTAAACCAAAGTTTTACTGTAGTTGATTGCATAGATTGATTTATGATGACATATCAGCACATAAAACGATAAATGATTCCTGGAGGGGGATGAAGTGACCAAAAACAGGGGCTGAAGTTACTCTTTAAAGTGGGGGTTCTCCCTAAAAAAAAAATTTTTTATAGCATGTCATTCAGCATAGTAGCGCGAGCTACAGTATGCCTTTATATTTTTTTTTGGCGCCGTACTCACTGTTTAATCGCGTAGTAAAGTTTCAGACTCCCCGCGGGGAATGGGCGTTCCTATGCAGAGGGCTCGTGATTGACGGCCGGCTATGGCGCGTCACGCTTGACGAAAATAGCCGAAATAGGAGTTTGCTCTTCACGGCGCCTGCGCAGTCAGCTCCGATGTCTGTGCGCAGGCGCCGTTTAGCGCCGTGAAGAGCCAAGACCTACTCCGGCTATTTTCGTGAAGCGTGACGCGCCATAGCCGGCCGTCAATCACGAGCCCTCTGCATAGGAACGCCCATTCCCTGCGGGGAGTCTGAAACTTTACTACGCGATTAAACAGTGAGTACGGCGCCAACAAAATATATAAAGGCATACTGTAGCTCGCGCTACTATGCTGAATGACATGCTAGAAAGTGTTTTTTTAGGGTGAAACACCGCTTTAATTTAGTTGTATCTATTACAGGTGCTTATATAACGCCAACAATATACGCAGAGCTTTACATATATATACATTCACATCAGTCCCTGCCCTCAAGTAGCTTATACTCTATGGTCCCTAACTCACAATTATACATACACATATATTAGGGCCAATTTAGACAGGAGACAATTAACCTACCAGTATGTCTTTGGAATATGGGAAGAAACCAGAGTACCAGGAGGAAACCCAGGAAGAACATGCAAACTCCAGGCATGTAGTGACATGCTTGGGATTCAAACTGACAACCCTAGTGCCTTCAGGCAGAAGTGCTACCCACTTAGCCACTGTGCTTCCCCAAATAAACGTAACTCCCTAAATACACCATCCAGGCAAAAAACATAGGGCCAAATCCTCAAAAGGGATACGCAGGCGGATCTGCTGTTCCGCCTGCGTATCCCTGTGCCTATCTTTGGAACTGATCCTCAGAAGCAGTTTTCCAAAGATAGGCAGAAGATCCGACATCTGTAAGAGACTTACACTGTCGGATCTTAGGATGCAGTACCGCATCCGCCGCTGGGGGCATTTCGCGTGAAAATGCCGCTTCGCGTATGCAAATGAGGACTTACGGAGATCCACAAAGCTTTTCAGCTTTGTTTTTTCTCCGTAAGTTTACGTTTGCATGCGTAAAATTAGGGCTGCTTTTACAAGGTGTAAACTGTTTACACCTTGTAAAAACAGACCTTTTTTTCGATTGCCACAATTTTTTTTTAAATTAGATTTTTTTTTTTTCGCCGTATCTTTTTTTTAACCCGTCGCAACTTTTTAACCCGGCGCGATCCTCAAAACTCGGCGTATCGTAAAAACACGCGATGCACGTCGGGAAAAATGACGTCACGGGCATGCGCAGTACGTCCGGCGCGGGAGCGCGCCTAATTTAAATGGGAATCGCCCATTTGTATTAGGAACGCCTTGCGCCGGACGGAGTTAAGTTGCACTGCCGAAAATTTACAGGTAAGTGCTTTGAGGATCGGCACCTAACTTGGGAGATTTGCGGCAGTGTAACTTAACTCGGAAAAGTTAAGTTAAGCCCGTTTTTTGAGGATTTGGCCCATACTCCCTAAATAAAGAAAAAAATTACAGTAAATTTGTGTTTTGATTAAATATTTTACCTGAAAAATTGGCTTCCCCTAAATTATATTGCTCATCCCTACTTACTTCTCTGACATATTGCCGAAACTGAAATTTTCTTCACCTTGCTTTCATTTAATACCATTATTCAATGTCCAGTGCACATTTGGTTAAAATAAAGATCAACTACTGTACAATTCTCCCATGTAAAACATACAATAACGATGGATAGATTTTATCTCCTAAATTTGCTGACCTTTTTTTTGGTTCCTCTTTAAATTGGTTTTCATGTACAACTTTAAAGTTTCTGTGTCAAAAAAAAAAGGATTCTAATTTATGTAGCTGTATCATTTTTACCTTTTTTGTTATAACGAGAATGGTTTGACATGATGTCTCTTTTTTCGGTGTAATGAATAGTGCATCTTTAATTGCGCCCTAGTCAAACGTTTGCCCTGTAAGGGTACACATTCTGCACATTTAAAAAATTAATCTCAGCATTTATTTAATAATCCATCATACAGTTACCTAATTTAATTCAAAGTGAAGTTCTTTGTCCTGAAAATACTTAGCATGAAACCTTTAGAAAAAAGTCAATTAACTAAGTTATTCACTGATTCCTGGACACCAATATATTTCATTACAATTTTGTGTAATTTTGATTGAATAATATGACATGTTTTCTTAATAAGTAACAAAGGTAAAATATAAATAGTAAAGTACACACAAGGGCTAACATGAATCCAACGGTTAGTTTAAATCTGAACTCTAGGCAAACAGCTAAATATACAGATGAAATACATATACAGTACAGTAAAACCTTGGATTGCGAGCATAATTCGTTCCAAAAACATGCTTGTAATCCAAAGCACTTGTATATCAAAGCGAATTTCCCCATAAGAAATAATGGGAACTCAGATGGTTCGTTCCACTACCATTTATTCATAAGTCCTTCAGTTTATAGTCCATATACAAAGATTATAGCAATGTGATAAGTTGTGTAACCATAAAATGTCCATCCACAAATGGAAGACTCCACAAGATGATTAGAAGCAAAATCCAGCAGGAGCTACAGAGTATAAAAGAGAAGAAATGCGCCTCTAAGTGTAGCAATATGGTTACATTTAATGAAGGTACAACATTTAGCAATTCACACGGTTGATGATTAAAAGAGGCACATCTATGTATGCAGGCACCCGGGGTAAAGCAATCCACATAGACCATCCCTGCACCACCGGCTCTCACCGATGTCAGTCTGCAATCGTGACCGGAAGACTACCCTGCAGTAGAGCGATCTGAAAGCGAGGCTTGAAGCACTCATGGAGTGCAGCGTGGAAGGAATGACGTAGATAGCGGTGAGGAGAATGGTCTATGTGGACAGCTTTACCCTGGATTCCTGCATACTTAGATGTACCGTATATACTCAAGTATAAGCTGACCAGAGTATAAGCCGAGGTACCTAATTTTACCACAAAAAAATGGGAAAACGTATTGACTCAAGTATAAGCCTAGGGTGAGGGTCAACAATGCCCATTTGCATGCCTCACTGTGCCCATTGCAACCTCACTGTGCCCAACCTCACTGTGCCTGTTGCAACCTCACTGTGCCAACCTCACTGTGCCCATTGCAACCTCCCTGTGCCCATTGCAACCTCACTGTGCCCATCCTCACTGTGCCCATTGCAGCCACACTGTGCCCGAGTCAGTGTACCTGAATTTGACAGGCTGCGGGCGTCCATTCATTGTTTAAAAGTCACGGTCTCCTCCTGGTCCCTTCCATGATAGGCGTTTCTCAACAGACACAGTTCAGCCTATCACGGACGGTCTCTCATCCTCGGACTCAGTTTCCCAGCAGACACTGTGTTCAGTGTTCCATCAATCACGGACGTCCTCTTGTCTGAGGATGAAAAGATGTCTGTGATTGGCGGAACACTGAACACAGTGTCTGCTGGGAAACTGAGTCCGAGGATGAGAGAAGGTTTGTGATAGGCGGAACTGTGTCTGCTGAGAAACGCCTATTACGGAAGGGACCAGGAGGAGACCGCGACTTTTAAACAACGGACGCCCGCAGCCTGTCAATAATTTTAGGTACACTGACTCGAGTATAAGCCGAGGGGGGTATTTTCAGCCTTAAAAAAAGGGCTGAAAAATGTGGCTTATACTCGAGTATATACGGTACCTCTTTTAATCATCAACCATGTGAGTTTGCTAAATTTTTTACCTTCATGAAATGTAACCATATTACTACACTTAGAGGCGCCTCTCTTTTATACTAGGTTGTGATATGACGCTACTTGTATATCAAGACATAGCTTGTATATTAAGTCAAAATGTATTTAAAAATGTAGCTTGTCTTGCAAAATGCTCTCAAACCAAGTTTGAAGCAGTAAACACAGGAGTGCCAAGGGGATCCTCATATGCCAGGAAATGCACTGCTATTTTTAGGAGGATTTCCTGACAAACGGTAAATCTTTAAGAAACGAACAAGGGCGCACACACCGCTGCAGGCAAGAAAAGGACACACCCGGTTTAAGGTGCTAAGCCAGGCTCACCACCAATTGCAGTTATAAAGAAAAATAATTGATTTCACACTTCAATCCAAAGGATGCTTCTGAGGTTCTCTTTATTGTCATGAGCCAGACAAACTTGCAAAGATTACAGTTGACGTGTTTCACACGAGTAAACCGTGCTTGTTCACATGGTAAATCTTTAAGGGTCCAGCTCAGGCACATTTCTACATGTGACCTATCATGTAGCACATCTTCATATTTTGAGCTTGGGTCCTCTTTTAAGGATTTTAATTTTAGTCCATCCGGTTCTGAGATTTTCACAGCTCCGCCACACCATACTGCTCTTTCTGGCAGGGGAGGAGACCCTTTTTTCTGCTCTAGTTAATTAACACTTTCCTGCCTCCTCCTTACCCCTAAGCTGCGACTGAACAATAAAAAGAGAAGCAGCAGAATAGGAGAGGACTGGAAGCCTCTTGCCTTTGGGGAAGGTAGTAGGATGGAGAATGATATGTGAAAGGAGGCGCTTATTGGTGTACCAATTTTGTGTGTACAATGTTGATATAAATTCGATTAGTATTAACATCCTGTGACAAAAAAAAATATTATTATATATTAAATTATATTAAATTATATATTAAATTAGTGTCCAGTGAGGCAACCAATGCCAAACCAAAAATATATAGTCCCAACTTGTGTCAGATAAAACAAAGATAAATGCTTCAAATCCAATGGGGAAAAAAACAACCACCAACAACAAATCTTGCTGTGCTTGATGATATCTCCAAAATCAGGTAATGTGACTTTAATCCTTCACCGTGTTACTCGTAGGTACGACACCCAAAGTGCACAGGTAATTGTAGTGTGCTTACCAGATTGTGTGGACCTCTTTAATAAAAAAACGCTTATGCAGGATGATGCCTGCACACATATCAATAGACAGGTGTAAAATGCGAAGACCTTTTTCCTCCAGTAAGTTAAAAATGAGACATGTAACAGAAAGATACTTCCATAGTGCAATTTGTTTTGTTGTAAAAATAGAATAAAAAACATAGGCCGATTGGCCGCTTACATTAAAAAGTGCCCATCCCAGCACTGGGGCTGCAGGCTTATCAGTGGTGGCACAAGTTCCTCCACCTCCGTGTCGGCGTGCGTTCCAGCATCAGCTGCTCACTCTATCCAGGAAACCAGATGGGACATAAGGCATAGAGCACGTGGCCAGGCTACGCCGCAGACGTACGTCTCGTTGGATAACGTCTTCAGGGGGGCGTGCCTGGTCACTGGATGTCACGTATTTTAAATCTATGCGGAAGGGAGGAGTGTTTTGATAGACAAAATGGTTTGCCAATCGGAAAGCAGCCACAGTCCCGAGTTGGGCAGTACAATAACCACATTAATTACATTTGTTATTCCACTCCATATTAAAAATACTATTAATACATATCGAGATACATCTAGGACTCAATTGGATACGGTCCCAAGGTAATTGGAGCTAGTGGGATGGAGAACCCAAGATTCTAGTTCTTTCATTGTAGGGACAGATTTATGTGGCTAAAAAATTTGTACCCGCAAAAGTAGACCATAGTACAGCATTGGTTGGTGAGCAAGGGTTGTGGGGAAGAGGCCCTTTTCTTCATCAACATAGGGTCAAGTTGCTATGCAAGAAGGGTCTTCCCTGTCAAGGTATTCTCCCCATGTTGAGGGCATGTGACCTGGTATGGATCCTTGTTTTTTTGGGTAGGATAAAATCCATACCAGACCTGGAGGGTTTTAAGTAATATCACTAATTGACTGAGTACAAATTAAATAATTATATCTTATGGCACAGTAAGAATGGTATAATTTATTTTTAGAGACATTCACTGCTGCCAAAAGATTTATAGGGACAGTCGAATTGGGGCATCCAAGAAGAGACATGCAGCACTGGCAGGCACACCTCCCAACTTTCTGAGATGGGAATGAGGAACACCTATCAGCAAAAGTATGCAGGCATAGGGCACACCCCTTGCCACGCCCCCTTAAAGGAGAATTGTACAAAAAAATATAACATTGGTTAAACCCACAACTGCTTTTTTACCATTACTATTCCTTATATTATCTTTTGGAGTTTACAAATGCAGAAATTAAAAAATCAGATGAAAGGTTTAGCACTGGGAAACACTTTTTGATAGCTAAAAATTGCATTTCCTATACAACTATATAGATCAGACCAAAATGAGGGACAAATGAGAAGAATGAGGGACAGAGGGACATTGCTCCAAATCAGGGACAGTCCCTCGAAATCAGGGACAGTTGGGAGGTAAGCTGGCAGGTTCAATCTTTTTTATGAAGTTAATAATTAAGCCTTATTTAACTAAAATAATGACAATAAAATTAACTATATATTTGGAATGTTTGATAATTTGATCATTAATCCCTTAACATAGCACCCTTCGGGCCCTTTATGCAGGTTTTAATGGTTTTAATGCCAGTGAAGTGTCGCAGCTTCTGTATCACATAACTGCTGTGATTGGCTCTCATAGCGGTCCCATGATTGGGAGTCCATCTTGCTGGCTACCAATCAGAAGCATTGACTAAGAGCTGACGGTGTCTTTGTGCTGAGAGTTCGGTCAGTGAGCTTGCTCTCAGCGCAAAGACTTTTATCACTGTGGATGCATATGTGCAGCGACTGGGCATTAAAGATTGTCTTTCTTACCAATGCATATATATTTGTAATGTGGTCGGCAGATTAATTTGGCGGTCACTCACTTGCACTTTATAGAACTTTCTAAAAAAGGACTGTGAAAATTAGTTGAATATGTAATTTACAATAGACATGCGCACACTGAAATATTTTGCTTCAGAATTTTGTTTTCATCTGAAAAATAAATTTATTTAGTTACCCCCGAAATTCGTTTTTATTTATTTTGTTTCGTTAAAAAATGCATTCGTCTGAAAATCTGAATTAATTAAGGTCGAATCTGTCATTAAAGGCTTATGGTGTCTGCAAGTGCTCAAACATTTTTCACGCAAGTTATTAGTGTTATTTTATACTTATATACTGAATAAATTCCTAAGCTGTTTAAAGGATTGGCTTGACGTTTCTCTCTTTTGTTCAAAGTGATCGGGTTCCCAAACCCACACCAAAAGCAGCCTTGCTCCCTTTACAGCCTTCATTTAGAGACTTTTTTAGAGACAATTTTTTAGGGGTTCATCCCCCAGAACTTTCAATTCACTCACCATTCACATGGTTGCACCTTCATGTATCAGCATGCAGATGCATGCCTTTCCCATGTCAAAGTATTTTATTGATTAACCACTTGCCGCCCGCCAATGACATATTGACGGCGGCAAAGTGGTTGTAGAATCCTGACCGAACGTCATATGACGTCCTCAGGATTCTGAGCCGCTGCGCGCCCCCGGGGGCGCGCATCGCGGCGATCGTTGTTGCGGGGTGTCAGTCTGACACCCCGCAACACCGATCTCGGTAAAGAGTCTCTCACGGAGACTCTTTACCACGTGATCAGCCGTGTCGAATCACGGCTGATCACGATGTAAACAGGAAGAGCCGTCGATGGCTCTTCCTCACTCGCGTCTGACAGACGCGAGTAGAGGAGAGCCGATCGGCGGCTCTCCTGACAGGGGGGGGGTCGCGCTGATTGTTTATCAGCGCAGCCCCCCTCGGATCGCCACATGGACCACCAGGGAAGCCCACCCTGGACCACCAGGGAAGGGCAGGAAGAAAAAAAACGGGGCAAAAAAAAAAGTCTAAAAAAAAAAAAGTTTGAAAAAAAAAAAAAAAAGTTTGAAAAAAAAAAAAAAAGTTTGAAAAAAAAAAAAAAAAGTTTGAAAAAAAAAATAAGTCTGGAAAAAAAATAAAGATGCCAATCAGTGCCCACAAATGGGCACTGACTGGCAACAAAAGGAAAACAGTGCCGCCCAACAGTGTCCATCAGTGCCGCCCCACAGTGTCCATCAGTGCCGCCCCACAGTGTCCATCAGTGCCACCCCACAGTGTCCATCAGTGCCACCCCACAGTGCCCATTTGTGCCACCCCACAGTGCCCATTTGTGCCACCCCACAGTGCCCATCAGTGCCGCCCATGAGTGCCCATCAGTGCCACCCATGAGTGCCCATCAATGCCGCCCATGTGCCCATCAGTGACGCCCATGTGCCCATCAGTGACGCCCATGTGCCCATCAGTGACGCCTATGAGTGCCCATCAGTGCCGCATATCAGCGCCCATCAGTGCCGCATACCAGCGCCGCCAATCAGTACCACCTCATCTGTGCCCGTCAGTACTACCTCATCGATGTCCATCAGTGCCATCTCATCTGTGCCCATCAGTGCCGCCATATCAGTGCCCATAATTGAAAGAGAAAACTTACTTATTTACAAAAAAAATTACAGAAAAAAATTAAAACGTAATTTTTTTTCTAAATTTCCAGTCTTTTTTTAGTTGTTGCGCAAAAAAAAAATCGCAGAGGTGATCAAATACCACCAAAAGAAAGCTCTATTTGTGGGGAAAAAAGGACGCCAATTTTGTTTGGGTACAGTGTAGCACGACCGCGCAATTACCATTCAAAGTGCGACAGTGCTGAAAGCTGAAAATTGGCTTGGGCGGGAAGGTGTATACGTGCCCTGTATGGAAGTGGTTAAACAAGAAAGTAAATTACCGTATTTATAGGCATATAACACGCACAGGCGTATAACATGCACCCTAACTTGAGGGAAGTTTCAGGAAAAAAAACATTCCACGGCCCCCTGCGTATAACACGCAGGCACAGTTTATCCTCTATTTTCAGGGTAAAAAAGTGAGTGTTCTCAGGGTCATGGCCATGAAAAGCTTTTTAACCTTAAGGCCCCGTACACACGACCGGATTATCCGATGAAAACGGTCCACCGGACCGTTTCCATCGGACATGTCCGCTGCCGGTTTTTGGTCTGATGGCTGTACACACCATCAGACCAAAATCCCTGCGGAAAACAAACGCGGTGACGTGTTGCGACGTGGCCGCGCGGCCCTGGAATGTTCAATGCTTCAACGCATGCGTCGCATGCGAGGGATGGCGGTCGGACGTGTCCGGTGAGTCTGTACAGACGACCGAACACGTCTGATGGACAGGTTTCCAGCGGACAGATTTCTTAGCATGCTAAGAAATTTTTATCCGCTGGAAACTGTCCGATCCGCCGGACAATTGTCCGCTCGGGCCTACACACGACCGGATCTGTCCGCTGGAACTGATCCGTCGGACCAGTTCCAGCGGATAGATCCGGTCGTGTGTACGGGGCCTAAGAAAATTGTTGATACTAGATAGCGTTGGCGGTGCATCCATAAAGGATGCAGGAGCGCCACCCCCTTTCAATCTGGATTCCGACCAGGAAGAGGTCCTGAAATCGCCTTGACCAAAGTCCAGGATGATCTACTCTGGGCCCTGGACAGAAATTAGGCTTCGGCCTTGGTATTGCTGGATCTGTCGGCAGCATTCGATACCATCGATCGTTCTAGACTGCTTGATCGATTAGGGACTGTGGCAGGCATTGATGGTATAGCATTGGCATGGATGACCTCATTTCTGCTGGACAGGGTTCAGAGAGTAAGGCTGGGACTGCACTGCTCTTCTGATAGTCCCCTGTTCTGTGGAGTCCCTCAAGGGTCGGCGTTATCGCCGCTCCTGTTCAACATCTATCTGAGGCCTCTGCTATATATCATCCGCCGCCACAACCTATCTTTTCATGTCTACGCTGACGACACCCAGTTCTACATTCCTCTGCCCAGGGATGGGGGGGCACAGATAACTCTGCCTGGAGGAAATTCAAGCCTGGATGGGGGCCAATTATCTTATGCTCAATGGCTCCAAGACTGAGTGCATGGTTTTATGCAATCAGCCATGGTCGGGCGGTTTCCCTACCTGGCCGGACTCGTTTTCATCGGTCCCAGTGCCAGTCACCCAGGTCAGGGATTTGGGAATCATCTTGGACGAGAGATTGACGCTACGACCACAGGTAAACCAGGTGGTGAGTTCTTGTCACTTCCACTTGAAACTCCTGAGGTCGACTTTTCGCTTCATTGAAGAATCGCATAAGATCTCCATGGTCAATGCCATTATTGGAAGTCGATTAGATTATTGTAATGCTTTGTACCTGGGTTTACCTAATAACATCATGCACAAATTACAGCTTATTCAGAATGCCGCTGCGAGGCTACTCACGGGTGTTGGTCGTCGTGACCACATCACGCCATCGCTGAGAGCCCTGCATTGGCTACCCGTGAAGGAACGGGTTCTGTTTAAGACTGGATGCATGGTGCACAGGGCTACCCATGGCAAGGGGCCAGTGTACCTGCAGGAAAAATTCACCAAGTATGTGCCCAACCGTACCTTAAGGTCGGCTAATTTGGAAACTTTGGTGATTCCTAAATTTCGTAAGAAAAAATGCGGAGGGAGGACGAGTGCGGTCCAGGGAGCACAGTTTTGGAACTCCCTGCCTCTAAAATTAAGGCTTGAGAATGATCTTTTTAAGTTCAGGAAGCTTTTAAAAACTGAGCTTTTCAGTCTAGCCTATGGAATTACATAGGTTTTTATAGTTCTTTGATCTGCTACTATTTTAAATTTGATCTGTTCCGCTGCCTGTGTTTTTTTGGTTGTTGCTGTATTGTTGTTCTCGGCGCATCGAGGCCTACGGGTAACTGACTGCGTTTTGTACTTTTTTTGTACTTTTAAGAATTTTAATAAATAAATAAATAAATAAATAAAATTGTTGATACTAGATAGCGTTGGCGGTGCATCCATAAAGGATGCAGGAGCGCCACCCCCTCTCTCCTGTCACCTATCACCAATAGATAGATTTATGCATTGCATGAATCTAGTTATTGTCGCTGCTGCCGCCCTCTATTCAGGTGTCCGGCCCCTTGTCGGGCGAAGGGCATCTATATTACAGCTGCGTTTTTTTGGAAGCGCCTGATTAGAGCCATGGGCTCTAATAGGCGTCCTGATTAGAGCCATAGGCTCCAAAATGCTTCCAAGTTGGTGAACAGCGGGCACAATGCTGTGTGTTCGCTGTTTACTCAGTGTTGTGTTAGGGAAGCGAATAAATTGCTTTCCTAACACTGACCGCCTCTCAGCCAATCAGGTGCTCGGGTCTGGTTTCCTGTCACCTGATTGGCTGAAGCGACAGGCGCTGTGATTGGATCCCTATCAGGCATCCAATCATAGGAGAGGACGGGAAGAGGACTCGGAGCGTGGAGGACAGCGCCGTGACCCGAGACGTGTAAGTGCCAGGCAGCAATTGATGGGGCACACTGGCGGCAATTGATGGGGCACACTGGCAGTAATTGATGGGGCACACTGGCAGCAATTAATGGGGCACACTGGCAGAAATTGATGGGGCACACTGGCAGTAATTGATGGGGCACACTGGCAGCAATTGATGGGCACAGTGGTGGTAATTGATGGGTACACTGGCAGTAATTGATGGGTACAGTAGCTGCGTTTGATGGCATAGTGGCAGCAATTTATGGGTACAGTGGCTGTGTTTGATGGGCACAGTGGCTGCAATTGATTTTTTTTTATTTATTTGTTTGTGCCCACAAAAAATTTTGAGCACCAGCCGCCACTGCTAGATAGTGTAGTAAGTCAAGAGTGTTCCACTGTAGACCAGTCATAGGAACTGTGTACTGTTCTGCTTGGATCGCATGGCTGAATCCTAAATTTGACAATAAAGCTGAGTGGGAGGCCAAACATCTGCCTCATGCTTGGACACGATATGAAACCATGCTTGTCTCATTCCTGTTTATGCAAATCTTTGATATTGCTAGTCTAGTTTCAGAGTATCTGCAAACATATGGATTAGATATTTTACAAGGACGTGGAGAGCTGCTGGTGACGTCATCCGCTCGCGGCCGCAGAGCGGAGACACAACGACAGACACGCTGTTTACATTCATCTGTTTGTGAGTGTTTTTACTTTTGCTTTACCTAATAAATCGTAAGATTTTATGCTATGGAGGCTTCCCTTTTGTCATTTGAGAGTCATCTTTAACCCATGAGCCGTGTTGTATGGGAGTGGACCAGCAAGCTGCCGTATTTGGAAATATTTACATAGAGGCTTTACTATAAGCCCTCCAAAGGTAAGGGGCTGGAACACACTATTCTCCAGACACTGTGGGGAGCCTGAAGGTGATTCTATACAAGCACGATTGCACGTTCAGCATCAACCACTCAAGTTTTTTAATGGATTCTTTTGGAGCACTAATTGCACTTCTATATTTATTACATTTTCACTGATTTATTTATTTATTTTTATTGATCGAAAGATCTTTTAAAAAGAACATTGTTTTGGCACGGATTGTGCACTGGACACTTTTTTGAAACACTGCACTATTATTATTGATCATTATCTGATTTTCTTGTGATCTGCACATTATTTATTTATTTTTTTGTTCATGCCCACTTGTGCATGCTACTTCTTTTGGACAATTTGTGGACTATTTTGTGGACATTTTTATTGAATCATGTTGCACCATGCACTTTTTGATTGAAGCACTTTTTGGATGTCACTATCTTCCATTATTGTGATCACTGTTCTTAATTATTTACATTGTGCTGTGATTGGCACAATTGTTGTTTCTTTATCTATTATTATTTACCACTCTTATGACTTACCACATTTGATTCTCAAATGTTGGGTGGTCATTCTTTGGACACTATTTTGAGTGGAACACTTTTAGACCCACAGTCGGGGGTGGATTGATGTTTTTTACCCTCACATATTTTGGATTGTCATATATTTTTATTAGGTAATTTTATTGGGCAAGCGCTACTACACCCACCCTGATATTCATAGATATTTTACAGTCATGGCGAATGGTGGAAACTGCCAAAGACCAAATTATGATGCTTAGAGATTAATTTTCATCTGCTGTGGTAGAATCATTTATCACAAGGGCAAGCAGTATCCTTCTGGAGCATTCTAGTAATGCTGTCATTGAAATCCATTTACCTGGGAAAAGCCTCAGAAGAAACAAAAACTGCCTGGAGAATCATACAGGATGAACCTGTTTCTAACCTCCTTGAATGGGTACAATATTTCCAATGTCAATGATGAGGTGAATATAAGCTTGAAAGAAAAAAATCCTGGAAACTTCTATCCATGCTATGATAAAAAAGAGACATTCCAAGCCTTTTTCTGACACTTGATGCTTACAAGTTAAAATCAGTGGGCCAGATTCACAGGCGAGATACGCCGGAGTATCCACTGATTTTCAAATTTTCCGCGTCGTATCTTAATTTGTGATTCACAAACAAGATACAACGGCTTTTGGCTAAGATCCGACAGGCTTACGGCTTCGTACGCCTTCAGATCTTAGGCTGCAATACTTCGGCCACCGCTGGGTGGAGTTCGCGTCGTTTTCCTGCGTCGGGTATGCAAATGAGCTTTTACGGCGATCCACAACGGTTTTCGCGTTAGTTACGTCGTCGCTAGTAATTTTTTCCCGTCGCAAAGTTAAGCCTGCTTTTACATGGCTTAACTCTAGACGAGCCATGTTAAAGTATGGCCGTCGTTCCCGCGTCGAATTTCAATTTTTTTTTTTTTTGCGTAAGACGTCCGGGAATAAGAAAGTACGTTACGCACGTTGCCGTTCAAAAAAATGACGTCACTTCGCGCAAAGCACGGCGGGAATTTCAAAACGGAGCATGCGCAGTACGTCCGATGCATTGCCACGAAATGAGATTTGCCATCGGATGAGATGGTCCGCCTCCATCACATCCTATTGGCTCACTCCTGTCACTTGACATATTTAAACGTCAAGTATCGACGCGAACATCAGTCTCAGCTAGGCTATCATAGGGAGAGGATCTCCTCTCCCTGTGATAGCTGAAGCTGCACGGAGCTGGTGCACGGAGCTATTTGCGTAGTGCTGCGCCTGCGCACTACTACTTTACCTGCACCCGATGCTCTACTTTCTGTTCCCCGTTCCCTGAGCCTTAACGGGGGACGGGGAGTAGAGCTGTGGGCGCGGGGTGTAGTTAGCACTGGCGGGAGGCACGCTGACAGCGCTATTGGGCATTGGGATCCCGATAGCGCTGTGGATCTATCGCGCTCGCGGGGAGGCATGACAGTGCTTGGGTGGAACTCCTCTTTAAAAATCTCCATTTCAACATTTGATTGGTTAGTATTGGAGCAGACTAACAATATTCACTCATAATACCATTCTGAAGGTCCGTCTTACAGTGCCGAATCTTCAGAGCCCGTGCTAGAAACGGCAGCTCCCATGAGCATGCGCAGAAGTGATGTCATCGCGGCTCCAGCCACTCATGTAGACGGAGGCTGCAAACCAGGAAGGAAGACCGGGGGGGAGATGTCACCCCTCTAAGCGGATGACATCTAAGGGGGCTTTGATCTAAGGTACGTTTCTCATAATGTGCTAGTATTTCTCATAATGTGCTAGTTATAGGACACACATTTAACCCCTTGTTTGCCCCCTAGTGTTAACCCCTTCCTTGCCAAAGATATTTATAGAGTAATCAGTGGCTATTTTTAGCTCATATCGCTTTATACATGTCAATGGTCCCAAAAAGTGTCAAAAGTGCCCACCGCAATGTCGCAGCTCGCTAAAAATCGCTGATCACCTCAATTATTAGTAAAAAAAAAACACAGAGATGATCAAATACCACTAAAATAAAGCTCTATTTGTGGGGAAAAAAGGACATACATTTTGTTTGGGTAAAATGTCGCAAGACCAGGCAATTGTCAGTTAAAGTGACGCAGTGCCATATTGCAAAAAATGGCCTGGTCATTAGGGGGGTAGATCATTCCAGTCCTTAAGTGGTTAAAGGAATTGTTCATTTTGGAATGTTTCACTTTAAACCTTATTAAAAAGAACTACTCTGAGCTGAATGCAGCATTGGTACTTGTACCAGCTGGCAGTGCTCAGCACCCCATGCCCTATGTTTGACAATCACTTTCCTTTTATCCTTGAAGAGGGATGGAATTGATTTTCAAGATTCATCTGTCATAGGCTTCAACGGATTTATGGTTGTGTTCACCTAACCTGCGCATCAAACCAAAGCAGATTCACTCTTTAAGATGAAAAAAAAAATAATCAGCTGCACTCCAATCTCAGCTCTTCTTGCTGTTCTTATTTATCAATAAGCAAAGTGACTTCATACGTCATGTGTCCACCCAAAAACCAACCTTCCTTGATATGCTACACTGCTCCTAGCTTGCTTACAAGAAAAGGAGAAGCCAGGAGTGGCAAAATACATCAAAGAAGGTTGGTTTTTGGTTTGAGACATGATGTATGCTGTCACTTTGCTGATAGGTACTATAAATTAACACAGCAAGAAGAGGGCTGCATGAGTGCTGCCGGCACTGGGGAGCTACAGTTCATTGAGGGAACCATGAATGCCAACATGTACTGTGGCGTACTGAAGCAGAGCATGATCCCCTCCCTTTGGAGACTGGACCGCACCTCCAAGACACCTCCAAGACAACCACTGCCTTGCTAAAGAAGCTGAGGGTAAAGGTGATGGACTGGCCAGGCATGTCTCCAGACCTAAACCCTGTTGAGCATCTGTGGGGCATCCTCAAACGGAAAGTGGAGGAGCGCAAGGTCTCTAACATCCACCAGCTCCATCATGTCATCATGGAGGAGTGGAAGAGGACTCCAGTGGCAACCTGCGAAGCTCTGGTAAACTCCATGCCCAAGAGGGTTAAGGCAGTGCTGGAAAATAATGGTGGCCACACCATGTTGCCAGCGGTTTAGATATTAATGGCTGTGTGTTGAGTTATTTTGAGGGGACAGCAAATGTACACTGTTATACAAGCTGTACACTCACTACTTTACATTGTAGCAAAGTGTAATTTCTTCAGTGTTGTCACATAAAAGGATATAGAAAAAAATTAAAAAAATGTGAGGGGTGTACTTTAAAGCGGAGGTCCAGTAAAAAAAAAAAAAAAATTAAAAGTCAGCAGCACCTAACACTGTAGCTGCTGACTTTTAATAAGGACACTTACCTGTCCTATTCGCCAGCGATGTCGGCCCCCGCCGAGGCCGATCCTCGATCCTGGCAGCTCCAGGCACCGCCATCGACAGTAAGGGAAACAGGCAGTGAAGCCCTGCGGCTTCACTGCCCGTTTCCTACTGCGCATGCGCAGTAGGAGGAGGAAAAGGATCCACCGCGGAGGATGAAGAGGCAGATTCGGGACTTCCGCATAGCAACAGCTATTTCGGGTAAGTAAAAAAAAATATATTTTTCATTTTATTTATTTTTTATTTATTTTTTGAGTTTTGGAGTAAAAACAAATTTCAGGGTGGAACTCCACTTTAAGGTGACCAGATTTTTAAAATGAAATCTGGGGACATATTTTTTTTTTTACTAGTAATGGCAGCAATCAGCGACTCTCTGCCCATCACCACCCGCCTCGGGTCTTACTCTATGGGCCCTGGCTATTACTGGGTGGGGATGGAGATCACTCTGCCAGGGAAGGCAAGGAGATAAGCAGGCAGGAGGCTGGCCAGGACTTGAGCCAAGGCAGAAGAACATGCAAGCGGAGCTGAATAGGCATGCACCCGAAACGGATGAAATATTCCCTCCACTCCGACAGCACATGATCGTCAGAAAGGGGCTCAGATAATGAAAACAAATACACCCCCGAAGCTAGTAGGAGTGGCGGGGGTGTGTAATTTAGATTTTTTTTTTTTACTGCACTGACTGTCCTTGAAATTGCCCCAGCCCCTGTTCAAATCCAATCCAGGGACATAACCGGGGACAGACTTTGTCCAGGGACAGTGCCCTCAATCTGGGGACTTTCCGCGGAAACCGAGGATGTCTGGTCACCCTAGTGTACTCACTTTTGTGAGATACTGTAGATCAGACCAAAATGAGGGACACATGAGGGGAAAAGAAGGATAGAGGGATTTTTGACTGTTGGAAGCTATGAAGCACTGTCTTGTACCAGCTGAAGAAACCATGATCTAATAGGCCGAGAGCCCATTTAGCCCGAGTGGGGCTTCTTTATAGCCAGGAGGCAGTAGTTTTGCGTTGAATACCATGTGATGCTAAAATAGAAACACGGTCTCTTTTAAAATTGGCCTGTGTGTTTCCAGGCTTAGGCACATGTCTTTTTCCTTAGAGTAAATACAACCTTCCTTGCAGCAAATGGCAAATGAGCTCATTAGATCTCATTTGTGTATTACAGCAAGACCAAATTATTTAACAGCTAAGACATAACCATCATTTGTTATTGTTACTTCACGGTATAAGTGATTTTAAGATTATTATTATTTAGCCTGTCTTTCAATATTTCAAGCAATGCATTTTTACAGTTATTGTCGCACTCCAGTTGTGCCAATGTGGTTTCCTGGGAGCCGCAGACGCATTTAGCGCGTGTGGAAGAGGGCAAAGCATGTCAGACATTGTTGCAATGACCCGATGGCTGCTCTGAGCCATCCAAGGACAAAAACAAAGAGATGTTCAACACACTATTCATAATGCGTTATTGTTCATTAATTTATCTTATCTGGTGCAGAGTGAGGTAAACGGAATCTTCTACAGCATATTAGATACTTAATACCTCCGAGGGTACATATTTCTTTCATTTGAACACAGTCACAATTTGCATAGGAGGTACATAATAAAACTGAAAAATATGGCATAGCTCTATAGTTCTCCACAGCTATAATTGAAAAAGAGAAAATAAATTAGCTTCTTGTGATTTAGGGTCTGAAAAAAAATAAAAATGAAAAAAAAAATTCTAACCCTGGCTGATAAAGAAAAGACTATCCTTTACCTATCAGCGTGCCAACTGGATTTCCCAATCTCCCCGGCAAACATTATTTAAGACATATGTGTAAAAAGTAATTTGCATTATAAATTGAGTCAGTAAAGGCGAATGTATCATCCCATTGAAAATGGAATAGAGAGTTCACAGTATTATTTGTAAGGGAACAGACAAGTACGTGGATGGCTTTATATAATATTTTGACTCTGTTTTTTTTTTTTTCTCTGTTGTTCTACTAAAGAGTTATATATTCCTTTAAATTTTTACTTTAGCAGCACACCAGAAGTCACCATCATTTATAAATCTGTAATGAATGAATACAATAGATCGCTGACATGCATTGTATTTCTTATATTTTTTTTTTTTTTAACGGATGCAAAAATAATGCAATGGTAATAGAAACAATATTGCTAACCTATATTATGTAGGTAGAAAAATGCTTACACTAAATCGCATTGTGGTTCACAAGTAACTATATATACAGAAGTATTAAATTGTATCTAAAGTCAAACATTTTTTTGTTAAACAAAGATCAGGCCTGATAAATATTAGGCCTCATGTACACTGCTGCTGGTAAACGGATGTTTTTGTTTTTTTATAGCTGCCCCTGAACTCTCCTCAATGTTATCCAATGGTGTATTTAGATTCTGTGTTGCCCTAGGCCTGACTAAACTCGTGCACCCCCTAATTTAAATATGACCTGCCCCTTCCTGTCAAGACCACACCCATTTCTGTTTAAGACCTACCTGGTCATCTGTAAACCACACCCCTTTCCTCTTTAGGCTCCACCTCGTCCTCTCTGTACATCAAAAGTGGGTACCAAGTGCCTACTTGTAAGCTCCTTGAGGGCAGGGACCGATGTGAATGTACAATGCAGGCCTCAAAATTTCAAGTCATAAGCCACTAGCCAGGCCTTAAGAGTTACTCACCACCACTTGACTCCACCCAACCCCTACCCTACCCCGCCCCAAAACACACTCTCGTAAATTATCTCATGAGATGACACTGTAAGGTCCCTTTCACATGCGGTCGATCTGTTTTGACAGACTCCGCTAGCTCAGCGGGGCTCGCTCCATGGATCCCCTCTGAGCAGACGGATGACAGGTGCGTCTCCGCTCACTGTGCAGAGACGGACCTGTCAGAGCCCCGCTCTCTTCTATGGGGAGATTGGATGTCACCTGGTGTGGTAAAACATGGTGTCACCCCCCCCCCCAGTCCCTAGGATCAGTAATGCATAATGGCCGACAGGCCCTCTTACCAGACCCAGCGAAACAGCAGCAGTGATCCCTCCGGCTGGATGTTTGCTCACCCTGTGTTGAGTAGCGCTCTCTCTGGTGGTGCTGGGCAGCGTAGCACTCTCTCTGGTGGTGCTGGGCAGCGTAGAGCTCTCTCTGGTGGTGCTGGGCAGTGTGGCTCTCTATGGTGGTGCTGGGCAGCGTGGTGCTCTCTCTAATGGTGCTGGGCAGCGTGGTGCTCTTTCTGGTGGTGCTGGGCTGCTCTCACTCCCTCAGCTTGTTCCTGGGATCTCTCTCTCTCTCTCTTCCCTCAGCAGAATCCCTCTGGAGGACAATGGACCACCAATCTTCTGGGATTATGTACAACAAAATCATCCAGCGCTAGATGGGTTAATGGGGAAAGTAGTCTAGCAATAGGCAGCAGAACATAGACATAAATAGTTTGTTCAATGATAAGCATATAAACCAATTCTGTTCAATACAAGAGGAGATGGGGAGAAATGAAAGGGAAAGTAAATGGCTTAATCTTCTGGGACTACATGTCCCATGATGGTCCACAAGTCTTTTGATTAGCTTCCACTGTGGCCAATGGGGAGGGGAAACAAATGGGCAGAAAGGTGGGTGGCAAATCTGAAGAGAGCCCTCTCTCTTATCCTGTGCGGTTGACAGGAAAAGAGAGAGGGTGAGCAGGGAAACCGTCCGACGGCCCGCCTCTCCCCTGTCACAGTGCCAGTACCTTCAGCCTTCAGCTGAGTAGCAGCGCGCTGTCACCACTTCACAGCTTGGGGGGGCTCGACAGCACCCGCTTCCAGGATGGTGTTACCGGGTGCGTTCCGCGCCCCCCATATAGCGACGTCTGCCTGGGGGTTTCCCACATCCTCCTCGCTCTAGTCCACTGGTCACAGACAGACCCACCGTGTAAAGATGACAGTGGAGGAGGGTAGGTGGAGCATTATGCTCAGCCAGTTGCATGGCCAGTCACTGGCTGCTGTATGGGGGTGCTAGTCCCTCCCCTAACAAGTCTTGCGCTACAGCAAGCCGCCGGCTGCCGGGATTGTATATGTGCGAGAGGCGGCTGTGCCAGGAAAGACTCGGAGGATGGGCTGGGGGACTTTTTTCGCTGCCCCTGCAAAGTGCCGCCCTAGGCCTGGGTCTTGTCGGCCTAGGCCAAGAGACTACACTGATGTTATCTTATCAGTACATGTACACAGGGTCGTTTATAGTCGTTTCCAAGCAGTTGAGTTTAGAAGCATTTCTTTTAAAGTAAAAAAATGCGTTTTGAAACGGTAAATGCCTGCAACAGCTTGTAAATGTGTATAAACGTGGTAAGTCGCGTTTAGCCATGTTTCATTTACAGACGTTTTTAATTGACATTTTTGACTATTTAAAAAAAAATGCTTCTAAACGCAAATGCGGCTCAACATGGCATGTAAACGCAGCAAAAACTGACGTTTTTAAATGTCAGTTACTATCTGTCAAGGTAAATCATTCAGGGGAGGTTTCAAAACGTCCCGTGTCCCGTCTGCCTTTATTTTTTGGTAGCAACAGAGTTGCTTAAAGTTTATTAGCAGCAAGGAAAAATAAGGATGTTTAGCCCAGTTACTAATACAAGCCAATCACATTCCACCTATCGTCAGTTTGCAGCAGTCAGAACAATAAAAGCTACATTTCGGATTGGCTGCTGGGAAAAAAAACTGCATATTGCACATTAAATGATTCCCTACTCACTAATAAGGATGAGCTCCAGCATGTTCGCATGGCACACGTGCAGAGCCCGCCAGGAAGTCTGCACAGCGCTGCGCTAATCACAGCCAGGGAGACATTTCCCGATCTCTGCAGCCGAGCATCGGGAAATGTCTCCCTGGCTGTGATTAGCGCAGCGCCGTGCAGACTTCCTGGCGGGCTCTGCACATGTACCATGCAAACACGCTGGAGCTCATCCTTACTCACTAACTAAAGAATAGTTTGGCTTTAGACTTAAGATATACTTAAAGTGTACCTTCTACCCCCCCCCCCCCGACTAAGGCTGTGTGCACTTACGCTACCCTTCACAATTTAAATTGTCTCTTTAGGTAATTTTTTTACTTTAGGCCTGGCCCTGCCCACTCGCCTCCATTCCTGCCTAGATAAGATTAACATGTCTCTGGAATTCCATGTTACATATTTCAGGGGGCTTCAGTATTAGCGACTCACAGTGGTCAGTGGATGGGGCTGCAGTTGTCATTGTAATCTGCCTTCTGAATAGACATGTGCATTAGTTTGCGTCCGAATGCATTTTCGTCCGAATTTCAGGTATTTTTGTTATCGTTTTAACAAACGATAACGAAAGCACAGAAAACGAAATCCGAAAGATCCGACATTAACAAATGCTTTATTTTCGTTTTCGTTGCGGTCCAATGTGCCTAACCCTAACTCTATTAGTCCAATATTATTCTACATAGAAAGAAAAGATTCGACATAGAGAGAAAAGATTCGACATAGAGACATGTGATTCTGTCGAATATTTTTTTTTTTTCTTAGAACATTCGACAGACACCATAAGCCTTCAATGACAGATTCGACATAGAGAGACATGAAGATTCGACATAGAGAGACATGAAGAGTCAAAAAAATTGTTTTATTTTTTTTGGGAACATTCGACAGACACCATAAGCCTTCAATGACAGAAATTCGACATAGAGAGACATGAAGATTCGACATAGAGAGACATGAAGATTCGACATAGAGAGACATAGAGTCAATTTTTTTTAAGATTCTGTCGAATCTTCTTCTTCTTCTTTTTTTTTAGAACATTCGACAGACACCATAAGCCTTCAATGACAGATTCGACCTTAATTTGGATTTTCAGACGAATGCATTTTTTTTAACGAAAAACGAAATAAATAAAAACGAATTTCGGGAGTAACTAAATAAATGTATTTTTCGGACGAAAACGAAATTCCGAAACAAAATATTTCAGTGTGCACATGTCTACTTCTGAACCCAGAAGAGGCAGCTGACTTCCTGTGATTGAGATAGCCAATGACTCACTTTTCAGAGAGCATTTGACAAGCAGTGAGTTTATTCCCTTGAACCCTGCACTAAAGAGCTGCAACCACTTGCATCACACACAGCTGTGGGGCTTTTGCAGAGCGGCCTCATTCACCTGAATGGCTCACACTTTGCTTGGATTATGGCTGCTGAAACGATAGGGCCTATAATTCCTGTCGAGGCAGTGAAGCAAAGCATTGTGGTCATGGCATGTGTACTTTCCTGGTCGTTGCCTCTGCAGATGAATAGGGGGCAGTTGGTTAGTGGTAAAAATTCAACTCAAACACAGAGTTTTACCATCCATTTAAGTATATCTAAAGTAAAAATATATATTTTTTCAATTTTGGATAGAGTAGGTCAGGAGTAGGCAACCTCGACCCTTCAGCTGTGGTGAAACTACAAATTCCATTATGCCTCTGCCTCTAGGAGTCATGCCTGTGATTGTTAGGGTCTTGCAATGTCTAATGGGACTTGTAGTTTCAAAACAGCTGGAGGGACGAAGTTGCTTACCTACCCCTGGAGTAGGTAATGGTTAAAACCCGCAATCAAAAGAAACCAAGGGTCGCATTCTCAATTCTAACCACCATTAAAACTCATGGAGGAATGAATTTACCGGACATTAAGAATTATAATTATGCATCCATTTTAGATCAGATGAAGTATTGGTTCTCCCCCCAGAAAGATAAGCTATGGCTGAATATAGAACAAGAATATACTAAAAACTCTGACCCTAGCAATAGCCAATGCCATACTTCCTAAAGTAATCACTCCCAATCTACTAAGTATTAAAGGCTACAATATTTGCTTGGAAACACATACTTTCTAAAACTAGACATTTAGTAAAAAAATCCTAAATATGTCTCCCTACAGAAGTTATTAACTATTGTAGAATTCGGTTGTCAGTAGACGAATGAATCAAACAGGGTTACCATTTACATGTAAATCTACCCTTGAATTATAAGAATGTTATTATGAGTAAGCTTGGAAAGTGTAAACTTTTAAAGGATTCCAAAACTGATAACAGGGTTGCTCACAGACTATGCTGTATGACTAACCATGTGTTATGGCCAACAGGGAATAGAGTCCTCCCCGGAGCCAGGCTGCATTTCTTGGAAGAAGTGGAACTGTTGGGAGGACAGGACACCTGTCTATACAGAGTCACCGAGCCAGCAGTACATAGAACTCCACAATAGCTGTTAAACTTCTATACCAACGGGGGCGAGTCCAAACGCGATAGGGAGATGTGCTGTGGTGGAACTCCGCTATCCCCGCAATAATCCACAGCCATCCGGAGCTTTCCCTTCCACCAAAGCTACCCAGGTCATCCATCCCTGGCCCTGGGCACCCCCTGAACTACCCGGTACCTTTTTTTTGCTTCCAGGGCGACACAGGCTCTGGTATCAGACCTGCTGCAGGCTCCAGCTCCAGGTGTGCGGCCGCCCATCTTGAGGCCTCCTCGGCCACTGTAATCCACAGCCATCCGGAGTCAACCTGTCCCCCTGCAGCATCCAGACTAGCCATCCCAGGGCACACCCGGTACAGCCAGGTACCAGTGTCGGGCGTCCCATGCGGCCGCTGGCCCCGATGTCCGGCCCGAGGAGTATGGCTGCCATCTTGAGGCCTACGAGGCCTCCACATCCTCCAATCTCGAGTGCCGCGACCCGTTGCGCAAGTGATGGTCCGGTCCTGGTGCACCCCAGACGGCGTCCTCGGCCAGGGGGTTCGGCACACAGGCTGCTGCAAGGCTGCTTGGGAGGTTGAGCTGTGATCGGCGCAGCCGGAGCACAGGTAGGAGGCAGCCATCTCATTACAGCTTGGGCCCACCAGTGACTTCTTTCCCCCCCTGTGCCTGTACCAGACCCCACAGACCCTCAAAATCACCCTGTTCGCTAGAGGGGGGGACCCAGGCTGGTGTTTAGAGGGGCACCAAATCCAGCATAGGCCCTAGTGGCGGCTGAGACCCTTGTCCCTACATCCACGTGTGGTAGCCATCTTGCTACACCCAGCAGAAAAGAGGCTGGAGCTGCTTAACCCTCACAGGCCTGACCTGCATCCCTCAGGGACGCTATAAATGCCCAGCCATCTAGTCTGTCCACAAATGGAAAAAGAAAATATGGACAGCCGCACTCCAAAAAACCTTGATGGTTGTCTTTATTTAAAAAAGGAAAAATGAACTACAAGTCACAGCACACAACACGGGAGTAAAACAGCTGACGCGTTTCACACTATAAATTAGTGCTTAATCACAGCTATGATTAAGCACTAATTTATAGTGTGAAACACATCAGCTGTTTTACTCCCGTGTTGTGTGCTGTGACTTGTAGTGCATTTTTCCTTTTTTAAATAAAGACAACCATCAAGGTTTTTTGGAGTGCGGCTGTCCATATTTTCTTTTTCCATTTGTTGCCTTGTGCATTGCCAGCACCCTTGATCTTCTGAGACCATACTGATATTCCTAACACAATCCACCTGGAGCAGTAACTTTCTTTCTATCTAGTCCGTCCACCTTGGCTCTTATTAAAGGTCCCCCCTACCACTGCAGAGAGAGCTACGCCCCGCATCAAATCCAGGATCGGCCATTTTGCTACACCTCGCAGAATCTTTCTTTCAGGCCCCAATTTCCTGTGTGCCTGGTCTCTATCTTAATCAGTCCCCATACCCTCCTCATCAGGTGACATGAAATCCCATAGAAAATTTGGAGTGGGATTAGGCATACATTATGTGCTAAAAGACACAATCGCAATCAAGAGGGGATGCATGTGACGTGCGATGCGGTTCATCATCTCTATTTAAAAAGCTACAATGGTCTAAACCTATACTGCAAGGAATAATTGCTTCATATATATATATTTTTTTTTCTCTCTTAAGCATCCCTGCAGTTCACTCTAGTGCATGCCGTCGGGCAAGAAGGTGTAAAATCGCCGTGCGCAGCAGCACTCTTTGATCACATATCCACTGCGCAATAAAGAGCGGAAGAAGATGGCTAAAAAAAACACCAGTACAACGCCGGTGCAATCTTCTATAGATGCCAATGGCCATCCACAGGAATCTGCATCTGTACAAATTAACAGCGAGTTCTCCTCGCAGATTTGGACTTGTGGACAAAATACAATGTGAACTCCAAAAAACAACAAGCACTCTCACACAAGAAATAGCAAGCCTAGGAGGACGCACTGATATTTTAGAAACCAAACACAATGAACTATCACTTGCGCATCAACGATCTTAGAAAGGACTTTGAACTTTTAGCTGAAAATCACTCATGCTTACAATCTCAAGTTGAAGATTTAGACGATCGAAACCGGAGGAACAACCTAAGAATTTGTGGTATTCCAGAGTCTGTCATTGAACTGATGCTAGCAGTTTCAAAACTGTTCCACAATCTCCTTCCTGAATTACCTCCATCCTCATTTGCCTGCGACAGAAATCATAGGGCCTTGGGCCCTAAACCACCCCCAGACAAACCTTCACGTGACATCATCCTGTGCATGAAAGATTTCATCACAAAAGAAAGCATATTAAGAGCAGCTAGAAATATGCATAACATAGATTTGGATGGCACCAAAATTCAAGTATTTCCAGATATCTCACAGGCTACCTTGGAAAGGAGATGCAAAATGAAGGAGATAACTTCAGTATTACAATTAGCTCATATTAGATACCGTTGGGGTTTTAAATTAACAGTGCCTCACAATGGCACCACCTACACAGTCTACACAGTCTTCAACGCCTCAGAGGGTAAGGATCTCCTTGTGGAGTTGGCCTTTTAGATCCGGGTACGGTTGCAAGACCTCCTTCCTCTCCTCACACTTTACCTATCTGGGTCACCCCAGCCACGCTTCGTGAACAAAGAAGATGGCGTCCATCATTCAGAAATTTGGACGCATGAAGAAAGAAATTACTCACACTTAAGTCCGAAAGTTTTCTCCTCCTCTTTAGGAAACCCTCCCCCCCCCATTTTTTCCCCAGACAGTAAGGATCAAAATACTGTTTTAAAAGTTTTACAAGTTGTGGTTTGTTTTTTTCCTTTTTTTTCCCCTCGGGAAGGGAAGGAGCAAGTTTTGAAGTTTGATTGACTGTGCTTAGTATACAGCCGTTATGCTTCTTTAAAATGTATTGAGTTGGTATACCATAGCTCTTTATATATGAACTTGTATATTTAAAATTTTCTCCCCTTTTTTTTCTCTTTCCTCTGGTTATTTTATCTACTAATGTTTTCAACATATGTTTCAATATGCACTTATTTTTCTGTTTATAGAATCCTCGCTGAGGCTAATCCGCTCTGCCTCCGCTAGTTTGTCCCCCTACTCACAAAGCACTCCAAAAGCATGGTTCAGCTAATTAAAACCCTTATGCGACTGATCCTGCTATCTTTTGTTCTGGTAGTGGAGATTCCATCTGTGAGTAATGGAAATTATTGTCCACATCTATATTATTTTCGGTCAGGTAGTGCTTCTCACCCTGACCCCCAAGTTACGAACAATAGTTCCCAGAATTACATTAAATTACTCTGTTTTTACAAAATTCTGAAAAGGTCGAACAAACACTCTCTATCTTAATGCAGTATGATGGAGCGGCGTTGTGCATTGTTGCACTGTTATTTTCTATAAGTTTATCATTTCTAGTGTTCTACTATTCAGGTACCCTATTCTCTAAGGTTCTCAAGTACAAGTACAATTTGTTATGTGACATTGAAAGGTCTTCAAGAAAATACCTATGCGGGACACTAATGTATGTGTTGATATATAATATACATGAAGATACACATGGCAATACAGTGATCATCAGTCTTTCCTCTATCTCAGGTAATTTTTCATTTTTAAGGTTAATGGTGATAACCAAATTACTAACCCCACACAGATTTTGCTATAAACTCAACCCAGACCCTATAACTTATTGCTACAACCTCATAATGATCATCGCTCTTTAATACCAAAACAACGGGTCTTAGGGTGATTTCTCATAATACCCAGGGCATTAATTCACCTCACAAGAGAAAGAAAGCTTTTCGCAACTACAAAAGATTAGAGGCAGATATCATTTTAATGCAAGAAACTCACTTTGCAGCAGACAAACATGCCAATTTTTTTTATGAAAGCTAAAGCCAGTTTTATTGCACTACTTACAACACAAATCTAGAGGTGCCGCTTTATTTATTAGGAATTCAGTGGTTTTTGAGGTTCAGAATGTATTTAAAGACCCAGACAGTCATTATTTAATCCTGAAAGGTTTAATTAAGGGATGTACTATCACTCAAACTTTTTCAACACATTTTTTGATACTTTAGACAATTATCACTCAACACATTTAATTGTGGGCTGTGACTATAATCTAGCTGCACATTCAGCTCTAGACAGAAGCAAGTCTGTCCCATCCTCAAAAGCTTTCCCCAAATCTTTGAACAGATCATTATTTAATCATCAATTAGTAGACACTTGGAGAGCCCACAACATTGGAACCAAATCCTACACATTTTACTCTCACCCGCACAACAGTTTCGCTCGTCTTGATTACATCTTCTGCACCACTATCCTACTTGCCAATTCCTCCAAGGCAGATATCCATGCATGTCTGATCACCACATAGTCTCCTTTAACACCTCACAAGTAGGTCTAGCTAACACAAAACACACATGGCGAATAAACGATTCCCTACTTACAGACCCTTCAAGCAACCAAAATATTCTATCTCACCTTGAGCAATACTTTGCACATAACGTAACACCAGATATGTCCCCTACAACTATATGGATGGCACATAAAGCGGTAATGAGAGGCTATCTGATAAAAATTGCCTTAATTAAAAACAAATCCAAACTTATGGATATTAGGTCTCTTACGAATGATCTGGACCATCTATACCACAGAAACAACCATAACCCATCTAGTGATTTACTTAAACAAATTCAGGAGAAACACACTACTTTAGATATGTTATTAACTTCAGACACCGAAAAAGCCCTCAGATGGTCCAAAGCTAGATTCTTACTCAATAGCAATTCATACTCCACCATGTTTGCTAGAAAACTAAATCAATCTACAAAACCACCCCACATTTACAAATTAAGGAACTCATCTGGACATATTGGGGGTTATTTACGAAAGACAAATCCACTTTGCACTTCAAGTTTACTTGAAAGTGCACTTGTAAGTGCAGTTGCTGTAGATCACTGTAGATCTGAGGGGAAGCTCTGAAATTAGGGGAAGCTTTGCTGATTTTATCATCCAATCATGTGCAAGCAAAAATGCTGATTTTTATTTTACTTGCATGTCCCCCTCATTTCTACAGCGACTGCACATGAAAGTGCACTTTCAGTGCACTTGTATGCACTGAAAGTGCACTTTCACTACAATAACTTGTAGTGCAAAGTGGATTTGCCTTTTCGTAAATAACCCCCATGGTGTCCCATCCCAAAGAAGTTATGGAATTGTTTGTGGACTTCTATAAAACTCTAATTTCCTCACCACAACCATCTCCCAAACAGTCGTCTCTAGATTGGCTCAACAATATTACATTATTCACTCTTACTAGGGAACAAATTGAATCTCTTAATGCCCCCCGTACAGATATAGAAGTTAACAGAATCATTGGAACATTAAAAATATCCACAGCCCCTGGCCTAGACGGCTATTCCACATCTTACTATAAAAAATTTGCCTCTACTATTACCCCACACCTTACAAAATTGTATAATAATATACTACAGGGTGGCCAATTCCCATCTGAGATGCTTTTAGCTAACATGTCCCTACTTCCCAAACCAAATAAAGACCACTCCACCCCTCAAAACTACCGCCCCATATCAGTTATCAACAACGACTTAAAAATATTTGGCTGTATTTTGGCAGACAGATTATCTGCTGTTATCTCCCCATTAGTTTATCCTGATCAAACAGGCTTCATTCCAAACAGACAAATAACAGATAACATACGACTGACCACAAACATCATTCAAGACTTTAACATACATGCTAAATCCACACTACTTCTCAGTCTTGATATACACAAAGCTTTCAATAGCGTTTGCTGGTCATATCTTGACACCCTTCTCCCAAAGTATGGCATCAATAATGAATTCCTACATGACTTCAAGGCTCTATATCACAACCCACAAACACGTATCAAACTCCCAGGCAACAACTCTGAGGCCCCATACACACGAGAGAATTTATCCGCGGATACGGTCCAGCGGACCGTTTCCACGGATAAATCCTCTCAAAGATTTCCGCAGATTTCTATGCGATGGAGTGTACACACCATCGCTTTAAATTCCGCGCGGAAATCCTCTGGCGATAGCGTGTCGCGCCGTCGCCGCGATTATGACTGTTTTTCTGACCAAAGGCACCAGACAGGGTTGCCCCCTCTCCCCCCCACTCTTTGCCCTGGCAATAGAGCCCCTTGCCTGCGATATCAGAAACAATACAGATATTAAAGGATATGTTAAAGCAGTGTTTCCCAACTCCAGTCCTCAAGGCACACCAACAGGTCATGTTTTCAGGCTTTCCATTATTTTGCACAGGTGATTTGATCAGTTTCACTGCCTTAGTAATTACCACAGCCGTTTCATCTGAGGGAAATCCTGAAAACATGACCTGTTGGTGTGCCTTGAGGACTGGAGTTGGGAAACACTGTGTTAAAGGATCCAAAGAATACAAGCTGAGTCTCTATGCGGATGACGTCCTTCTGTTTATACACCTTCGTATAAAATGTTATACCAAACAAACTATCCTCCCTTATTTAACTGTATCAAAAATCTATTTAAACTTTGGTCATCTTACCAGATCTCATTCTCGGGCAGAATAGGGGCCGTTAAAATGATGATATTACCCAAACGTTTGTTCTTTTTTAGAGCACTTCCTATTATCCTACCTAAAAAAAACATTAGAATCTTTACAGAGGGAGACCAACAAATTCATTTGGCAAAACAAGAAACCCAGATTTAGTTACTCAGTTATGTTCAGACCCCAAATAAAAGGAGGCCTCAGCATTCCAAACCTTTGGCTTTATTATTTATCTGCCAAATTTACCCAATTAGCCCAATGGAATGCCCCCTCAAGCCAAATCCCTTGGCTCCGGTTCGAAGAAGATTCTGTCTTACCCTAAAATTTACAAGGACTTCTCTGGTCTAAGTCCATTCCACCACAGAAAATTAGATCCTTAAACCTTATCGTTACTCACACCCTTCAACTATGGATCAGACAGGTCTCTAATTTCAAATTATCCTCTGACACCCCTCCCCTGGCTTCCTTCCTAGGTGACCCTCCCTCGTTTTCCCCCCCTAGATATAGCCCAAGATCATCACAACTTACTTACGAATTGGAGGTCATATAACCTAACACATTTAAAATCGCTCTCCCACAACAATTCATTACTCAATTTCACCAGTTTACAACCAAAATATGATCTCTCACCTACTGAACTAATGAACTATACAAAAATAAGACAATTCTATGAAAAATACTACTCACTTACACTCCTTACACTCCACCCCCCCCCCCTATACACAATTTGAACAAATTTGTATCTCTCCCCCTCGGGATAGGGGTCTAATCTCTAGAATATATAAAAGCCTAAATGAGACCAACATGCCTGAGAAATCACATCCCATGCTACAATGGGAATCAGATTTAAATACCTCATTTACTCCTGACCAATGGGATACTATTTTTTCAAATCTCCATAAATGTACTAAAACAACCTCGATCAGAGAATCAGCCATCAAATTGCATTATAGGTGGTATCTTACCCCTGCTAAACTTAATTTATTTTATCCCTCACTATCCCCACTCTGCTTTAGGGACTGTCCCTCCCAGGGAACGCTTTTACGTATTTTGGGGGATTGTCCTTATATAAAAAACACCTGGGATAAGTCTAGCACTATAATAGATAAAATATCCGGTAGAAAGATTTCTCTTACACCCCAAATATGCCTTCTATTCTCCTCTATACAAGATATCCCAATGACTAGCACTAGACTAATCCACACATTCCTCAGCTCCGTTCACTTGGCCATAGCCTTTAATTGGCGCTCCACTACGATACCCTGGCCACAAATTCTCAACCGCATGACGAACATTAAACTTTCTGAGAGAATTCACCACATGTTATATGATTCTATGCCCCTTTATCAAAATAAATGGATTCTATGGGATACTGCCTCTCTGGTTTGGAATATTTTGCCCCTTCTTCTTGACATATGTACTACTCTTGCTGTTGATGTTACCTATATGCACACCTGTACCATAATTGAAATTTTGCTATACTTTGACCTTTTCTATAATAAAATCTATCGTTTGTAAACAAAAAAAAACTTCTATTCCAACTTCTTGACAACAAAAGAGAGTGCAACCACCACTCTCTGGGGATTGGCCGCTGGGAGATGAGGTGCTATTAAAGGGGTTGTAAAAGTTTGTTTTTTATTTTCTAAATAGGTTCCTTTAAGCTAGTGCATTGTTGGTTCACTTACCTTTTCCTTTGATTTCCCTTCTAAATGTTTTTTTTTATTTGTCTGAATTTCTCACTTCCTGTTCCTCCTCAGTAAACTTGCCCCCATCATCCATGGGGGTTAGTCAGCCGTAACAGCTTACTGAGGTGGAACAGGAAGTGAGAAATTCAGATAAAGAAAACAAATAAAAAAAAACATTTATAAGGGAAATTGAAGGAAAAGGTTAGTGAACCAACAATGCACTGACTTAAAGGAACCTATTTAGAAAATAAAAAACAAACCTTTACAACCCCTTTAAAGGTAGAAGAATTTAGTGGCCGTGACTGTCAGTGGGACAGGAACACTGTGCATCCCCCAGCTGCTGTTAAAGAAGATGTAGAATACGGGGCAACAACGCCTCCCATATGGGTGAAAACATCAGGGCCACCAAGGCAGCTACATGCAGAAGGACACCGGCCACATTGCTGAATGACCAAGTCAAGTAACTCACTTTAATAAAATAACACAAAGAAGTTCACCACTATGGATCTGCTACTCACCCCTTGCCCAGCACCAAACTTTACCAAATCGCAAAACAGCACCAAGCCTGATGATGACTGGATTGTTAGCATGGGCATCGTGCTGTCCATCATTGTCCTGGTCATTGTGTCTGGAAATATCATGATGATCACAGCTATATCCAAGTTCCAGAGACTTCAGACAGTCAAAACTAGTACATCACCTCCTTAGCCTGCGTGGACGTAATTAAGTAAATGAATCATACAGAAGGGCGCCCCTCTAGAAAGGGAGCCTGTGGGCACATTCCTACAGTGCCTAATGGGAAATCTGGCCCTGATGGGAACCATTGTATGCACCTGGCATTGTATTTGACAGAATATATAATAGACTGATCTGATCTCCTACAAAAAGGTGCCTGTATAGGTCCTGACTGTGATGTCCTCATTAGGGATGACCTAAACATACCTGGGTTTGGTTTGAGACGAGTTCACAGAACATGGATCTGTTATGGAGAATACCACTCTAATAGTCTGGAAAGTTGCAGCAGCTAACACTACAATTGACAAACCATTTTGCAAAAAATAAATAAGAAAGACTAGAACATTGAGTGTAAATCATTTGTGTGCATTGATACAACATTTAAAGTGCCACATGCATATGATAATACAATGATATATGACTTTAATAGTCCAAAAATTAAATAGTGAAAGTCCCATTAAAGAATCCCAGTGCTATTCAAATTATTGTAGATGTCAGCCACGATAATCCATATATATATATATATATATATATATATATATATATAGATATATATATATCACCAGGTTGTGAAAATCCACCACCGAATAGGGTAATGCGCTTACTGAAATGCATAGACTCAGTCAGCAGTCTCCTGGGAAATAATCCAAAAGGCGGCTCAAAAGATCTCTTGTCTACACCTTGTGGTAGAATCCCCACTCACCGTCTACAATGTCAATATTTTCCTCATTGTCCGCCATTGTAAATGAAGTAGGTCACGCTGAACTCCCAATGTGTAAATCTTTTGTTGCTCTGTTGGGTAATGTCAGTATGCAAAGTAAATCAGAATGGGAGTGACTTTTGTTCACAGAACATGACTAAAGTTTGGGTGCCAAATACAAACTCCACCAAAGTCAAGGGGGGCAAATGGTAAAAGACAGCTATGACTGTTTTCTAGGCTAATAGAAAAGAGATGGTCAGATAACTAAATAAAAAATTGAATGTAAAAAAAAAGAAAAAGAAAAGGGATTGTCAAACAAATGGCATGTCAATGTTTTTTAATTCCATTTGGTGGGCATTGGGAGCAGTGATTTTAATAATGTATTAAGGGCAAAATTAAAAATGCTAAATTCCTTAAACGCTTTTTAAAAAATCATTTAAGGCCTGAAGATTAGTTAAAACCCCAAAACAGTAAATATTTTCTGAAAGCAGAGACCCTGAAGAATAAAATGGTGGTAGTTCCAATTTTGTATGTTACACAGTTTATGAAGTGCAAATTTTCAGTAAAGTTATGTTATATTACCCAATTGTTTTTGTAAATTATAAAAGATTAGGTTACACCTAATAGATACCCAACATAGAAATCTTTAAAACTCTGTGCTCCCATGAAACAACGACAATCTTCAGTGCTCAAAATGTTAGTGAACGTTTCAAAAGCCATTATACCGTATCAACATGGGGACAATTCCCAGCTCCCCATACACTTTGTTTGACAATCCCTTGACTAGAAATGGTCAATACTGATTTCTATGTTTTGCATAGCATACTAGCATATTATGACATACTTACCTTAGAATTAGGCCCTCCAGCAGTATGGGTTTGTGGGTTCCAGCTGTATGAGTGGCCGGGACAATACACGCTATTGTCTTCCAGCTTCTCCTCCCAGCCAATTTAGGAAGAGAGGCGGATTGGGTTGGCCGGGAGTAAAAGCCGAGGGGGTGAGTGCAGGGGACCATGCCATGTGGCGATAAGTGCGCGGGGGACCGTGGATCGGTGAGTGCAGACCTGGAGGGAGGTTTGTTTGCCACTCCCCCCCAAAAAAGATTAGCACCAACCGCCACTGTCCGGCAAGGTATGTCGGACCTACAGAGCACATGAGCCGGTGACGTTACCGCCTGTGTCCAGTGTGAATATCTCCTAAACATTACAAGTTTAGGAGATATTCACTGTACCTCTAGGTAAGCCTTATTATAGACTTACCTGGAGGTACAAGATTAAAAAAATTGTTTACTATCACTTTAAGGGAAAAAAAGTTGTCGAAACCTGCCTGGTCCTATGTGAAAACGTAATTACCCCCTAAGCCTATCAACTTGTTGTGCCACTCTTCTTGGAATTTTTTTTTTAATTTAGCCACATTGGATGGATTTCAAGCATGTATGGCCTGTTTAGGGTCGTATCATAGCAAAGTGTGACAAATATGCAAAAAATACTTTTTCACAGCAATGTAATAATACATAATATAGTACAGGAACAGCCTAATTTTATTTGTGTGTTAGACATTATATGTTTTATATATATATATATATATATATATATATATATATATATATATATATATATATATACATACACACAGTGCCTTGACAACGTATTCATACCCCTTGAAATTTTCCACATTTTATCATGTAACAACCAAAAACGTAAATGTATTTCATTGGGATTTTATGTGATAGACCAACACAAAGTGGCACATAATTGTGAAGTGGAATGAAAATAATAAATGGTTTTCAATTTTTTTTACAAATAAATATGTGAAAAGTGTGGCGTGCATTTGTATTCGGCCCCCTTTACTTTGATACCCCTAACTAAAATTTAGTGGAACCAAATGCCTTCAGTAGTTACCTAATTAGTCCACCTGTGTGTAATTCAATCTCTGTATAAATACAGCTGTTCTGCGAAGCCCTCAGAGGTTTGTTAGAGAACCCTAGTGAACAAACAGCATCATGAAGGCCAAGGAACACTCCAGGTCAGGAATACAGTTGTGGAGAAGTTTAAAGCAGGGTTAGGTTAAAACAATTATCCCAAGCTTTGAATATCTCATGGATCACTGTTCAATCCATAATCCACAAATGGAAAGAGTATGGCACAACCGTAAACCTACCAAGACATGGTCTTAAACTGACGGGCAAGGAGAGCATTAATCAGAGAAGCAGCCAAGAGGCCCATGGTAACTCTGGAGGAGCTGCAGAGATAAACAGCTCAGGTGGGAGAATCTGTCCACAGGACAACTATTAGTCGTGCTCTCCACAAATCTGCCCTTTATGGAAGAGTGGCAAGAAGAAAGCCATTGTTGAAAGAAAGCCATAAGAAGTCCCGTTTGCAGTTTACGAGAAGCCATGGGGGGGACACAGCAAAGCATGTGGAAGAAGGTGTTCTGTTCAGATGAGACAAAAATTGAACTTTTTGGCCTAAAAGAAAAACGCTATGTGTGGTGGAAAACTAACACTGCACATCACCCTGAACACACCATCCCCACCATTAAACATGGTGGTGGCAGCATCATGTTGTGGGGATGCTTTTCTTCAGCAGGGACAGGGAAGCTGGTCAGAGTTGATGGGAAGATGGATGGAGCCAAATAAAGGGCAATCTTAGAAGAAAACCTGTTAGAGTCTGAAAAAGAGTTGAGTTTGTGGTGGAGCTTCACCTCCCAGCAGAACAACGACCCTAAACTTACAGCCAGAGCTACAATGGAATGGTTTAGATCAGGGATCTTCAAACTACGGCCCTCCAGCTATTGCGGAACTACACAACCCATGAGGCATTGCAAAACTCTGACATTCACTGACACGACTAGGCATGATGGGAATTGTAGTTCCTAAACAACTGGAGGGCAAAAGTTTGAGGACCCTTGGTTTAGATCAAAGCATATTCATGTATTAGAATGGCCCAGTCAAAGTCCAGACCTAAATCTTATTGAGAATCTGTGGCAAGACTTAAAAATTGCTGTTCACAGATGCTCTCCATCCAATCTGACATAGCTTGAGCTATTTTGCAAAGAAGAATGGGCAAATACTTCACTCTCTAGTTGTGCAAAAAATATTTATTTGTAAAAAAACATTTATCATTTTCTTTCCACTTCACAATTATGTGCCACTTTGTGTTGGTCTATCACATAAAATCCCAATAAAATACATTTACATTCTTGGCTGTAACATGACAAAATGTGGAAAATGTTAAAAGGTATGAATACTTTTTCAAGGCACTGTATGACTTGCTAGAAACCTAGAATGGTGTGGTAATTCCACTATATGTGTTACTCTTGAACAAGTTAATACGTGGCACCTGTCCCATTTATCTGACCATTCCCAAGCTTTGTAGCTAGCTACAGTTATTATACAGTCAGTACACAGATTGTGGGAACAAATCAGCAGCCACTATCAAATGCACAATGACACATTCCTTGGTGACCACTGTGGGTCCAACTGAATGTAGCTCCATTATCTGTAGTCAGTTGGTCCTAAGAAGGCAAGCCTAGTCTAAGTAGTAGCACAATCACATATCGCCTGTGGAGTAGGGGCCCATAGCCCCTATACTGATATGAGACTTTTTACATATACACACATTTGTAAATGCCTTTTCATATTAGATCATCCTACGTTTTGTGTTTAATTTGGAGGCGATAACCTCTTACATTTTAATCGTGAACAGCTCAGATGTTGCATACTTCTCTATACTGATGGATTGCTTGTGTACATTACAGTCAGATATGAACACTTTGATGGTTTCATATCTGTAGCCGATTGCTCCAAGCTCTGAACTAACACAAAGCCACACTAACTCAAATTATCTTAGCAGCTTGCAGAGTTAGCTTAGAAAGAGTGAACTTTGAACCTTCTTGTTAATCTTTTGGATCTTATTTTCAATCTCTTATGTGAACAATTGTTGAGAGTCAAACTGACTTACAGTATACTAAACAATGAATACATGTTAACAATATTAACAATCTTGCTGGACTGTATAAAAATAATCGAAATAAGCTAAAAAGCTTTCCTTTGCTAGAGAAAATGCTGCTCAATGTTCCTTTCAAAGAGGCCCACGGCGCTTGGTCACATGATCCCTTATCCTCCTCTTCAGCAAAGATCTTGTGGTTAAGTGCCTAGGTCTTCAGATATGTAAGCCAATCCTATTTAATTTGTTTATAAACGACCAGGAGGATGGGGTAAACAGTTCGATCTCTGTATTTGCGGACAATACTAAGCTAAATAGGGCAATAACTTCTCTGCAGGATGTGGAAACCTTGCAGGAAGATCTGAACAAATTAATGGGGTGGGCAACTACATGGCAAATGAGGTTTAATGTAGAAAAATGTAAAATAATGCATTTGGGTGGCAAAAATATGAATGCAATCTATACACTGGGGGGAGAACCTCTGGGGGAATATAGGATGGAAAATGACCTGGGGGTCCTAGGAGATGATAGGCTCAGCAATGGCATGCAATGCCAAGCTGCTGCTAACAAAGCAAACAGAATATTGGCATGCATTAAAAAAGGGATTAACTCCAGAGATAAAGTGATAATTCTCCCACTCTACAAGACTCTGGTCCGGCTGCACCTGGAGAATACTGTCCAGTTCTGGGCACCAGTCCTCATGAAGGATGTACTGGAAATGGAGCGAGTACAAAGAAAGGCAACAAAGCTAATAAAGGGTCCGGAGAAGAAAGGTTGCTAGCACTGAACTTATTCTCTCTGGAGAAGAGACGCTTGAGAAGGGATATGATTTCAATTTACAAATACCGTACTGGTGACCACACAATATGGATAAAACATTTTTGTGGAAGGGAGTTTAACATGACACGTGGCCACTCATTAAAATTAGAAGCAAAGAGGTTTAACCTTAAACTACATAGAGCACAGGTGTCAAACACAAGGCCCACGGGTCAAATCTGGCCCTCCAGGCCATTTCATGTGGCCTTTGCACCTCTCCTGCAGCTGCAGGAGAGCTCCAGCCCTCTTCTGGTCCTCCTCCAGACCCTTACTTTCTGCTTTTAAAGAATGCATCCAGCTTCTTCCCAGCAGCAGTATAAGGAAAGGGGGTGATCTATGATGTAAGGTAGAGTGGGGGACTCAACTTCTTGACATCTAATGTAACGAGAGGGGATGCACTGGACATCTAATCTTACAGATACAACCTTTTGAGGACAATCATAATGCTGATGCGGCCCACGATGAAATTGAGTTTGACACCCCTGACATAGAGGGTTCTTTACTGTAGGAGCGGCTAGGATGTGGATTTCCCTTCCACAGGCGGTGGTCTCAGCGGAGGGCATCGATAGTTTAAAAAGTATTAGATAAGCACCTGAACAAACGCAACATACAGGGATATACAATACAATACTGACATATAATCACACACATACTGTAGGTTGGACTTGATGGACTTGTGTCTTTTTTCAACCTCACCTACTATGTAAACAATATTCAGGAGGGCACTTTTTTATAGGAAAAGTAAGAATTTTAGCCTGATTACTTTTTTTTTATTTGTTTCAGGAGGAACTATTAATATAGGTTTATTCAGGGCTATATTTACATTCTATGCTCCCCTAGGCACACCGAATGATGGCACTTTTTTGTACAAGCTCTGCCCCTTTGCCTGGTGACTATTTAAGTAGAACTATGGGCACAATTCACTAAAGGTTATCGCATGGTCACATGACCACATAACACATGCGATAATGAAAATGTAAATTCACTATTGCTCTTATGTAGTATTTAGCGAAAACACCAAAAACACTTGTTAAATGCTACATAAAAAAGCATTAAAGTCTATTCACAGAAGGAAATAAATAAATAAATAAATGCATGCAGTAATTAGGTACTGGTCCAAGTTTGCGATGACTATGCAATAACTTTGGCAATGGTCAGACCCTCCCCAGTGATTGGTTTAAAAAATAGTCTGGAAAGTGCAAACTGGAGTAGGTCTCCGCTAGATTTTACTCAGGAGTTGTCTCTGGAGTCTGGCAGACAGCATAGCAAAGATGATGGAGCCCTTTGAATCCAGTCTTCTGGAATTTAAAGCAATGCAGAAGAGGAGGAGGAGAAAATTTCAAGTGGTCCTTTTAAAGGAAAGAAAAATGAAGGAACGCACACTGCTGGATCAATTAATAGATGCCGATACCCAGCCCTGACTAAATTGCGGTATTTAAGACATACTTCGGAAAGATAAACCATGTAAGATTTTAAGGGGCGTTTCTTCGTAAATTGCACAGTTTGTTTCTTTAAAACGTTGTGCGTTATTTTACCTAATACTTGGATGCAGTAAAAGGTCGCTTAGTGAATTGTGCCCAATGACTTAAATGTGATTTCTGATGCAGCATGTGTTTTATTTTATATGCAGTATGACTTTTAAGCTGTACAAACCACCAAACAAGAGAAAGGAGAGATGGCTTCATGTTTTGTGAATTGTAAAATACCTTCTGACTTCGATCCCTTGCTTTCCCCTGCACCCTCTTCCGCTACAGTTTTTTGCTAAACCTATCTACAAATGTCCCAAAAAGGCTAGACAATGGAACTGATATAAGAAAACAATAACAATTTGTAAATGTTGAGGTTTGCTTCTGATCCCCCTAACCCTGCCACCCTAGGCAATGGCCCACAGGTGCCATTATATATACACAACCCTGGGTTTATAATAGCGTGTGAGAATACAATCTGATCTATTATTATATTACAAATTGTTAAAATAAGTCCATTAAATTACATGAAAAACGGGTAATTCCAGATCCTTATCAATGCCCAGACATGTGCTTGATGCCTATCAGCTGTTTACATGTTCTTTGCCAATACACTGAATCTTAGTGGGACTGTCAATAAACTATTCTGGCAAAACTGCTGACTGGCTAGAAAGACCATGTGATTATTGCTGGACATGTGACAGGTACAAGAGAGTGGCAAAATGACTATCACTACATAAAATAATACATTTGTGATTTTTCTTTAATATTTGGGTGATCTATGGCAAATTACATTAAAGTAAACCTATACTATAAACACTTTTTGGTATTACCATAACCACCATTTAAGATGGAGAAATATGCAGCTGAAACTCTTAAAAATACCAACAGCTGGGTTCACACTGCCACAAGGAGTGGCTCACAGTATGGGTCCGGTGTGTCCCTATTCACTATTTTAGGTCCAATTTTAGTCCAAATTTCAATTCCACTGACTCCAGGTTCTGGCCCCCAGGGTCTCCCAGCCAGGGATTGACTGGCCATTGGGACTACAGGGAGTTTCCCGGTGGGCCGATGGCTCAGTAGGCTGGCTTCACTGACAGCGGACTGCCACCCCCCTCCGCTCTCTGTCTCTCCCTCCCTGATGCGCTCACCTGGGGGGAACAAAGAAGCAGGGGGAGGACCAGAGGAGCAGGGGGGACAATAGAGGAGCATGGGGGAAGGGGACAGACAGCTGACTCAACAGCTATGGCCTGGGAGTTTCTCACTTCTGCCTAATCTTGTCCCATAAGGGGGGCATCAAACTGATTCTTTGCCCCGGGTGAAATAATGTCTAGTTTCACCACTGGTACTGCCTATAAGAGTACCAGTACCAGCTGTTCTACTCTAATAAAGTAGAACAGCTAGTGGCTAGTGAAGGGAGAGAGGGGGCTTGGGTGGCCGAGGGGGGATGGTGCGGGAGTTGTCCTGCCACTATGGGAGAGTACTGTCAAAGTGGGCCAGTCTGGATGAAGTCCAGGGCCAAATTTCTGTCCCAGTCCAGCCCTGCTCCCAGCTCATGCTCACAACAGGTTCTGGTGGATGGAGAGGAAGCAGCAGTGCAGGGCAACAAGGAATAGTCAGAAGGACAAGCCAAGGGCCAGGGTAATAAGCAGACAGGGATGGCCAGGAGAACACGCCAAAGATCAGGGCGACAAGCAGACTGGCATTGTCAGGAGAACAAGCCAAATTGGGTATTCAGAATCACATGGTAAGAAACACACAGGGGAGCCTTAACACACTAATGCTTGGACAAGGCTGATTTGCAGTGCACGGTGTTAAATAGTGTTTCCTGTTAGAGGCTTGGGTAGAGCCGTACTGAAATAAGATTACTTAAACATACAGGTGTAAGAGCACAATTCCTAAGCTCATACACAGACTAAGGCCTCTTTCACACTTATAAGACTTGTCCTACGATTTGTGATCGCAAAATAGCATGACAAGTCGTTTCCCATGATTTCCAATGACACCCATTCATATTAGTGCAACTTCAAGTCTTTCCGACTTCAAAGTAGTCCCTGCACTACTTTGGTCCGATTTTGATGCCACTTACACAGGCATTCTGTGCAAAATCGTGCTGAAATTGAAATCGTGCGATTTTGTAGTCATAGTAGTGTCAAAGGGGCCATAAGGTTAGCAGAAAGACAGGGCATGAAACATTCCTGCAGATTCATCACAGAATTTGTGGCTGAATAGGTACCTGAAACGGACCAGAAGATGCACAGAACTCCTATGCAATTCGCAATCTGGAAACACCTAAATAAAATAAAATACATAAACAACTGAAAAAAAAACTTTTGCTGTATCCATTCATATCTGTCCAGAAGTAACTGATGATGCAGCCTGTCGGCGCTTCCTCTGATGTGTCAGCCGTGGCACCAACAACACTCTTTTCCAGTTCCAACAGCTTGTACCCTCTTCTCAGTGAAAGCATGGCAGAACAGACAGGGACTGAAGTTCATCATAGGAGGAAGGGCACTTCCTCCCATTTAGTCAATGCCTTCTTAGTCTCCGGCCACATAGGAAAAAAGAATAAGGGAAGGTTAGCAGCCACATAAGCAAAGCAAAAATGGCAGCCACCCCAATTTATAACTAGTTAGGCCGCTTACACACGGTCGGACAAAACCGATGAGAATGGACCGAAATTCAGTTTCATCCGTCCAAACCGACCGTGTGTATAGCCCATCGGTCTGTTTTCCTTCGGTCCAAAATGTTAAAACATGCTTCAAAATCGAACCGATGGACCGCTGCCCGATCGGTCCAAACTGATGGTTAGTACAGAAAGCATCGGTTCAAAACCCGCGCATGCTCAGAATCAAGTCCACGCATGCTTGGAAGCATTGAACTTCGTTTTATTCAGCACGTCGTGTGTTTGACGTCACCGCGTTCTGACCCGATCGGTTTTTGGAACGATGGTGTGTATGCATCAGGCCACTTCAGTGGTGAACCGATGGAAATGGCCCGTTGGACCATTCTCATCGGTTTGGACCGACCGTGTGTGTACGCGGCCCTAGAGTGATCCCGCGTACACACAACCGTTTTTCATGCCAAGAAAAATGCAGTTTTTTTAATTGGTCGTGAAAAACGGTCGTGTGTAGGCTCCAGAGCATTTTTCTCGATGAGAAAAATGGCCATTGAAAATTTTGAACCTGCTTTTTGTCTTTCTCGTCATCGTTTTTCTCGTCGTGAAAAACGGTCGTGTGTACGCTTTAACAAGGGGGGAAAAACATGTATGCTCAGAAGCAAGTTATAAGACGGGAAATTAGCATAATCAGCCCAAAGGGTGGCGCCATTCCAAGGAACTTTCCCTTTATAGTGCCGTCGTACGTCACTGCGCTTTGCTCAAGCATTTTTTATCACGATCGTGTGAATGCAAGGCAGGCTTGAAAGGAATCACGTCGAGAAAAAATTTGTTTTTTCCATGACATGAATAATGGTCGTGTGTACGCGGCATAAGGCGCACATGGAAGGACAGTCACATGATATAAGGAAAAGAGTATATATGTCCTTTTTTTTTTACTGATGTATCTTAGTCTCACTGGACTATCACTAAGCTTTGTTTTGGGCTTAGCTGAGTCTAAAGTTTTACACAAATGGAGCTGCAAAGCAATCTATTCTAAGGTCCCTTTAGATAACCCATACTGCTCTGTGAACCCTTTGTATTAATTCATGTATTAAATGTTTACCTGTAAAAAAAACTGTAGTGAGAAAACAGATGTAAAACAAAACAAATAAAACAATATAAACATTACCAAAGTTTTTGTTAAATCTTGCATGGTATTACAATATCAATAAATTATTAAAGTATAGATTGCCTTTATTTTCCAAGCAACTATGTTTGTAGACAGGATATCCCAGGACTCCTATCACCCTGATTCTATAATGATTTTGCTGCTTTTCCCTGAAGCCTGCTCGAAGCAATTCAAAAGATATATCAGGGCACAATACTTATTACTACAGTACTGAAACTAATTATGGGATCCCAGTTATGGCAAAACAACCTTCTTGGATTTTGTTTTTAAAAACTTCAGCCATGGATTTTCTTACTATCGACTACAAAACAAAAACAGGTAAAGTCCAGCTGTTTCACTAACATTCATTTAGTTCACTGGTTATAGATATAACCGTCCTATTTATCACTGTATGTTTTTGGATTCACATATAGGGTGTATATTCACCAATTTACTTATTTAATTTTAAGTTATATGTGCATTTTTATTTATTTATTTATTTTAAGCGCTGCTTTATATATTTATTGATACACTGTGTTCACAGATAGGTGTCACTATACGCATATATACTTTGGGGCAGATCCACATACCTACGCTGCGTCTGGCGCAGATGTGAGATACGCTACGCCGCTGTAACTTACTTTGCAAATCTTTGAATCCTGAAAGAATTTGCGCCGTAAGTTCCAGCGGCGTAGTGTATCTCTCGCGGCGTAAGGGCGCGGAATTCAAATGCGGCGAGTAGGGGGCGTGTTTCATTTAAATGAAGCACGTCCCCGCGCCGAACGAACTGCGCATGCCCCATCCGTCAAAACTCCCAGGGTGCGTTGCTCCAAATGACGTCGCAAACGTCAGCCCCATTCACTGACGACTTACGCAAACGACGTAAAATTTTCAAAATTAGACGCGGGAACGACGGCCATACTTAACATTGAGTACGCCACCAGATAGCAGCTTTAACTATACGCCGGAAAAAGCCGAACGGAAACGACGTAAAAGAATGCGACGGCCGCTCGTACGTTCGTGGATCACCGGAAATAGCTAATTTGCATACTCGACGCGGATTACGACGTGAACGCCACCCAGCAGCCGCCGGAAAATTGCATCTTAGATCTGACGGCGTACTAAGGCGTACGCCTGTCGGATCTAACACAGATGCCGTCGTATCTTGTTTGGTGGATACCAAAACAAAGATACGACGCGCAAAATTTGAAATGACGCGGCGTATCAACAGATACGCCGGCGTAATTTCTTTGAGGATCTGCCCCTTTATCTCAATTCATTCACCTAATAGCAGAAGCTAGTATTGCTTAGTTTTTTCTCCAGCTGAGTGCAGTGGGGTAGTTAAGCAGGCGGCCTTTTTCTTTACTACCAATTTGTTCAAAGTCCAGCTATATAATTTTCTAAAATCTAACAGGTGATTGGTCTTTTCCTTATGCCGCGTACACACCATCACTTTATGTGATGAAAAAAAACGACATTTTGAAAAACGTCAATTAAAATGACAGTGTGTGGGGGAAAACGTTGTTTTATGTCTTGTGAAAAACGTAAAAAAAAATTGAAGCATGCTTCAATTTTTTGTGTCGTTTTTCAAAACGTCGTTTTTTGTGTCAATTAAAATGATAGTGTGTGGGCAAAACGATGTTTAAAACAACGTTTTTAAACCCGCGCATGTTTAGAAGCAAGTTATGAAGCTAGTTTCAATGGAAAAGAGTGCTGAACGTAACCGCGCTTTGCTAGAGCATTTTGAAAAAACGATGGTGTGTAGGCAACGTCGTTTTTGAAAATGAAGTTTCAAAAACGTCATTTTATTTCATGATTTAAAACGTCGTTTTTTTTCATCACATAAAGTGATGGTGTGTACGCGGCATTAGAGTTTCACTTTAAATATGAAGACCCAATATGTCAATAACATCACCAAAGCGACACATTATGGGCCAGATCCACAAAAGAGATACTCCGACTTAACTGCTGTTCAGTCTGTGTGTAACTTTGGAAACGATCCTCAAAAGGCTTTTTCCAAAGTTAGGCAGAAGATCAGGCATGTGTAATTGAATTACACTGCCAAATCTTAGGATGCAGTACCGCATCCGCCGCTGGGGGCATTTCGAGTCGAAATGCCGTTTCTAGTATGCAAATTAGCACTTAAGGCGATCCACCAAGCTTTCCAGCTTCGTTTTTGCGCCATAAGTGTTATTTTGCAAGTGTAAAATTAGGGCTGGTTCTACAAAGTGTAAACTAGTCACACCTTGTAAAAGCCCATTCCAGCGACGGCATTTGGTATGCTTTCCCGAGGGAGAACTCCATGCCAATTTTCAAATAAAAAACCGGCATGGGTTCACCCCCCAGGAGCATACCAGGCCCTTAGGTCTGTTATGGGTTGTAAGGAGACCCCCCTACGCCGAAAAATCGACGTAGGGGGTCCCCCTACAATCCATACCAGACCCGTATCCAAAGCACGCTACCCGGCCGGTCAGGAATGGGAGTGGGGACGAGCGAGCGCCCCCCCCCTCCTGAGCCGTGCCAGGCCGCATGCCCTCAACATGGGGGGGTTGGGTGCTCTGGGGCAGGGGGGCGCACTACGGGCCCCCCCACCCCAGAGCATCCTGTCCCCATGTTGATGAGGACAGGACCTCTTCCCGACAACCCTTGCCATTGGTTGTCGGGGTCTGCGGGCGGAGGCTTATCGGAATCTGGGAGTCCCCTTTAATAAGGGGGCCCCCAGATACCGGCCCCCCACCCTAAGTGAATGGATATGGGGTACATCGTACCCCTATCCATTCACCTGTAGGCAAAAAGTAAAAGTTAATAAACACACAACACAAGGCTTTTTAAAATATTTTATTATTCTGCTCCGGATGCCCCCCCTGTCTTCGTTATTAGCTCAATTACCAGGGGGGGCTTCTTCTTCCGCTCTCCGGGGGTCTTCCACTCATGCTCCGGCAGGTACCCACGTGGTGGGTGCCTACCCACGTGCACCCACCACGTGGGTACCTACCGGAGCATGATGGGACGGTGATGCCTATATAAATGTGATGCAAGGCGCGCTTCCATCATTGCAGCGACAACAGGCGACGAGGCAATATCGGAAGAAAGGAAGAGAAGACCCTGACGCCACAGAAGACCGCGCTGGCTGCCTGTTTGAAATCGAGCTAACACACAAACATAGCAGGCAGCCAGCGCTGAAGAAGAAGGCACCGGACATCTGCAGAAGAACCGGGGTTCGCCGAGTCAACAGCGGAAGAGGGGAGAAGATGGAAGAAGCCCCCCGGAGTCCGGAGAAGCCCCCCCGGAGAGCGAAGACCCCCGGAGAGTGGAAGACCCCCGGAGAGCGGAAGAAGAAGCCCCCCCCTGGTAATTGAGCTAATAACGAAGACAGGGGGGGCATCCGGAGCAGAATAATAAAATATTTTAAAAAGCCTTGTGTTGTGTGTTTATTAACTTTTACTTTTTGCCTACAGGTGAATGGATAGGGGTACGATGTACCCCATATCCATTCACTTAGGGTGGGGGGCCGGTATCTGGGGGCCCCCTTATTAAAGGGGACTCCCAGATTCCGATAAGCCTCCGCCCGCAGACCCCGACAACCAATGGCAAGGGTTGTCGGGAAGAGGTCCTGTCCTCATCAACATGGGGACAGGATGCTCTGGGGTGGGGGGGCCCGTAGTGCGCCCCCCTGCCCCAGAGCACCCAACCCCCCCATGTTGAGGGCATGCGGCCTGGCACGGCTCAGGAGGGGGGGGCGCTCGCTCATCCCCACTCCCATTCCTGACCGGCCGGGTAGCGTGCTTTGGATACGGGTCTGGTATGGATTGTAGGGGGACCCCCTACGTCGATTTTTCGGCGTAGGGGGGTCTCCTTACAACCCATAACAGACCTAAGGGCCTGGTATGCTCCTGGGGGGTGAACCCATGCCGGTTTTTTATTTGAAAATTGGCATGGAGTTCTCCCTCAGGAATGCATGCCGAGCGACGCTGTAATTTTTTTTTTTTTTTTCCCCGACGCAACTTTTTTAAGCCGTCGCGATCCTCAAAACTCGGCGTAACGTAACTTCGCGCATGCGCAGTACGGCCGGCGCGGGAGCGCGCCTCATTTAAATGGGACTCGCCCCATTTGAATAGGAACGCCTTGCGCCGGCGGAATTTTAGTTACACAGCCTGAAATTTCTAGATAAGTGCTTTGTGGATCAGGCACTTAGGTAGAAACTTTAAGGCAGTGTAACTTAAATGGGATTTTTTAAGTTACGCCAGGTTTTTGTGGATCTGGCCCTATAAACCTTTACAAAACATTGCAAATAAAATTCACCCAAAATGCAATAGTTCATATTTAACCAACAAATAATAGTCTAAAGTACACACGATCGGATTTTCTGACAGCAAAAGTCCGATGTGAGCTTTTGAAAGGAAATTCCAACCGTGTGTAGGCTCCATCAGACTTTTGCTGTTAGAATTTCTGCCAACAAAAGATTGAGAGCAGGCTCTCAATTTTTCAGACGGAAAAAATCCCGATTGTATAATCCAATCGTATGTAGCAATTCCGACGAGCAAAATTCCGACGCATGCTCGGAAACAATTCAACGCATGCGCAGAAGCATTGAACTCAATTTTCTTGGCTCATCGTAGTGTTGTACGTCACCACGTTCTTGACGGTCAAAAGTTCAGAGAGCTTTTGTGTGACCGTGTGTATGCAAGCCAAGCTTGAGCGGAATTTCGTCTGAAAAAACATCCAAGGTTTTTCCGACGGAAAATCCAATCGTGTGTATAGGGCATAAGGCTGGTAATGCATGGATTGAATTTCTCCCCATTTCTGCTAAATCAGCGAATATTCGTTCTGTGGGTGGTCCAGTCAACACTGCCCCATTTCGGTAAAAGGCAATTTTTTTATAATTTTAAGGAGCCAAGTGGAAAATTCTCAACTGAACATTGCATGCATCCAATCAAATGCAGGGACTCTTCGGGTATTTTGACAGCCGCAGGTGCTACCTGTCAGCATACAACAGTCAGCACTGCATATGTGTACATCCACATGGGGGATTCAGATGAATTCTCTCTTGTATGGCCAGCTTTATTGTAATTTAATCACGCTCAGAACCTCTGAAATCTCCTCTAATCCAAATGCAAAATTATGGGATAAGACTACAACTAAATTAAATAACTCATTGTAATGTAATACAAGGAAATCTATAGTGGAAGGTTCTTGGTCATTTCTTCTCTAGAAGAAAAAAGCCATAAACACCCTCTTTATGAATATCACACAGAAGTCCATGTAATATTTGATTTTCCATGTTTTGAGCCTAATACAGTAGATTAATCAATTATAATTTTTCATATAATCTTTACAATAAAGTTTTTTTTTTCATACTGTTTTATTATTTTTGCACAAATACACAAATAACTAAATTTTCTTGGCTGTCTGAAAAAGCTGAAAAATTTAAATGAAACAACTATGCTAAACAATTTAAAACTATGAAGCCTTTTTGAAAAAGAAAGCAGAATTTTTTTTTTAAACCATGTTTATTTATTTTTGTCTTTAATGATGATTTAACAATACTATATATGTAAATAAAATAATAATAATAATAATAATAATAATAATAATAATAATAATAATAATAAAATAAGCTTGAGCTTCTACCATAAGTTTAAAAAAGTTGAGCCAATGACTTTCACATACTCTTCTCCAAGTATATGCTGTTTATGTTGGTAGAATAAAAAAAAAGAGTTTAATTAGCAGGCAATAAATAAACATTTTGCTTTTATATTTGTTTTTATCAACTTTTTTTTTCTTAAAGCGAGATCCTTTTATATCCTTTTTCTCCCCACAAGGCCCTACTATCACTAATATTTGTGTGATCTGAGTATAAAACTGGCATAGCACTTAAAAAGTGGAGTTAGCGCTCGTTAGAATCAATGAATATGAATGATTTTTGTTTAATAAATAAAAAAATAATAAAAATATATTTCAATCAGTAAAAGGCAGCTTTGTAGTTGAAAATCCCAAGCTAGCCTCAGAGTGGGAGTTTTTTTTTTTTTTTCAGCCGGTACTTAAATCCAAAAAAAAAAAAAAGTACTGCAATCTTCTGGCACAGACTCACTGTAATGCTTTAAAAACAATTTAGCAACTGTCATTTTTGTAATTACAGTAACTAATTACCATCCTTAGCAAACAAATAGCTTAACATAATACGCAAGCCGAATCAATTTTGAAGAAATGCAAATTCCGAAAGCGAAAAAGGGCATTTTGGCAAACCTGAAAGAGAAGCGGGAAAATAATACACTTTGTTTTATCTACACATAATTCCCAAGGAATATCATATCATAAATATTTGCATTCAGTTCTTATCAGGACATTTGCATTTGCTTCTTATCTGTCTGCAAGCCGGACTCTGCCAGATAGAGCAAGCTGCTCCACACCATCCACATACTTCTAATGAATCACGTCTCAGGCCAATAGAATATTTTGGCTAGAATTTTATCGCCAAGATGAAGAGGTCATTTACTCACAGTGTTGGCTCATCTCAGAATAGCCTTGAGATTGGGATGTGATTCACAGAACTTTGTTAGGAAATAAAAGAATGTTAATTAAGAGGATAAGGTGGTCAGTAACACAGGGTTAAAGGAAAAAAAAGTGACGTCCTAAAGAGAAATTATAATGTATTTCCATCAACCATATATCTTGATTTATGTTATGTTTACTATTAGGCAATTTTTGATGCAACTTTCACATGTTGCTGTATCATATTTTCATTATTGTATTTCACATAGATGTGTAGAATCTCCCTCTAGTGGCTGTTTATATATATATATATATTGGACAAATGACTGATAAAATCTCAGCAACCATAAAATTTGAAGAAGGAGAAGAGCAGTGATGCACAGTCACTGTGCTGCATTATACTAAGTAAAAAGCAGAACTTGCTTAAAGGATTAGCAAATAAGGTTACCCCCACATACATATTTATTTGCATGCCCTATACAGAAACAAAAAAGGTGAAATCATTAAAGGGGTTGTAAAGGTACAATTTTTTTCCCCTAAATAGCTTCCTTTACCTTAGTGCAGTCCCCCTTCACTTAAGCCCCGTACACACGATCCGAAAATCGTACGAAAAATGCCGCTTTCGATATGATCGTACGATAATCGGATCGTTAGTACAGAGCTTCCGAGAGTCGATCAGGACAGTTCATCCGATTTTATTCTATCGGACATGCACAAATTTTTTTTTCGTGCGATGCCAGATCGTACGATTTTCGTTTAATCAGTACAGCTGTTGTTCGAAAATGCAATACAAAGGCATTACAACACATGACATCACTGACGATTTTTTTATTCTGCCGTACGAGAATTTTCGTGACTTTAGTAAACTCATCAGATTCGACGTGAGATTAGCATACAAAAAAAAAACAGACGATTATTCGTCCGATAATCGGATCTTGTGTACCGGGCATTACCTCATACTTCGATTTTGCTTTTAAATGTCCTTATTTCTTCTGAGAAATCCTCACTTCCTGTTCTTCTGTCTGTAACTCCACACAGTAATGCAAGGCTTTCTCCCTGGTGTGCAGTGTCGTGCTCACCCCCTCCCTTGAGGGGGGGGGGTGAGCAGGAGAGTCAGGACGCCCACTAACACACAGCTCCTTTCTCTATCTACAACGTAGAGAGCGTCCTGACTCTCCTGTAATCCAAGGGAGGGGCGAGCACGACACTCCACACCAGGGAGAAAGCCTCACATTACTGTGTGGAGTTACAGACAGAAGAACAGGAAGTGAGGATTTTTCAGAAGAAATAAGGACATTTAAAAGCAAAATGGAAGGATGAGGTAAGTGAAGGAGGACTGCACTAAGGTAAAGAAAGCTATTTAGGAGAAAATATGTTTTACCTTTACAACCCCTTTAACCTAAATTGACAAGATTTATGTATGTAAACCCTAACAGAAAATTTAGTGTGCTCAAAATTAAAAGCTGTTTTCACATTTTTTAATCCATTATTGCATCTTAGTGCCGCTGATCTCTCTCGGCCTATTTGCAGTCACTTGCAGTCCACATGCACTTCGATATTGGTTGCATGGCATTTCTCAGGGTAGCATGCCTCCCAACTTTTTGAGATGGGAATGAGGGACACCTATCAGCAAAAGTATGCAGGCATAGGACACGCCCCTTGTCACGCCCCCTTAAAAGGAGAATTGTACCAAAAAAACAAGATTGGTTAAACCCACAAGTGCTTTTTTTACCACTACTTTTCCTTTATATTGGCTTTTGGAATTTACAAATCCAGAAATTTGGAAATCATATGAAAGGTTTAGCACTGATAAATAAAAAGTGCATTTTATATACAACTATATAGATCAGACCAAAATGAGGGATAAATGAGGAGAAATGATGGACGGAGGGACATTGCTGCAAAGCAGGGACAGTCCCTCGAAATCAGGGACAGTTGGGAGCTATGGTGTAGGTTTACTAATAGTGACATGAATGGAGCATGCCTGTGTAATGTGCATCGCAGCAAGCAGTTGCAGTCTTTATTGGAAGTGCATTCCAAAGAGATGCCGGAGGGTTAATTGGCTCCTGTCTAAATTGGCCCTAGTATGTGTATGTGAGTTGGGAATCTAAGCTCCTTAAGGCAACAACTGATGTGAATATACTGTGTGTGTGTGTGTGTATATATATATATTTTTTTTTTTTTTTTTTTTTACAGTATCTCTCAAAAGTCAGTACACCCCTCACATTTTTGTAACTATTGTATTTTAATCTTTTCATGTGACAACACTGAAGAAATTACACTTTGCTACAATGTAAAGTAGTGAGTGTACAGCTTGTATAACAGTGTAAATGTGCTGTCCCCTTAAAATAACTCAACATACAGCCATTAATGTCTAAACCGCTGACAACAAAAGTAAGTACACCCCCAAGTGAAAATATTTTGTGTGGCCACCATTATTTTCCAGCACTGCCCTAACCTTCTTGGGCATGGAGTTCACCAGAGCTTCACAGGTTGCCACTGGAGTTCTCTTCCACTCCTCCATGATGACATTACAGAGCTGGTGAATGTTAGAGACCTTGCGCTCCTCCACCTTTCATTTGAGGATGCCCCACAGATGCTCAATAGGGTTTAGGTCTGGAGATATTCTTGGCCAGTCCATCACCTTTACCCTCAGCTTCTTTAGCAAGGCAGTGGTCAGCTTGGTCTTGCTTCAGTATGTCACAGTACATGTTGGCATTCATGGTTCCCTCAATGAACTGTAGCTCCCCAGTGCCAGCAGCACTCATGCAGCCCCAGACCATGACACTCCCACCACCATGCATGACTGTAGGCAAGACACACTTGTCTTTGTACTCCTCACTAGTGATGGACGAACATCCAACGGGACGGTTCGCGAACGATAACCGCAAACTTTCTCAAATGTCCGCGAACCGCAAGTTTGCGGCGGGCCCCATTGACTGTAATGGCAGGCGAACATTAAAAACCTGCAGGTCATATTTGCAGCCACAAAATACTTACTAGCTGTGCACAAATAGTCCCACAACATGGACACTGACCTACCAGAAGTATTAAGTGAAAAACCCGGATACAGAATTAAGTGTCGGCCATTACAGGCCCCAAAAATTAGCCCACAGGCGTTCACCTGACAGAAAACAGCTTTGTATTTTGTGGCTGCTGGTACATTAGGCATTCACTGATACAGAATTAAGTGCCGCCCATTACAGGCCCCAAAAATTAGCCCACAGGCGTTCACCTGACAGCAAACAACTTTGTATTCTGTGGCTGGTGGTACATTAGGCATTCACCGGATATAGAAGTAAGTGCCACCCATTACAGGCCCCAAAAATTAGCCCACAGGCGTTCACCTGACAGCAAACAACTTTGTATTCTGTGGCTGGATGTACATTCACAGGATAAATAAGTGCAGGCCCCAAAAATTAGGCATTCAACACACATAAAAGGCCCTTTATGCCGCTGTATTTACCTAAGACAGGGACCATGAACTATTATGGGTGGTGGCGGATATTTGTGGCCTGTCATGAGGAATTTGAATCAAACATGGTCTACTGGTCACATGTGTTGAATTCCTCCGAGATCCATGCCTCATTCATTTTTAGAAATGTGAGGTAGTCAACACTGTCGTGAGATAGGCGAGTGCGCTTATCGGTCACGATCCCCCCTGCTGTTCTGAACATCCTTTCGGACAGGACACTGGATGAGGGGCAAGCCAACAGTTCCATTGCAAATTGTGCAAGCTCTGCCCAGAGGTCAAGCCTGCCCACCCGGCAGTCCAGGGGTTCATCACTTCTCAGTGCGTCCACATCAGCCATTAACCCGATGTAGTCGGACACCTTTCGGTCTAGGCATTCCCTGATGCTGGATCCGGAGGACAGCTGTTGATGGGTCGGCTGAAAGAATGATCTCATATCATTAGTGACCAACACATCTTCAAACCGCCCTCTTCTTGCAGGCGCTGTTGGATTGGTACCCGCAACTGTTTCTCTGTGAGTGGAAATTCCTCTGCCAGCGCACGCAAAAAGCAGAATGCAGCATTTCTCGAAGCAAGGCCTGGAAGTGCTGCATTCTGATAGCCCTCTGTGATAGTGGTAACATTTCCACCACTTTTTGTTTGTACCGGGTACTGGTCCTTGCCCTTTATGCTTTTTATACGGGGGTCCCTCTTAAAACATTGGAGCATGAAGGCATTCACCGGATACAGAAAACTGGAAGCGTTGTAGTGGCCTGGCTCCTGCTCATCATCCAGGATAATGTCGTCCTCGTTCTCCTCCCCCCATCCACGGACAACACCAGGGATCCCAGAAAGGTTTAAAGAATGCTCTTCTTGCTCCTCCTCATCCGCCCCGACACCATCCTTCTCTGACTCCTCTTCAGACTCCCGTTGTTGACTTGTCTCAGGTGGAGTAGCCACCCCTGGGAATTCATCCAGCATTGCGGCGACTTCCTCATCTTCCTGCTCCTGCTCCGTGACGGCTTGATCAATGACATGACGCAATGCACGCTCCAGAAAGAAGGCGTAAGGTACGATGTCACTGATGGCGCCCTGGCTGCGACTGACAAGTTTGGTGATCTCATCAAATGACCGCAGAAGTCTGCATGAGTCACGCATGAGCAGCCACTGGCGCGGTGAAAAAAAAACAAGCTCCCCAGAACCTGTCCTGCCGCAGAGTTCGTACAGGTAGTCATTAACTGCACGTTTCTGCTGGAGCAGCCTATCAAGCATATACAATTTTGAGTTCCATTGTGTCGGGCAATCACAAATAAGACGTCTGACAGGCAGGTTGTGTCACCGCTGAATGTCAGCAAGGCGAGCCATGGGCGTGTAAGATATTCTGAAATGGCCCAAATTTTCCTGGCCTGCCGCAAGACGTCCTGGACCCCAGGGTATTTGGCAACGAATCGCTGCACGACCAAGTTCAGGACGTGTGCCATGCATGACACGTGTGTAAATTTGCCCTATTTCAGCGCGCTCAGCAGATTGGCACTGTTGTCGCACACCACTTTACCAACTGTCAAATTGAGCGGTGTTAGCCACTGATCTGCCTGTGAACGAAAGCTGAAAGGAGTGCAGGACCAGTGTGGCTCTTGTCTTCCAGGCACAACAGACGCAGCACAGCATGGCAACATCTCCCCTGGCATGTCGAATAGGTTCTGGGGATCTTGAACGGCGAAGCGGAAAAGACGGTAGCATCGGAAAAGGAGGAGTCAGCCGAGGAGGAGAGGGAGGATGGAGTAGGAGGAGGAGAAGAAGAGGCAGGCCTGTATGCAATCCGTGGCGGTAAAACCAAATCTACATGGGTGCCACGGGTTACATGCTTGACGGTCGTCAGAAGATTCACCCAGTGGGCAGTAAAAGTTATATACTGTCAGGTCACCCGTAGCCAGGTGACAAGTGCACCCCGTTGGGGTCAGGGATGCACCACAGGGTGGTGAATCCTATGGCCGACTACTGCTAGCAGAGACGAAGCGTGAACCTAAGATCACCCAGGGCGCGGAGTCTAAGACCCAGTTTTGTATTCACCAGAGCCTTTTATGGTAAGGATGGTCTTGGCCGCAACTGGGTCCAGGTCGCATCCCTGAGATTCCTCAAGTCACACTCCGCAGGGAGAAAGGGGAAGCAGTCAGCAGGACAAACAGTGGTGATGGGCAAGCCGAGGTCAGGGCAACAGGCAAACAAGGATAACCGTGGGACATGCAAATAGTCAGGGGCACAGGCAGACAAGGAAGTCGGGAACAAGCCAAAACGGTACACGGAAGATGAACGAAGCACTCTGCAAACAGGAACTAGCAACTATACTGCAGACAGGAACTAAGCATAGGAACACTGTTGAACAGCCCTGCAGACCTGTAGAGCAATGGTTAATATAGGCTTCCTGGGATGGACTAGGGTGGAGCCATAGAGGAAGTGATAAAAAGGGGAACCAGAGCAGGGTCAGCCTCTAATGAACACATGGAGATCAGGTAAGCAGACAGACTTGTTGCATATTCATGACATATACCTTCCCTGCCCGTGTTTGCTAGACCACGTGTCTGTGGTCAGATGTATCTTGGCACTGACACTGTGTGCCAGAGATACATTCACTTGCCGCTGAACATGGCCATATAGCTCTGAGATGCCCTTCTGTGAGAAATATTTCCTTCCTGGGACCTTCCATTGTAGTGTTCCAATGGCCACAAATTTTCAAAAGGCCTCCGAGTCCACCAGTTTATATGGCAGTAGTTGGGGAGCTATCAGTTCCGACAAGCCATCGGTCAACCGTTGGGCAAGAGGGTTATCCGGTGTCATCATTTTTTTTTACGATCGAATATTTGGGCCACGAAAGCCTGCCTTTTTGCAGGAAAATGTGAGGACGGCATGATGGAAGGTGGAAGACAATTGTGAGTATAGAGGAGAAGAGGCTGAATGGTGAGAGCCTGGAGTGTGGCTTTGTGGGTTCTGATGGCGTTACTCCCAATGGGCTCGGTGATGGGAGGCCAGGTGCCTTCTTAAGGCGGTCGTCCCTAGGTGAGTGTTGGGCTTACCGCGACTTATGCGTTGACTGCAAAGGCTGCAGATGGCAACACTATTGCCAGCAGCGGACACGCTAAAAAAAGCCCACACTGCGGAGCCATGGGCCGGCGTCCTGGGAGCGTCAGATGTGACCGTACATGGTTGATGGTTTGCTCCTGATACATTAGCAGTTTGGTTTGTCACTCCTGTGAAATGTAAGTTTGGCCTGCTTCTCCTCCCTATCTGCTGGTCCATCTCTCCCTCTGAACCCCTGCAGAAGGGCCTGCCTCTTCCTCTGCCTGTCATTTTTTAAATGACCCTGTGACAAAAGTCTCTAGAGAAGCGCAGTATATGTGGAAGAAGGTATATAATACCCTGCTTCAATCTGTTGTTTTGGGGGGCCACTGGTTTATCGCACCAGTTATAAAACTTTTTTTTCAGTAACTTTTGTCTCTGTGTGTAACTGAGGTAAAGCAGCAAAACAGAAAAAAAATTCTACAGTACCCAATTACACTAATATGAAAGTATATTTTATATAACACCCCACTTCAATCTGTCGTTTTGGGGGGCCACTGGTTTATCACACCAGTTATAAAACTTTTTTTCAGTACATTTTGTCACTGTGTGTAGCAGAGGTAACGCAGCGAAAGAGGCAACAATTCTGCAGTACCCAAATACACTATTATGAAAGTATATTTTTATATAACACCCTGCTTCAATCTGTCGTTTTGGGGGGCCACTGGTTTATCGCACCAGTTATTAAACTTTTTTTTCAGTACATTTTGTCACTATGTGTAGCAGAGGTAACGCAGCGAAAGAGGCAAAAATTCTGCAGTACCCAAATACAATATTATGAAAGTATATTTTTATATAACACCCCGCCTCAATCTGTCAATTTGGGGGGGGCCACTGGTTTATCGCACCAGTTATAAAACTTTTTTCCAGTAACGTTTGTCACTGTGTGTAGCAGAGGTAACGCAGCAAAACAGAAAATAAAATTCTGCAGTACCCAAATACACCACCAGTCACAATGCTGCACAATACAAATCCACTAGAATTTGCTTTCTATATTAGAAAACTTTTTTCCAGTATCGTTTGTCACTGTGTGTAGCAAGAGGTAAAGCAGCAAAACAGAAAAAAAAATCTTCAGTTCCCAAATACACCAGTCACAATGCTGCACAGTGCACAATACAAATCCACTATAATATGGTTTCAATGTTAGAAAGTATATATTATAAGTGTATTACACCCCTATATACTGCACACCAAACAATAGTACACCGATACCAGTCCTTAAAAGGACTTTTGTTGACCTTTTAGCTAGTGATTTGTTTCAATACAGCCTGTCCCTGCTCCACACAGCAACCTCTTCCTACACTGACAAAAAGCAGAATGTAAAATGGCCATGAGATCAGGTCTATTTATATGGTAGGGGGTATGTCCATGTGCTGAAATGTCTCAATTGGCTGTCCTGTACCACCTGATGGATGTGTCATGGGTCAAAGTTCTTCTCAATGTAAAATTGCGGATGGGTGCGAATATCGCCAGATGTCCGCCTGTTCGGGGAACCGCGAATGAGCAAAGTTCGTCACGAACCAACCGCCGGGCGAACCGCCAGGCCATCTCTACTCCTCACCTGGATGCCGCCACACACGCTTAACACCATGTGAACCAAATAAGTTTATATTGGTCTCATCAGACCACAGGATATGGTTCCAGTAATCCATGTCCTTAGTCTGCTTGTCTTCAGCAAACTCTTTGCTGGCTTTCTTGTGCATCTTTTGAAGAGGCTTCCTTCTGGGATGACAGCCATGCAGACCAATTTGATGCAGTGTGCAGCGTATAGTCTGAGCACTGACAGGCTGACCCCCCACCCCTTCAACCTCTGCAGCAATGCTGGCAGCACTCATATGTCTATTTCCCAAAGACAACCTTTGGATATGACGCTGAGCACGTGCACTGAACTTTTTTGGTCGACCATGACAAGGCCAGTTCTGAGTGGAACCTGTCCTGTTAAACCGCTGTATGGTCTTGGCCACCGTACTGCAGCTCAGTTTCAGGATCTTGGCAATTTTCTTATAGCCTAGGCCATCTTTATGTAGAGCAACAATTCTTTTTTTCAGATCCTCAGAGAGTTCTTTACCATGAGGTGCCATGATGAACTTCCAGTGACCTGTATGAGAGAGTGAAAGCGATAACACCAAATTTAAAACACGTGCTCCCCATTCACACCTGAAACCTTGTAACACTAATGAGTCACATGACTTAAGGGAAGGAAAATGTATAATTGGGTTCAATCTGGACATTTTCACGTAGGGTGTACTCACTTTTGTTGCCAGCGGTTTATACATTAATGGCTGTATGTTGAGTTATTTTGAAAGGGCAGCACATTTACACTGTTATACAAGCTGTACACTCACTACTTTACATTGTAGCAAAGTGTCATTTCTTCAGTGTTGTCACATGAAAAGATATAATAGAATACTGAGATACTGTGTATATATATATATATATATATATATATATATATATATATATATATATATATACATATATATATATATATATATATGTGTAACGGTCACCACCCTTTACGATTTCCATTCCATCAACCATGACAGCTTATCTGACACTCCAACCATCCAACAGACACGATCCATTCCCCCAGAATTACGAGACTCTGTGTTCTGAGTCAAATGAATGAATACTTTTAATTTTTCATTAGCTTTCTTATATACAATACAAGCATGTTACAGTTAATCACAGGGACAAAGACACACTCCACCCACACATCACACAATGGGGCTTCAATCACATTATTTTAGATAATGACATTCAGGTGAGTTAATTATCCCCCAGACGTCCTGTCTCCGACAAGTTCCCCTCACCTGTTACACAAAACACATTCCTTTACTAAACATAATTGACATGCTAATTCCCTACCCCTGAAAGGAGACATCTGACCTTTCAGACTTAATCAGTACAATAGACACAACACAGTATTAGCATCACACAATGGACAATGGAATGTCTTTCAGGAGCCTATTGACCTGTTGTGGGTCAGCATGAAATAACCTGTAATATGTCTAGATCTCCTGCAATACATGAATTATCAGTTATCAGTCACCCTATGCCCAAAAGGGGCACATGGTGACCCTAGACCCAAGAGTCATTAGTGACGCTGGCACAGGAGTACCCCCCATCCTTCAAAAGTCTCTGGTTGTCACGGGTCATTCCGTTAAATCATATAATGTATATTTTATGATTGTTAGGCTCATGATTTTATCCATCACAATTATATTTACATTATATTATGTTTTGTTGTATTGATGAAGGGGGAGTTCCTTTGACCCCCCAATCGCATTGGCTGTTTTTTAGCACAATACCAATAAATTGAATTGGATTCTTTTATCTTTTGGTCTGGCGCTCCTTCAATGTACGCACATTTTTTTAATTTTGGTATTGGTATATGTCCCCCACTGTCCGGTTTCTCGCGCCTTTTGTTTGACTATGGCTTGCTTGTTAGCCCTACAAATGGCCAAAATTGTACATCAAGATATGCCCCCTACAGATTTTAACTTAAACTGTTACTAAACCCACAACAGTAAAAATCGATCTGTATATGCAGCATAGCATGCTTGTTACACTCACTGTGGAACTTAAGGGGTTAATCCTCTGCATTTTGTAAAAAGGCTGTTGTATACTGTATGCACAGATCCTCCCCTTCTTCCACTGTCTATCTTGGGAAGGCCAGCTTACACACAGGCAGTAGCCGACCTGCCCATGCTCAGTTGTGTGTTTTATGCTGAAGAGAACATTTACTTGTTCTCAGTGCTAGCCAGGTTACAAGATATGGGTGTGTACACAGGCTGCAGTGGAAATCTCCTCCTACCTGATCTCTCAGCACTGGAGAAACTGTGCAGTTTATCATTGACCGTGGTATACGGATCAGCCAAAAAGGTATATAGTGGCAATATTTTAATGTAAAAAGAAGATGTATAAGCTGTGGGCAATGTGGTGGGAAAGATGAACTATTTTCATATTACTGGGTTTAGTAACACTTTAAGACAGCAACAGACGATTTGAATCTCGGACGGTTCAAGGGGGACCGGTTGAGATTTGAACCATGTATGGGCAGGCTGAATGTACCCAAGGTGATTGATGGATCAACTTTGGTACAACCAGCCTGTCAGATTTTACATGCAATTGCAGTAATCACTGTGTTCTCCGGACACAGACAGCTTCCCCCACCTCTCCCCCTTTGGGAAAACACAATGGGCCAGATTCACAAAGAGTTACGCCGGCGTATCAGTAGATACGCCGACGTAACTCGGAATCTAAGTCCGTCGTAAGTTTAAGTGTATGCTCAAACTGAGATACACTTAAACCTAGCTAAGATACGACGGCCTGCGCCGTCGTATCTTAGGGTGCAATTTTTTCGCTGGCCGCTAGGTGGCGCTTCCGTTGATTTTGGCGTAGAATATGTAAATGACTAGATACGCCGATTCACGAACGTACGCTTGCCCGTCGCAATAAAGATACGCCGTTTCCGTAAGAGATACGCCGCATAAAGATAAAGCTGCCCCCTAGGTGGCGTAGCCAATGTTAAGTATGGCTGTCGTTCCCGTGTCGAAATTTGAAAATTTTACGTCGCTTGCGTAAGTCGTCCGTGAATGGGGCTGGACGTAATTTACGTTCACGTCGAAACCAATATGTCCTTGTGGTGTACTTTGGAGCAATGCACACTGGGATATGTACACGGACGGCGCATGCGCCGTTCGTAAAAAACGTCAATCACGTCGGGTCACCAAGAATTTACATAAAACACTCCCCCTCATCCTCATTTGAATTAGGCGCGCTTACGCCGGCCCCATTTACGCTACGCCGCCGTAACTTAGGAGGCAATTGCTTTGTGAATACAGCACTTGCCTCTCTGACTTACGGCGGCGTAGCGTAAATACGATACGCTACGCCGCCGTAAAAATGCGCAGATCTATGTGAATCCGGGCCAATGGCTCTACTGGAGTGAGTGTTGATGGGGGAATCAAGTGATTTTCTTACCTGCAACCTGTCGCTTTGACTATGGTCGGCTTTAGACTTCGAAATTTAAACAAAGGAACTGCGGCCAGTTCACTCATCCCTACACTGGTACCATAAAATACATGTTGCCCTTATTTGTAATCGTGCAGATGGTATATATTTTCAAGTTTACAAGGAGGAGTTCTGATCTGGGGATAAAACAGCACTGGAGATTATATTGTGGACAATTTATACATCCTAAGGCCTATAGGGCTGATATATAAGCAGTGGTTGGCTTTAGGTTTATGATTCCTGAAATCAGAGGATTTTAAAGGCTTATATATTGCAACTCTATCATTACTCAGTGGTGGATTATGGGTTTAAAGGATTTCATGAGATATCTGGGTTGATTTACTAAGTGCAAATTAGCTGATCACTTAGCTTAGTGAATGAGGTGACACTCTGCTGACTGCTATCATCCAATCATGTGCAAGAATTTTTCTTTTTTCTTTTTTCCCTTCCAAGTGTTTTACAAAGTGAATTTCTACCACAATCACTAAGCGAAGGGAAAATTCTCTTGCATAGGAAGCAGCCTATTTGCATTTAGTAAATTGTGTGAAAAAGTGTAGAGTTTTTGCATCCAGAATATTTTCTTGAAGAAGTCCTTCATTTTCAGCTTTATTATTAGAGGTATAATGGTTGTGGAAGAGAGAACACATAAAAATGGATTTATAGCAAATATTTTCAACTCAGTCCAATTGACTTTTTTTTAAAAGATTAAGGCTTATCTGTGCTGGGATTCTACAGTAAGTAATCCATGCCTGTTATGAAAGGAATCAGAACTCCCCTGTGGGTCTTTTGATATTTAGCAATACATGTTACAATCTTTGTAGATTTACCAATTTCTATGTAGTGTGAGGACCTGTTTTCACAATCCATTTGATTTATATCCAGTTAGGCAGGTCCTTGTATTTAAAGTGGTTGACATGAAATATGAACAAAGCATATCCCTCCATGGTATGTACTTGTCTCCATTAAGAGCATTACGTGTCATTTCTGCCTGCTAATTTGTCCCTCCGCTATCACCACAACTCACTTCTGACAAGTTTTCCTGACACCAAGACAATAAAGGTGACAGGGGAGCAGGGGCGGACTAGCCATTGAATAACTCGGGCATAGCCCGAGGGCCCCATGCCACTAGGGGGCCCCATCAGGGTTGCCAGGCTCAGTAAAACCAGGGACAGTATGTAAAAATCTGTGTTTTTTTTACATCTGTCCCTGATATGTCTGAAACTGACATGCTTTTGATGTGAAAATCCAGAGATTTTAGCTGCCCCGCCTCTGCACTGCCTCCTGGCGTGGTGGCCATCTGTAAGCCCGGGGGCCCCATAATCTTCTATTGCCTGGGGGCCCCATGAGTTGTCAGTCCGCCCCTGCAGGGGAGGGATCTCCAGCAGAATGACAGCCTCATCTCTGTTGCTGTGTGCTGTGTGGAGGGATGTGTGTCCCTTCCCTCCAATCAGCTCTCAGCGCTCTCCTTACTGAGATCTGTTATTTCGGCTCTCCACATCCTTTTTTAACTCTCAAGCCTCGTACACACGCTCGGTTTTCTCGGCAAGAACCTGCAAGAAAACTGCTGGCAGAGCTTTTTTGCCGAGTAAACCGAGCGTTTGTACGCGGCTTTCAGGTTTCTCGTCTGGAAACCGACGAGAAACCCGACAGTGTGTATACTTACCTGTCGCCGTGGAAACCTGTGCATGCTTGAAATGACTTTGACGCATGCGCAGTAGCTTCCACGGCATAGGTAGGGTGAAGAAAGATGGCGACGACGGCCTCGAATGTGACGAGCGCATGCTCGTCGTACACGATGACGTCACCGCGTTCTTGCCTTTCAAGAGAACCGCGGTTCTTTTGAAATGAGTGTGTGTACACTCAGGCGTCAAGAGATTCTTGCCAAGAATCTCGTCAGGAAAAACAATGTTTTTTTCCTGACGAGATTCTTGCCCGTGTGTACGAGGCCTTAGACAAGCTTGTAAATTTAGCATTTTGAACAGATGTAGAAAAGAGAATACAGATAAACATGTAGGAGAATTTGTTTCATATCTTTTTTGACCTAAGGATAATCCCCTTAGTGGGTATATGTAATGCCTTGTACACACGATCGGAATTTCCAATGAAAAAAGTCAGACGGAAAAAAACGTGTGTGGGCCCCATCTGACTTTTTTCCGTTGGAGTTTAGAAATAGAACATGTTTTATTTTTTTCCGATCGATACTCCGATCGTCTGTGTGAAACTCCGACTGAGAAAAAAACACGCATGCTCAGAATCTAGTCGTCGCATGCTCTGATGCATTGAACTTCATTTATCTCGGCTTGTCGTAGTGTTTTACGTCACCGCGTTTTGGACGGTCGGAATTTGGTCTGACAGTGTGTATGCAAGACAGCTTAAATGGAATTCAGACGGAAAATTCCATCGGATTTTATCCCATCGAAAATTCCGATCGTGTGTACAGGGCATGAGGTTTTACAGCAACTTTATTTGTTGCAAATCTATAGGACATTGTAAAGTTCAAATGTGATGTGAGTGTACATCTTAGACCTGAAGGGCCTGGTATGGATATTTGCAGGGGGACCCTGCGTCATTTTTTTTTTTTTACGGCGGGGTTCCCCTTAATATCCATTCCAGACCTGAAGGGCCTGGTAATTTAATTTGGGGGAACCCCCACACATTTTTTTTCTTTATGAATGAATCATCTCTGTAATTGAAAGAGCCGACAATTCATTAGAGCCGCAAAGCCGATTTTAAATGGCTTTTGTTCTTTCAGAAATTACACTTTGTGCAGGGACAGTTCTATGTACAGGAAACATGCGCTTTTTCACATGCTGACTTTACACCCCCCCCTAGGTACGAAATTTAAAGTAATATTCACTGCTCCTGAAAAAACGTGCGTTTTTAAAAAAAATATTTGCATTGATACATGTTTCCTGGGACAGGACCCAGGTCCCCAAACACTTTTTAGGACAATAACTTGCATATTAGCCTTTAAAATTAACACTTTAGATTTCAAATGTTCGAGTCCCATAGACTTTAACCGGGTTCTAATGTTCACACGAACATTTGGTGTGTTCGCAAGTTCTGATGCAAACCGAACAGGGGGGTGTTCGGCTCATCCTTAATCACAGCTAGCATTACAACTGTATACAATGGATGGGATGAAAGGAAGCCATCCATTGTTTACAATTGTTATGTGATCTGCTGTGATTGGTCACAGTGATCACATGGTATTGGCAGCAGGTGACAGATCATGCTATAGGCTGAGCGGGAAATGGTTAAAATTGAACTTTAGTCAGAAGATTAAGTACTGCTAGATCACTTCAGGCTGGCCACTTTTGCATCTATAGCTATGTAAACTTTAAATGTAAGTGCATATACTGTTTAAAATCCAATAATACACTGGCTCACCCTGCTCTGCACATGCTCAGTTGCTCTCTATTTTTAGGCAATGTGCTGAATTTTTAGAGGCCAATCTGTTGACAGCCTAAATATTTACTGCTGTTCTGGGGATCTGAGCTCCAGCAAAATGGCAGCCTCCAGGAAGAAGAAACAGGAGCAATGCTGAAGGCAATTTCACAGCACAAACTCATTTTGGTGGCATAATTATTATATAATGTGGAATGATTGTTCCGTAAGAACATTATTTTTGCCAAGTTGTTGGGTAAAGTTCTCCTGTAAGATATAGATGGAACCTGGTGAACTAAGTCAAACCCTGGGGTCTTATATATATTGAATACTCAGATAGCAGAATTTACTGCCACAATTCTAGTCTCTGTTCACCAATTTTGGGTTTTCCCTCCCTCTTTTGTGTTCATTACTTCTATAGCATTCCGTGTAATATAAAATACAACACAGAAAAAAATAACTTTTCCCAGCGGTCACACCAGGTGTCCAGAACCTGAAACCTAATCACAGACAGCTCATGAAAAGAGCCCTCGAGTGATAAAATGAACAGGCAGGTTTGTAGCATCTACAAAATTACTGGTATTGGGTGGACTGAACCTTTAACTTCAATACATTAAAGGTGTGTCCTAATACCAATTAAAGTGTATGTCAACATTTTCTGTTTTCAGATACAATGGGGAAGGGTTAGAACTTCAATCAAGTTTATAGTGCTGTGCAGATTTTCGATTATTTTCTGTCTTGCTAACATAATTTTACAAGACAGGATAGGAACTCCCCAACAATTTGTTGCAGATTTTCCCTCATTTCTTATCTAGTGAATCTGTTATCAGCATAACAAGAAATGAGGTTAGACCTCTAACTGGAATAAAGCCTCGTACACACGGGCCATAATCTCGTCAGGAAAAAAACGAAGTTTTTCCTGACGAGATTCTTGTCAAGAATCTCTTGCCGCCCAAGTGTACAGACACTCTTTTCAAAAGAACTGCAGGTTCTTTTGAAAGGCAAGAACGCAGTGACGTCATCGCGTACGATGAGCATGCGTTCGTCACATTCGATGCCGTCGCCACCATCTTGCTGCACGCTACCTATGCCTAGGAAGCTACCGTACATGCGTCAAAGTTATTTCGAGCATGCGCGGGTTTCCACGGCGACAGGTAAGTATACACACTCTCGGGTTTCTTGGCAGGAAAACACTAGACATGTGCAGACTGGAATATTTCGTTTTGTTTTTTCGTTTTTTCGCTTGGAAAATAAATTGATTTAGTTACTCCCGAAAATCGTTTTGATTTATTACGTTTTTCGTTGGGGAATAGCTTTCGTCCGAAAATCCAATAATACTTGGTTTCTGTCAAATGGTCAAAAGAATATTCGCCGGAACGTCGAATCTTTTTGGTTTCTGTCAAATGGTCAAAAGAATATTCGACGGAACGTCGAATCTTTACGTCAAATCGTACATTTCCGTTCGAATATTCCACCTACAAGAATTCTAATGTCGTATGACTAGTAATAGTGTCGAATCTATTCTCTATAATGTCGAATCTATTTTCTCATAAATCGAAATCTATTCTCTGTAATGTCGAATCTATTATTTCTATAGTGTCGAATCTTTTCTCTATGATGTCGAATCTTTTCTCTATGATGTCGAATCTTTCCCCTATAATGTCGAATCTCTCTATATCGAATTTTTACCGCAACGAAAACGAAAATAAAGCATTTTTTATGTCGGATCTTTCGGTTTTCGTTTCTTGCACTTTCGTTATCGTTTGTTAAAACGATAACGAAAAAAACTGATTTTCGGACGAAAATGCATTCTAACGAAAACGAATGCACATGTCTAGAAAACACTGCTGAGAATCACGACGAGAAAATAGAGAGCAGGTTCTCTATTTTTCTCGTCAAGATTTTAGGTAGTTTTCTTTACGGGAAACCTGAAAGCCTCGTACACACACACGGTATACTCGGCAAGAAAGCTCTGCCAGCAGTTTTCTTGCTGGTTCTTGCCGAGTAAACCGAGCGTGTGTACGAGGCTTAACAGCTGCCTAGGGCGCCCAGCCACTGGTGTTCCTACTCTCTTCTCTCTGCAGCAGCATTTAAGTCTCAGCATCAGCCGGCAGCCATAGCGTTAGAGGCGCAGTGGAGGACTGTGTCTGTGTCCCAACTCCCAAATGAATGGATGTAAGCAAACATTCATTGATGGGCCCTGGTAGGCTGCATTGATGGGCCCTGGTAGGCTGCATTGATGGGCGCTGGTGAGGTTGCATTTGATGGGTGCTTCATTAAATAGGTGGGGTATACATGGGCAGGGCAAAGGGGGTGGAGTCATGGGGTGGAGCCAGGGGGGTGCAAAATATGGTTTCGCCCAGGGTGTCAAAAATCCTTGCACCAGCCCTGGGCATATGAATCTCCTGGCTACAAATAGGTAAACACGATATTCCATATTTACTTACTTTTCTTAAATTGTACTTTTTTTAGCCTTGGAAAACATAATTCACCAATGGTAGTCACTGTATTTCTATCATGACACATTTATTTTAATATACAGAGAGATTAAAGAGATGTAGGCTTTTTGTTTTTAAATTACTTTACAGCCTAACTCCAGACATTTTTGTTGTTGTTTTGTTTTGTATAGAGTGGGCAACAGTTAATTTTCTGCCAGATTTTTGTCTGTGACCCTACTAGAGAAACAGGAGTTGTGACTGTCACTGGAAGGCAGTAAGACATTGGGGTTGATTTAGTAAAGACAAATAAACAATGCACTAGGCACAAACAGTTGCACTCTGTAAGGGCATTTGCTCCACAGCTTAGTAAATTAGGAGAAATTGCTGACTTCCATCATCAATTATGTGCAAGCAAAAAGGCCGTTTTTTTTTTGTTTTTTGTTTATTTCCTTTGCATGTGATTGGGTATTCTTTGCAAAGCGAAGCTTCACTTCATTTACTAAACTCTGGAGCAAATGCCCTTCCAGAATGCACAGTCTATTTGTCTTCAGTAAATCAACTCCACTGTCAGAAGTTCTACCACTTCCCCACTTCACTAAACATGTAATTTTGCTTTTGGTTTTGTGTTTACATTGGATAGGTTTTCCATTTCTTCCTGCCCTGTCAAAAAAGTTAGTATATTTTGATTTTGAATATTTGCTTCCAGGTCTGTTTTAGTTAGCTTAACCACTTAAGCCCCGGACCAATATGCTGCTAAATGCCAAGAGGCGTTTTTACAATTCGGCACTGCGTCGCTTAAACAGACAATTGTGTGGTCGTGCAACGTGGCTCCCAAACAAAATTTGCGTCCTTTTCTTCCCACAAATAGAGCTTTTTTTTATGGTATTTGATTGCCTCTGCGATTTTTATTTTTTTATTTAATAGAGCGACATTTGTGGAAAAAAACAATATTTTTTACTTTTTGTTATAAGAAAAATTGAATAAACTAAATTTTAGTCAAACATTTAGGCCAAAATGTATTTAGCCACATGTCTTTAGCAAAAAAAAATCACAATAAAAAAAAAATTAGCTTCCTAGCGGCAACAGTGACACTAATACAGCGATCAGAAAAATGATCGCTTAGTGACACTGGCAATAGGGAGTGAAAGGGTTAACTAGGGCGGTGATCAAGGGGTTAAAACTTTATTAGGGGGGGTACGGGGCTACCCTGGACCTAACACTAACTGTCTGTCACACTAACTGTCACACTGACACTAAATGCAGTGATCAGTACATATATGATCCCTGCATTCAGTGACAGTGTGACAGGGGGGTGGGGGGGGGTTGATCGGAAGGGGTTAAGTGTGCCAATGTGTGTGGTGTCAGTGTAGTGTATGTGTGACTTACTGTGTGAGTCTTCTCTCATCTCGGCGGTTTGAAAATACCGCCGAGATGAGAGCTGCATCACTTCCTCTGCCTATGTTACAGGCAGAGGAAGTGACACGGCGGCGGCTCACAGGATTGGCTGGAAGCGATCACGAGGGGGCGGACAGAAACGAACAGCTGTCCCCTCGAGTCGGATCGCTCCAGAAGGTAAGCCGCTCGCCGCATGCAGCCGAGGGGGTCCCGATCGGACCCCCGACCCGCTAGAAGGCAGGGACGTATATATACGCCCATCTGCCTGTACGTGCCATTCTGTGTACGTAAATAGTCGTGGGGCGGGCGTTAAGTGGTTAAAGGGTCACTAAAGGAAAAAAAAATGTTTAGCTGAAATGACAGTTTACAGGGTATAGAGACATAATAGTTAACTGATTCCTTTTAAAAATTATAAAAAATAGATAAACATCAATCATATAATGTGCTTGCAGTTTAGTTTCGTTTTTGCTGTTGTTTCCTGGTTCTCTGATGTACAGAGAGCCAATAGAGGGCAGTGAGCCAATAGAGGGCAGTGATACTTTGTCTAAAACTCCTCAGCACCAATCCAGTTTCGTTTTACACACAGTAATCACACCTCCTTGATTAGTCACCACAGTGAGAAATCTCCCAGTACTGTGGTGATCAGGAAACAGACAACCAGGAAGTGTCCAGAACAGAGAGGAATTACAGCAACATCAAAGCAAAAACGAACAATGAGGACATGAAACCAGGACTGCAGTAAGGTAAAGGAAGCTATTTAGCTAAAAAAATGTTTTCCTTCAATGACCCTTTAATGTGGCTTTTAACATTGATACATAATATAGTATCATTAAACTGTTTTCAATAATTTTTACCACATTGCAGCTGGCTGTTGTAGTGTTCATACCTCTGGCCTGTAGATGTCACTATTTACAGTTGAATAACTTCTATACTCTGACACTTTCAGTACCTGTTCCTGTTTTATGGCTGCCTGAACCTGTTGATAAAGCACTCTCTAACTATATAACTACTTCCAGACTCCAGAACACTACAATATTGATGGCAAGGATGTCTCTATATCTCTATAGCAGCCTGCACCTTTACTCCCACATCCTGGTGAGGTTGTAATGTATTTTTCTGCTAGGATTCCTATAGTTGAGAATTACCGTATTTTTCGGACCATAAGATGCACTTTTTCCCCCCAAATGTATGGGGGAAAATGTCCCTGTGTCTTATAGTCCGAATATTGAATGCACAGCCCCCCCCCCCCCTGTCTCCGCCATTTCACATACCGGTGGTCTGTGTTGGTCCGAAAACACAGGCAGGCAGCCAGCACCAGGCACCAGGCTGGTCCATGGCGGAATTAGCGGCAGGGCGGCACGGCGGCATGGCAGAATAGCGGGCAGCATGGAGGCACAGAGAGCGGGCGGCATGGAGGCACGGAGAGCGGGCGGCATGGAGGCACGGAGAGCGGGCAGCATAGAGGCATGGAGAGCAGGTGGCATGGAGGCACTGAGAGCGGGCGGCATGGAGGCACGGAGAGCGGGCGGCATGGAGGCATGGCGAGCGGGTGGCCTACGAAGAAGCCCCAGGAAGCGTCATGTTGTATTGCTCCGTGCACTGACGAGTCAGCTGACCAATATAGAGTCACCTCATTGGTCGCTCCCTCACAGCATTTGTAAACAGCATCTGTACAGCATACGGTATACGCCAGTGTCATAAATTTACAGAATACTGAAATTTAACTGAATTCTGTTAATATTCTTAAATATTTTAGTACATATTTGGGTCAGAATCTTTTTTTTCTAATTTTTCTCCTCTAAAACCTAGGTGCGTCTTATGGTCCGAAAAATACGGTACTGTACATACTTGCTGCAAACCAGGAGAACTATATACTAGGGAGCATTCTTTAAAGGGGTTGTAAAGGTTAAAAAAAATTCCCCTGAATAGCTTCCTTTACCTTAGTGCAGTCCTCCTTCACTTACCTCATTCCTTCGATTTTGCTTTTACATGTCCTTATTTTTTCTGAGAAATCCTCACTTCCTGTTCTTCTGTCTGTAACTCCACACAGTAATGCAAGGCTTTCTCCCTGGTGTGGAGTACCCCCTCCCCCCTCAAGGGAGGGGGCGAGCACGACACTTCACACCAGGGAGAAAGCCTTGCATTACTGTGTGGAATATTGTTTTTTTTTTCAAAATGTTCGCTCTTTTTTTGTTTATAGCGCAAAAAATAAAAATCGCAGAGGTGATCAAATACCACCAAAAGAAAACTCTATTTGTGGGAAAAAAATTACGTAAATTTATTTTGGGTACCACGCCGCACGGTCACGCAATCCTCAGTTAAAGTGACGCATTCCTAAATCGCAAAAAGTTCTCTGGTCAGGAAGGGGGTAAAATCTCACAGTTTGTGAGCCTTCATTCAGAACATCATTGGGAACTCTCATTTATTTATTTATCCAGACCAGTGGGGAAGCTATTCATTGCAGCGAACATTTTTTCATTATCACTTTGCTATAAGGCCCCTTTTACATTGAGGCGTTTTTCATGCGGTACAGCCCTAAAAATAGCGCTGCTATACCGCATGAAAAAATCATGCCCTGCGGGCTTCAATGTGAAAGCCCGAAGGCTTTCACACTGAAGCGGTGCGGTAGCAGGAACGCTCCAAAAGTCCTGCTAGCCGCATCATTGGAGCGGTATAGGAGCGGTGTGTTTACCGCTCCTATATCGCGCCTTCCCATTGAAATCAATGGGAAACCGCGGTAATACCGCCCGCAACGCTAGCGGGGGTCAAAACCTCACCGTTAGCGGCCGAATATCGCCGTAAATACGATGGTATAGCGGCGCTACAAATAGCGCGGCTATACCGTCACCGCGGCTCCACGCCTCAATGTGAAAGGGGCCTAAGGGCTCCCATTTCTTGACCTGGGTCCTAACTCTCTATTCTTGTCTTTGGTTGGTCAGTAAAGTTTATCTCTTGTGGACAATATAGTGGGATAAAAAAACAGAGCCAGACAACTTCTAGGCTGTGTCTATTTTTTTTTTTTTTTGTGAGTTTATGTGAAAACTGTTCTTGTTTTCCTGGCATGTACCTTTAATATGTCAGTTGTGTTGAAGACATTCTGGTCTTCATGACAGATCATTTGTTACCGTCGATGCTCTTTGAGGTGGGAAGAGGTTCTACTTAAGAGCTTATTATCAGGAACGATGCGTGGAAAGCCAAAATATTTATGTTTGTTCGTGGCACATAGACAAAAGACAGTACTCAGGGGAGAAAAGGGGTTCTGATTAAGTGATTGAAAACACTCTGGTGAATGGTCTGTCTCATCTGGGAGATAACATCATCTTCATTCTTATCGCTGTTCTTGAACTTACTTTAAACATTCCGCCGCACTCATGCAATTACAGACTGTGCTCTTTTGGCATCTTGTTTCCTCAACTCGTCTCTGGTCATTTATTTCCATTATATTTTGTCAGAGGTAGCCTAGGTGCGCCGAACAGAAATTCATGCGAGTTAAAAGAGATTAGCAGATGGGATACACTTCCAGGCAACATTCAGTTTAACAGAATGATGGCAGCCAAAGGCTAGGTTACATTCGGGAAGAATATGGGTTAATGTTCAAATGATTATTAGCTCTTGAAAAAAGAGAAAGTCTATCAATGGCTTGGCTTGTTTTGGTGTGGATATAAAATCTGATATCTGCTTGAGTCAAAAGAGAAATAATATCAGTTGTTATACAATGGTCATCCCATGTATGATCGCCTCGTACACACGTCCGGTTTCCTCGGCAGAATCCATCAAGAAACTTGGTGGCAGAGCTTTTTTGCCGAGGAAACCGGTCGTGTGTACATTTTTCTTCGAGGAAACTGTCGAGGAACTCGACGAGCAAAAAAGAGAGCAAGTTCTCTTTTTCCTCAACGGGAGTCTCAAATTGGCTCGTCGAGTTCCTCGTCGGGCTGGTTTCCGACGAGAAACTCGAGCGTGTGTATGCTAAGAAACCCGCGCTAGCTCAAAATAAAGTGTGAGACGGGAGTAAAAGTAGCGTTTGTAATGGAGATAACACATTTTTCAAGCTGTAACAGACTGAAAAGTGCAAATCGTCTCTTAACAAACTTTTGCTTAACACGCAAACACACGAGATTAGCAAAACCAGCCCCAAGAGTTGTGCCAGTGGAATCGAACTTCCCCTGCCATTGTATGTGTTGTATGTCACCGCGTTTGAGAACGAGGAGATTTTGTCTTGACAGTGTGTACTCAAAGCAAGCTTGTCGAGTTCCTCGACAAGCCTAACAAGGAACTCGTCGAGGAAAACGATGTGTCTCGCCCGACGAGTTACTCGGTCGTGTGTACGAGGCCTCACAGTGAACCTACAGTTAATCTATAGATGTTGAAATAGTGCTGCGCTGTGCATAAATAGGTGATAAAGTGCAAATGTGCTCACGTGACAGGTACACTTGAAAGGCAATAAGTGAATGGTCAAACTAGCAACAATAAAATATAAATAATCAGCTGTGACAGTATAATCGATGGACTAATAAAATGTCCACATACTGTGAAAAGTGTACCACAAAATAGATGTGAGAATAAAACTCAAAAAATATGCAGCCATAAATAGATAAATTCACACTTAAATTCCATAAAAATTAAAATAAAAATGAATAATAAAAAAAAAAAAAACACAGTGCAGATATGGTCCATAAGGTGCAAGCTGTATGGATGGCTGTGTGTTCACAGTGATCAGGGTGAAGGTCCTGGTGCTAGTAATCAATCTCTGGTATGGAGTGCTACTGATGCAACTTAGGGTATAGGTGTCCCCTTACCTTACCACTGTAAGGTAACAGCGTATGAGTGTGTCTTACAATCTCCCGGTGGCTCCTGACATCTCGGGCTCCGCTGGTATGTATCTTAACTTTGGCATCAAAGTCCCCTTTAAGTGTCCCTGGTGTATCTGTACCAGATAGCCTCACATTGGGGCATGGGGGGATGTAAAGAGGGATGCTCGATAGTCTAGTATTTAAAACATTTTTTGGAATCAGTAGCAATAATAAAAACAGGTACTCACAATGTGAAGTATCAAACAGGCATATCAAAAGCGAGTCGCAAACTCGTCCAATATCACTTCCCGTGCCCTGCGTTCCCGCACGTGTTCGTTACAGTCACGTAACTTCATCAGGGATCAATAGTATGGATATAAAATCCGATATCTGCTTGAGTCAAAAGAGCAATATCAGTTGTTATACAATGGTCATCCCATGTATGTTTGACTTACAGTGAACCTATAGTTAATCAATATTAAAGTGGAACTTAACCGCATCTGAGCACCACAAACTGAAAATGCAATTTAATACATTTTTAATAATCATAGCAAACTCACCCATTGTTGAAAAATCACTTTGAAAAACAACCCCTAGCATTTCTAGCCATGGCCTTCTTAAATAAGGGCAGTAAATTCATGAAGCATTTACTTCTTGGGGGGCGTGGCCTGGAGCGGCCTAGGATAGGACGCTAGACGGCTGAGCTCCGCCGGACGATCATCCTCACCGCTATATCCTGAGCTTCCACCCGCAAATTCAAGCCCTGCGAGACTCCCACTAACCCCGGTGACGTTGTGACCATGTCCCCACCAAAAACTTCCAAGGCGACTGTCTCCAAGCTCGACCAATATCGCCGACAGGAGAAGGACTCCCCGGGGAAAGATGGTGGCGCCACGAGGTCGGAGGAGACATCAGTAGGCGCTGACACAGCTAAGGTGCTGCTGGCTATCACCACCTGCCAGGAAGCAGTTACGGCCTGCCAAACCACCCTCACGGCAAGGATAGAGGAGGTGAAGGTAGACATATCCTTGGTGAGGCAGGATATACAGAAGATGAGGGAGATAGTTACCGAAACTGAGCATTTACTTCTTGGAATCCATCTGCACTTGACTCAGGCATGCAGGCAGGAGGGTGTGCTTAGCTGAGAAAGTCCCTCCTCCCCTACTCCTACTAAAGAAAAAACAATGCATTTGAAGTCTCTTGGGAGGCAGGGGTGGACTGACAACACTCAGGGCCCCCGGATCAAATAAAGCAAGGGCCCCTGCCAGGCCCCGCCCATTATCCACCCCTGAGCCCGCCCATGACCGACCCCTAACCTCGCCCCTACATTTTGCACAAAGTACAACTTCTGCCTTTTTTTTAATGAGACCTGAAGGGGGTCTCTCTCTAACAGAAATTAGAGAGTCTCTGTTAGAGAGAGAGACACCCCTCCAGGACCCATTATAAACTACAAAAGGAGTATAATGGGACCTGGAGGGGGCCTCTTTCTAACAGAGTGTACAGTGAACACCTTCATTCACTCTGGTCCTCACAGGACCCCCTCCTTGTGCCATGACTCTCAAACCTGCCCCAACCCTTTCACAAAGTAGAAAAAAATGGCACTGTGTAGAGCTCTTCTTACCTTAACTATGTGTACTGTAGCTGTGGCTGATTCCTGCATCCTCTGTGCCTGGCTCCTGCATTCTCTGTGGCTGGCTCCTGCATCCTCTGTGGCTGGCTCCTGTGGGTGGCCCTGCTGTGGGTGGGTCACCGTGGGTTGTTTGGATGGCACCCTGGCCCGGCTGTGGGTGGGTCACCATGGGTGGCTGGCTGGCACCCTGGCTGGCTGGTGTGTCCGTTCCTCTTCTGTTGTTTTGTGCACTGTTTCCCGAGGTGAGGGAGGGACTTGGAGGGAAGTTGTGGCCTTTGCCCTATCCAGGACGGTGGAACTAGAAGGTTTGCAGCAGGTCCTGTGCGCTGAGACATGCAGCGCAAAACATAATGACACATAATGACATTGTGTGTGTGTTCGAGTCCTATCTGTGTCCATTTGAGAGTCTATGTTAGAAAACCCTTATCAGTGCCCATCAGTGCCCATCAATGCAGCCTCTCCAGTGCCCATCAGCACAGCCTCATCAGTGCCCATCAATGCAACCTCACTAGTGCCCATCAGTGCAGCCTGATCAATGCCCATCAATGCAGCCTCTCCAGTGTCTCTCAATGCATCCCCACCAGTGCCCATCAGAGCAGCTTCACCAGTGCCCATCAGTTCAGCCAGTGCCCATTAATGCAGCTTCACCAGTGCCCATGAATGCAGCCTCAGCAGTGCCCATAAATGCAGCCTCAGCAGTGCCCATGAATGCAGCCTCATCAGTGCCCATTAATGCAGCATGATCAGTGCCCATCAATGCAGCTTCACCAGTGCCCATTAATGCAGCCTCACCAGTGCCCCTCAATGCAGTCTCATCGGTTCCCATTAATGCAGCTTTACCAGTGCACATAAATGCAGCCTCACTCGTGTCCTTCAATTCAGCCTCACCAGTGCCCCTCAATGCAGCTTTACCAGTTTGCCCCTCAATGCAGCTTTACCAGTGTGCCCCTCAATGCAGCTTTACCAGTGTGCCCCTCAATGCAGCCTTGCCAGTGTGCCCCCTCCGTGAAGTCTCACCAGAGTGCCCCTCCATGCAGCACTCACAGCCTCACCAGAGTGCCCCCTCCATGCAGCCTCACCAGAGTGCGCTATGCATGCAGCCTCATCAAAGTGCCCCTCTATGCAGCCTGATCAGTGCATGGGGGTTGGAGAGGAGAGCCACCGGATCACTCAGAGCTGTGACACTTGGCGACCGCTGTCATCAGATGTCCCGCCTCCTTTGTTAGACGTCACACGTAATGGCTTTGGACCAGTGAGATGTCTATCAAAAGAGCCGGATTAGGGGGTGGGACATTGGATGTCAGCGGTAAGCGGGATCTCCCGCTTAATCTGATCCGGGGGCGCCCGCCCTCCTCCCTTACCCTTTTTCAAAGGTTTGGCCTAAAATCACATGCTACTGAGAGATGTAAAATCTCCTCTGTAGATTAAGCAAAACATACAAAAGGGGCATAATGAAAACAGAGTCAACTTGGACAAGTTTCCATGTGGCGTGACAAATTTGAGACCTCATGAGCAAATAAATGCAAATACATCACTATATAAAATATAAAAATAATTACAGATCCTACCTTTTCCTCTCTCACAACAATTCTATTGGTGCATGCCAGGTGGAGCTACTGTATAGTACAATTTGTAATGTTATTATTACTGACCAAATCCAACTTTCCAATGTATCACCCTCGGAAAGTCTATGTAGAAGTATAAAAAGGTACAATAAGTATTGAAGGCATACTATTTTTCTAGATAAATGTATTTATAAAGGACCTGGAAGTAGCAGGTACAATTGTTTCACAGAAAACAATAAGTAATGCACTCAACCGCCATATCCTGTATGTACGCTCACCACGCAAGACTGCATTGCTGAAGAAAAAGCATGTTGAATCTTGATTAAAATGTGCTGCACAACATTTAGACAAGCCTGTGAAATAATGGGAGAATATCATCTGGTTAGATGAGACCAAAATTGAACTTTTTGGAGGCCATAATACACACCATGTTTGGAGGTCAAATGGCCCATCACCCCAAAAACACCCCCATATCAACAGTGAAGTTTGGAGGTGGGAACATCATGGTGTGGGGCTTTTTTTTCAGCATACTGTACTGGCAAACTTCATATCATTGAAGGAAAGATGAATGAAAAAATGTACCAAGACATTTTTGATAAAAATCTGCTGCCATCTACCTGGATGATGAAGATGACATGAGGGTGGACATTTCTGGAAGATAATGATCACAATCACAAAGCCAAGAAAACTCTCAATTGGTTTCAAAGAAAGAAAATAAACTTGCTAGAATGGCCCAACCAATCACCGGACTTGAATCCAATAGAAAATTCTATAGAAAGCTAAAGTTCAGAGTTCATAGAAGAGGCCCACGAAACCTTCAAGATTTGAAGATGGTTTGTGTGAAAGAATGGGCCAAAATCACACCTGAGCAATGCATGCGACTTGTTTCTCTATACAGGAGGCGTCTTGAAGCTGTCATTACCAACAAATGGATTTTGTAACAAGTATTAAAGTGGTTGTAAAACCCACTTTTGCAAGTTACACCTACAGGTAAGCCTAGATTAAGGCTTACCTGTAGGTGTTAGCAATATCTCCTAAATATCTCCAATATGTCCCTGCATGGTTTAGGAGATATTCGCCAAATGACAGGACCGCTGTCTACGGCGCATGTGCCGTAGACAACGGCGCGCAGGCGCACTGACAACAACCGAGCTAAACTCGGCAATGTCAATCACAGCGCCGGAGCGCCGATTACAGGAAGAAGATAGCCGGAGACATGGCGGCGGAGTGCACGGAGGAGAACTTTGGGGGCTTCATTCTCAGGTAAGTCAATCATAATGAGCTAGTTTGTTGTGCATACTAGCTCATTATGACTTTATCTTGCAGAGTATTTTTTTTTCAGTTAGCGTGTCAAATACTTTTTCCCTGTGTCATTTCATATTATTACACATAACTTAATTTCTAAATGTATTTTGTTTTGGTTTCTTTGTGTGATTGGATTGCATGGGTTGTTACCAACGTGGTGAAAATGTCATAGCACCTTTAGAAATATATTTACCTAGAAAAATGGTGACGTGTTTAATATTTTGTTTACCCGCTGTTTATGGCATGTTTCAGAATAGACAGGAATCTATTGATTAAGTAATGGTGGTACAATCATACAAATGAAAAATCAAGAACATTGCCTCTCAAACAGATACCAGAAGACAAAAATATGGCTATGTATGTGCCTCCCTCATTTTTGCAGTTTCCTTTTAGATATATTTCCCTTCACTTCCCAGAGACACAACAGAAATTTAGAGCAAATTTCTCCAATGTGTGGTATGTTTATAAAATTAAAAGTAAGTTTATGTTTAGTAAATAAACCTCCTGTTCAGGTGACAAATGTAAAAGTCAATGGCATGTAAAAGACAATGGTCTCGAGGACAAAAAAATTAGGACGTATATTCCCGGGGTGATGCACACAACAGTGAAAAACTAAAGAAGTTCACATTTTTTCTTGCTCTATCCAAAACTTTGTAAGTAGTTACATACTAAAGAAGAACTCCAGTCTCACCTGTTTGCTATGCTATCTGCTTCTGCCAGTCATGTGACTTGGACAGTACAGGTGCTGAAACCTGATCTGAAACCTATTACACTACTTGAGCAGCACTGAGCATGTGCAAGATCTGCAAGGCTGAAATCCAGGAAGTCATACAGTCTGGCTTCATGATGCCCACACTTAAGATGGCCCCAGTCAATTTCTATTTTATAAAGTGTCTAAATGCTGTAACAACCTAACAAAACGGACCTTAGTTTACAGACTAACTTTACTAGAATACATTAAGCTTGTGTATTACAGGGGTATTTATATTTAAAAAGTGAAATTGTGGCCGGAACTCCGCTTTAAAAATAACATATAATAATTATTTGTATATTACTTACTTGTGGTAATTAACCCCTTACCACCCAGGCCAATTCTGACACTTCTATACCTCGTGCTCCATACGGTTGCCCAGTAGGACGGGTGTCTGTTGTTCGTGCACCAGCTGGCACAGCAGACTCAAAGGCCTAACAAAACTGCAACATTTGTAAGTGCAATATTAATTGTTTTTGATAAATTTTTATCATCATTAAAAATTAATCATTACTCAGAACCCCCAAACATTGTGGGCTAGATTCACGTAGCTCAGCGGATCTATAGATCCGCTCGATCTACGTGAAATAAGATCCGCTCCCGCAAGTTTAGGAGGCAAGTGGCTAATTCACAAACCACTTACCTCCAAACTTGCGACGGCGGATCCTAAATCCCTCAGCGGAATTCAAATTCCGCGGCTAGGGGAGTGTCATATTTAAATCAGGCGCGTTCCCGCGCCGATTTAAATGCGCAGGCGCTGTCCGCGAAATTTCCCGGCGTGCATTGCTCCCACTGACGTCGCTAGGACGTCAGTGGTTGCGACGCTTACGTAAACGACGTCCGTCCGTATTCGAGAACGACTTACGCAAACGACGTTAAAAAATTCAAATTCGACGTGGGAACGCCGGCTATACTTAACATTGGCTGCGCCTGATAAAAGAAAGGGTAAGTATACGACGGGTACGCCGCTACGGAAACGTCGTAAGAAGACTGCGTCGGGTCCGCGTACGTTCGTGAATTTGCGTATCTCGCTGATTTACATATTATTTCTTGTAAATCAGCGGGAACTATTTAGCTAACATTTCGTTAAGTCACGTCTTCTGAAGCACCCGCTTCAGAAGACGTGACTTAACGAAACGTGCGTAAAGCGGCTACACGCACACCCCCACGCACTTCCGGAAGACCAGCTGAGACGCAAGTGGAACGCACGCCGTTCCTCAGCTCATGCTGCCATTACGACGGACTCTCAGTGCCATAGTGGGATTATTGCCATCCGGCAGATTTTTGCTCACAGCACCAGAGCATAGACGTGTTGCTACTGCTCAGCTGTAGCTGAATTTTTTATACATTTTATTTTTATTTTATTTGTTGTTTTTAAAAGAACAATTTTTTTGTATTTCCTGTATCTAATGATGTGCACACCACATTGTTGGTAGTGCCAATAAATTGAACTATTACCTTTCAAAACATACCACACTACGGGAGTCTGTTTTCCTTTTTTGGAGGTTTACCTTCTTTGGAGGGACTCGGATCAGCAAAAATTACCCCCTTTTTCCACCGATAACAGTGTGACAGCCTGGAAATCCTAGTGACGGAAGAACCGTGCTGCGGAGCGCTTGGAGATCACTAAAATCACATGCACTTTACCCCTGCAGGGGTGAGTGTCTCTGGTGAGTGGGGACACAGGAGGGGGAGCACCGGCAACACAGTGATTTCACCTGGCATAGTGTGATTGCTCACGAGTTAAGATTCACCATTGAATGAACTCACTAATCACAGTTTAAATGGACTTTTGCTTTACATGTGTATATATAATATTTTTTTCAACTGAACGCACCAGGACCACCATATGAGATAATTGTTTTATTTTATTCTATAATTTTTTGTGTATATGTACACTGAGATAAGGTTCACCCCAGTGTAACCACTATTGTGGAGAAATTTGGTCGCACTTTTTTGAGCACACCTCAACATGGGGTATTATTCATGCACGCACTATTGATGCACAATCCACTGATTTTATGAACCACCTGTCCAGTGGACTTACATTTGTCAACTGAGGTCCAGTATTCTTTTCATACCCCACGGGTGGGTGACACCTCTCTAGTTTATTTACTTTCCTCTATATTTATATATATATTTTAGTTGATTATGAGCATATTACTGATGCTACTTATGAGCTTCTATCTCTGACCCAGTAAATCAGACACTTATTTGCACACAGCTGCCACACCTTTGGACAGCTTTACACTTAGCCCCCTGGGACATACACAGGGAGTGCAGAGACAGCGCCACTACCCCCACCATCTTTATCTATTTCTTATTATATTCCTTTTGGGGAATACTAATTTGGGGGGGCTGCAGTCTTACATTTTTATACACTTATTTTCCTTCCTCTCCAACATATCCTAAGCGCGGGTTCACCCTACCTTTTTAAACAATGAAGATGAGCTTAAGGCCACTATCAAAGCAACCTGGACTTCCATAACACCTAAGCAGTGCCACAGGCTGATCGCCTCCATGCCGCGCGTCATTGATGCAGTAATTCATGCAAAAGGAGCCCCGACCAAGTACTGAGTGCATACTATACAGTACATGGACATACTTTTCAGTATGCCAACTTTTCTGTATTTTAAATCCTTTTTTTTTTTGGTCTTATGTAATATTCGTATTTTCTGATATACTGAATCTTGGGTTTTCACTAGCTGTAAGCCATAATCATCAACATGAAAAAAAAGAAATGCTTGAAATATATCACTCTGTGTGTAACGCATCTATATAAAATATATGAGCTTCACTCATTGAATTGAATTACTGAAATAAATTAACTTTTTTATGATATTCTAATTTTATGAGGTGCACCTGTATACCCATCTTAGAGCGTAAGTAAACCCATCATGCCAGAAATTCTAGCTGTCACATTGCTCTCATCCAAACTGTCTCACCATTCTATGTCTGGTGTCATAATTGATCACATGTGAAGCATCGTGGCAGTTGGAGATTAAACCATGGCCAAGAGGGCAGCTTCCTTCCCCTCTTGATCCAGCAATCTCCACGAGAGCCTTGCCTCTCCGGGACATCACACTCCTGATTGGCTTTTGACAGCAGCAGGAGCCATTGGCTTCCACTGATGTCAACACACAACCAGTGAGCCAATCTGGAGACAGAGGGGGGAGCCAAGCCGCGGTTCTGTGTGTTAATTCTGCTTGCTGTGGGGGCACCCGGAAGGAGGGAGGAGCCAGGAGCGCCACCGTGGGATCTCTCAGAGAAGCCAGAAGAGGAGGATTCGGGGTGCTCTGTGCTAAACCACTGCACAGAGCAGGTAATTATGAAATGTTTATTATAAAAAAAAAAAAAAACAATATATCACTTTAAGTGATAAGTTTAAGGGTGGACACTTTTTTGCTTAAATAAACCTCATACATAAGAAAGACATCATAAACAAAATGTATGAAACAAGGCCAGCTGTCAGGGATCGGATGGGAGACTGATTTAATGAGGTCGGCCTCTCTTATATCTCCTGTCCTGGCTCCGCTGAAGGTGAGACAGAGGAAGCCAAAGGACAAGAGGGACACGAGTGCCAGGAGCCGGGGGTCCCGGGAGAACAGCTTGGCAGGGTTCAGCGGCCTGGAGCAGACTGTGATGAGTTGCGCAGGAACAGGTGATAGCCAGGCAGGTAACCGAGGGTTAACAGCAACCAGGAACATAGACAGGAGCAAGGTCTCAGGGATAGCCAGGTTCGTCAGCAAGCGGGCAGTGAGGTACCGAATCATAGACAGAGCCAGAGTCAGAAACAGATTTGGGTCAGGGATGTACATCAGTACAGGAACAGAACACAGAGCCAAGGTCAAGAGCAAGCCGGGTCAGAATACTGGGAAGACATACAGGATCAGAGCAGGATTCAGAAACAAGCTGAAGATCAGTCAGCAAGGCACAAGAGCCCAGACTCCCTTTAAATAGGCTGTCTGGCGCCAAACTAAATTAGGCTTGTACGTGTGCCCGTATCTATGCGCATACGTGCCCGCAATTGCGAGCTCTGGCACGCCTGTGAGCCATTCTATGGCAAAGGCTATGCGCTTGCGCACGTCTATGTGCAAAACGTCTTACAGGAGTTCCCTGACACCAGCTTACCAACTACTTGGCCAGTCTTTCTTTCTAAGCTCTGGGCAATATCAACTTGTCCTGACCATGGATGGACAAAGCTCTTGCAGACTGGTTCTTTAGCACCCATGCAGAAGGGCGAAATAGCATGACCCGTCTTTGCGTGGGTAGTATGAATATGCACAAATCAGCCAGAAACAGGAAACCTGCTGTTCGCGGCAGATTTTCTGTATCCTATGACTTGGCTCATCTTGATTTGAAATGTAGCTTATACTTCAGATTCTCCCAGCAGGCCATGATCTGACAAAACCTGAATTCACAGTCAGCTGATTCTGCCTTTGTCACGTCTTTTGAGACCAAGTGGGTTTGTTACTCTGATTACATAGCAGATCAGGAGGGGGCTAATCACAGCCTGGATTCTCCTGCTGATTGACAATTCCCCAACCAATTTCCTCATTCCTTCGGGCTGCTTATTCCTGCTTTTGTAGTTGCCTTTGTAGATACAAGACATTTTAGAACGCTACACTCATTTGTGATGTAGACTTGGCAGGCTGAGCTTCTCTTCATAAAAGTTTAGCACTTTGAAAGAACTGTCACCCATATTTTGGAAGAAAAGTAAAGTTTCTTTCTGCCGATCCCTGTGCCTCCAACAATTAGAGCTTCTAATTTGCAGCCAAGAGATACAGGGCTAAATTGAAATATCAATTTCAAGGAAACGTTCTACCCGGGACACTAATTGATACTGTCTGACTGAGCATGTGCGCCTGTCAGCTGACTTTAGTCCAATTCAGCAGAAAAAAAGTTGGCACCTAAATTGGGATTTCTTGAACAGAATTTTCTGTTTTGATTTATGAATGTTTTCAGTTTTTTTTTTTACATTGGGAATGTTGTTTCACCTGTGAGTGGAGATACAGCCCGCTTGGCTAACTGCCTTGAAAACACACGTGCCTGCCAGAGTCATGAATAATTCTGTGTTTAACGTGCTAAATTTCTGTTCCAAATTATGAATTTTCTACGAGTTGCATGGAAATATTCAGATAAGTTTCTGCTGTTCCTGTTGTCTTCTTGAAAAGTTTAAGCTGACTGAAGTTATCAATTGGTTCTGGAAATGAAAATAGCCATACAACATTTTTAAAAAAAGAACCTGTCAATTTTCGACTAAAATGCTTATTTACATAATTGGCAACTTTCTTTGGCCTAACATGCATGTTATATAGGACAACCGGGCTTAACATAAAGCCTAATGGGAGAGAGAGAGGGTTTTAAAAAGAGACATACATAGAAGTACTTTTTGATGTGATTTTTTAATTTTTACTTGCTTGTGAGGCTGTTTTTATTAATGCTGTTTCAAATAAAAAGATTCTCCCTCTGCATGTGTCTACAGAATTTTCTCTGAATGACTGCTGAAATAAATTCAAATAACGAATAAGCAAACTAGTTTTTGTATTGGGCTTAAAGTGATTGTAAACGATCACCTTGTAAAACAACCCATTCCATTTAAAATAGAAATAAAAGGCAAAACATTTTTGTATAGATATGAAAAAAACCCATTAAAAATACCTTTTTTCCCTTTTTTTATAAATGATCACATCCCCTATGTTCTCAGCTTCATAAGAGCTGGGGGAGGAGAAGCAGCAGCATACTGAGCTTTCCAGTGAAGGAGGGGTGTGTCAGGATCATTGGAGATGAGTACAACGATCACCTTGTAAAACAACCCATTCCATTTAAAATAGAAATAAAAGGCAAAACATTTTTGTATAGATATGAAAAAAACCCATTAAAAATACCTTTTTTCCCTTTTTTTATAAATGATCACATCCCCTATGTTCTCAGCTTCATAAGAGCTGGGGGAGGAGAAGCAGCAGCATACTGAGCTTTCCAGTGAAGGAGGGGTGTGTCAGGATCATTGGAGATGAGTACACTAAGGGCCAGATTCAGAAAGAATCGCGGCGGTGTAACGTATCGTCTTTACGTTACACCACCGCAAGTTTTCAGCGTAAGTGCCTGATTCACAAAGCACTTACCTGTAAACTTGCGGTGTAACGCAAAGCCGTCCGGCGCAAGCCCGCCTAATTCAAATGGGGCGTGTACCATTTAAATTAGGCGCGCTCCCGCGCCAAACGTTCTGCGCATGCTCCGTTCGCAATTTTCCCGAGGTGCTTTGCGCGAAATTACGGCGGCGCGACGTGTTTGTGAATCGCGACGTGCGTAACGTACTTAAAAAATTCAAATTCAAATTCGACGCGGGAACGACGGCCATACTTTAACACGGTGGAGTAATTTTACACCATGTTAATAGCACTCTTAACTTTGCGACGGGAAAAAACGACTTGCGACGACGTAACGAACGCGCGTATCTTCGTGGATCGCCGTAAAGGCTAATTTGCATACCCGACGCTGGAAAACGACGCGAACTCCACCCAGCGGCGGCCGAAGTATTGCATCCTAAGATCCGACGGTGTAAGTCAATTACACCTGTCGGATCTTAGGGCTATCTATGCGTAACTGATTCTATGAATCAGTCGCATAGATACACTCAGAGATACGACGGCGTATCAGAAGATACGCCATCGTATCTCCTCTGTGAATCTGGCCCTAAGTTCCCAGCATAGAGAACTGACTGCAGTGTGCTCTCTTGCTTAGTGTGGTCAGGTTTTAATAGAAAAGCAAGGGGACTAGCATTTCACACGAAGCAATGGAAAGAGAACAGGATACATTCTCATACAAGTACATGCTACAGCAGGCACATATGGAATATGAAGTGTCAGTGTAACAAACGCTTTAATTAAACAATTAATCTGAACTGACTGTTTAGTCTATGAAAGCTTACTCCAAGTATGTGCAAGCAGCCCTAAGGCCTCCTGCACACAGAATATTTGAGGCTTAAAATTTGGTCTACCATAAAAACCAAGGGCCAGATTCACAGAAGAAGTTGGTTGGCGTATCTACTGATACATCGGCGTACTTTCAAATTTGCCGTGTCGTATCTTTAGTTTAAATCCTCAAACCAAGATACAACGGCTTCTGGCTTCGATCCGACAGGCATAAGGCTTCGTACGCCTTTGGATCGTAGGTGCAATACTTCGGCGCCCGCTGGGTGGAGTTCGCGTCGTTTTCCGCGTCGGGTATGCTAATTAGCTTTTTCCGGCGATCCACGAAGGTACGCGTGGCCGTCGTATTCTCTTACGTCGTCGCTAGTCGGCTTTTCCCAGTGTATAGTTAAAGCTGCTATTATGAGGCGTATAGATAGACTTGCCATGTTAAAGTATGGCCGTCGTTCCCGCGTCAAATTTAAAAAAAAAAAATTTGTGTAAGTCGTCCGTGAATAGGAAAGGACGTAACTGTCGTCGAAGTTCAAAACATGATGTCGGTGCGAAGTCATTTCGCGCAAAGCGCGGCGGGGAAATTTCAAAACGGAGCATGCGCAGTTCAATCGGCGTGGGGACGTGCTTCATTTAAATGAATCACGCCCCCTACCCGCCCAATTTGAAATACGCGCCGAGAAATACACTACGCCACCGTAACTTACGGCGCCTCACCAGGTAAGGAACGGCGGCGTAGCGTATCGCTGATATGCTGTGCCTGGGCGATTCTCTGTGAATCTGGCCCCAAGGGTTTTTCCCTACCCGGGGAGCCACAGGTGGTGTGTGCAGTCCGTCATAGCAGTGAATTGCTTCACCCAGCCGTAGTTGGGTATACTTCGATGTTTTTGTACCTCACCATAAGTATTCTGTGTATGAGAATTAAGTCACACATAGTTAAAACCTCTTGTATCTCTTGAAGCTCTCTCTTAGATTGTAAGCTCTAACGAGCAGGGCACTCTGATTCCTCCTGTATTAAAGTGTATTGTATTTGTACTGTCTTCACTCAAGTTGTAAAACGATGCATAAACTGTCAGCACTATATGAATTCTGTATTATAATACTAATAACTAGAAGGGGGAAGAGGATTTTTGCTATAAGTGGGCAGAGGATTTGTGCTGGTAGGGGTGATTTTGGGGGAAGGAAGATTTGTGTTTAAGAAGATTGGCAGGGGAAGGGCAGATTTGTGCTGCGATGAGGGCTGGACTGTTCTGGGACAGAGGATAACAGGGAGTAGGAGAATTTGTGCTGGAGAGAATGGGGGAGATTTGTTGCAGAATGGGGGGGGGGGGGTTGGAGTTAATAGTGTTTCCTTGGTCTTGTGCTATAAAAAAGAGGCCCAGATCCTGGCACGCTATCTGCTCGAATCAGTTCTGGTCTGTTTTACTTGTTGTCGTTGCCGGAGTCTGGATTTCCAGTGCCATGCCAGAGTCGGAGTTTGATGCCATCCATGGACTCAACCAGTTATAGACTTTTTCCAATGCAGATATGCTGGGGCAGCCACAAGCCTGAGATAGGGACTAGGGACATGACTGCACTTTAAGAAAAATAACTTTATTTATCAGTCAGCTGTTCCAGTAAAGGTGCCCCCTGTGTAAGGCAGTGACGCTATTCAAAGTGTCTAGTGTAGCCCAGAAGAACCCACACCGGAGTAGGCATCTCATGTGACCCTTGCTTGGCGCCCAACAAGGAAGGAAACATAGAGGATGCCTCAACCAACCACCCCACCTACCCTACAGGCAGTCTGCTTCCTAAAAATAAAAAGAGGGCAGACAAGCAAATAGAGTGCTTTTAAAATATAGCCAGGTGTGCCATTTAGTCCTTTAATATGTTTGCTATGTATTTTAGGTGTTCTGGTAAGGTGATCTGGCCTCAGCTAAGGTATAATGTCCCAAATTACCAATCAGTCTTCACCTATAGCTATTCCCTGGAAACTGGTAGCATTTCTCTTTCTGGGAGTAGTATTCTACTAGGGTGCCCCAGGATATAAAGTGGTACCACAGTTGGTTTTTTGAAGAGGCCAGAAAAATCTTCATTTGCTCCATTATTCGCCTTCAATAGCTGTCCACTACAATATTACCTTTTGAATGACAATGACCATCATTCAATCCTCTTCCTCTGAGCCCAGGCTATCATTTATCTCAGGACGGCATACACAGCTCAGTATTATTGCAGTGGATGGCACCCACATGTGCATAAAGAGGACATACAGTGGAACATTGGATTATGAGCGTAATCCATTCCAGGAGAATGCTTGTAATCCAAAGCACTCGCATATCAAAGCAAGTTTTCCCATAGAAGTCAATGGAAGCGAAAATAATTTGTTCCACATTGACTTCTATGGCATGCAATACCGCATATGGCCAGAGGTGGGAGGGCGGCGGAGGGACTCGGAAATACTCAGAGACCATTCGGCTGCATTCGGAAACCCTTGCAAAGGTTCGGAAACACTTAATTCAGTCTTCTCATAAAAATTGCTACTGAGAAGGAGGTAAGTAAAAGACATGTCTGACAGTATTGCCGTAAACATATTTCAGAAGAAGCATGGAAAAATGCAGAACAATAAAAAATAATGTTAGGGTAGAAGTCATACAAGAACACAAAATATAGTTTTAATGCCTAAATTTAGGTACTTTTTTTAAATTTTACACACGGGTCAGTACTTATTTTAGTAGTAGTTACATCCATGTGCTGGTACCAGTTGCCCTAGGAAAAATATGAAGTCCTCTGCCAACACCCATTCATAAGCCCACAGCCATAATCTTGGTGAGGCTTAATACAAATGCTTGACCTATCACAAGCACTCATGCTAACTCATGCTGACTATGCCCGCCTTGGCGCTCTCCTCTTCCATCCTCTTCCATCCATAGAAGCTGTACTAGCTTCCATGAATGAAAAGGGATATATAAATGAAGAACGGGTATACAAATGAAAGGTCCACCTCTCCTATTCACAGAGCACTTTCCCTTCATGGAAGCTATTGTACAGCTTCTATGAATGAATGAGGGGCATAGTCAGCAGTGTAACAGGTCCACTAAAGATTATGGCTGAGGTAGTGTGGGGGGCAGAGGACTTCAGGCTTCAACTAGGACATCCAGCACAAGGCTACACTTAGGTTGCTTTCACATTGGGCGGTGGAGCCGCGGTGACGGTATAGCCGCGCTATTTGTAGCGCCGCTATACCGTCGTATTTACCGCGATATTCGGGCACTAGCGGTGAAGTTTTAACCCCCGCTAGTGGCCGAAAAAGGGTTAATACCGTGGTTTCCCATTTCAATGGGAAGGCGCGGTATAGGAACGGTAAACACACCGCTCCTATACCGCTCCAAAGATGCGGCTAGCAGGACTTTTGGAGCGTTCCTGCTACCGCACCGCTTCAGTGTGAAAGCCTTCGGGCTTTCACATTGAAGCCTGCAGGGCATGATTTTTTCATGCGTTATAGCAGCGCTATTTTTAGCGCTGTACCGCAAGAAAAACTGCTCAATGTGAAAGGGGCCTAAAAGTATTGTCCCTTGTGCTAATATTCATTTTTTTTTACTTTTCTTTACCTAAATCTAGGTTTTAGGGTCAACTTCAGGTTCTAGCATACATTCATTTTCCACATCTTCTTTCTTGTTGCCTGAAGATTAGGGTCCTCTTCTTCCGTCCATCTGTGAGTAGCGTTTACACCTAGTGATGCTTGGGCACCATTCTGTTCAGTAGTGCTGTAAGCTCAGTCTGGCATAATGTCACACCAGGTGGTGTGTCCATGACGGCCTTGGCACACACGTAGTGGGTTGAATGATGTGGGTGTCCCTAGGGTAGGGAGCTGGAGTGGAAGTAAGGTCGAAAGCTGCTTTTATTTTAAATTGCTAGACTATTTATTTTTTATTTTATATTCATATTTTGTTTTCATTAAAAGAAAAACTGGAGTTAGCCTTTAAAATACAAAATGATTTATTTAATGTAAATAATGTGATTACAAAAAAAGAAGAGAAAAAGAAAAAGGCTGATGAAGACATTAGAAGCATGCTGTGTGTAGATGGACAAATCACATGGCTGTAGGAGCAAATTCACATTATAAAGTTCCGCCAAACCAAATCAGTGTTCTGTTTAATTAATTGAAGAAGAAAAAAAAATGCTCCATTCTTTCTTCCTGTTTGTCTTGTAGCTTTAACATATCAAATGTTATAATGCAATCTATGAGATAGAAACAATACCAGGGGACCTAATTAAATTAAAAGTAATTACCAGTTGTGTAGATACTGCATGCAATTGAGCAGTAGGAAGTTGATATTTTGTCATCCAGCGTTAATCTCTGGGCAGAACGCACTATTCATCTGACCTGCTATTAATGAGTTGGCTTTGGTGGCCAGTTTTTTGGAGAAGAAAAATTAAGGGTATGGTATGATAAAACGTGCATTGTGTCATTATTTACTCATTTATATTTAAAAAAATATATATTATTTAAATGGCAGCAAACAAATATGTTTGAAAAAAAAGATAAATGTGCATGGTTATTTAAAGAAAATTATTTAAAATCATTTTTAATTTAGTTGAACGAGAAAATACTGAAATTGTTTTTGATTTAAATGTGCATAGGATTTTTATTAGCTTTCCACAACCCCTTGCATATTAGGAGGAGGAGAGGGAAGGTCAGTGTTTTAAAGTATATGTGAAGCTGGCTATTTAAATCTCACATGAGCTTTCCTACAATAACATGAATGTAAAGAGTATATATATATAGGGCCAGATTCAGGTACACTTGCGGCAGCGTAACGTATCGTCTTTACGTTACACCGCCGCAAGTTTTCAGCGCAAGTGCCTGATTCACCAAGCACTTGCGTGTAAACTTACAGCGGTGTAACGTAAAGCCGTCCGGCACAAGCCCGCCTAATTCAAATGGGGCGTGTACCATTTAAATTAGGCGCGCTCCCGCGCCGGACGTGCTGCGCATGCTCCGTTTTGAAATTCCCGCCGTGCTTTGCGCGAAGTGACGTCTTTTTTTGAACGGCGACGTGCGTAACGTACTTTCGTATTCCTGGACGTCTTACGCAAAAAAAAAAAAAATGTAATTCGACGCGGGAACGACGGCCATACTTTAACATGGCTCGTCTAAAGTTAAGCCATGTAAAAGCAGGCTTAACTTTGCGACGGGAAAAAACGACTAGCGACGACGTAACGAACACGCGTACCTTCGTGGATCGCCGTAAAAGCTAATTTGCATACCCAACGCAGGAAAACGACGCAAACTCCACCCAGCGGCGGCTGAAGTATTGCATCCTAAGATCCGAAGGCGCACGAAGCCGTAAGCCTGTCGGATCTTAGCCAAATGCCGTCGTATCTTGTTTGTGAATCACAAATTAAGATACGACACGGCAAATTTGAAAATACGCCGGAGTATCAGTAGATACTCCGGCGTATTTCTTCTGTGAATCTGGCCCATAGTACAGACCAAAAGTTTTGACACACCTTCTCATTCAAAGTGTTTTCTTTATTTTCATGACTATGAAAATTGTAGATTCACACTGAAGGCATCAAAACTATGAATTAACACATGTGGAATTATACATAACAAAAAAGTGCGAAACAACTGAAAATATATTTCATATTCTAGGTTCTTCAAAGTAGCCACCTTTTGCTTTGATTACTGCTTGGCACACTCTTGGCATTCTCTTGATGAGCTTCAAGAGGTAGTCACCTGGCGCAGCACCCCATCACTCTCCTTCTTGGTCAAATAGCCCTTCCCCCGCCTGGAGGTGTGTTTGGGGTCATTGTCCTGTTGAAAAATAAATGATGGTCCAACTAAACGCAAACCGGATGGAATAGCATGCCGCTGCAAGATGCTGTGGTAGCCATGCTGGTTCAGTATGCCTTTAATTTTGAATAAATCCCCAACAGTGTCACCAGCAAAGCACCCCCACACCATCACACCTCCTCCTCCATGCTTCACGGTGGGAACCAGGCATGTAGAGTCCATCCCTTCACCTTTTCTGCGTCCTACAAGGACACGGGGGTTGGAACCAAAGATCTCAAGTTTGGACTCAGCAGACCAAAGCACAGATTTCCACTGGTCTAATGTCCATTCCTTGTGTTCTTTAGCCCAAACAAGTCTCTTCTGCTTGTTGCCTTTCTTTAGCAATGGTTTCCTAGCAGATATTCTACCATGAAGGCCTGATTCACACAGTCTCCTCTTACCAGTTCTAGAGATGTGTCTGCTGCAAAAGGTGGAAGAACCTAGAATATGAAATATATTTTCAGTTGTTTCACACTTTTTTGTTATGTATAATTCCACATGTGTTACTTCATAGTTTTGATGCCTTCAGTGTGAATCTATAATTTTTATAGTCATGAAAATAAAGAAAACTCTTTGAATGAGAAGGTGTGTCCAAACTTTTGGTCTGTACTGTATATATATATATATATATATATATATATATATATATATATATGTATATACATATACATACATACATGTATTGTAAAAAAAAAAAAAATTGCTGTCCCCTCAAAATAACTCGCCACACAGCCATTGATGTCTATACCGCTGGCAACAAAAAGTGAGTACACCCCTAAGTGAAAATGTCCAAATTGGGCCCAAAGTGTCAATATTTTGTGTGGCCACCATTATTTTCCAGCACTGCCTTAACCCTCTTGGGCATGGAGTTCACCAGAGCTTCACAGGTTGCGACTGGAGTCCTTTTCCACTCCTCAAGTGGGCCCCATCGGTTTGTTGTCCACCGGTGAAAAAAAAATAGAACAAAAAAAAACGATCGTCTGTGTGGAAGTCCATCGGTCAAAAATCCATGCATGCTCAGAATCAAGTCGAAGCATGCTTGGAAGCATTGAACTTCATTTTTTTCAGCACATCGTAGTGTTTTACGTCACCGCGTTTTTGCACGGCCCAATATTTGACTGATGGTGTGTAGGCAAGACTGATGAAAGTGAGCTTCATCGCATATCTGATGAAAAAATCCATTGGACTAGATTCCATCAGATATCCGATCGTGTGTACGAGGCATAAGACTTGAGAGACTGTGAGGTAGGAGGCGCCGGCGGTGATTGGCAGAGAGAGGCAGCTGGGCTCAGCTGACAGTGACCAGCAGCAGGAACAGAGGGGAAGCGGATCCGATCATGGGGCTGACAGTGCCTTCAAGGCTTTAACACAGGTGTACTTTGGGGGTGTCTGTGAATAGACTACATTGCACTTTGTCTGTCTCTCTGGCATAATGGATGGTATCATAACTCACAGGCAGCAGGAACTTATTGGTCATAAGTTAATAAATCAGCACCCAGCAGCCATGTTATGTGACATACTGTGACAGAGCCAGCCAGAGTCATGATAGAGTGCCTGCTGCCACTGAGCTATCATAATGCTGATAATTTCATCCAGTTTTCGACCGCCCCATAGCAGATTTACTGCTACAGGGCGGTTGCGCTGTGCAGCATTACCTATTTACGCGATCCTGTACTTCTGGGTATCGGAGCCAATTAGCAGGTCCGGCGGACTCGATGATCACTGGTACCCGCTGATCGTTATGTACACAGGCAGAACGGTAGTCTGCCTAAGTAAACAAGGCAGTTTGTCGTTCTGTCAGTATGGAAGACATTGATAGTACAGGGAACTATGCCTTCCCTTAGTAAAAGCACAGAGGTTTGCAATTTAAAAAAACATATAAAAGCAAGACTTTACAATCACTTTAAGCATTAGTGAAAACGGAGATGCATACATGTGTATCTTTAATATCTGCCAGTAGTTCAGCTTTAAAGGGGTTGTAAACCCTCGTGTTCTTTGCATTGAGGTGAAAAAACCTCTGTCACTGAGCCGGCTTCCCAGCCCCCCATTTTACTCACCTGAGCTCTTTGATCCCCCACCGGAGAGGCGCTCTACTCCTCTGGCCGGGGTTCTCGGCTCTTGATTGGATAGATTGATAGCAGCGCAGCCATTGACTCCCGCTGCTGTCAATCAAGTCCAATGACGTGGGGGGGTGGGGCCGAGTCCAGCATTCTGTGTCTATGGATGCAAACGCTCGACTCGGGAGCGTGCCCGCAAGGTAACCCCCCAGGGAAATTTGCTTCTCCTAGGGGGTTTACCGATGTGGGGAGGAGCCACGAGTGCCGTTGGAGGACCCAGAAGAAGCAGACCAAGGCCACTCTGTGCAAAACGAACTGCACAGTGGAGGTAAATATGACATGTTTGCTATTTTATTTGTATTTTTTAAACAAAGGCTTACAACCCCTTTAAGCCCCCTTTCACACTGGGGCGTTTTTCAGGCGCTTTGGCGTTAAAAAAACGTCTGTAAAGCACCTGAAAGAAGCCTCATCTGCAATCCCAATGTGAAAGCCTGAGTGCTTTCAGAGCCCTTTTACGCTGCCAGCGCCCGAAAAATGCTGGCAAAGCTCCGCTAAGACCTCTCTCACACTGGGGCGTTTTTAGGGCGCTTTGGGAAGCGACTCACTGGGAAGGGGCGCTTTAGGAGCGGTGTATTCAACGCTCCTAAAGCACTGCAAAGAATTCCCCAGATGAAGACACGTGACACGTGTCGTAACGCGTAGGGATTGGACGGGAGGACGTACACCTGGAGTGACGTATACAGGCGCTTGAAACGCCGCTCGTTTTTAAATAGTTCCTTGCTGTATATTTTCAGAATCACATGTAAGCGCAGCTTTTTCCTCTTTAATAAATATCGGCTTGTGCTTACTACTTCACGATTGGAGTCCCCTCCTTTGTTTTTGTGTTTCCCCTGCTTTTTCTCCTGGGCACACTGATTGTTTGGATGGATAAGAGGACCCAGCCATGGACATCTAAGGAGGATTAGTGGAACATGCACACGGAGGTCTGGTCGAGATACTTATAGTGGAGGCATTTGATTATCTGTACGGAGGTAAGAGTCCCGGGAGCTCAGGGAGGGATTATTACACCCATCTGTCAACACTTCTTACTGGATTGCTTTGTGATCACATCAGCTACATCTCTTTTGGCAGCCTATGCCTATTTGAAGAATCACTACTAGCACTGGATCACCAGATTTATTTATTTATTTATTCATTTTTCATCCTATGAATGGACACTTTTTCACGTCTATAGACTTCACACTATATATTCATATATATACGCTTATTTTATATTGACTGCATATTATTAGTATATATTATATATTATATATTTTATATACATTTTATATATATATTTTTTGAAGTTTGGATATTTTCACCTTCTCACTGGATTGGATTGAGCTGGTATTTGCTCTTGTTTGCGATATCACTGATCAGTATTTATATTTATTTATTTATTTATTTATACTTAGCACTTTCACCATGTCTGCGTGCTAGGTTGCGCGGAACCCCTCACCTCTTTCATTTATATATTTGTGTATTGTAAACACTTTAGGTTTTGCAGCAACTTATTGATATATTTTGTTTAGGGTTTATTCATTGAGTGTCTGTAGTAGCGCATAAGCACTGTCACTTTATTCACTGCAAAGAAGCTGCTTGCAAGACATTTTTTGACGCCCTGCCAGCGCAGTGCCTCAGTGTGAAAGCACTCGGGCTTTGACATTGGGATTGCAGATGAGGCTTCTTTCAGGCACTTTACAGGCGCTTTTTTTTTACGCTAAGAACCCTTTCACACTGGGGTGTTTTTTAGGCGCTTTAGTGTGAAAGCACTCGGACTTTCACATTGGGATTGCAGATGCACCTACTTTCAGGCGCTTTACAGGCACTTTTTTTAACGCTAAAGCACCTGAAAAACGCCCCAGTGTGAAAGGGGTCTAAGTGTTACCTGCATACCCTTAGACGCAAAAACTCTGTTTTACCTTGCAAAGCCAGTGCCTCTGAGCATGCCTCTCCCTAACATAAAATTAACATTAAGGCTACTTTCACACTGAAGCGCTGGATGCGCTGGCGGTAAAACGCAGCTATTTTTAGCGTGGTTTTACCATTTTGTTTGTCACGATTTTCGTCCGCTAGCGTTGCGGTTTTAACCCCTGCTAGCGACTGAAAAAGGGTTAGAACCGCCTGCAAAAAACGCCTCGTTGCGCCATTTTTTGGGGGAGGGTTGGAGGTGCTAACCTATTGTTTTCAATGAGCAGGGGCGCTATAGGAGCGGCATTTTTACCGCTCCTACCGCGCCTCAAGGATGTGGCTGGCAGGACTTTTTTTAGCGTCCTGCCAGCGCAATGCTTCAGTGTGAAAGCCCTCAGGCTTTCACACTGGATAGAAAGGAGCGGCTCTTTCCGGGCCCGTTGCAGGCGCTATTTTTAGCGCAATAGCACCTGCAAAGCGCCTCAGTGTGAAAGCAGCCTAATGCTCAGCTCAGCCTTCCGGATTGATCAATAGGAGCCCACCTGCAGACTCTGAGGCCTAAAGCAGGTCCTATGGCACTTGCATGTCTGACTGCGCTTTTAAAGTCTATGATCCATTTTGGCTGTGTAGCCCAAGCGAGCAAACTTCTTGGGCCAGATTCACAAAGGACTTACGACGGCGTATCTCCACGTACGCCGTCGTAAGTCCAAATGTGCGCCGTCGTATCTTTGCGACTGATTCATAGAATCACATACGCCTCACTGTTGCCAAGATACGATTGGCGTAATTCTCCTACGCCGTCGTATCTTGGGGTGCATATTTACGCTGGCCGCTAGGGGCGCTTCCGTATATTTCGCGTTGAATATGCAAATGAGGTAGATACGCCGATTCAGAAACGTACTTGCGCCCGTCGGATTTAGCTACGCCGTTTACGTAAGTCGTCGGTCCGGCATAACTTCACCCCTCATAAAGCAGGGGTAAGTCATGTTAGGTATGGACGTCGGAAACGTCGGAACAGTGTCGTATTTTACGGCGTTTGCGTAAGTCGTACGTGAATGGGGATGGGCGTAGGTTACGTTCACGTCGACTAAGCATTGAGCCGGCGTAACTTAGGGAAAAAATTTGACGTGATACTGAGCATGCGCGCGCATGCGCCGTTCGTTAGGCACGTCATTTACGTGGGGTCACGATTCATTTCCATACAACACGCCCCCTACCAGCCTACTTTGAATTACGCGGGCTTACGCCGGCCCATTTACGCTATGCCCCCATAACTTAGGGCGCAAGTTCTTTGTGAATACGGTACTCGCCTCTCTAAGTTACGGCGCCGTAGCGTATATGAGATACGCTACGCCAGTAGAAACTTAGGCCATTCTTTCTGAATCCGGGCCCTTATGTTTCACTGTATGTAAAAAGCTATCATAGATCTCATTGTGTTACTTGATCCAAAAATTTGCAGTTATTTCTTTACTGAAATCAAGCAGCATTAAAATATATATATATATATATATATATATATATATATATATATATATATATATATATATATCCATTCCTTCTTGGTTAATCAATTTGTCCAGCGAATAACCCAACACTTTCAAAATTATCTTTGCTCTTTTTTAATTGGACATGTCCTAGCCAAACTAACCAATGTTTAGCAATTAGCCGTCCCCTTATATCTGTGAAATATTTTCTGATTACAAGCCATGGCATTGAATTATTGAACACAAATGAATCTTGAATGAATTGATGGCGCCTTGGGGGATAAGTGTCGGAATCCTCAGATATCAGATTCTTTTAATGGAAATAGGAAATAAGAATTTTAATAGAATTTTTAACTAAAGATCTTGAAACAAAACTACACCTACATTTTAATTGAATTTCTGACCTAAATTAAAGGAACATGTTATAAATCACTGGGAATCGGTTTAAAAAGGGAAAAAAAAAGGCTTTTTTTTTTTTTTTTGTTACTTCTACCCGTATTCAGTTTAGATGTAGCTTTAACAGACCCTGATAAATGTTAATAAAATACCCGAATTTGGAAATTAATGGCTACGGGCTGCTTAAGAGAGATATCATTGTATTTCATGAATATTTTGATTTTGCGATTAGATCAAACCGCATTGAATTCCTAAACAGTTATAGCAGAGGTCTGGCGATCATAAACTGCTCTCATTTTAAATAAATTATTTTCCTTGCACATCTGCTGATATGGTATAATTAGAAATAGGTGGCTTGCATTTACTGTACTATTTGCATGACTTTACATCTACACCTACTGATCTAGAGTCTGCCAGGAAATGTGGCGTTCCCTACGTCTACAAATATACCTTGCCTGCCGAGATAGCAGGTTATATTGTGATGTTAAGAAGGTTTTTTATTTACAGGAAAAACAAAAGAGTGTCACTTGCCAGTTCTGGAAAACATTGATTAGGCCGGTTATGTTATTTCTATTCAGAAAATCGTATTTACATCTCTCCTGTTTCCTTTTCTTTTGTGGCAGATAAAATCTGTATCTTGTAAACTGCGAAACGCGTGCCTATTTTTCTCTCTTGCACTGTCTGTCTGTATAGAGATTTGGCGCTTAGTGAAAAGAGGCGGCTTTTGGAAGCAAGTAATTACTCTGCTCATATAAATAAATAATGACCATGTAATTATAAATAAATTCACATCTTTTTTTTTTTAAAGTGCATAAAGCAGAGATATGCTCTAAGTCCCATATTAAGACAGATTGCATTCATATGCAGCTACCTTGCTGTATGCTTATATATAGAGCCGCACGATTCTGGCAAAAATGAGAATCATGATTTTTTTTGCTTAGAATAAAGATCACGATTCTCGCGGTGTAACGTCATCTTTCACATTCTACAAAAAAATTGGCTAACTTTACGGTTCATTTTTATTAATTTTTTTATTTATTGAAGTGTATTCCCACAAAAATTGAGTTTGAAAGACTGCTGCGCAAATACAGTGTGACATAAAATATTGCAACAATCACCATTTTATTCTCTAGGGTCTCTGCTAAAAATATATATATAATGTTTGGGGGCTCCAATTCTCTAGCAAAAAGTAAAGATTTTTAACTTTGTAAGAAACAAATGTCAGAAAAAGGTTTAGGGCTAGATTCAGCAACAAGATACGACGGCGTATCTCCAGATACGCCGCCGTAATTTCAAATCTGCGCCGTCGTATCTTTACGCCGATTCTCAAAGGCAGATACGTTTAAAAATAGGCTTTCTCCGCCGACGTTACTTGAATACGCCGGCGTATAATTGTGTGCAATTTTACGCTGGCCGCTAGGTGGCGCTTCCGTCGTTTTCGGCGTAGAATATGCAAATGATACGCCGATTCACAAATTTACGTACGCCCGGCGCTATTTTTTTACGTCGTTTACGTTAGGCTTTTTCGGCGTAAGGTTACTCCTGCTATTAGGAGGCGCACGCAATGTTAAGTATGGCCGTCCTTCCCGCGTCGAAATTTGAATTTTTTACGTCGTTTGCGTAAGTCGTTCGCGAATAGGGCTGGACGTAATTTACGTTTACGTCAAAACCAATATGTCCTTGCGGCGTACTTTGGAGCAATGCACACTGGGATATGTACACGGACGGCGCATGCGCCGCTCGTAAAAAAACGTCAATCATGTCGGGTCACCAAGAATTTACATAAAACACGCCCCCTCATTCGCATTTGAATTACGCACGCTTACGCCGGCCCCATTTACGCTACGCCGCCGTAACTTAGAAGGCAAGTGCTTTGTGAGTTCAGCACTAGCCTCTCTAAGTTACGGCGGTGTATCGTAAATACAATACGCTGCGCCGCCATAACTATGCGCGTCCCTACCTGAATCTAGCCCATTGTCTTTAAGAGGTTAAACTTCCCTCGTTTACAGACCAAAGTTCATTCCTTTGATCTAAGAACAAAAAGTTACAATGTTTATAGTTATCTACCAGCTTGGCAGGCTGTCTGTTTTTCTTTTGACAGCTGAGTGAGCAGAGAACTCTCTACACTTGTTACATGAATGAATCAGAAAATTCTGCATAGAGATCCTGAGGGGGGGTTGAATTGAGATCACGATTTTTTAACGAATAATCGCGCAGCTCTGTAACACATATGTGCTTGCTTTTACACATAAGATGGACTTTTAACTAAAGCCCCGTAGACACGATCGGAATTTTCGATGGAAAAAGTCTGACTGACTTTTTCCATCGGAAATTCCAACTGTGTGTATGCCCCATCGGAGTAATTCCATCAGAAATTCCTATGAATTCCATTGGAGTTTACATAGAGAACATGTTCTATTTTACTCCAATGGAATTCCGATGTGAATTTGGCCAGACAAAGGTCAGATCGTGTGTACAGGGCATAAGTCTTTAAGTCTGTTTTAACATTATGTACATGTAACATTATGCACAAAAAGGTCAGAGGCTTGTAGCAGAGGCTGATCTGTGTCAGATATTTGTGAACACAGCCAACTGCACAGACAGCAGCAGCTCTAGAACATTTTTTTTAGGGGGGGGTGCTGCTGTGCTGGGAGGTTTAAGTGGTGTAGCTAAGTCCCCAACCCCAAATCCCATGTTAAAAAACATAATGGGAATTGCTTAGCAATACACAAAAAAACTGTGTGTATTGCTTCTGAGTTCATAGCTTGTAGTGTATATGCATTTCCCTTTTGCTTTGCTAACATTTAGACCTGTGGTTCTCAACCTCAGTCCTTAAGTACCCCCAAATGGGCCACATTTTGGGAATTTCCCTTAGATAAAATAGCTCTTATCAATACCATATCATTGATATTGATTTAAAGCAGCTGTGCAAAGTAAAGAAAAACCTGAAAACATGGACCATTGGGGGTACTTGAGGACTGGGGTTGAGAACCACTGGTTTAAACTAAATAGGTCTTGAGTGCCTGGGGTACAATAAAATATAAATACGCCCCATTGTTGGAGATTTAGTAGTAAAATAAGCCCTATTATTGGTTTCAGAGACAGAAAAATTAAACCTCCAGCATTGGTCTTAGTGCAAGTAATAACCCCCAGCAAACATCAGGGCAAAAAAAAAAACACAGCAAGCCTCAGGGCAAGCAATAACCCGAAGCACAATAAAAAAAAACAGCACAATAAAAAACCCTGGCACAATAAAAACCCCTGGCACAATAAAAAAAAACAGCACAATAAAAAAAATGACATGGTGGGGCTAGGGAAGGAGTGACTGATGACATTGAGCAGAGGGAAGAGGACGCCTTGGCAGCTGCTTTGCCAGACAAAGTACCCTGAGCCTGGGTGAGAGAGGATGAGGAGGATGAGGACGGCTTGGTCATCCACTCTACCAAGTCTTCGGCATGTTGCGGCTCGACACGTCACGTGCTGATGAGGATGCATTGTGTCCACGACCAGCACTGTTGCCTCTAGACGCAGAGCCTGCTTGCCCTCGTGACTCTCTGCCTCTCCTTGTTGTCCTTCCAGACATACTAATGGCCTGCAGAGGACACAGGCAGTACACACCTCGTAGATTTAGGTGCAAACTGCAGAGGACACAGGCAGTACACACCTCGTAGCTTTAGGTGCAATTTGCAGAGGACACGGGCAGTACACACTACGTTGCTTTAGGTGCAAACTGCAGAGGACACGGGCAGTACACACCAAGTAGCTTTAGGTGCACACTGCAGAGGACAAAGGCAGTACACACCACGTAGCTTTATGGTGCACACTGCAGAGGACACAGGCAGTACACACTACGTAGCTTTAGGTGCAAACTGCAGAGGACATGAGCAGTACACACACTACGTAGCTTTAGGTGCAAACTGCAGAGGACACGGGCAGTACACACCAAGTAGCTTTAGGCACAAACTACAGAGGACAAAGGCAGTACACACACCACGTATCTTTATGGTGCACACTGCAGAGGACACAGGCAGTACATACTATGTAGCTTTAGGTGCAAACTGCAGAGGGCAAAGGCAGTACACACACTACGTAGCTTTAGGTGAAAACTGTAGAGGACACGGGCAGTACAGTACACACCACGTAGCTTTAGGTGCAAACTGCAGAGGACACGGGCAGTACACACCAAGTAGCTTTAGGTGCAAACTGCAGAGGACAAAGGTAGTACACACCACATAGCTTTATGGTGCACACTGCAAAGGACACAGGCAGAACACACTACGTAGCTTTAGGTGCAAACTGCAGAGGACACGGGCAGAACACACTACGTAGCTTTAGGTGCAAACTGCAGAGGACACGGCCAGAACACACCAAGTAGCTTTAGGTGCAAACTACAGAGGACAAAGGCAGTACACACACCACGTAGCTTTATGGTACACACGGCAGAGGACACAGGCAATACACCACGTGAGAATACTGCACTTAGCACAATCACCTGCCTGCCAGTAAATTAGGAAGAGCGGATCTAGCTAAACTATACAGTGTTTAAATATATGTACAACACCTGAGATGCATATATATCCTCTACACACTGTGGGCCAGATTCACAAAGAGATACGACGGCGTATCTCCTGATACGCCGTCGTATCTCTGAGATCCGACGGTCGGATCTATGCGACTGATTCATAAGAATCAGTTCCGCATAGATCTCCCTTAGATCCGACTGGTGTAAGTGACTTACACCGTTGGATCTTAGGCTGCAATCTCCCGCCGGCCACTAGGTGTCGCCTCGGTTTTTTACGCATCGGATATGCAAATGAGGAGAACCGCCGATTCAGTAACGTACGCCCGCCCATCGCTTTTTTTCACGTCGTTTGCGTTCGGCTTTTTCTGGCGGAAAGTTAACCCCTGGGTAACTGCGGCGTACCCCTATAGCAGGGGTAACTGCGGCGTATCCTATGTTTAGTATGGCCGTCGTTCCCGCGCCGAGTTTTACATTTTAACGTCGTTTGCGTACGCCGATTCAGAATTATTCCCGAAGCAAGTTACACTCACGCCGAAACCACAATGCACGCAGGCGGCGCATGCGCATTTAAATCAGCGCGGGGACGTGCCTGATTTAAATACTACACTCCCCCTAGCCGCGGAATTTGAATTCCGCCGGGGGAGTTACGATCCGCCGGTGCAAGTTTCGAGGTAAGTGCTTTGTAAATACAGCACTAGCACTGCAAAAGTGCGCCGGCGGATCGTAAATCACATAGATTACGCGGATCTAAAGATCCGCTAATCTATGTGAATCTGGCCCTGTAACTTTAACTGACTAATCTGCCTGCTCTACCTAGAAAAAATGACACTCTCTCTCTCTCTAACCACCGCCGCAACACACTACACAAGGCCGACCTGCAGGCGGCCTTTTATAGTGTGGGGCGTGTACTAAACCCCCTGAGCCATAATTGGCCAAAGCCACCCTGGCTTTGGCCAATTATGGCTCTCCGTTTTTTGCACGCTGTGTTTGGCTAAGCATGTGGGTCATAGTGCATGCTTGGCCAATCATCAGCCAGCAATGCACTGCGATGCCGCAGTGAATTATGGGCCGTGACGCGCCACTCGAATTTGGCGCGAACGGCCCGTAACGTTCGTAATTCAACGTGGAGCATTGTGCTTTTTTTCAATGTGCATTTTGGCAAGTTGCTAGAGTATTTGTCAAATGACAAAACGTGTGGCAAAATCCATGTTTGCTAACTGCATTTGGGGTGCCATGAACAATGAATGGCACCCAAAAACGCATTGCGTATTTTGACCAAATTTTAGAGCATTTTGGAATTGTGGAAAGAATTGCACAATTCTGCATTGCTCAGATGTGAATGGGTCCTAAAAGAAAATACATTATAACTATACTGTATATGTGTGTGTGTAATACACACATATATATATATACATATATATATATATATATATATATATATATATATATATATATATATATATATATATATATGTATATATATATATGTATATATATATAAATGTATATATATATATATATATATAATCACCTATATACATAAATAAACATATATAGTTATTATTTCTATCAATCTTTAAGCTTGCTTTTGCTGATATTAGAAGGAAAGAAACCTCCTTCACATCACAGCAGCTTCTCACCCATATTCTCAACCTCTGAGCTGGAGAATCTGGGACAGAGATATTTTACAGAGATAGCCAGTGAGATCCTCAGATCTCACCTTCCTAAACTGGTCAGCTGTGTAAAAGTGAATGACAGAAGGGTGTGTCTTGTGATGAGAAGTGAAAAACATGTTCTCCACTCCTCATCTCAGCTTCATAAACTGGCTCACCTGAGAGATCACCCGTGATCATCAGGATCTCAGCTCTTCTATGTTTGATAAACGTACACCTTAATGCTAAAGACCAATGCTAAAGACCCCAGTAGGGAATTGGGCAGTGAAGCCGTCAGGCTTCACTTCCTGATTCCCTCACCGAGGATGGCGACGGAAGCAGCCGAGGACCAAGCGATTGCTCAGCCTCGGCTGCTGACATCGCGGGCGCGCTGGACAGGTAAGTGTCCATTTTTTTAAAGTCAGCAGCTGCCGTATTTGTAGCTGCTGACTTTTAAAAAGAAAATCGGCGGAGCCTCCACTTTAAGTCTTATTTGTGTATGATTATTCTGTATGCAAAAATATTTTTAAATACATTTAGATTGAAACTGAAAAAAAAAGTTTGGCAAGCCCAACCAGGAAAGAAGCTTTTGTAGAGGATTGGGGGCAAGCCTCCTACCCACTATGGCCCATGGAGAGAGCAGATCATCTTCCACTGATGGACAACCATGTGATGAACACTGAGAGCGAGGCTTGGATTAATTCTCTGAATAAGGTCAATACAGCGTCCCTTCTGGAGAGGATGGAAAGGTGTAATATTAATCTTGTACAGGTTACTAGTCAGAATATGTATGGTGGCCCATGTATGAAGATAAATTATTCCACCTTTTCAGACTGCAACATTGTATGAGTTTGTCTCCTAAACTGTTGTAGACTGTTGCCGGATTGTCTGAGGTGGGATCATAGGCGTGCGCACAGGGTGTGCCAGGTGTGCCCAGGCACACCCTAATCACCCTGTGCAGAACAGATGCCCCCTACTGACCTGGCTCTCCCTCCTTCCCCCCACAGCACTGCCAGCTTCCCTCCTCTCCCACCGGTTGTTACTGTGGATGTTTTAGGATGAGTCGGGGAAGGGGCCAGTAAATATGCCATTTAATGGCCCCTTCCCTTTTTGAATAAACATCGTGAGTGATCGGTAGTGTGTGTTTGAGCTTTGGGGTGCACACCCTAATGCCAAAGGCTGCGCACACCTATGGGTGGGATCATTGTTTGTCATGTGTTTATTGTTACGTACAGGACTGATCCTAGGGCCACAGGCGCCTGGGTGCAGAAATATTTTTGGAGCCCCCACATGGGCGTCGTCATTTTACGAACTCCTCCCCTTTACAAATGTTTCTATGGCAATGAGTCAACCACAGAGATGCTCCCTCACAAAGTCTTCATTAACCTGGGATCCTTACATGATCTCTTAACAATAAACAAAATACAGGAAGAGAAGCAGAGTACTTTATTGGGACCTGGAGGGGGGCCTCTGTGATGGAGAGTCTGTTAGATGTTCGGCGCCCCCACCTCTGCAGGCGCCTGGGTGCAATGCACCCTGTGCACCCTGCCTAGGATCAGCCCTGGTTAAGTAGGTCTCTCCCATTTTGTGTCTCCAAGGTGGGCCATAGTTAACCACTTATAACCACAATACAGGGCACTTTCCCCCCTTCCTGCCCAGGACAATTTTCAGCTTTCAGTGCTGTCATACTTTGAATGACAATTGTGCGGTCATGCAACGCAGGTACCCAAATTACATTTTTATAATTTTCTTCCCATAAATAGAGCTTTCTTTTGTTGGTATTTTACCAACACTGAGTTTTTTTTTTTTTTGCTAAACAACTAAAAAAATTATAAAATAAAAAACTAAAAAAGAAAGAATTTAAAAAAAAGTTTTTCTTTGTTTAATTTGTTTTCTCCTTTACTCACGGGCACTGATGTGGCTGCACTGACGGCCACGGATGAGTTGGCACTGATAAGGTGACACTGACGGTCACTGATGAGGAGGCACTAATATGTAGAATTGATGGGCAATGATTGGGCACTAATATGCTGCACTGATGGGCAATGATAGGCGGCACTGATATGCAGCACTTATGGGCACTGATAGATGACCTTAATGGCCACTAATAGGTGGCACTGACAGGCAGCACTGATGGGTGGCACTGATGGGTGCTAATAAATGGCATTGCTGGGCACTAATAGATGGCACTAATAAGCAGCACTGATGAGGAAGTACTGACAGTCATTACTGATGGGCACCGATTGGCATCTGTGAAGGGCACTGACAGCCGTTACTGATGGGCACTGATTTGCACTTTGATGGGCATTGATTGGCACTTTAATGGGCACTGACTGGTATCTGATGGGCACTGATTGGCAGCTGTGGTGGACACCTCTGATGGGGGCTGCACTGATAATCAATACGCTGATTATCAGCTCGAACCGAGGACAGCCGATTAACGGCACTTCCTCGTTACACTGTGATCACATCATAGGCTCTTTACCACGATCGGAGACGTAGTCTTTACCATGATCGGAGATGCAGGCGCACGATCGTGGCTTATCCTGCTGGACGTCATTCGACGTCCAGTCAGGATAACGCAGTCACTTTGAGTAGATCAATCCTCAATGGGGCTGACAGGAAGTGGTTAATTGAGTCACCTATTGTTTCTGTTTGTTGGCTAATTTAGCTATCTCTTGGAGATTCCTACATGATGTGATTAGTCTGGTGTCAACTCTACCTCAATGTCTAACCAGTGTGTGAGGTTTTGGGTAAATATTTGGTTTATGATGTGGTGACTGACCTACTTTTGAAGTGTATACAAACCTATAGTTCTGTTCAATAAACAATTTGGTTTTATCTCAACATTTTGTCTGTGTATGATGCTTGGGGTAAAAGGGCTGGTATTAGCTCTCAGTCTGCTGGAACAGTTTGGCACTGTTTGGTGGGAGCACCCAAGCTGGGTGTCAGGCGTTCCATCACAAAAAGAATTACCATAAAAGTCTATAACCAATGAAACAATAATGACAGGAGCCAATCAACCCTAAGCTTGGGCTCCAGCTCCGTTCCCTCTGGCCCTATACGACACACAACTGATGTCACTTCCGGTCTGTGGCTGAACTAATCCTGGCATGTCCAAGTAACGGGGCGGCGGGCCTCACGTTGACCAGATTTTTTCTTTGGCGTCTTGCAACAAAAGGTCTGGTTACATCCGCATATTGTCTGGGCTGTTCTGGCTCTTTGTATTACACCAAACATGGAGCTATTGATGATCCATCATTGGTATTTGGTATGGTTATTGGAGCAGCTTGCTCCTGTCATTATTATTTCATTGGTTTTAGACTTTTATGACTTTTACGCTTATGCTTTTGAAGCTGAATAAATAAATGATTGAATACTATCTACATTAGAATAAAAAAATGATTGAATACCATCTACAGTGGCATCAATAAATGATTGAATACCATCTACAGTGGCATCAATAAATGATTGAATACCATCTACAGTGGCATCAATAAATGATTGAATACCATCTACAGTGGCATCAATAAATGATTGAATACTATCGACAGTGGCATCTTGCGATTTACTCTTTGTAGAGAGTAAATACAGGTCCTGAATGCTGTCAATCTGAAATGTTTACTTTGTTTTGTCCACTACTCCAAGTGGTTTTTATAGCAGCTGGGTCCAATAGAACTTATCCTTCTTTCACATTTGAGAGACACCAAAAGAGACACCACTTATGCCCCATACACATGATCAGATTTTCTGACAGCAAAAGCCCGATGTGAGCTTTTGAACGGAAATTCCGACCGTGTGTATGCTCCATTAGACTATTGCTGTCGGAATTTCCGACAAAAAAAGATTTAGAGCTGGTTCTCAATTTTTCAGACGGAAAAAAATTCCTATTGGAAAATCCGATCGTCTGTAGCAATTCCGAAGCGCAAAATTCTGACGCATGCTCGGAAACAATTTGACGCATGCTCGGAAGCATTGAACTTTTTCGGCTTGTCGTAGTGTTGTATGTCACCATGGGCCAGATTCACAGCCGAGATATGACGGAGTATCTCAGATACTCCGTCGTATCTCTCAGAGTATCTATGCGACTGATTCATAGAATCAGTTACGTATAGATAGCCCTTAGATCCGACAGGTGTAATTGTTTAACACTGTCGGATCTTAGGATGCAATACCGCGGCCGCCGCTGGGGGGAGTTTGCGTCGTAAACCAGCGTCGGGTATGCAAATTAGTAGTTACAGCGATCCACAACGGTTTTTCGCATTCGCTTTACGTCGCTGCTAGTCTAGTTTCCCGTTGCAAAGTTAGTCGTTGCTTTTGGTGCCCTAACTTTACACAGCACACGTATGTGCTGTATAAAGTATGGCCGTCGTTCCCGCGTCGAAATTTGAAAATTTTTCCTTCTTGCGTAAGACGTCCGGGAATACGGAAGTACGCTACGCACGTCGCCGTTCAAAAAAATGACGTCACTTCGCGCAAAGCACCGCGGGAAATTCAAAAGGGAGCATGCGCAGTAGGTCCGGCGCGGGAGCGCGTCTAATTTAAATGGCACACGCCCCTTTGAATTACGCGGGCTTACGCCGGCGGAAGTTTTCTCGCAAGTGCTTGGTGAATCAGGCACTTGCGATGAAAACTTGCGGCGGTGTAACGTATCTACGATACGTTACGCCGCCGCGATTCTACGTGAATCTGGGCCATAGTGTAGAGATATCTTCCAGTCCTTTCAGAATTATTCCAGAGAAGCGTATTTAAAGAATTTTCAAATTTGTATCTGCAGTCAAAAAAAATACTTTAAACAAGAGTAATAGTTTTGGCAAAACCGCTCTCAGATAAATTACCTCCATGGGTACCCAATAGTAGCTCAAACAATAAACATACAAAAAAGAACGCCATGCCAGAAAACAGATGACAGGTCATAATAAAACAGTCAACATGTTTCAGGACCAAACCACTCCCCTTTCTTCAGGGCTATAAGAGCAAATATAAAACCACAATCATAATGATGTTTGCAATTTTGCATGCTTATGAGTACATGCCACTAATTATAACACAAAAACATAATGTATTGACAGGAAAAATATTGCATGAAATTCAATAATCGTATAAAAATAAGATATAAGATAGATAGACCGCATATATAAGGACAAAAAATTATGCATATAATAAAATTGTAAAATGAGAATGAAGGTAAACAAATGATGAAAAAAACTATATTTATATATATATATATATATATATATATATATATATATATATAGATATAGATATATAGATATATATATTGCAGCTTTAATTTTTACAGCTGAGTTATTTGTCCTGGGCTCTGCATTGTCCATATATTCTTCTAAATAATCCACTGTAGGAAACATGCGCCCTCTAGTGGGCTCTCCAATAAAACACATTAAAAACTTTAGGCGCAGCAGAGACAGCTGAGTTTCTTTAGCTGGCCATAAGACTAAATAGAATGCAATTGAGTGGAACTTGTTGCTTCGTAAAGTTCATGGGCATTTAAAGTTCTGCAGTCATGCAAGTGGTCACAGAATGTACACGGAGAGTAATACTCCAAATCAGTAACATTAGTAGCAATGTGAGCTATACTATATATATATATATATATATATATATATATATATATATATATATATATATATATATATATACTATATTACCAAAAGTATTGGGACGCCTGCCTTTACACACACATGAACTTAAACGACATCCCAATCTTAGTCCGTAGGGTTCAATATCGAGTTGGACCACCCTTTGCAGCTATAACAGCTTCAATTCTTCTGGGAAGGCTGTCCACAAGGTTTAGGATTGTGTGTATGGGAATGTTTGACCAAACAAAATTTACGTACTTTTTTTTCCCACAAATAGAGCTTTCTTTTGGTGGTAATTGATCACCTCTGAGGTTTTTATTTTTTTGCGCTATAAACAAAAAAAGAGCGACAATTTTGAAAAAAAAGCAATATTTTTTACTCTTTGCTATAATAAATATCCCCCAAAAATATATAAAAACAAATTTATTTCTCAGTTTATGCTGATATGTATTCTACATATTTTTGGTAAAAAAAAAAAAATCGCAATAAGCGTATATTGATTGGTTTGCGTTTACAAAATAGTTCATAGTTTTATGGCATCATTTTTTTTTATTAGTAATAACGGCGATCTGCAATTTTTATCATGACTGCGACTTTATGACAGACACATCGGACACTTTTGACACAATTTTGGGACCACTGTCATTTATATAGCGATCAGTGCTATAAAAATGCACTGATTACTGTGTAAATGACACTGGCAGGGAAGGGGTTAACCGCTAGGGGCGAGGAAGGGGTTAAGTGTGTCCTAGGGAGTGATTCTAACTGTAAGGGGACTAAGCTACCAGTGACACGACATTGATCACTGCTCCCGATCACAGGGGGAAGTAGATCAGTGTCCTGTCACTAGGCAGAACAGGGAAATGCCTTGTTTACACAGCGGGTTTATTAAAGCAACGTAAAGGTTGCTTTGCCCACACAAGCCATTCTGCTGACGTATATGTGCGTTACGCAGTCGGGAAATGGTTGAGGGGAAATCTACTCAGGACAACAATACAAATCCTTCAAAGCTTCTCATCCATCCTCATTCAACTAAAATAATACATTTATGTTCTCTGTTTTCCTACTAAAGACTTTTTCTCTCGCCTGTCCCAGTGACCACACAAGCAATGAGGGGATATCCTCCAAATAGAGACACAGGCAGCAATAGAACCAAGAGGGATTTACCCCCCCCCCCCCTTTCCTAAAAAAAGAAGCATATTTCTGAAGTTCCAGTTTAATAATTGCAATGATAACCATGTACTTTGATATATTTCAGATATGTCTAGGGCAGCATGCTGCATACAGTCCAATATGAGGCCCTGATTATGCCCAAAGCACCATCTGAAGCCTAGTAAGATAGGGGATCATTTTGCTACACATACATACAGTACTTTCCAAGCACACAGGTAAAATAAATACATGTATTCACCATTTCAAAATAATTTTAACAGGCAGGAGTACAAGATGGAGAAGATAATCATCTCAAAGTTATTTTATGGAATAAAATAACTTTTAGAATTTTTATGCTTTAGTCATAAAGGTACTTTTTTTTTAGGCCTCATTATAACTTGTGCCGTAGAGACTCATTATCTGCTCTGGGTATCTTAACATCATTAAGAACATAGATATTAAGGAATGGAAAAAAAGGATACTGTTTTTACATGATCGTTTGCAAAATTCAAGCACTTTCAATGTGAAACTGTTTGTTAAAATGTTCTTTTTTTCCCTTCTCAATTTGTAAATGACTAGGAAATTATGCCTGCTTAAGAAATGGAGACAGACATGAAGAAAGGCGGATCAGGAAAGGGAGACTGATGGAGTGAGGTTGGGTGAAGGAAGACAAGGGGACAGGTGGACAGAGGGGTAGACTGATAGAGGGAGAAATAAGGTGAAGGTAAACATGTAGACAAAGGGGGTAGATTGATGGCGGGCGAGTAGGTAGGGATAAAAAAGGTGGTTAGAGGCAGTAGAATAATGGTGGGAGAGTGGAGACCGATAGAAGGGGTAGATCGATGGAGAAGACAGTGGATGGAGGCAGACAACGGCTCTTCTGTGCCGATTCCTTCACTGGCTTCCCCTACCCCACTGTATAAAATTCAAAATGCTAACTACAACATACAAGGCCATTTACAATTTTGCCCCATCTACATCACCAATCTCATCTGCAGATATCGCCCAAATCGTCCATTCCGCTCCTCTCAGGACATCCTGCGCTCTACCTCCCTTGTTACCTCCTCCCATGCTCGCCTTCAGGACTTCTCCAGAGCCTCTCCCATCCTCTGGAACTCCCTGCCCCGGTAAGTCGGATCTGCCCCCGTCCCTGTCCACCTTTGGGAGATCCCTAAAAACTCATTTATTTAGGGAAGCCTATCCCACACCCACCTAACAACTGTCTCTGAGCCACCCCCGTCAAATCATTCTCTGCAGTTATTACCTTTTGTACCACCACCCCTCCCTTTAGAATGTAAGCTCTATGAGCAGGGCCTTCCTGTACCTTCTGTATTGTACTGTAATTGTGCTGTCCCCCCTCTACATTGTAAAGCGCTTTGTAAACTGTTGGCGCTATATAAATCATGTATAACAATAATAATAATAAATGGTACATTGATGGAGGTAGAGTGGGTGGATGTAGATGGATAGAAGAAGGCCATTATGGCTGAAACGTGTTAACATCTGCTGTTTATATTCATCTTTTATGGAGTTACTATAAATTTGTATTTATTTAAGAACACGTATGAAGTTTTGAATTGTCTTCTATCCATTTACTTTGTTGGCAGTTAAGCGATTGCACATCCTGCACTCGACAGATCAGGAGGATCTCTACATAATCTGGGGTAGTAGCATTTTCTTCTATTAGTGAGTGGATGTAGACAAGAGAACAGATGGGCAGAGGGTATAAATTGATGTAGTTAGAGTGGCTGAAGGCAGACAAGTGATCATAGTAGATTGATGGAGGTAGAATAGGTGAAAGTAGACAAGAGAAAAGGTGGACAGAGGGCATAGATTGACAGAGGGAGAGTGGGTGAAGAACAAGAAGACAGAAATGGTGGATTGATGAAATGAGAATTGGTGGAAACAGATGAGCAAACAGGTGAGCAGAGGGGGTAAATTGATGGAGAACCGAGTGTGTAGAGGAATACAAGAGGACATGTATTCGACAGGTAGACAAAAGAAGGTAGATTGATGGGGGGAAAGTTAGTGGAGGCAAACAAAAGAGCAGAAGGACAGAAGACGAGTGGGAAAATGTGGACTAGGGAAGATAGACAATAGGGCCAATAGACAGAATCTGAGCCAATGGTCAAAATAAGGGCAGACGTACAGAGGGAGAAATAGCTTGAGAAAAGCAAATATTGTACATGGTGGATTGGGGTGGACAGGGGAGTTACCAGAAGTGACAGAAAAAGAGACAGTAAAATGGATAAAGCCAATGGATTGTGGGGAGTGGGGAGGACAGTTGCAAAGCAAGACAGAAGAATAGATGGAGGCATGGGCATCCGCAGGTAGGGACAAGGGGGGAAATTGCCTCCCCTGGAATCATCAAGAAGGTGTTGTAGTTGCCAGCTGCAGTGGCCACCGCTCCTCTTCAGTGATTGGCTGCCTGCCTGTGTACATGTTGTGTAGATCCAGCTAGCGCCGGCGCTGCCCACTCAGTGCAGTCAGTGGCCAAGCTGCTGAGCGATAAGCTGCCAGTGCCTACTCATCATCACATCACATGAAATCCTGACCTGAAGTGAGTGGCATATACAGTTGAAAGCAACAGAAGAAGAATCACAGGTAGCAACAGTTAGGAGGTGCATTTTGATGTATATATTGCTAGAAAGTTGGACAGCTATTATTGAAAAGATATGTCTGTGTATTTTAAGAGATAATTAAAGCAGAGGTTCGCCGGTAAAATGGTGTTTTTACCCTTAGATGTATGCTCATTTAGTCTAGGGGAATCGGGTTGTTGTTTAAAAATCCAAGCATTACTTACCGTTGTAGAGGGCGATCTTCTCCGCCACTTCCGGGTATGGGCTGCGGGACTGGGCGTTCCTTCTTGATTGACAGTCTTCCGACAGGCTTCCGAAAGGCTTCCGACGGTCGCATCCATCGCGTCACGATTTTCCGAAAGTAGCCGAACGTCGGTGCGCAGGCGCAGTATAGAGCCGCACCGACGTTCGGCTTCTTTCGGCTACTCGTGACGCGATGGATGCGACCGTCGGAAGCCTTTCGGAAGACTGTCAATCAAGAAGGAATGCCCACTCCCGAAGACCCATACCCGGAAGTGGCGGAGAAGATCGCCCTCTACAACGGTAAGTAATGCTCGGATTTTTAAACAACAGCCCGATTCCCCTAGACTAAATGAGCATACATCTAAGGGTACAAGAGCAAAAACTGCCTTTATGGGTGAACTCCCGCTTTAATCTTCTTCACTTTGTATAGGCTTTCATCAAGATCAAAATATGGCCACAACAGATGTATTGCAATGCATTGCAATATAAAAATATGTACATTCTCTAGGCTATATGTATATGGGCGTGGACTGGTGGTACGCCTGGCCTTAGTAACTTCCAATACAAAGTGAAGCTGAATTATCTCTTATATAACACATATATCTTTTCACTGGAAAGATATATGTGTTATATAAGAGATAATTCAGTGTCACTTTGTATTGGAAATTACTCAGACCAGGCATACCATGCCCATATAAATATAGCCTAGAGAATGTAATCTTTTTATATTTCATGGGTGACCTTAAAATGATGCCCCCCCCCACCTGAAAAAAGTTCTGCAGATGACCATGGATGGAGGATGAATGAATGGATGGTAATAGGGCATACAGATGGAGGGAAGGAAGAGGAAAGAACAGATGCATGGAAGTAGGGGTTTTCACAGTAAGTAATGGTGGACAGACAAAAGAAGGCTGGATGGAGAGAAGTAGGGGGATACAGAGAAAAAGAGGACAAACAGAGGTACCAATATACTATTTTTCAGAACAGCCATTATGTGGAAAGGAGGGCGGACAGTAATTGGACCTGAGACTACAACAAAGCAAGCAAGCGCAAATTATAAAAAAGTGAAACAAAAAAAGAATTCTAGTTTTCTATTCTCCATTACTATGTAATTAATTGCTGTTACACCTATGATTCAGATAGGTGCATTTTATGCACAAATTCATATTGGGTTTAATGAAAACCTTACCTTAATTGCTTTTTAGATAGCCTTTTCTGTTAATGACCTCTTGCATTTAAATTAATGACTAACTTTAATTTATTAAACAATGGCTTGCATCTTGTGTTTTATTATAGAGCACAGGTTTTACCTGCGGTTATTATGGGGTAATTCCATGGAACAGAAGAGAGTGTTTAAAAATGTAGGGAAATAATCAAGATAATATACGCTGATGTGGACACGTAATTACAACAAATGTATAAAACTCTGCAGGGCTTCCTATCATTTTATTCTCTGCTTTTATTACACACTGTACAATCTTTCCGTGCTTTCTTTCTGGAGGGAGAAGTAAACAAATGGAATTGTACAAGATGCAGTGCCTGTTTAGGTAGAGTAACAGATTACTATGCAGCAAGGCGGAGAGATAGGTACGTACGTATGTAAGTAGATAGATGGATGGATGGATGGATGGATGGATGGATAGATAGATAGATAGATAGATAGATAGATAGATAGATAGATAGATAGATAGATAGATAGATAGATAGATAGATAGATAGATAGATACAGTAGATAGATAGCTTATGGGTGCTGCACCAATCCTCTTGCTAACCTTAATCACCCTACCTCCCTACTATAGAGTAAAGATAATAGTAAGAGAAAAATAATTTAATATTTTTAAATCATGCAGAAATGTTCATAAATGTTTCCTTCAGTCTGCTTTTGTTTTTGTTGTTCTACTTTATAGTTTCTGATTAAATAAATACAAAGGAGCTGACATATTTGATCATCACTTTTAATCAGGACTCTGTCTTCATTACAATTTCAGCATAGTAATTTTTCTATTTTTTTGTGTATATCTATCATTCTGTTTTAGAAATAATTACAATCTTGAAGTGTAATGATTTAATTCTGATTATTCCGCAAGCATCTGCAATGCCCGATATACCACTAGTGGGAGATTCTACAAATTGTAGTCCGAAATGACCTCATTAAAATAAAATATAGAATACGATAATATGCCTGATTTACCAAATGTTATACTTGTTATGATATGATATGATATCATTATGATATATTATGATATCATTGGATATGATATAATTTTCCATTGTATATTATATCAAAATTCCTTTTGTCATAAAACAAAAAACTTTGTAGGTCCTGATATGGAAGCTTAAAATGTATAGGATGATACCATTACCATGCTAGAGGGGCCTTGTAGCACACTACAGATGTTGGCCCGGATTCACATACAGCGGCGCACATTTATGCCGCCGTAGCGTATCTCCTTTTCGCTACGCCGACGCAGCACAGAGAGGCAAGCACTGAATTCACAAAGCCAGTGCTTCCAAAACTGCGCTGGGTTTCCTAGGCGTAAGCCGGCTTATGTGGAAGTGGGCATGAGCCATGCAAATGAGGCGTGACCCCATGCAAATGATGGTCCAAGCGCCAGACATATACGTATAACGAATGGCGCATGCGCCATCCTGTGTACGCATCCCAGTGCGCATGCTCAGAATCACATCGGAACTACTCCCTAAGATACGTCGGATCACTGCCTACGGCTAGTCATATTCACGTCCAACGTAAACTACGTAAAATACGTAAAATACGTCGGCTTGTGTTCCCTGGTGCAGCCCTTTGCAGTGTTGACTATCCCCTGTCAAATGCTGCCTAGCACTTTCTAGTTAAAGCTAGTAATCATTTCCTCACAGAAGCTCATGCCACTCTTTGCCCTGTACCACCTGTCAGCTCTAGAAATCTTGGGTTGGAGGTGCAGCAAAGACCATCCTTATCATTTTGGGCCCTTGACTAGGGATGTGCTAAAGGTTCAGTCTGAACACAAGTTTGGACCAAACTGTGGCTCTTGGGGAGTTTTTCTGAACAGACTTTTTTTCTTTCCTAGAGAGGTGAAAGTCATATATAGTAGCAGTATTTCTACTGCTACTATTTATGACAGGTTCCTTCCTGCCAATAATTGTCCTTAGCAATCAGTGACATCACCCTACCCCATTAATTTACTGGCTGGGAAACCCCTACCATGTAAACAAATGGGCAGTGTTAGTGCTGACATCACTGACCAAATATGGTCACATGGTCATATTTGGTCAATAGCTCCACCTGCAAGAGCCCACCCCCTTTGTTTACTTTTAGTAGTGGGGACCAATAAATAACTTGATGATAATTACTAAAGCGCTGAAATGATTATTCCAATTAGAAATTATTAAGAGATAAACACATAACAGCTGCAACCTTTAGAAAAGTGCTCTGACACCGTGATATAAATGGTAAATTGTACAATGATGCGCTACAATCAGCCTCTTAATAGCCACAGTGAATATAAGTAAAAAAATGTGATTAAAAAAATGTGTGCAAATAATTCCTTATCTATTGTGCAAAACAAATCAAAAAGTACATATAACAATAAGTCCGCCAAGCAGTCAGTCTGTTTTGATAATGCAAATTAACAACCGAAGATCATCCAGGTGAGCACTAATACCAGCCAATTCCCTTTCCAACAATACTGTTATTCTCTATGGTTCCGCCTCTAAATATTCCCATGCGTGCTGTTTCTCATGCAAAGTAAACAGAATATATCATTGCTTAATTAGACGGATTTGGATAGAGATTTTCTGTACATTTAGAGCCACTCACATAGACCAGATAGTTTTGCGCGTGTATAAAAACGATCTGATCCAAATTAGCGTGTGTCCTCCTCGCTCCAGCATCCAGTGTGATGTTACACAGTAGATGTTGTCACTTGACATGAAAAAGTCACATGACATGTGACGCAACGCGTCAGCAGAAGCCTAAGTGACGACATCAACTGTGTAACATCACACTGGATGCTGGAGCGAGGAGGACACACGCTAATTTGGATCTGATCATTTTTATACACGTGCCAAACTATCTGCTATAAATTTATGTATTTATTTATGTTTTACTTAAAGCATTATTAAAATCTCTGCTCCCCACCAAATGGAATTTTGTTTTGGCCAGTTGGTTACAATCCCTTGCCAAATAGCATAAAAAATGGGCATTGCTAGCTTTTAACATTCAATGGGGTTCGGATTCAGCACCCAAACTTCAGTAAAGTTTGTAGAACTTGCCTTGAACCAAACCCAGGCATGTTTAGCTAATCCCTACTCTTTTAACATCATTGTATCCAGTGATTACAGAGTATTAGAAATTTGGGGTGATAAGACTGAGACTTTTGTTTATCAGATAGTAATCAATCTAGTTATTATATTGTGACGATTAACAACAAATATGTATTTCAGTTATGTAAACAAAAAAAAATGCTTCCCTATATGCATTGATTCTCTTCTTAAAGCGGGATTCCCCCCCGCAATTTTTTTTTTTTAAAGTCAGCAGCTACTAACACTGTAGCTGCTGACTTTTAATAAGGACACTTACCTGTCCTAGGCGCCAGCGATGATGGGCCCCCGACGATGATCGCTCGGTCCTGGCGTCTCCATTCTGACTAAGGGAAACGGAGGACGAAGAAGAGGACTGTGGTGGAGGAAGAGGCAGAAAAGCTACTTGCGCATACTTTGGTGAGTATAATGTTTTTTTGTTTTTTTTTTCAATTTTTTGGGGGTAAAAAAATAATAATCTGGGTGTACCTCCACTTTAAGTGTGTAGAATTGTTATTGTGGTAGACTTTGCACAGAGACATTTATTAACTGCTTGTCGACCAGCTGCCATCATCTTCGGCAGGTCGGCTCGTTGCGGCGGACCATCGTAGCTGTGACCGCCAGCCACGAGCGATCACAGGCACGAGAGGAAGGATGTGTGTGTGTGTGTAAACACACACATCCCTGTTCTGGGAGAAGAGGAGATGCAGATTGTGAGTTCCTACAAGCTGATCTGTCATCTCCTATAGTCACTCCCACCCCCTTCATTTAGAACACACACTAGGGAACACAGTTAACCTCTTGATTGCCCCCTAGTGTTAACCCCTTCCCTGCCAGTGACATTTACACAGTAATCAGTGCATTTTTATAGCACTAATCGCAGTATAAATGCCAATGGTCCCAAAAATGTGTCAAAAGTGTCCGATATGTCCGCCATAATGTCGCAGTCCCAATAAAAATTGCGAATCGCCGCAATTACTAGTAAAAAAAATAAACAATTAAGAATGCCATAAATCTATTTCCTATTTGTAGACGCTATAACTTTTGTGCAAACCAATCAATATACGCTTATTGCGATTTTTATTATTATGTCACAGTCATGATAAAAATCACAGATCGCTGCAATTACTAATAAAAAAATTATAAAAAAAATTGCCATAAATCTATCCCCTATTTTGTAGACGCTATAACTTTTGCGCAAACCAATCGAAATGCACTTATTGCGATTGTTATTACCAAAAATATGTAGAAGAATATATATGGGCCTAAACTGAGGAAAAAAATTGCTTTTTTTAAAAAAAAATGGTGATACTTATTATAGCAAAAAGTACAAAATATTGTGTTTTTTTCTAAATTGTCTCTATTTTTTTTGTATATAGCGCAAAAAGTAAAAACCACAGGAGGTTATCAAATACCACCAAAAGAAAGCTCCATTTGTGGGAAAATAGGACGTCAATTTTGTTTGAGTACCACGTTGCACGACCGCGTAATTGTCAGTTAAAGCGACACAGTGCCAAATCGCAAAAAATGCTCTGGTCATTGAGCAGCCAATTCGTCCGGGGCTGAAGTAGTTAAAGGCAAATAGGCTGTTCAGTTTGCAAGAGTATTTTCCCCATAGCTTGGTAAATGTGGTTAAGTTAAAAAAAAAAAAAAAAAAAACACCCGATCTTGTGCAAGGAAAATTAAAAAAACAGCATTTTTTGCTTGCATAGGATTTCCTTTTGCCGTTACTAAATCATCCCCTTATAATAATCGTAGGTTGACTCGAACAGCCAATTTATTTGTTCGCTTTGAGGCTCATTATATCATCCTAGACTAATTGCAAAATCTGTAAATGTAGGCAAACGGCACATCAAGACTTTAGGGGAAAAAAGGAAAAGAAACGTCTTTTATGCCCATGTTACAATCTGAATGTGCAATTTCTCTTCGATCTACCGACAACTATGGCTCACCTGATTCATTTCAAATTGATAGGATAGTTTAGGTAGGTCCTCACATCGTTTTTGGTGAAACGTATGGTCATAATGTAATGTGCATGATGAGAAAATAAAGAACAAATAGCCAATGTGTTATAGACACCAAATTTAATACAAGTGATTTTGCCCTTTAAGGATTAAAATAATATAAGACCTGGTTAGCACAGCATAAAATACAATACTGCAATTCTCAGATGGAACATGTTTGCAAAGTCTGAATACTGATTGACATGCTCAGTATGATAGGAGAATCTGTCAGGTGCATTAACGTACATTCCTCTGATCTGTACACATCCCTTCTTAGGGTACTTGGTAATAAGCTTCTTTAAAGATCCCTGAGTAAGCACTGATGATAAAATCTAGAGTATGTAGCACTCAGTCCTTTTTAGAATAGCTTTCTAATGCGTCTTTCCTTTCCTTAAGAAATGTCAGTTTAATCATATCTTAATGCTTTGATAATACATTCCTTAACATAGCTGTGAAATATTAATTTCACTATTTCAACTAACATTTCCAACATGTTAATTTCTGCTTGACTCTACAAGTGGTAATGTAATGTAAAGTAGAGGAACGTGACTTTTTCCCCACAGTTTTTCTCTGATGTATAAACTGTGAACGAGTCAGATTGTAAGAAACATAGCCGTGAAAATATAAAATAATTGTCCCTTCCAATGTAAGTAGCGTGTTTCTCTTGGTTACCCTTTCCCTTGATTTTTATAGAAGAAGCTTCTTTGTTGCAATAAGGCATCTAGGAACTGTTCAAGTTGTGTTCTCTGACTATTATGTTAAAGCGGGGGTTCACCCTAAAAAAAAATTCTAACATTACATTGAGCTCACTACCGACATTGACAGTATGCTGATCTTTTTTTTTTTTTTTTTTGCCGTACATACTGTTTTTTTTTCCGTTATTTTCCCCCGGCTTCCGGGTAGTGAATCCAGCGGGAGTGGGCGTTCCTATGCACAGGCTAAGAGTTGGTTCACACTAGGGCGACACGACTTCCAGCGCGACTGGGGCGATTTACAACACGACTTGAAGTCGTCTCCAGGACAGGAGACTTTCCAGTGGCCAATCGAACAACAATCAGCTCTAGGGGAGGGAGGGGGAGGCAGGGGGAGGGACAGGTTTGCCTGAGAAATGTATGTTATCTTCCTGGAAAGTCGCTTCAGTTAAGACAGTGATCAGACTTGGATCAGACTTGGAGGCGACTTCCATTGAAATCAATGGGTACAAATCGCTTACAAGTCAGATTGAAGTAGTACAGGAACTTCTTTTGAAGCCGGAGCAACTCGAGTCGTGTGTATTAAAACCGCTCCCATTCACTTGCACTGTTTTTCTCGACAGCGCGACTTGGGACGACTTGAGGCGACTTCAAGTCGGATCCCAAGTCGCCCCAGTGTGAACCAGCTCTAAGGGATTGACGTATGACAAAAGCTTCCCCTCGGCACATACGGCCGCGTCACGAGTTGCCGAAAGAAGCCGGACTGCGAGTCGGCTCTATACGGCGCTATACGGCGCCTGCGCACCGACGTTCGGCTTCTTTCGGCAACTCGTGACGCGGCCGTATGCGCCGAGGGGAAGCTTTTGTCATACGTCAATCACTTAGTCTGTGCATAGGAATGCCCACTACCCGGGGGATTCACTACCCCGAAGCCGGGGGGGGGGAAATAACGAAAAAAATGGTATGTACGGCAAAAAAAAAAAAAAAGATCTGCATACTGTCAATGTCAGTACTGAGCTCAATGTAATGTTAGAATTTTTTTGTTAGGGTGAACCCCCGCTTTAAACACACAATAGATACAATTATTAATTGTTGGCGGATAAAGAGAAGGATGATATATAGATAGATAGATAGATAGATAGATAGATAGATAGATAGATAGATAGATAGATAGAACTACATTGTCAGAAGTAATGGGACGATTGCCTTTACACACACATGAACTTTATTGGCATGCCAGTCTCATGCCACGTACACACGACTAGACATTCCGACAACAAAACCGTGGATTTTTTTCCGACAGATGTTTGCTCAAATTTGTGTTGCATACAAACGGTCGCACATGTTGTCGAAATTTTTGAACGCCAAGAACGCGGTGACGTACAACACTACGACAAGCCGAGAAAAATGAAGTTCAATGATTCCGAGCACGCGTAGAATTTTTTTGCGCTGAATTGTGTACACCCAACTTTTGTTGTCGGAAAATTTGAGAACCAGCTCTCAAATTTTTGTTATCGGAAATTCCAACAGCAAATGTGCGATGGAGCATACACAAGGTCGGATTTTCCGACAACAAGCTCACATCCAACATTTGTTGTCGGAAATTACGTGCGTACATGACATTAGTCTGTAGGGCTCAATATTGAGTTGGCCCACCCTTTTCAGCTATAATAACTTCAACTCTTCTGGGAAGGCTGTCCACAAGGTTTAGGAGTGTGTCTATGGGAATGTTTGAACATTCTTCCGGAAGCGTATTAATGAGGTCAGGCACTGAGGTTGGACGAGAAGGCTTGGCTCGCAGTCTCTAATCTAATTCATCCCAAAGGTGTTGTATCGGTTTGAGGTGCAGGCCAGTCAAGATCCTCCACCCCAAACTCGCTCATCCATGTCTTTATGGACCTTGCTTTGTGCACTGGTGTGCAGTCATGTTGGAACAGGAGGGAGTCAACAGAGCTTCACCTCATTGGCTAAGCTCTGGGGGTAATTCCCTTGCAAAGTGAACAGTTGATTTTCCTTAAGGCTACTTTCACACTGGGGCGTTGGGGGCATCGGCAGTGGCGCTTTACCGTTGTTTTTGCAGCGCTATTCAGCCTCTAGCGGGGCACTTTTAACAACCGCTAGCGGCCGAAAAAAGATTAAAGCCACCCACAAACCATCACTGCAGCGGTGCTTTGCCAGCGGTTTGGCGGCATTGCCCATTAATTTCAATGGGCAGGAGCGCTTTAGGAGCTGTGTATAAGATGTGGCTAGCAGGACTTTTTTTACCGGCCTGCCAGCGCACCGCTCCAGTGTGAGAGCATTTGACGCATGCGTGGAAGCATTGCACTTCCGTGTTTGAGAACGTCGGTGTCTTCTACGTCACCGCGTTCTCTGTCCGCAGGGATTTTGGTCTGATGGTGTGTACACACATCAGACCCAAAGCTCCCAGGAGACATGTCTGGGAGGTGAATCCACAAATCTTTCTTTTTCTTAAAATTCACAGGTCACAGAGTCATTCAATGTCTTACTATTGTTTTTATTATTAATTATATGCTGTGGAATTATGGTATGTTAAAGAATATGTCAACAAAAACATTTCATATTCCTGATAGATGCCTACTGTACCATGTAGTTATATGAAAAAGTATCATGATGTTCATATTGCTTCCTTTGTGTAAAATCTCTGCTAATCCTGCCAGTCCCTCTGCTTTCCTATTAAAAACTGACCACCTTAGACATGAGAGCACAGCGTGATCAGTTCTCTAGCTATGCTGGGAACTCAGCCTGCTCTCCTCCAGTGATCAGATTTGTGCTAATATGCCTCCCCTGCACATCCATTCACTGGAAAGTTCAATGTACTGCTGTTTCCCCTCTCCTAGCTCTCTGAGATCCTTATGCAACTGAGAACAGAGGGAATGTGGTCACTTATTAAAAAAGAAAAAAATAGGTATTTATTTTATATATATATATATATATATATATATATATATATATAGATATATAGATAGAGAGAGAGAGAGAGAGAGAGAGAGAGAGAGAGAGAGAGATACATACATATATATATATATATATATATATATATATATATATATATATATATATATATATACATACATACATATACACACACAAATGTTTTTCCTTGCATTTCTTTTTTACACTGAATGGCTTGTTTTACAAGGTAGGAGTTTACATATACAAGGTGTGTCCAGAAAGTAATGAGAATGATATTTTCAAAATTATTTTATTGAACAATTTTACAATTGAACATTGTCTCCTTCAAAGTAAGCACCTTGCGAGTGTATGCAACGCTCCCTGCGATTTTTTCCCATTGTTTATAGGATCCCTGGATATCTTTAAGTAGGATGGCGTTCAGAGCCTGCGTAGTGGCTCTTTGGATGTTATCCACACTACCGAAATGGTGTCCTTTCTCATGTTCAAATCCTGAGTTACAATTTCATGAACAATTGGCTTGGGAATCCCAGTTTCCTCTGCAATCATTCTTATAGTGAGCTGTCAGTCAAAAATGCAACAGAATGTAGATGCAGTGAGGCCTGTTCTCAACCGTGACCAACGGGTCACTTTTAGAATGATTGCAGAGGAAACGGGAATTACCAAGTCAATTGTTCATGAAATGAACAACTCAGGATTTGAACATAAGAAAGGACACCATTTCGGTAGTGCGGATAACGTCCAAAGAGCCACTATGCAGGCTCTGAACACTATCCTAGTGAAGACTTCCAGGGTTGCTATGAGAAATTGAAATATCGCTGGGAGCGTTGCGTACACTCGCAATTTGCATACTTTGAAGGAGACAATGTTCAATGTAAAAATTTTCAATAAAATAATTTTTTAAATATCATTCTCATTACGTTATGGACACACTTTCTACTTTAACATTCAAAGTCTCATCTTTGATCATAAGGGTTATTGTGCAGGCTGATATTTGGGAATCATTGAACATGCAACAGCGTGAACATGTAGGGTGGACATAAATGACAATTTAGAGATGGCCGTGGATCAGATGTTTCTGTGGAAAAGAACGAGTTCATAAATATGATGATGGGAAGGAGGAAGCTGACCAGCTATGCCGTGCAAGCCACATCCCCTGCAGTGTGAATATTGAGTTGTCTAGCACCAGTGTTGTTATTTTTGCCTTTGCCTTTCTGGGTGTTTTGATTGTAGGACTACATGAAACATCAGTTATGGGACTGCATATTTTCATTCGCAACACAGAATTTTGTTTTGCATGTCAAATGTCATATCCTCCAATGTTCGCCTTCATAACTTCTCCAGAGCCTCTCCCATCCTCTGGAACTCCCTGCCCCAGTATGTCCAATCAGCCCCTAACCTGTCCATCTTTAGGAGATCCCTGAAAACTAATTTTGCTTGGCAGATATATCATTGAACAGGTTGCATTAGGTGGGCTTCTAAGGTTATCAAATATTTATTTTGGTTATAAAGCATGGTTTCTACAGCCATACAACTGCTTTTTGGTGGAGCCATCATTGGGAAGGTTATACTACACAATTATGTTCATGGAAGTTTTTTTATATGCTCTTGTTATGGTACTGTCAATACACCACCACTGACTGGCCATATCTTCATACTAGTCTCCATTGTGGGATGTGTTCAAATACATTTATAATACAGTACGGCGTACATGATGCCTCTATGGTGTTACTACACTATTGAATACAATATTTATAAAGGAGTACTTACATAGTTACATGGTTACATAGATGGTAAGATTGAATAAAGACACCAGTCCATCCAGATCAGCTTGTGTGTGTGTTTAGGTCACTACCATTTACTATATCCCTGTATATTGCGTTAGCTGAGATGCCCATCTAAAAGCTTTTTGAAATTATCAACACTCCCTGCCAACACAACCAACTGTGGGAGGGAGCTCCACATCCTCTGACAGAAAAGAACCCCATATGCAATTTAAGATTGAACAGTTTCTCATCCAACTTCACTGAGTTCTAGTTTTCTCATGATGGTCATCATCTCGCATCACTAAAAGCAGCCTCTCTGTTCAATTGGTTGTGATGATGGTGCTCCCATAGTTCTGAAAAGAAGATTCAAATGTATGTAAATACAAAACTGTTTTCAGTTTTGGATAGAGTAGGGAAGAGTTAAAACCCTTATTGTTTTGCTTATTGTACCCCACTGTCGAGATTTACCTTAGCTTGCTATCCAGGAGATGCAAAAGGCAAGGAGAGGAAATCTCACTCAGTGGAAAGTAATTCCTATCTGAGGATGTTGTCACAGAAACAGGTGTCCCCATTGGAGGATGTTGCCTCATTTCTTGCACTGACGACTACTGTAAAATCTTTGAGAGCCTCTCACTTTGTTTGTCATTGACCATGGTCACCAGAGCAGATTAAATCGGGGGTTCAGACAAAAAAAAAAAAGTTTTAACATTACATTCAGCCGAGTTGTCAGAATGACATTAGGCTGTTTTTATTTATTTCATTGCCGTACATACCGTATTTTCACCGCCGCTTTTGGGTATGTAATCTACGGGACTGGACGTTCCTAATTGATTGACATCCTTCCGACCGGCGCATACAGCGCGTCACGACTTTGCTAAAGACGCCGAACGTCGGTGCGCAGGCGCTGTATAGAGCCGACTCGCAGTCCGGCTTCTTTCGGCAACTCGTGACGCGCTGTATGCGCCGGTCGGAAGGATGTCAATCAATTAGGAACGCCCAGTCCCGCAGATTACATACCCGGAAGCGGCGGTGAAAACACGGTATGTACGGCAATGAAATTAAAAAAAAACAGCCTAATGTCATTCTGACAATTCGGCTGAATGTAATGTTAAGAATTTTTTTTGGGTGAACCCCCGCTTTAAGAAGGTAATCTTTCTAGTTGAGCAGCAATAAAAACATGTCCGTGATTCTAACTTGCCACTCTATCCACATTTCAAAAATGCCTTAAAAAAAAATCATAGGTGGTGTAAAATAACTATTTTGCATAAAAAACCTGGCTAATAGCAGGTGCGCCAATGCGCATGCGCAAAGGAATGTGCATGCTTGCGAGAGTTCGTCCACAGTCCCATTTGGCACCAGATGGCCTTTTTAATGGGTGCTCTGAGCCTTGCTCAACGCTGACTGGTGTTCATCTGTTTGCCTGTGACCTGCCTGTATCCTGCTTATTATCTGTTGCTGACCTGGCATACCACTGACCCACCCTTTGGATTCTGACTATATTGCTGATTACTAGTTCCTGATTCTGGCTTACTCCTGACGTTGCTTCTATCTGATGCCCTGGTACCTTGCCCCCACACACTGCTGACTTTGGCTGATCCTCTGACTTCGCTCCTGTTTCCTGCCTGGCTCCACGCCACCTCCGAGTACCTGAGCTGGCTTCCTCTCATCCAAGCTCCATTGGACACAGTACACAGTCTGCTGGCAAGCCACATATCCTGAACCCGCAAGCCTGATGGAGTTCCCCTTTAATCTCGTTTGAACTACCTAACATCATCGCAGTTCCTGACCTGATATTCTGTCGGAATCACAGAGGCCACAACTTCTACCACAAGCTCTGCAACCAACATCTACAGGCACTAGTGTTCCTCCTGTTCCTTGGCACCCTCTGTCTCACTCTCAGCGCTGCACTGCTTTTTTATTCACTCTCAGTGGGGCCTGGACTGGGAGAGATACAAGGGAGGCCGACCTTGTCATTTCAGACTCCTACCAGGTAGGTGACAGGTTGCATCTCTGCCCACTTCCTGCTTATGGTACTACCCCAAAGCCACAGCAAGACTGCCCTTTATATGCCCTGTGTCCATAGCACAAGAATCTTCAAAAAGGTAACTGGAAGTAAAGCTGTAATGATGCCTCCTGAAAAAAATATTTCCCGTATGATATTTTTACATAGACATATTTAGAGGGGTGTGTGTTAAGCCTCGTACACACGATTGGGTTTTCCAATGGGAATTGTGTTAACAGCCTGTGTTAATCCGACCATTTGTATGCTCCATCGGACAATTATTGTCAAATTTTCTGCAGACAAATGCTGAATAGCAGGCTTTAGCATTTTCCATGGGCAACGGTCTGTTGTCGGATTTCCCGATCGTGTGCACACAAGTCCGTCAGACAAAAGTCCAAAGTACAAGCACGCATGCTCGGAAGCAATGATCACCAAACACAACATTAGCAGAAGGTGCCCAAAGGGTGGCGCTAAAGAGCTGAAAAACCTGAACGAGCTGAAAAAACAGAGCTGAAGTGGCATGCTGACGTCATCACTTCATACAGAGTCCCGGAATGAACGGGCTGTGTTAGCCAGCCGGCTACAAAATTTCACATGCGATTTTTATATCTTCATATTCTAAGTGCGATTTTACTTATTTTATACATTAAAACATTTTACTGGATTACGCTATGTCAGCCTTCTTTCCTTCCTCATTTGGCTGCCTTCATACCTGACCATTTGTGAGCGGTGGGAGATCCATTTGACATCGGGTTAACGACATCCTGCTACATAGACCTCTATATAAAATAATAATAGTGCAGCGCAAAACAAACAAATTTAAACTATACATATGATATATGATATATAATTAAAAATTATATAATAAAGTCCATATAAAGTGCTCAAGTGCAAAAAGATGATCCAAATCGGAATATAATAGTGCAAAAATCCAAAGGGTGATATCCAGAAGGAACCTCCACCAAATAGCAGGAATGGCCTCTCACCTTACAACTTCGACCTGCAATAGGTCACAAAGCATAATCAGAGAACCACCTGTTCTCAGAGGACAGCAAGCAATGCAGCAGTAGAACCACGATATCAGTCAGACTCAGGATCAGGACATGGCAATCAGGGCATAAAAAACAAAGGAGAGGAAATCTAGTGCTCTCTGAAGCCAAAATACATTTATTTAAGAATAAAAAACGAATACACTCACTGTATAAGCACTCTCAAACGAGTGCAGCGAAACAGCATAAAACATCCATAAGAGCATGGGTTTCAGTCTAGGTCGGCGATCGCGGCTGACGTCACACGTGGCCCCTTCCCCTCGTACAACGTTACTTCCCTATGAGCAGGACTATTATTATTTTATGTCAATGTGAGGTGTTTTATTTGAATTTACCTTAGTGCTGGCTTGCAATTTTTAGTTTATATTTACATTCCAGCGCTGAATAATTTTTCTTTATTATTATTATTATTATTATTATTATTACATAGACCTCTAGGCTGGGTTTGAAAGCCACACACCAACTGAAGATCTCTGGTTGGGATCTTCTTCCCTTTCGGTAAGAGGCAGTTTATTTGGAAGGTGGAGGATTTCCTTTCTATCCCATCACTGTTCTGTGGTTCCTTTTGGTTTGATGTCACCATTTTACCTGAAGGAGAGCAGCATATTTCCAACTACTAAACCACCATCTGAAGCGTCCTTCCTTTTGAAAATAGGACATTGATTCGCTCACTCCTTTTTTTCAGTTTTGCAATACCCTTTTTTTGCTGTTTTTCGTCTGAATCATCAGGTTATTTGCACAGCTTGTTTTTCTACTATTGAAAAACCACTATGGGCCAGATACGCCGTCGTATCTCTGAGTTGCGCCGTCGTATCTATGCGCCTGATTCATAGAATCAGTTACGCATAGATTTCCCTTAGATCCGACAGGCGTAAGGCCCCGTACACACGACCGGTTTTCTCGGCAGAATTCAGCAAGAAACTCGATGGGAGACGTATTCTGCCGAGAAAACCGGTCGTGTGTACACTTTTCGCCGAGGAAACCGACGAGGATCTTGTCGGGCCAAAAAGAGAACATGTTCTCTATTTCCTCGTTGGGCAATGGGAAAATTTGGCTCGCCAAGATCCTCGGCGGCTTCACAAGGAACTCGACTATGTGTTTTGCCCATCGAGTTTCTCGGACGTGTGTACGGGGCCTAAGTCTCTTACGCCGTCGGATCGTAACTGCATATTTACGCTGGCCGCTAGGGGCGTGTACGCCGATTTACGCATCGAAATATGTAAATCAGCTAGATACGCGAATTCACGAACGTACGCCCGGCCGACGCAGTACATTTACGACATTTACATTAGGCTTTTCCCGGCGTATAGTCACCCCTGCTATATGGTGGCGTAAGTGCGGCGTACCAATGTTAAGTATGGCCGTCGTTCCCGCGTCGAAATTTGAAAAAGTTACGTCGTTTGCGTAAGTCGTCCGTGAATGGGGCTGGACGTCATTTACGTTCACGTCAAAACCAATGACGTCCTTGCGGCGTATTAGGAGCAATGCACACTGGGAAATTCCACGGACGGCGCATGCGCCGTTCGAGAAAAACGTCAATCACGTCGGGTCACAGAACATTAACATAAAACACGCCCCCCTGTCCCACATTTGAATTAGGCGGGCTTACGCCGGCCGATTTGCTCTACGCCGCTTTGAGAATACAGCACTTGCCCGTCTAAGTTGCGGAGGCATAACGTAAATCGGATACGTTACGCCACCGCAAAGATACACGGATCTACGTGAATCTACCCCAATGTTTGTATTTGTTGGTCGACAGTTGTGTGCCAACGCCCTTTGGACAAAAGTCTGAGGCTTTGTCAGCGGAAAATCTGATTGTGTGTACGAGGCTTAAGGGTCAGACAGATTATAATGTGTATGGGGACTTACTACCTATGTTGAACAAAATCCTAAAAATGCACATTATAAAAGCCTATGAAGGGAAGATTCATTAATTATAATGCAGTTACAAGTCAGATTATAACTAATGTTATTGTCTCTTTTTGAGTTCAAGCTAAAACATTTTTTGGATTCTTCCAAACATTGCATAAAAAAAACATTTATTAAAGAGAAAGAGACAAAGGAAGGGAGAACCCTCTAAATATGTCTAATAAAAGCCTACATTTTTTTTACAACTATCTGATGTGTTACAGGTTTAGCTCCACTTGACCATAAACACGATTCATTTCCCCACACTAAAAAACATTAGCATATCTCTGTTAGTTTAATAAGAATTACATGCATATAATCCTGCCTATACTGTTTCTACGTATGTGCCCGTCTCGCCCTACAAGTCGATCATTGTCTTAGAATAATTTATGTTAAGCTCACAAGACGAACATGCTTGGTGGAAGGTTTGTGGGAGTCTTTGAAGTCTTGGAAGGATTATAACAAAAGAAACAGCATCGTCTGCATAAAGTAGGATTGGTGATGGTTCACCTTTGATGTGTGGTTCATGAAAACCATTTACCTTAATGTCTAGAGCATTAATATACATCTCGCTGAGAAAATGGGGCCAAGATGAAATCAGACTCTTGATTAAACCAGTGTGACTATATCATACCAAATATGATTTGTGAAGACACCTTGCAAAAAGCACACCTGTTCTTACAGATTTTAGGAAGTTTTTGTATTTGAAAATTAGGCATTGTTTTGACCATAAATGTAATATATAAAAATATATATATTTGAAATTTAAATAAAGCTATAGATTCCCATTAAATCTTATTTGATGGTAAAAAGGAAACAGAACAAAGCTGTGAATGTACAGATAAATACACAATTAAATTAGAAATATATATATATATATATATATATATACACACACACTAGATTGTCAAAAGTATTGGGACACCTGCCTTTACACGCACATGAACTTTAATGACATCCCAGTCTTAGTCCGTAGGGTTCAATATTGAGTTGGCCCACCCTTTGCAGCAATAACAGCTTCAACTCTTCTGGAAAGGCTGTCCACAAGGTTTAGAAGTGTGTCTATGGCCGCGTACACACGATCGGTCGTGTGTGGGCCCCATCGCTCAGTTAACCTTCGGTCAAAAAATTTAGATCTTGCTTTAAAATGTAACCGATGGGCTGATAACCGATGGGTAAAAACTGATGGTTAGTATGCAAAAGCATTGGTTAAAAACCAACGCATGCTCAGAATCAAGTCAACGCATGCTTGGAAGCATTGAACTTCATTTTTTTCTGCACGTCGTTGTGTTTTACGTCACTGCGTTCTGACGCAAATGTTTTTTTAACTGATGGTGTGTAGGCACATCAGACCATCAGTCAGCTTCATCGGTTAACCGATGACAACAGTCCTTCGGACCATTCTCATCGGATGGACCGATCGTGTGTACTCGGCCTCTGGGAATGTTTGACCATTCTTCCAGAAGCGCATTTGTGAGGTCAGGCATTGATGGGGACGTGAAGGCCTGGCTCGCAGTCTCCACTCGAATTCATCTGCTTCACGGTTGGGATGGTGTTCTTGGGGTTGTACTCATCCTTCTTCTTCCTCCAAACACAGCGAGTGGAGTTTAGACCAAAAAGCACTATTTTTGTCTCATCATACCAAATGACCTTCTCCCATTCCTCCTCTGGATCATCCAGATGGTCACTGGCATACTTCAGACGGGCCTGGACATGTGCTTGCTTGAGCAGGGGGACCTTGCGTGCACTGCAGGATTTTAATCCATGACGGCTTAGTGTGTTACTAATGATTTCTTTTGAAACTGTGGTCCCAGGTCTCTTCAGGTGATTGACCAGGTCCTGCCGTGTAGTTCTGGGCTGATCCCTCACCTTCTTCATGATCATTGATGCCCCACGAGGTGAGATCTTGCATGGAGCCCCAGACCAAGGGAGATTGACCGTCATCTTGAACTTCTTCTATTTTCTAATAATTGTGCCAACAGTTGTTGCCTTCTCACCAAGCTGCTTGCCTATTGTCCTGTAGCCCATCCCTTGTGTAGGACTACAATTTTATCCCTGATGTCCTTACACAGCTTTCTGGTCTTGGCCATTGTGGAGAGGTTGGAGTCTGTTTGATTAAGTGTGTGGACTGGTGTCTTTTATACTGGTAACAATTTCAAACAGGTGCAGTTAATACAGGTAATAAGTAGAGAACAGGAGGGCTTTTTAAAGAAAAAATAACAGGTCTGAGAGAGCCGGATTAATTATTTAAAAATCATACAATGTGATTTTCTGGATTTAGATTCCATCTCTCACAGTTGAAGAGTACATATAATAAAAATGACAGACCTCTACATGCTTTGTAAGTAGGAAAACCTGCAAAATAGGCAGTGTATCAAATACTTGTTCTCCCCACTGTAACTAATAATAACTAACTATTAAATTATAGGTATTGGAATTTCTTTTCAAATTTGGCTAATTATGAACATAACGAATACGAATTTATCCCTAAGTTCCCGAATTATCTGAAATTGTTATTTATTACTAGTAATTTGTTACGTTCCACTCGTTTAGATGCGGCATTCGTTATTTTGGAGAATTGGTAACTATGGATAGTTATTATTAGTTAGTTATTATTTTGGATTTTCAAATTTTCCGGTTTTCACATTTTTGGATTTTCGTTTTTATTTTCGTTCTTTTGACTTTTCTTATTTTCGTTCAAATTTTCTGATTTTCAAATTTTCTGATTTTCAAATTTTCTGATTTTCAAATTTTCTGATTTTCAAATTTATGAATTTGCAAAGTTTGGAATTTTCAAATTAACGAATTTCTGAATCTAGGAATTTTCGGGAAAATGTGTTAAACGGCTTTTCGGTAATTAGAATATTTACGAATTAACGAATTTGTCAAATTTGGAACTAAATTAATTGCACATGTCTAACCTTCATGCATTCCATAAGGCCTATTTCACACTGAGGCTCTTCTAAACTGCCAGTAAAACACTGAGCGCTTTGAAGAGCTTTTCAGGTGCTTTTAAAGAACTTTCCATTAATTTCAATGGAGAGGGGTGTTTTGTCACCGCCCGGCCAGCACACTGCCACGTGTGAAAGCATTAATTGATTTTAATGGAAATTGGTTTTCGTGAGCTTTTCAGGTGCTTTTTTTTAGCTTGAAAGCGACTGAAAAGCATCCTCAGTGTGAAAGGGATCTAATACTCACCTAAGCTTCCTCATAATCAAAAATTTTTTTAAAGCCAAATCTTTATTACCATTTAAATCCTTATGCTGCTAGCCCTATTAAATACATAGAAATAGATAGAGAAGTATATTATATTTTCTTGTTTTTAACTTTTTCTTTTATATTTCTTCAATTGGTTTCTGGCCTAAGCCAAAATGTTGTCATACATCCAGGAGTGTCCATGAGCATTTTTTTTTCATATGGAGGAGGGGAGGCGGGGCTTTCTCAGCTAAGCACAACCTCGGGTGCGCCTGCATGCCTGAGATGAGGGCAGATGGATACAGTTCATTTAGGGAACCATGAATGCCAACATGTACTGTGACATACTGAAGCAGAGCATGATCCACTCCCTTTGGAGACTGGGCCGCAGGCCAGTATTCCAACATAACGATCCCAAAACACCTCCAAGACAACCACTGCCCTGCTAAAGAAGCTGAGGGTAAAGGCGATGGACTGACCAAGCATGCCTCCAGACCTAAACTCTATTCAGCATCTGTGGGGCATCCTCAAACGGAAAGTAGAGGAGCGCAAGGTCTCTAATTTTCCAGCTCCGTGATGTCATCATGGAGGAGTGGTAGAGGACTCCAGTGGCAACCTGTGAAGCTCTGGTGATCTCCATGCCCAAGAGGGTTAAGGTAGTGCTAGAAAATAATGGTGGCCACACAAAATATTGACAATTTGGGCCCAATTTGGAAAGTGGTGTTCGGTGCACTTTAACTTGAATACTCACTACTACAAAGACACTCTCCACTGATACATGGGAAGGCCGGCCGCAGGCTGGCCTGAGTTTGTAGGAGGAGTCGGGGGGTTCATAAACCCGCCCTCCTTCTCCTTTCTCCTGCGGCCGGACCTGGTGTTTTCTCGACGTGACGTCATCGACAGGCGACTCACGGCTCCACGAGGCGAAGAGGCAGAGAGGCAGAGCGCCGGCTCCCACGGCTCCACGGCTGCACGGCTGCACGGCTCCACGGCTCCACGGCTCATCGGCTTCACGGCTCATCGGTGCGCATCGGCTCCTCGGCTCCACGGCCCCCGGCGGCCTCACGGCTCCTCCTTCTCGGGTTGGTTCCGCCTTCTCGCTCGGCCACCTCGTACAGGTATCGGGGGGGGGGGTTTCGTCACTGGCTGGCAGGTCACATCACCAAAGGGGGGGGTTTCATTACTGGCTGTCTCGGGTCACATCGCGTGGTCAAGAGGGGGGTTTCATTACTGGCTGACAGCACAGGGGGGGGGGGTCATCACTGGCTGACACAGAATCATGTCGCATGGACTAGGGGGGGGGGGTTGTCATTACTGGCTGACTCAGTATCTTGTCACACAGGGAGGGGGGGGGGGTGTCTCTCTGGTAACCTGTTGGTGAAGGGGGGGGCGCTTCTTTCGGTGGCAGCCAGGGGAACTGTGTTTTGTTTGTATTTTTTGCCTTGTTTCATCACCATGTGTATTAAATGTTTTTCCCAAAAAAAAACGTACATGTTTTCCGGTTTAGGAGGTATCTGTTGATCCCCCCCCCCCCCATCCCTCCAAGCTGCAGCTTGTTCAGGTGTATTTCTGGGACAGAGCCCTGTAGGTGTGACTCAGAGATCCTGGTCTCCCTGGGGGTAACCACTCTAGGTGAACCAAGTACCTTTTCCAGGTGAGCCAGCCGGTCGCATACGTTTGCCTTGGATACGCCAGTCATGGTGCAATCTTTTTTCGGTGTTTTGTTGTCTCTCAGCAATGTTGTCATTTTTGTTTTGACATATATCTATCATTTCCGTCATGTCTATCGTTTCCTTCTCTGTTTCAGGACTTTTTCGTACAGTTACGTTTACGTAGACAACAGGGTTCTTGTTAACTGTTGCAGTGAGTGTCATGCAGTTGCTTTAGTTTTTAATCAATTTCTCACGCAGGGTGCTGGTTCCACTTCACTTAGCTTTCACGCAGGTATCGCTTGGGAGTGGGGGGGGGTCTCCACTGGGGAGTCACCCACCACGTTTGTGGGTATGTACGATTTGAGATGCTTCGTTTTTAATTAGCTTGATCAGTGGCAAGTTCTCCTCAACCGTCGGGTATGGGACACCTTTTCCATCTTTCATGCTTCACGTGGCATTATCGTTGTACCTGGTTCGTTCCAGGGGGGGTCTGACTCGCTTCAGTCCCCTGCATCTTTTGTTTCAGGCGCCAGACGCAAGGTTCACGTGTTAGGTGGAGGACTATCGGTGAAGGTAAGCTGGGGTTCCGGGAGCCTACCCGGTCTGTTCCAGGTTATTAAGGGTCTACCTGCCACTGGGGGTCACCTAATTCGTTTAGGTTGAAGCGGGTTGAGTTGTTTCGTTTTTAATTGACTTGAACAGTGGCAAGTCTCCTCACCCGTTTCGAATCCGTTCATGTCTCGAGTAGTCACTCAGCAGCTTCTAAAGCTTGGGACCTGTCACGTTTCAAGGTCCAGGGGGGGCCTGAGTGTTTCGTTTTTAATTTGTCTGCGTCGGCAGATGGCTCGGCCCTCCTAGTGGGGAGGTAGTGGGGTGGGTTCGGACCCAGGCTAGGGGGGTGCAAGAGTGGGGGGGGCTTGGTCGGTGTTTTCCTTTGTCGGCCTGTTGTGGGAGTCTGTCATGGTGTTTTGTTTTCCATTTAATTTCAGGACATGTCGCAGGCAGCGGATATCGAAGAGTTCGCCTCGGGTTCCCCTTCTTCAGCTAGGGGTTCAGCAAGGGGGTCAGAACGGGGCGCCACGCCTACCCTGAGGTCCTGGACTGTGCCGAGATTGGTGGCGGAATTGCGGCGCAGGGGCATTTCCCATCCGGCTTCGGCACGCAAAGCTGAACTGTTCAGACTGTTGTTCCCCTCCCCCGCCAGTACAGACAGCGCAGAACAGGTCACTCTTCGGGCCATGGCCACATCCCTGACACAAATCCATTCCACCCTTAACTCGCTAGCGGGCTCTTTTCAGGATCTAAGGGCCAGGGTGGAAGTGCTAGAGGCCAGCCCAGTTCTTGCCCCGGTGGTCCCGGCTATTCCAGAGGTCTTGGTTGTCCCTGAGGTTTCCACGGTTCCTGTGCCTCCGCTGTCAGGTACCAGCTCCGGTGTCCCTTCTGTAACCCCAGCTCATTTCATCCCGGCAGGCATTAGGAAGGACATCCTCGATGGGAAGGACGTCAACCTGGCGTCCTTGTTGATAGCCACTCATGATGTGGCTGACAACAAGTCCTACGCCTGTGGGGACGTTTCCGTGATCATCAAAGCCAGGGATCACAGGTTGAGCCGGAAGCTCTCCATCCCTGAGTTCGTGCTGGCTTTCAGCTTGTTCAGGGATGTAGTCTGCTCTGCAAGTCCCCTTAGGAGAGAAGAGCTGGACCACTATCTCTACGCAGTAGTGGAGTTGGGTCACAAATTCGGTGGCTCGGCATTCTATGATTACCACCGTTCATTTTCCGCCAAGGCTGCCGCTTTGTGGGCCCAGCACCAGGTAGTGGCTGTTTGGAGCCGTGTTGACACGGAACTGTTCTGCCGCCATTTTGCGGGGTTGAGGTCACCGGTTTGCGCCACCTGCCAGTCATCGTCCCACACGGCCTATTGGTGCCCAAACTCGGAAGCTTCGGCCCTCCCGGGCACTTCCAGAGCTTTCCCCGGGTCTCTTCCAGCACCGGCGCAGGCAGCCACTGTTGACAAGTTGGGTCGGCCTATCCAATATTTGGGGAAATCCCCTATTTGCAACAATTTTAACCATGGGGTCTGCAACTACGGTCAGTGCCGGTTGCTGCATATCTGTTCAGGATGTTTCAGGGCCCATCCGAAGTCTACCTGTTCACTGAGACTGAACAAACATAGTTGACTGAGCCGCATCAACGTTGAGTTACTGCAGGACTGGCTGTCCTCCCACCCATCCGCGGAGCTAGGCCCCTTTTTGGTGGAGGGTTTTACTCATGGCTTCCACACCGGGTTCATTACTTTGCCACAGCAGACCTTTGAATGTCCCAACCTCAGGTCATGTTGCGGGGACATGGGGGCAGTAGACACCTTACTTCAGTCGGAACTGGACAAGGGTTTTGTCATCGGCCCTTTCGCTGTGTCCCCTTTTCAGTCTTGGAGGGTCAATCCGTTGGGTCTGGTTAAAGGAAAGTTCTCCAATAAACTAAGATTAATTTATGACTTGTCTGCCCCTCATTGCTCCGCTGTGCCCAGCCTCAATTCGCTAATTCCATCGGAGGAGTTTTCCCTCAAGTATGCGTCAATAGATCAGGCCATCCAACGAGTCATCAAGGTAGGGCAGGGCGCTTGGCTGTCCAAGGCGGACATAGCGGACGCCTTCAAACTCCTCCCAATCACACCGTCACTCTGGCAGTGGCACAGGATCAAGTGGAGAGAGTTGTACTATTTTGCCACCAGACTCACCTTCGGGTCCAAAAGCAGTCCATGGCTTTTTGATGTGTTTGCCCAAGCGCTTGAGTGGATTCTCGTCCATAAGGAGCGATGCCATGGGGTCATTCACTATCTGGATGACTTCCTCCTCATCGAGAGTCCCCGGCGAGCCCCCGTGGATTTGCAGAAGCTGCTGGGGGTTTTTTCAGCGCTCAATGTGCCACTGGCAACCAAAAAGCTTGAGGGCCCGGCATGGACTCTCACCTTTTTGGGGGTCGTCTTGGACACCAAAGCCATGCAGGCCAGGCTCCCGGCCGACAAACTAGCCAGGATCAGGGAGTGAATCCACGTCTTCACAGTCTCTCGGGTTTGTACCAGGGTGGAGTTGTTGTCTCTTCTGGGCATGTTAAACTTCGCCATGCGTATCATCCCGCAAGGTAGATCTTTTATTTCCAGGTTGTTGGCCTTGTTACCATCGGCACCAGATTCGGACTCACGGGTCAATCTGGACGCGGCCGCGTTAGCAGACCTCCGCATGTGGGACGAATTCCTCTGGTGTTGGAATGGGGTCGCCATGTTCATTCCCGGGGAATCTTGTTCCTCTCCCCAGGTTGGAACTGACGCGGCGGCCACGGTGGGTTACGCTGCTATTTTTGGCACCCATTGGTTGGCAGGTCCGTGGCCGGAGGATGTCTTGGCCATCCCTGGGTTCACGGAATCTTCTGCCTTGTTCGAGATCTACCCCATAGTGGCCGCAGCCTGGGTGTGGGGCAGCTCTTGGGCAGGGCAGACAGTGGTGTTCTCCACGGACAATCAGGCGGCTGTGGAAATCCTCACCAAGGGGAGGTCCCGGTCCTTGGTCATCATGTCCCTGGTACGCAGATTAATCTGGTTGTCCCTGTATCACGAATTCCATTTTCTATGCAAATTCGTCAGTGGGGTGGAGAATGGTGCGGCGGATGCCCTGTCACGGCTCAATTTCCCATCTTTCTTTCTGCAGGTCCCGCATGCCGATGCTCAGGCCACGCCATCCCCACAGGCGTCTCTGCTAATGCTGGACTGAACACCCTCTTGCTCGATGCGGCAGTTTTGGTTGGGGCGTCTCTGGCGAACAACACCAAGAAGGCTTACGCCACGGCCTGGAAGGCCTTCCTGGTTTTTCAGTCCTTGCACCCCTGTGACAACGGCCTCGATGTCCGCTATTTGTTGGCATTTGTCACTTACTGCCACACTCGGCTGAGATTGTCTCATGGCACCATCAGGACGTACCTCGCCGGGGTGCAGCACCATCTGTCCCTGCAGGATCCCAATCGTCCTTCCCTCTTCTCAGCCCATGTCATCAAGGCTGCGTTGAGGGGTGTCCTGAAGAGGTGTCCTCCAGCTACCACTTGCCGTCTCCCAGTCACAGGGCACATTTTCCGCGGCATGTCTGGTTTACTGGATGGGCTGCCTTTCGGGAGGCTCCTCAGTGTGGTGTTGAAAGCAGCCATTTATTTAGCTTTCTTTTGGTTCCTCAGGCCAGGCGAGTTTTGCCGTACTGGCCCGGGTTCCCGGATCCTCACGGTCAGTCAGTTGGTTAGACACCCGCACTGTTATAATCTGCATCTAACAGCTTGCAAGACCCAGCAGGTTGGGGCTGGCACCAATGTGTCGTATTTTGAGATTGGCGGGGCGTGGTGCCCCATGCTGGTGTTAGATCAGCTCAAGGCATTGATCTGCAACAAACCCATGAACAGTCCCTTGCTCCCTTTCCCGGTGGCTCCCCTCACGGCGGCCCAGTTCTCTAGTCACTGCCGCACGTTGTGGGCTAGTTTGGGGCTAAACCCGGCAAGCCGGTCGGGTCACTCGTTCAGGATTGGGGCAGCCTCAGCAGCATCCCGTCAGGGGATCCCGGCCCATGTCATACGGAAGTTGGGGAGGTGGAATTCGGCTTGCTTTGCCAGGTACATTCCAGATCCGCAGGTTGAGATGGCTCGTGCTTTCAGGCACCTGACTGATTAGGTTTGTCGTTTGCATTAAACATATTCAACATTTACCCCTGTGTCCTTTGCTTTTTTTGGCCCCTTTTAGGCGTACCGACCACGTGACCTTTGGCACACTCTCAGGTCTTGTCCAGGATATCTTTCCACGTTCATATCCACATCCATGTGGAGACTCCAAGTACAAATGGGAAGGCCGGCCGCAGGCTGGCCTGAGTTTGTAGGAGTCGTCGGGGGGTTCATAAACCCGCCCTCCTTCTCCTTTCTCCTGCGGCCTGACCTGGTGTTTTCCCCACCCTCCCATCCCCCTTTTAATTATTTCATTCATTCATTTCATTCTTGGGTATGCCCCCTTTTAGGCGTACCGACCACGTGACCTTTGGCACACTCTCAGGTCTTGTCCAGGATATCTTTCCACGTTCATATCCACATCCACGTGGAGACTCCAAGTACAAACTATATTATACTGCAGTAAAACTGCATTGATGCACTGCAATATACGTGCAGCGATGCACAGAAATGTATTGCGTTAAATGGAAGGTAATGCACTACAATACTGCATAAGACCCCATTCACACCTGAGCGACAAAACGCCCAACGCTGGACGCTTCTGTCGCTCGAGGGGAGAATTCCCATTGCTGTCTATGGAGATGGTTCACATCTCATAGACGCCGAACGCCTGTCGCCTGAAAAAAAGTCCCGAACCCTTTTTTTCAGGCGACATAGGCGTTTTCCCATTGACAGCAATGGGAAGACTTTGAGAGAAAAAAAAAAAAAGTGAAAGTTTTGTACTCGCGGCAAAATACGCCGCTACACGCGATCGCGGCTGTCGCTCAGATGTGAATGCAGCCTTAAACAGCACGTAACACACTGAAATATACGACTTTAAACTTGCAGTAACGCACTGAACTGTACTGCATTAAACATAAGATAATGCACATGAATATACTGCGTTAAACTTGCAGTAGCACACTGAACTGTACTTCATTAAACGGAAGATCGCTCACTGAAATATACAGCGTTTGCAGTAACAAACTGAACTGTACTGCGTTCAACAGAACATAACGCACTGAAATATACAGTGTTAAACTTTCAGTAATGCACTGAACGGTACTGCGTTAAATGGAAGATAATGCACTGAAATATACAGCGTTAAACTTGCAGTAATGCACTGAACTGTATTGCGTTAAACGGAAGATAACGCACTGAAATATACAGCGTTAAACTTGCAGTAACGCAGTGAAATGTACTGCATTAAACAGCACTTAACGCACTAAAATATATGGCGTTAAACTTGCAGTAATGCTATGCTGTGCTAAACGGTCACTACACTCACACTGACTGTGACACACAATCCCTACATTCACACTAATGTAAAGATGAATGGTCGCACTACACTCACACTGAACTATCCCTAGATTCACACTGAACTGATATTCTACACTGACAATAGAATCAGAATAGCACACTATAGCACACCAAGGGGTTGATTTACTAAGGGCAAATAGGCTGTGCACTTTGCAAAGTGCAGTTGCACTCTGCAAGTGCAGCAGCTCCAGAGCTTAGTAAATGAGCAGATGTTCTCCTGACTTCCGTCATCCGAACAGATGTGGAAGCAAAAATGCTGTTTTTTTAGAGTTTAATTTGCCTTGCACATAATTGGGTACTCTTTGCAAAGTGAAGGTTCACCTCATTTACTAAGCTCTGGAGCAACTGCACATGGAGAGCAATTGCACTTTGGCAAGACCATAGCCTATTTGCCTTTAGTAAATCAACACCTAACTGTCTGATAGCGCCGAACAGAGCCCTGTTCTATCTCTCTTCACGCCGATATGACACTGAAAATCACCACTATTGAAAGAATACTTTTATAGCATGGGGCAGGACTAACAGCAATGAGCCATGATTGGATAGAGTCATCATGATAGCATCCAATCATGGCTCTGACAGTGCTCTGTGCCCTGATTGGACAAAGCTTTCATTGCTTCAGCCAATCAGGGCTTTCAATGCACAGTGCATTGTAGTCATTCGGCGGGCCGAACAGACGGTCGAACACCCCGATAATTTGGTTGTTCTGCCAACGTGCGAACAGCCAATGTTCGGCCAAAACGTATGATCGGCCCGAACCGTTCGCCCATCCCTATTACCAAGTCACTAATACAAAAAATAATGGTATAATGTATCCACATAGTATAGATGTATAAACTGTGAGTGAAAAGTTAGCATTTAGAAAGTTAATAAATCAGCAAAATAAACTCTTTGATTAGAGGGTTACCAAACTCTTAAAGGGTAAGTTCACCTTTGTACACTTATTTTTATTCTACATTCCAGCTTCCCTATGCATCAATATAGGCATTCATGTACTTTTTTTGCAAAAAATATCAAAGTTTTCCATTAAATCTACAGTCACTTACTGTTTTTGTCTTAATCCATGTTTTCAGATGTTTCTATTAGTAATGTCTTTCTTCCTTACAGACTGTAGGTCATGACACAGGAAGGAATTGACCAGCTGATCTCATTCGCACACACCCTACATCATCCACCCTCCCATTCCCAGGTGCACTTTTTTTAAATGAAATGCAATCAGTGATCACCCTTCTCACTAAATACACAATATACAATCACACTGTATTGTGTATGGCCATGTTTATGCACCTAAAATTACTAGTTTCTCTTTCAGTGCCATTAATTGTTAATGGCACACCAAACACAGAAGCAAACACACATTTTCCCATGTGAAAAAACAAAGGGAAAATGCTGCAAAAGGCAACGTAAAAAACACAGAACCCACAAAATGCCAAAATGTCCCATTAACCACATGTAGTGCAGCCAATTGAAATCAACAGGCTGCCCTATGCGTGTTACAGGAAAAACAAGACACAAAATGTGCGCTCCCACTATGCTGGGGCCTGAAAGTGAAATTGGTGTGATAACACAAGAACAACGTGGCTCCATTCACATCTGTATTCCTTGCATTTCAGAAATGCGCTGCACAAAAAATTGCATTAAAATACGCACAAAGCTCCACTCTAAAAATTATTTTGAAGCTTCTTTGGGGCGATTGCTGTGTGTAGGGCAGCCCATTCAGGCTGCCCTATGTGTGATGAGTGAAAATGCTCCAAAACGCCCCCTCCCTCTCGCCTAGTGAAAGGGTGATCACTGAATGATTTTATTTCATTTAACCACTTGCTTACTGGGCACTTAAACCCCCCTCCTGCCCGGACCAATTTTTAGCTTTCGGCACTCTCACTCTTTGAATGACAATTGTGTGGTCATACTGTACTCAAATGACATTTTTATCATTTTTTTCCCCACAAATAGAGCTTTCTTTGGGTGGTATTTGATCAGCCAGCACTGCTAGGTGGCACTGATGAGGCACTGATTGGCACCACTGGTGGGCATTGATACGTGGCACTCATAGGCATTGATAGGTGGCACTGTTTTGCACTGGTGGTCACTAGCAGAAGGGACTGGCAGGCGGTACTGGTGGGCACTGATGAGGCGGATGTGCCTCTTCCACTCAGGAACGATGTCCCTTTATACATAAGCCAGTGATCAGCTTTTTTGCTGTCAGCATAAGGAGAAAAAAATACGATTTTGTTTACATCACGTGATGAGCTGTCATTGGCTGGCAGCTGATCACGTGGTAAGGGGCCGGGCCGGGATCTGTGATCACCTGAGTCTCAATGACTCTGTGATCACAGCGCGTGCTGCAGGGCGCACAGGGAGCGTGCCAAGGGGAGGATGTCTATTGACGGCCTCCCGGCAATTCAGGTCCACGCTGTAGCCATTGTTCGGCTATAGCACGGACGCCAAGTGGAAGTGGAAGGGTGGATGATGCAGGGTGTGTGCTAATGAGGTCAGCTGGTCAACTCCTTCGTGTGTCATGACCTAAAGTCTGGAATCTGGAAATGTCTATTAGGACAAGAAAAGTAAGTGACTGTAGATTTAATGGAAAGCTTTGATATTTTTTGCAAAAAAAGTATGCGAATGCTATATTGGTGCATAGTGAAGCTGTAATTTAGAAAACAAAAGTGTACAAAGGTGAACTTACCCTTTAGGTAAGTACATTAACTACTTGCTGACCAGCCGCCGTCATTATACTGCGGCAGGTCGGCACGATCCTGTGAATCGCCGTAGGTGTATGTCGGCGATAGCGGGCACGAGAACCAGAACGAGGATGTGTGTGTGTGTAAGTAGGAACAGAGATCTGTCTCCTCTCCCAGTGAGTCACAACCCCATACAGCTAGAAACACTCCCTAGGATACACATTTAACCCCTTGATTGACCCCTAGTGTTAACCCCTTCCCTGTCAGTGACATTTATACAGTAATCAGTGGCTCTTATTGCTGTACAAATGTCCGCCGCAATGTCACAGTCCTGCTAAAAATCACTGATCACTACCATTACTAGTAGTTTTTTTTATATGTATTATAGCAAAAAGTTAAAAATATATATATATATATATTTTTTTTTTTTTAATTGTCGCTCCTTTTTTGTTTATAGCACAAAAACAAAAAACAAAGAGGTGATCAAAGACCACCAAAAGAAATCTCTATTTGTGGGAAAAGAATAAAAAATGTAATTGTCAATTAAAGTGGCACAGTGCCGTATCACCAAAAAGGCCTGGTCATTAAGGGGGAAATTCTTCCGGTCCCTAAGTAATTAAAACCATATTGTGGGAAAAATGTATTTATTTCTAACCCATCATGTAAGAGGTTTTCTCTACTTACATGGTGAAGCAAGGTATACCTCCTTAAACCCCCCTTTCTGTGTCCCTCACCACCACCGTTTCCAGGTGGGCCCCGGCTAATCAAGTGCTTCACATGCACCTGAGACCTTCAGTCCCTCACTACCCCCCTCACGTAACATGACTCCACTTCGGTAACATGGACCTCACTGCTCAACAGCCAATAGCAGATGTTTATGACGCTCAAACAGTTATGTGGACACCCAAAGGAGGACCCATGCAAGAGGCAAACAGAAGAGGAGAAGGCTTGGGGATGGAGCATCATGTGACCATGACTTTTGGTAAGTAAAACAGGTACCGTATTTTAGACAGGGCTTTTTTTCCATCCAGTGACCAGCTAGAGCAGTGGTTCTCAACCTGGGGGTTGGGACCCCCTCGGGGGTCAAATGATGATTTGCCGGGGGACACGAAAAGAGAGGGGGCAACAAAGAAAAAGGGCAATGAAAGAATAAGAGAAAGAGCAAAAAAACGGCTAAAGAGAGGGATGGGGGGAAAAAAAATTCAAGAAATTAGGATAGAGAGAGGGAAAAGGCAAAGAAAGGAGAACAAAGAAAGAGTGGTATAAACAGAAAGAGTGGTACATCCTAAAAATGTACCATACGGGGTTTTAATACTGTACAAGTGTAAGGCACTCAGGGAGCGCTAAATGTCCATGGGTTAGGGGCGCAAATCACTTGTCTTGCCTTGGGTGTCTACGAAAATAAATTTACTGTTAGGGGTCCCCACAACTTGGGAAATTTTATCAAGGGGCCACAGCACTAGTAAAGTTGAGAACCACTGAGCTAGAGGAAGGTGGGAGGAATTATCCCATAGACTGGCTTTAGGGCTCTTTCACACGGTGCGGATCTGTATTGATCCGCCCCGTGTGTGTCCGTCGGCTCACCGGGGATCATCCGTAAATCCCCGCTGAGCTGTCGGCGGACAGGGCGGTCCCCGCACACTGTGCAGAGACCGCCCTGTCTTTCCTCCGCTCTCCCCTATGGGGAATCGGATGAATACGAACCGTGTGTCTATATTCATCCGATCCGTTCCGCCAGACGGAAGAAAAATAGGGTAAACGAACTTGTAAAAAACGGACCGTTTGTCCGCCCGTGTGAAAGGGCCCTTTAGGGACACAGAATTAAGTAATTCAGATGCACTGGGTTGTGTTGTCTGCCTTCAGAAGTTTGGACACTGGTAAACAAAGCTGTCAATCCCCTCTCTAATTTGTGGTTGGACAGATCAACAAGTTTTCATGCAGTGCTGGGCTTGTCATGTATGCACCCTATAAATAATATTTGGTAAATGAAAATCATATACCGATCATTAAAATAATATAAAATATAATTTCATAAACTTGTGAATGTAAAGGGAAAAAAAATTAATAAAAAATATATAAATGTCCCCTTTACACAGTAAATGATAGAGAAATTATTAGGATAATGGTCGAGATGGATGAGACACAGGCTTTTTTAATAGCTTTGAAAATAGAACTGTGCACTAGATGTTTTTCTGGTTCCGACTTCTACCTACAAGCCTTTTAACTGCTTCATAAGATGTCATAAAAATTCTGAACAATCCAATTTCTTTTATCACATAGCTGTCTTTACTCCTTGCATATATAGCTGTGAACGCTCCACTTTCCGAAAAATTACAGTATTTTATTATATTTTTACAGTTGCAATTGCATTTATCCTGAAGATATGCTGATCACTGTTTCTCACGCCTTCAAACGGATTGCCTTTTTTAGAAGTGTTCAGGATATGAACACAGTGCTTTCAGCAAGATGGAGGACAGCGTGCTACAGACAGGTGTAATACTGATCGCATGGCCATAACAAATGTAATCAAGGGGAGTAAAATTCCTATATTTTTATCTTACACTGTCATGCTTGCTGCCATTTAGGAGTAATTCCACACCTTGGGAGCATGCTGATCATGAAACATTGTATTACTCTCCATAAGAACATGGGACACTAGGGTGGACAGTAGCAGTGGTGGTGGCCCATGCATTGCGGGCGCGCGGGCGCCGCCCCCCCCCATACTTGCTGCAGCCTCTCTATAAATGCGCCTGCCCCACGCCTTAAGTGCAGTTGCTCTAGAGCTTCGTAAATGAGGTAACACTTCATTTGCAAAGAATAGCAAATCATGCGAAGAAAAATAAAACAAAAACGATCTTTTGCATGCACATGATTGGATGATGGAAGGCAGCAGTGCTTCTGCTCATTTACTAAGATCTGGAGCAATTGCTCTTGTAGACTAGAGTGCAACTGCACTTTGCAAAGTGCACAGTCTTTTTGCCTTTAGTAAATCAACCCCATAGTTTCTTTTCAGGGTAGATTTAGATGTGATATAAGTCTTGGCAACTCCAATACCTCTAGTGTGAGGACTAGGACATGGAGATGACATCGTGCAACCCCCAATATAAATATGATCCACCCCTTCCTGTCAAGGTCACACCCCTTCTTGTTTAAGACCTGCCCTGAAATTTTCCAGTGAGGACACTAGTTATGAGGGCTTTGGGGGGGGAGGGACTCTTTTCAAGCTGCCCCCCTGCAAAGTGCTGCCTTAGGCCTGGACCTTGTTGGCCTAGGCCACGATACAGCATTGTTGCCAGGACTGTCTGTGCTCTCCCAGAAGCTGGTCTTTCCACCACTACTTAACATGCCAATTTAGCAGCAGTGTTTTTAGAAGAAAGGTTTTGTTTCCTCATTTCAGAGCCTCCAGCAAGGAGAACATTGAGCAGAACAGCAGTAATATCACCAAATCTCAGTTCAACTCTCCTGAGATTAGCATTGAGATGCAGCAATGCCTTAGATCTCGAACTGCAAACATACAGCTAGGTGGGTACAGGACTACCCAGGCACACTTACGTGTAAGGATTGGAAGTTCAGAACAATTTTTCAAGAGAAATTCCAGACAAAAAAAGGTAAATTTTTTAGGGTACTGCTCAGGCACAATTTACATTTTTAGATGTTCCTTAAACATAGCAAATCTTTTCCACTTTAAAATGTGTACTCACTAAAAATACACCATAGTTTTCTTTTAAACTCACTTTACATATACATTTTTTTGCACATGACAAAGATGAGCATGAATGTGACTGTGAATATGACTGTGCTCTCCATGTATTCCTATCAGGCCAAAACAGAACGCAGGTGCTAGAAGGCAGTGTAAGGGATTGAGTCATATCAACACAATGCACACAATACACAAGTCCTACTTGTACTATCAACTCATTTCAGTGCTTGGCACAACACCAGTAGCATTACTGCATGAATGCAACATAATTAATACCGAGCACCTCATCCACCATTTAATAAATGGTTTTCTTTATATCAGTCTTTAGTTCTACAATTGGAAAAGGATGCTGGGAGTTATTTCAACAATGGCCAAAGTGTCACCTGCTGCATAGTTCTTAATTCCTACAACTCAAACAGTACCCCATGTCACCTTTTAGAGCCCAACTAAAATATGAAAATAGTTGCTATTCTCTTATAATTAATGCCCTTCACAAATATCTGTGTGCAATAGTTTGGGGCTGGGTATGGATGCTGAAAATAACTGACTGAGCACATTTTCCAGGTGGGGCATTTATATAGAACCAGACACAATCATGCTAATCTGAAGACTTGTCTACAGTCTTAAATCATTAGAACTCTTCAGGCTAATGGCCCGTACACGCGATCTGAATATCATACCGAAAATGTCGTCCAAGGAAGAATCGTAGGATTATCGGACCATTAGTACAGAGCTTTCGAGAGCATCATGACAGTTCATCCGATATTATTTTATCAGACATGCACGAAAATTTTCCTCCTACGATACCAGATCGTACGATTTTTCTTTTAGTCAGTAAAGTTGTCGTCCAAAAAATACAATACAAATACATTACAACACATGACATCACTTCCGATTTTTTTTTCTGTCGTACGAGAATTTTCGTGACTTTAATAACCTATTTAAATTCTACTTGCGACTATTAAGCGAAAAAAAGTCGTACGATCTGTTGTACAATATTCGGATCATGCCCGGGGCATAAGGGTCTGATCACAACATAAGTGTTGTACGTTGCATTTGGCAGCCCTTTCAAAAGCTGTCAATGTACATTGGTGCATGAAAATGTAGCTCCTGCATAATTTTTGTTCAATGCAGGTCAACACAACGGCTTGTTTTCTCTAACTATTTGTAGCTTAATACAGATCTGCCGCAGTAACTGGCTACAATGTTGATCTAGGCAACAAATTGCTGGTTTGCCATAGTTAGTAGCAGCTTTATTAGAGTAGCTTTTGAAGCTGAAAATTCTACAGCTGGGCTCCCAACGCTGCAAAAAGATAATCACTGTGTAGGCAGGTGTCTACTAATGGTGTGCTAATGTGTGCTGGTTCTGTGCTGCCCTGGTGGGGAGAGGGTTAACATGGGTTCTGTATTATCCCTGTTTTTTTGGGTTCTGCCCTCCACCTTGTTCTGCATATAAATGGGGAGGAAGACCAGGGCCCAAGATTGGTTCTATAGGAAGAATCAGATCAGTATTTATGGGACTGTGATTCTTCTCCTCCCCCTTGCCGAGTGCCCCCATAGCAAGCCCCTTGCTGAGGAGGCACTCGTGCGTGCTCGCTCCCAAGCCGACTCTGTGTCCACAGACACAGAGAGCGGGACTCAGCCCTGCCCCTCGCTCCCGCCAATGGCTCCTGCTGCTGCCTCTCAGCCAATCATTAGGGAGAGCCTTGGGTCTTGCGCACATTGCTGGACCAAAATTGGGCTTAGGTAAATATTAGGAGGGTTGAGAGGGGGAGGTGCACATTGAAGGTTTTTTACCTTCATGCATATTATAGTGCATGAAGCTTTAAAAAAAAACTTCAGTATTTACAACCGCTTTCAGTAAAGTATTTTAACTGTTCCAAGTCTGGTCTGAAGTTATTCAAAAGGGCGCAAGAAGGTATATGGCATATCAGAAGAACATGGCCTGTAAAGCTCGTACTGGGTTGAAGAGGAAGAAATGGATGCCACCACAAGGGTTAACTCAACAAGAAAGTCAGAGAAAGAGTGTAGTTACTATAGGTAACCACGAACTGGTGGGAATGAATAGCAGCAAGACAGTGAGGAGCAGTACCGGGATCAAGAGACAGGTCCTCTGGTAGTGAGGAGAGCAAAATTCTGTCTCCCTCAATAGTGGTCAGTTCCCTCAAAAGCAACCAGGACCCAACCTGCGGTATGGAGGCCCCATGGATCTAGCCACATGGTATTGAAGAGAGGAGTTACTTATGTACATGCATGAGGTCCACACTAGTGCACGGCAGGACCCCATTCTGTCACCAGGAGTGCTATGGCAGAGGTGTGCTGGACTGGCAGAAGCCATATCCAAAAAGCAGAGTCAATATAAAACAGCAATCATCTGTTTTTCCTTTTGGGAGAAAAGTTTTACATAAAAATAATATCTGATTATTGTAACCTTCCCTGTCAGTGGTAAATGGTTTGTCTCAACCCTGCAATTGCTACACCCACAAGAGCATTTGTTCTGTTGAAAAACAACAGATTTACTGATCAGATCACCAGGTAAAAATAAGGGAAAGAAAGCCTAAAAAATACATTTAATGCAACCTTTTTTTCCAATATTTCTCAGTATTGACATCTTTTTATACCAAGCTTTCTGAATATGAGAGCCAACAAGCCTGCAGTGGGTGAGAATTATTTTATTGTGCCTGAAGTAGATGTTTTACAATGCAGGTAATAGGTGGCATTATCTGTTGATACTTCACATCTTTTTTACCATCTCCCTACTGCCATATTGTAAAAAAAAAAACAGCGGGAGGTGGAAGTTTATTTCTGTACTGCTGTTTAAAAAATGCATTTTCAGAAATAATTTTTTGAATGTCCTGAGCACTCTTTAATGTTTGATGGCTCACATACACAGTGTACAGAGCCAATTTGTGCGGCTCTATACCATGTGATCACTGTAATGACCAATCAAAGCAAACACAAATGTAAACAGTGTAGTGTTTACATTGGAGAGGCCTCCCTCCCCTTCCTATTACAACAGAGAAATATGGAACAAATGAATGAACAATCATTGATTAGTCCCAGAGCAGAATCAGCAGATTTAGGGTAGAGGTGATTCTTTTTTAACCTCCCCTTCTCCCCTGCACCTCTCAACTCTAGCCTGTCTTTGTAGGTGACCTGTATATTACCTCTCTCTTCCCTTATCCTGCACATCTGAACATGAACCCCTTCATTTCTATCCTCCCTGTGTGTATGACCTGTACATTTAATGAATCTAGAGTGCTATTACCAAGCTCCATGGTCTAATACCCACAATACCAGCATGTTTCTTTATTTCTATACATTTTGGCAAAAAAATTGATCACCTTGGGGTATCTAATTTCCAAAAGGGACATTTTGGGGGTATTCGTACTGTCCTGGCACTTTTTTTTTTAAACTTTATTGACTAATATGCAAAAACAACATATTGGTACAGCATCAAACATGCTCAACGTAAGCGTAACGAATTACAGTGTTTAGTACATTAACCACTTCATTACTGGGCACTTAAACCCCCTTCGTGCCCAGACCAATTTTCAGCTTTCAGCGCTGACGCATTTTGAATGACAATTGCGCGGTCATACAACACTGTACCCAAATTATATTTTTATCATTTTTTTCCCACAAATAGAGCTTTCTTTTGATGGTATTCGATCACCTCTGCGATTTTTATTTTTTGCGCTATAAACATAAAAAAATATTTTTGCTTTGTTATAATAATATCCCAATTTAAAAAAAATAAATAAATAATAATTTCCCTCGGTTTAGGCCGATACGTATTCTTCTACATATTTTTGTTAAAAAAAATCGCAATAAGCGTATATTGATTGGTTTGCACAAAAGTTATAGCGCCTACAAAATAGGGGATAGATTTATGATTTTTTTTTTTTTTTTACTAGTAATGTTGGCGATCTGCGATTTTTTTGTCAGGCCTGCGATATTGCGGCGGACATATCGGACACTTTGGACACATACAGCGATCAGTGCTATAAAATGCACTAATTGCTGTATAAATGTGACTGGCAGTGAAGGGGCTAACACTAGGGGGTGAGGAACGGGTTAAATGTATTCCCTGGGTGTGTTCTTACTGTGTGGGGGGAGGGGACTGACTGGGGGAGGTGACCGATGCTGTGTCCCTAAGTAAAGGGACACAGATCGGTCTCCTCTCTCCCTGACAGCACCTGGAGCTCTGTGTTTACACACAGACCTCCACGTCCCTGCTGTGTCACCGACGATCGCGGGTGTCTGGCGGACATCACGGCCCCCAGGCATACGCATCCGCTCCCGAGCGATGTGCCGGGCACGTTGTTTCCCCGCTGCGCGCCCCCAGCGGCGCTCACGGGGAATGACAACACTTGGCACTTGAGAGCCGCGCTGTGGACGTCTTTCATCCATAGCGCAGGTCCCAAGTGGTTAATACACAAGAAGTACATGTTCAAAGTTGTATATTCTTGAATGTCCAGATCTAATAAAAAGCAATTGCATACAAGTACAAAGTAATTTGGTTTTGTTATTACATTGTTCCCAGTACATGATTTTATTTTCTCATTCTCACACACTGTCCTGGCATTTTTAGTATGTTTTATAACAGAAAGTGAGGGAAACATTTTTTTAAAAGATTTTTTTTTATTTATTTTTTCGTTTATATACAAAAACAAAACAAAAAAAATGAGTGATTATTAAGAATCACCAACAGAAGGTTCTGTCTGTCTCGAAAAATTATATGTAGCGCCCCCTTGCTTTCAGCATGGGCACTACGCCTAAATTTAGTGGGAAGGGAGAGTTACTTTGCTCCCTTCCAGTGTTTGTTTAAATTTGGGACCCCTGTCATTCTGAAATGTCCACTGGGTCAGTCTGCGGTCAGGCAGTGCAATGCCACCCCTGGCCGGCAGCTGGCGCCAGAGGGGTTCCAGCAGAGCGGATCTTCTCTCAGCAGCCAATTAGAGGATGTTTTCCCTCGCGGGGCATGCTGGGTGAGGGTATATCTGGGACATAGGTCATGTGTTGAAAAATCTTTTGTGGGGTTCCCGTTCCAGGTGTGGTACCCACCTTCAGGGTACGCGCATTCATGGACCCCGCCGGCGCTGCCCACCTGGCCAGAGCTGAACTCTGCAGCGAACCTCATCCTGATGAGAGAAGGGACCTCAGCGTTCCACTGGGTTCCAAGGCCTATTGACAGAATCCCAGCCTGGGATCGGGTGTCCGGACCACTGACAGGTATGCTCACTGTCATCTGGGGACCATTTATAGAAAAGTCTACTGGGAGGATTCTCTATCCTTATTCACTCAAGTCCTCTATTGAAATTGGCCTGTGGCAGGGGCCCTAGAGACAGGTCTGTGTGAGAGACCTGTTCCTCCCAGTATTATCCTAAGTGACGCTCCGGCTGCCGGGCCTATCATAGGGGTCTGTCCGGGGGCACTTCACCCACTCCGAGTAGAGTGGCGACGTGTAACTAAATTGGTTCAATGCAGACCAGTGTATTGCTCGGTTCTATATTCAGGCCTGATACCAGGGCTGGACTGGGACAAAAATTTGGCCCTGGGACAAAAATTTGGCCCTGGACTTCATCCAGACCGGCCCACTTTAATTCAATAAAATGCCCCCTGCCCCCCCCAAAAAATCACGCCCACCAAAAGGCCCCTACATCCATTATTGTATATCATGAGAGGGTGAGAGAGAGGGGAATGAGAGCGGGAGAGAGAGAGAGAGGGAGGGTTGAGGGAAAGGGGGTGAAAGGGGGTGGGTGAGAGAGGGGGTGAATGTAAGAAAAAGAGAGTGAGTGTAAATGAGAGGGGGTGAGTGTAGGACCCATTTCACACTGAGGCGTTTTTTAGGCGCTTTTGGGCTAAAAATAGCGCCTGTAAAGCGACTGAAAAACGCCTCCGCTGCAGTCCCAGTGTGAAAGCCTGAGTGCTTTCACACTGTCCTCCAAGCAGCATCTTTGGGGCAGTGGAGGAGCGGTGTACAAACTGCTCCTGCCCATTGAAATGAATGGCCATCGCAGCTGTAGCACCTGCAAAGCACTTCGGGAACAGCAGCGCTACACAGGCGCATTTAACCTTGAATTCGGCTGCTAGTGGGGGTTAAAAGCACCTGCTAGACGCTGAATAGTGCAGCTAAAACGACAGTAAAGTGCTGCTAAAACTATCAGTGTTTTACCGTCAATGCCGGCCCCAGTGTGAAAGCAGCCTAAGAGTCAGGGAGTGAATGAGACAGAAGAGGGATCTGAGAGACAGAGGGGGTGATCTGAGAGACAGAGGGGGTGATCTGAGAGACAGAGGGGGGGAGCTGAGAGACAGAGGGGGGGAGCTGAGAGACAGATAGGGGGGTCCGAGAGACAGAGGGGGGGTCTGAGTGATAGAGGGCGCTGAGAGACAGAAGAGGGGGGGACTGAGAGACACGGGGACTGAGAGAGAGAGGGGGGGACTGAGAGACAGAGGGGGGACTGAGAGACAGAGGGGGGGACTGAGAGACAGAGGGGGGGACTGAGAGAGTCTCCGTTTTAAAAAAACAGCCCACTGAGTCATCGGCCCACCGGGAAACTCCCTGTAGTCCCAAGGCCAGTCCATCCCTGCCTGATACCGCATGGTTCTCTTTTCTTCCTTCATCAACTTTGATCTCCCTAAATTGTGTTGATGTTGGCCGTGTTTGGCCTGGGCAATAAAGCATTGAAAACTCTTTATTGAATGTCTGGACCTCCACTCACTGTTGCTATTCTCACTGTTACACCCCTAGACACTGTCAGGGTAACTTAGTAGGCCGATCCCCAAATCAACCAGCGGCTCCTTCGGGGGTAGCGCTACATATATAAAATTTATTTGGGTACATTGTTGTAAGAGTAATCATCAGTCAAACTATCACAGCATTGAAAACTGAAAAGATGGCCTGGTAATAAGTATATGCTGGCTCATACTAAAGTGGATAATATTGCATACATTTTTCAGTAAGGGACCACAATATGTCCTTATGTAACAAAATATGATTAGCTTTCAAACAACAAGATCAGGCCCCACTAAACTTGGGATTTTAAAGCTCTGTGTCAAAAGTCTTTAACTAGCACAGAAGAGAAACCTCCAATATAGGCCCAAAACAGTTTAATGCACAAAGCCTCACTTGAGGACTCTTACCTGCATATATTCTAATTGCCTCAAAGAAATAAAAGACACAATTTAAAAAAATAAAAAAATCTTATCTAGTTACTTATATGAGTGCATTTCCAAAGTTCTTTTAGTAAATTGTACATTTTGGATAGAAAAAGAGATGTGAGGATTTAAAACAAGAAGCATACTCCTCTTCCAAGGGTTAGCTGGAAGATAACCTTAGGGATGGTATTTTCTTATAAACATTAGTAATCCCAGTTCAGTATGCAGAATATCAGATGGACTTCTTAACCCCTTCATCCCGGAAGGTTTTAGCCCCTTATTGACCAGGCCATTTTTTGCAGTACGGCACTGCGTTATTTTAACTAATTGCGTGGTCGTGCAAAGCTGTACCCAAATTAAATTGATGTCCTGATGTGGAGCTATGTTTTGGTGGTATTTGATCACCTCTGCAGTTTTTATTTTTTAAGAGACAATTTTCAAAAAAAATATATATACTTTTTGCTATAATACATATCCAAAAAATATATATAAAAAAAAGTATCTGTCAGTTTAGGCCAAAAGATATTCTTCTACATATTTTTGGTAAAAAAAATTGCAATAGGCATATATATATATATATATATATATATATTTTTAAAGGTACGTTTTTATTTATTTTCAGTACACAACAGACAACAAACACATGTATTGAGCGAACATCACCCATTCCATTACAAAGATCTGATAGCTGGTAGACATTTTATACATATATAGCAATCCAAAAATCCTATGTTAATTTGTCCAATTAGGACCATTCAGTATGCTGAATGGCTATGAGTTGTGGAGTGTAAAAGGGACCCATAGTATGTGGAGACTAGTTTGGCGTGAGAGGAATCAGTCAGTAATCGTTCCAGAGGAGAAAGTTGAACACTTATATTACGGAAGGCCGAACTGCGTTGCCGCAGCATGGCGGATCTGAAAATAAAGGAAGTAGGCCGTGTGGGGTAGATTATATTCCTTACAGAATTCCTCAAAAGGACGAAACATGGTGTCCGAGAACAAATGCATAATGTTTTTCACCCCCCGTTTCGACCAGTATCCCCCATCAGATCTGCAAAAGAATTCCGGTAGATATGGATTCCCCAGAGTGGAGTGTTTGGCGAGTACGTATTACTGTCATTGGAGCATTGTAGTTTAGTGAGTCTAAAAATCCATAAAGTCATTGCCAGGATAGTTGTACCCTCCTGCCCGCTGAGGAACATGCAGTGAATTCGATTTTGCAGGGACTCGTAGGAGGTAAGTATTGGCAATCCTGACTGCTCCCCCCCCCCCCTCCAGAGAAAGGAAATAAGGATGGAGTCTATTTCCTTAAATTTGACTTTCGTGACATATACTGGTGAGTTACCCAGGATATACAAAGATCGTGGCAAGAAAATCATTTTAAAAATGTTTATCCTACCCAGTATTGTCAGCGGGAGAGTAGTCCATGTTTTGAGTGTGGTTTTCATCCGTCCGATAAGCGGGTCTAGGTTCATTTTGATATACGAGGATAGTGGGTGTTGTACCATGACTCCCAAATATCTGAAGGAGCTGACCACTTGTAGTGGGCAAGAGGGAGGTAGCACTATCGATGTTGCTTGGTCAATCATGAACAAGAGAGACTTGTCCTAGTTAACCTGGAATCCAGAGAAGTGATCAAACCTCCTAATAATCTCCAGCAGGGCTGGGAGAGACGACTGGGGATCCGACAAGTATATTAACATGTCATCGGCTTAAAGAGATACCTTCTCCTCTAGACCCCCAATCGTCGCAAAAAACTATGGGATAGATTTAGGGACTATTATATATCTTTTTTTTGTTTTTACTAGTAATGGCGGCGATCTGCAATTTTTTGTGGGACTGCGACATTGCGGCGGACAAATCTGACCTCAAATTACACTTTTTGGGGACCAGTGACATTATTACATTGATCAGTGCTATAAGAATGCACTAATCAATGTAAAAATGACACTGGCAGGGAAGGGGTTAACACTAGGGGTGATCAAGGGGTTAACTGTGTTCCCTGGGTGTGTTCTAATTGTAGGGGGGTGGGCTGCCAGGGACATGACAGAGATCACTGTTCCCGATCACTGGGAACAGTAGATCTCTGTCATGTGTGGGGAATCGTCTTGCTTACAAAGGCAGATCCCTGTTCTGCATCTAATAGGTGGTTGCGGGTCACAGGCGGACATCGAGTCCGCCCAACCCACGGGCAGGCTCACACAGCGTGCAGCGGACACAAGCAACCACACCTGCGTGAGCCGCCGAACAGCTACGGCGATTTGCGCAGGAGAGCCGACCTGGTCACCAAGCGGTTAAAGTGACATTAGAGGTTCAGGTTTTTTTTTTTTTTAAATAACAAATATGTCATACTTACCTCCACTGTGCAGTTCGTTTTGCACAGTCCAGCTGTTCTGGGGTCCCTCGGCAGCTCTCACGGCTCCTCCCCGCATTAGATAGCCCCCCTCTGGGAGGTTACCTTGCGGACGCGCTCCTGTGTCATACACTCGGCGTCCATAGACTCCGAGTGTATGACTCAGCCCTGCCCCCTAAACCTGCGTCATTGGATTTGATTGACAGCAGCAGGAGCCAATGACTGCTATCAATCTATCCAATGAAGAGCCGAGAACCAGTGGAAAAAGTGACGTGGGAATGTGCCCGTGGAGATTCGGGGGGCTGGACACTGCAAGGTGTTTTTTCACCTTAATGCATAGGATGCATTAAGGTGAAAAAACACGAGGGTTTACAACCCCTTTAACCTCCTGAGACCCGCGCTATAGCCGAATGACGGCTACAGCGCGGATCTGAATATCCAAGTGGACGTCAATTGGTTTGGGTGTTCCCTGCGCGCGCTCCAGAGCGTGCAGCGGGGAACTTCTGTGTTGGCCGTGTCCCTTGGACACAGCCAATTACAGATCACGGGAACGGCCAATCAGAGTGGCCGTTTGCGATGCGATCTGTGCGGCCAATGAGAGATGATCTCATATGTAAACATATGAGATCATCTCTCATTGCCGGCTCACACAGAGACAGCGTCCTGTCTCCCCCCCCCCCCCACCTACAGTTAGAACACTATATAGGGAACATATTTAACCCCTTCCTCACCCCCTAGTGTTAACCCCTTCAATGCCAGTCACATTTATACAGTAATTAGTGCATATGTATAGCACTGATCGCAGTATAAATGTGAATGGCGCCAAAAATGTGTCAAAAGTGTCCGATGTGTCCGCCATAACGTTGCAGTCCCAATAAAAATCGCAGATCGCCGCCATTTCTAGTAAAAAAAATAAAATAATAAATAATAATTCTGTCCCCTATTTTGTAGGCGCTATAACTTTTGCGCTCATTGCGATTTTTTTTTTTTTTTACCAAAACGGAGAGAAAAAAATGTGTTTTTTTTTTAATTGGGATATTTATTATAGCAACAAGTAAAAAATATTGTATTTTTTTTCAAAATTGTCGCACTTTTTGGTTTATAGCGCAAAAAATAAAAACCGCACAGGCGATCAAATACCACCAAAAGAAAGCTCTACTTGTGGGGAAAAAAGGACGTCAATTTTGTTTGGGAGCCACGTCACACGACCGCGTAATTGTCAGTTAAAACGACGCAGTGCCGGAAGCTGAAATTTCACCTGGGCAGGAGGGGGGTATATGTGCCCAGTAAGCAAGTGGTTAAAGGAACAGGAGATATATATTTTTTTTTTTTTTAGGTTAACAAACACTTTAGGGTTAAAAACCTTAAGGCTTTACAACCACTTTAAGTACTACTTTATTTGCTGCTAGTAGAACATTAGAGCTGCCAGTATGGTGGAATAAATTTGAAATTCTGTTATGAATATCAGGAATACTTACAGATGCCATCGATGGAATATGAACAAGGACCCTCGTGACAACTAAAAGCAGGTAGATATCTCCCAGAAGGATGGAGGAAAATCTATTTATTTTCTCAAAAGGGGACTAAGCATCCTCACCTGAAAGAAGTACACAGGTGGTACCTCTGATCTTTGGCTCTTCCTAATATTATTATACAGGATTTATATATCTCCAACAGTTTGCACAGCGCTTTACAACATGAGGGCAGACAGTACAGTTACAATACAGGAGGAATCAGAGGGCCCTGCTCGTTAGAGCTTACAATCTTAAAGGAAGGGTCAAATGATACAGTGATAACGATGACAGTCACAGAGGGGGTTGTAAAACTGTTGGATAATGAGTAAGAAAACCCATATCTAAATTTAGGCCGTTCTCTTTTGTGTCAAACAGAAATATCATTCTTAAAAGTTTTCCTTTCCTGGATAGTTCTGAAATTCCCTTTATGAGCTAAGACATTGAAAACTTCTATAGTGGGGTCTGGTTGTGAGAAATGATGTCCCACCGGTGTGCAGAAACGATATTCTTTATGTTCCTTGATGGTGTGTCTGTGCAAATTCATCCTTGTTCACGACATCTGTGCCGTTTCGCCAATGTAAGATCCTTTGCTACATCTTTGGCATTGGATGAGATATACGACATTACTGGAGGAGCAGTTGTATGATCCTTTGATATTGAAGGTCCCTTTTGTGCGCGTGACACATTTAGATGGATTGATTTCGTTTCACAGTTTTTTTTATTGCAGGGTTTGCTTCCATTATTTTTTACTTCATAATCAGAATGAAGTTTCCTGCTCATTAGTTTATATGAGAGGTTGGGTGGTTGTCTGAAAGCCAGTATTGAGGATTGTTGGAATATTTCTTTCAGAGTTTCATCCTCAGGCTGTAAATCTTTATTATTATTTTTTTAGGGCTGTGGAAATTAACTATTAATTCCTCGATTAATCGTTAATTTTTTTGATCGGTACTCACCTCTCCGCCGGGATCCCGGGTCTTCAGGGAGTCCCGTCGGAGATCCGGTGACCACACGGACACCAGTGGGGATTGCTGTGTCCATCTGATTGGCTCCTTCGCTGTGCCTTCATATTTGCATGACGACGGGACCTTACTATCTGCCACATGCAAGGGCTGTTACACTTCCCTCTATCACTTCCTTCTATCAGCCTGGGATTCTACAGCCATCCACTGGGAATCAGACACAATTTGCTTGAGCGCCGGCCACCTGAATAACAGCTCTGATAGGCTTTCGAGTACAGCCCTCAGCACCCGGAAACTTATCCAGGGAACGTACAGGGGTGCGTACCTTGGATGAGACTGACAGGCGTCTCAGCCAATCAGGTTCACCGGTTCTGGCTATCGGTAACCTGATTTGCTGAAGCGTCATCAAGGGCGGGAGAAGACATCTTGGGACGTGAATGGCTGACTACAGTAAAGGTAAGTGCCGGGCAGGGGGTGAAAGGGGCATTTTACAGGGCACAGCGGCGACGAAGGGCACAGTGACATCAATGGGTACAGTGGCGACAATGGGCACAGTGGGGACAATTGGCACAGCGGCATGAATGGGCACAGTGGCAATAATTTGGCACAGTGGTGACAATTAAAGGGCACAGTGACATCAATGGGCACAGTGGCGACAATTAAAGGGCACAGTGGTGACAATTGGCACAGTGCGGACAATTGATGGCACACTGGCTGTGCTTGATGGTATGGCACAGTGGCTGCGTTTGATGGCATGGCACAGTGGTGACAATTGATGGCACAGTGGCTGCATTTGATGGCATGGCACAGTGGCTGCGTTTGGTGGCATAGCACAGTGGTGCAAATTGATGGCACAGTGGCTGCGTTTGATGGCATGGCACAGTGGCTGCGTTTGATGGCATGGCACAGTGGCTGCGTTTGAAGGCATGGCACAGTGGTGCGAATTGATGGCACAATGACTGCATTTGATGGCATTGCACAGTGGTGACAATTGATGGCACAGTGGCTGCATTTGATGGGCACAGTGAGGCTGCAATTTTTTTCTTTTTCTTTTGCCCCCCCCCCCCCCCAAACAATGTTGAGCACCAGCCGCCACTGATTGTCAGAGGAAATTTTCTAGTAAGGCCTCCAGCACACGAACAGTAAGAAATGTGTTTTTACTGATCTGAAATTAGATGCATTGTTGTCTATGGGAGTAAAGATCAGTAATATAGCATTGAGTACAGAGCAGTAAAACAAAATAGAAATTAGGAAAGAGGGGGGGGGCGGGTCCCGTGGGGTCGCGGCAGCGCAGCTGGTTGATGTGTTGGAGAGGACTGGGGGCAGTGGGGCTCTGCAGCGGGAGTGTGCTGGGAAGATGTTTCTGGCTGATGTGGCTTGGCCCCGTTGTGGGTGGGCCTTGCTCGCGGGCCGGTGGTTGCACGGGCCCATGGGGGAGTGCTCCCTGCGGTGGTATGGCCTTGAGATTAGCGGACTCGCCTGTATTATGCACTGTCCTTACCTGTATATGTATTTCTGTTATTGGCTGTGCTTTTGTGGGGCTCCGTGTGGACCCGTTCCCTTGTTATATAAAAAAAAAAAATAGAAAATTATACATTCGAGTGCGTTAATTTACTTGCTACTCAAGTTTACTCGATTAATGTTTACGCAAGTATAAGTGAGTAAATCACAATACTGACAATGAAGAAGAATTTTACTCATCTATACTTGTCTATAGGCTTGCACACCTTGCCTCACCTTTACTCAACATTACTCGGGTCTTTACACACTTTTTGGCCCCTTGCCTGTAAATATCAGGAAATTATGACGCCTGTGTGCAAGAGGCCTAAATGTTGGGATAACTAGAACCGTAGATGAAGGTTCTAAAGAATGTCTAAAAGTAACTTTCACATATCAAGCTGATTAAATATACATCATTTATAAAGAAGAGACGTACCTGTAATCCAACTCAAGATCCCCATCTAGTGGCCTAAGAAAAAAATTGTTATTTAGAGAACGTAAAGCAAATATTGTTAACTTTTTGCTTTACATACGTGAGCATGATTATTTTATAGTAGTTCTAAACTCGATCACTAAAATCTCATGTAAGATTTAACATATTAATAAGACTTGAAATATGATTTTCAATCTCTTTCTGTTTGCAGCTTTCATTTAATAAAACTTTGTGATCATGTTATGAAGGTACTTTTTCAGGCACTGTGTGGTGACAACCATCTCTTGACTCCTGCGTTGTCGCCCTGTCACATGCAATCCTGGTAAAAATTACAATTGACCATCCGCTGTTGTCACTATCAGGAAGCCAGTCCTGACCAATGACGTGCACACAATGTTGGAGCGAGTGCATATAGAAAGGAAGTGGTTCTCATGCCACGTACACACGATCAGTCCATCTTATGAGAACGGACCGATGGACCGTTTTTAATCGGTTAACCGATGAAGCTGACTGATGGTCCGTCGCGCCTACACACCATCAGTTAAAAAAACGATCGTGTCAGAACGCGGTGACGTAAAACACAATGACGTGCTGAAAAAAAAAAGAAGTTCAATGCTTCCAAGCATGCGTCGACTTGATTCTGAGCATGCGTGGATTTTTAACCGATGGTTGTGCCTACAAACGATCGTTTTTTTTCTATAGGTTAGGAATCCATCGGTTAAATTTAAAACAAGTTGGCTTTTTTTTAACCGATGGTTAAATAACCGATGGCGCCCACACACGATCGGTTTTGACCGATGAAAACGGTCCATCAGACCATTCTCATCGGTTTAACCGATCATGTGTACGCGGCATAAGAGACAGGAGGAGATCACTAACACTGAGATACAAAAAAATGGATGGAAAAAAGGTGAAAATAGTATTTATCAAACTATATTGCGGTAAACCCTGGTTCAGGGTTTACCGCAAAGCCACCGGTGTGGCTTTGAAATCGCGCTACTAGAAGTCTATGCAAAACACAATGAAATCGGTAAAAAGTAGCGCAGGAACTTTTTTCATAATCGCTGCGACATGAGTCACGGCGATATGAACAGTTCCATTGCCAGTTGGAACTGTCAAATCACATGATAAATCACACTGATGTGAACGGGGGCTTAGAGTTTAACTACTTGCCAACCAGCAGCTGTCATTATACGGTGGCAGGTTGGCTCCCCTGTGCAGGGGGTGCGCACGCGACCCTGGAGCCGATGCGCGTGGCAGGCAGCCACCAACGATCGCTCCTCCGAGAGCCAGAATGGGAATTTGTCAGATCTCCATTCTGACAGGGAAGTAGAGAGAGATCAGCTGTTCCTAGTGATCAAGAACAGCGATCTCTCTCTACTCCCAGGCACTGCACTCCCCCCACAGTTAGAAACACCTCCCTAGGGAACACACTTAACCCCTTGACCTCCCTAGTATTGACCCCTTCCCTGCCAGTGACATTTTTATATAGTAATCAGTGGCTATTTTTAGCTCTGATCGCTGTATGTCAATGGTCCCAAAAAAGTGTCAAAAGTGTCTGATCTGTCTGCCGCAATGTCGCAGTTCCCCTAAAAATCGCGGATAGCAGTCATTACTAGCAAAAAATAAATGAATAATCAAAATGCCATAAATCTGTACCCTATTTTGTAGATGCTATAAGTTTTGTGCAAATCAATCAATATACACGTATTGCAATTTTTTTTTTACCAAAAGTATGTAGAAGAATACGTATCGGCCTAAACTGATGAAGTCTTTTTTTGGGGGGATATTAATTATAGCAAAAAGTAAAAAATATAGTCACTCTTTTTTTGTTTGTAGCACAAAAATCTATCCCCTATTTTGTAGATGCTATAAGTTTTGCGCAAACCAATCAATATACGTTTACTGCAATTTTTTTTACCAAAAATATTTAGAAGAATATATATCGGCCTAAACTGATGAAAAAATTAGTTTTTTTACATAATTTTTTGGGGATATGTATTATAGCAAAAGACTTTTTTTTTTTTTTTAATTGTTGCTCTTTTTATGTTTATAGCACAAAAACCGCAGAGGTGATCAAATACCCCAAAATAAAGCTCTATTTGTGGGGAAAAAAAGGACATAAATTTGTTTGGGTCGCATGATCGCACAATTGTTTGTTAAAGTGATGCAGTGCCGTATCGCATAAAAATTGCCTGGTCATTAAGGGGGCAAATCCTTCCGGTCCTTAAGTGGTTAAAAAGGTTGTAAAGGATACATTTAAAAAAAAAAAAATACTAAACATGTTATACTTAGTGATATTGCACAGAGCAGGCCCCAAACCTCCTCTGCTTGAGTCCCTCACCACGCTCTCGTTTCCTCCGCTTCTCTGTGCATCACCATAGGAAGACACTTAATATGGGTGGCACATGTACAGGGGTCTTTCTCGAGCAGGGAGGTGTGCATCTGTAGACACACACAGCGCACCTTGGCCCCGCTCCCCCTGCTAGATAGGGTATAAAGCCCCTACAGATGAGCACAGCTCTGGATCAAGGACTTAGGTAAGTATTTGAAAGGGGGGAGGTGATACAAACCCTGGTACATTTTTTACCTTAATGCAGGGAATCCATGTAAAAAAATGTCTTACCTTTACAACTGCTTAAAATTTACTTCAATGTTATCAGTTAGAGGCTAGCTTTTTTGAATTTGAAATGACAGCCCAGGTCCAGGCAGTGGGCCTCGCTGCTAACTGATCCTGGTCTTGTGGCTGTAGATAGGGGTAGCTGAACTTTGACATCACAAGCCCTTAAAAGACCAAACGTCTCAAAATTGCGTGTCATCTTTCATAAAATCAAAGGTATTAGTCACAGATATAGAACTTACCCTTCATACCCCTAGTACACGCTGTGAGCTACACTATATTGTTAAAAGTATTCGGACGCCTGCCTTTACAAGCACATGAACTTTAATGGAATTCCGGTCTAAGAGTCCTTTCACATGGCTTATCCATCCGACGGACTCTGCTTGCTCAGCTGGGGATCGATGCACTGTGACCTGTCAGACCCCCGCTCTCCTCTATGGGGAGACCGTATGAAAATGGACAGTTTTTCATCTGATCCCATCTAATCCGCCAGACAGAAGGAAAAAAGGGTCTCCATCCATCTGGATTTCATGGGCAGGATCAGGTCGGATAGCAGCAGGTGTCAGCGGACATGTCACCGCTGACATCTGCCCGGGGCATGATGTGATGTCACAAGAGGACAGGGTCTCCGGATAATGTCACCGGATGGCCACGCCCTATGGCCATATAAGTGGCACACACCGGACCGAACACAACAGCGGGAGCTAGCATCAGGAGAAGACATCAGAAGGAAGAAAAACTGGAGGCAGCAGAAGAACCAGAGGAAGAAGACAGTGGATGGAGAAGAACCAGAGGCAGAAGAACCAGAGGAAGAAGACAGTGGAGGGAGAAGAACCAGAGGAAGAAGACAGCGGAGGGAGAAGAACCGGAGGCAGAAGAACCAGAGGAAGAAGACAGCGGAGGCAGAAGAACCAGAGGCAGAAGAACCAGAGGCAGAAGAACCAGAGGCAGAAGAACCAGAGGAGGGAGAAGAACCGGAGGCAGAAGAACCAGAGGAAGAAGACTGCGGAGGGAGAAGAACCGGAGGCAGAAGAACCAGAGGAAGAAGACAGCGGAGGCAGAAGAACCAGAGGCAGAAGAACCAGAGGCAGAAGAACCAGAGGAGGGAGAAGAACCAGAGGCAGAAGAACCAGAGGAAGAAGACAGCAGAGGGAGAAGAACCGGCGGCAGAAGAACCAGAGGAAGAAGACAGCGGAGGGAGAAGAACCGGAGGCAGAAGATCCGGAGGGAGAAGACATCAGCGGAGGAGGGAGAAGAACAGGAGCAAGAAGGCATAACCGGAGAGGGGAGAAGACCAAAGGGAGAAGACACATTGGAGCTCATTTAAGAAAGGACTTTGTCAAAAAACTGTGTACTGTTTTTATTTATTTGTTATACCTTTTTGGGTGAATGAGTAGTAGGGGTACAATGTACCCCTTACTAATTCACATAGGGTGGGGGGCTGGGATCTGGGCGCCCCTTTCTTCCAGATTCTGATAAGCCGCCCACCTGGCCAGGGTTGTGGGGAAGAGGCCCTCCTCCCATTCAACATGGGGACAAGGTGCTTTTGGGTGGGGAGGGGCGCAGAGGGAACGATTAATTTTGAATAGAGGCAGAGAAACACCGCTAAAAGCTAGCGCTGCTAAACACGGGTTAACGCCAATGCAAAAAGCTACTAAAAGTGTGTTTTTACAGCCGTTTTTTTTCCTGGTATGGGTAATGGCTTTGCAGCTCATTTTTTTGCTGGCAGGAAAACGCTGCTTTAAAAACACGATTTTATCAGCGTTTTGCATTGCCGCCAATGCACGTTTAGCAGCACTAGCTTTTAACCGCGTTTTTCTGTCTCTATTCAAAATCGATGGTTCCCTATGGGAGCCCATTGATTTGTGCACTTGTGTGCCTAGGTTGAAAGGGAACCCCGCCAAAAATTTAAAAAAATTATTGGCGTGGGGTTCCTCCCTCGGAGGATACCAGGCCGTTTGGTCTGGTATAGATTTTAAGGGGAACCCTCTACGCCGAAACAACGGCGTAGGGGTCCTTCCAAAATCCATACCAGACCCTTATCTGAGCACGCAGCCCGGCCAGTCAGGAAAAGGAGTGGGAACGATCGAGCGTCCCCCCCTCCTGAACCGAACCAGTTCGTTTTTTCGGCATAGAGGGTTTTCCTTAAAATCCATACCAGACAAAAGGGCCTGGTATCGTCCGAGGGGGAAACCCCATGCCAATTATTATTTTTATTTTTGGCGGGGTTCCCCTTCATCCTTGGCACACAAGTCGCACCGCAGGTCGGATCATGATGATCCGATTGGCGGTGCGACTTCCATTCAAATCAATGGGCTCCCATAGGGAACCATTGATTTTGAATAGAGACAGAGAAATGCCCAACAAGGTTTAACGCTCTTTTTACAGCGCAAACCCTCATTAACCTTTTACCGGCAACTGGCGTTTCTAGGACTGCTCTTGAACGCATTCAGAAATGTATTGCGTTCAGAAAACAGCCCATAAACTCCAATGCTGATAAACATCCAAAAACGTCCATGTGTGCATGGACACATAGGATAACATAGAGTGGAGTTTATGGGCTTTTAAAAAAAAATGTCCAAACTCCAAAAAACTGCAGGTTTTGAGCTCCGGTGTGCATGGCGCCTAAATGTTAGTTTCACTTTAAATTTAACCATACTTACATTCATATCCTTGCAATGATATATATTAAATGCTATATCACCAATTTTTCTAATTAAACATCCATTTGTTTGGATACATTGTTTGTTTTATGGGAATGTTAGCTGTGTGTGGCTTTGAATATATTGCCAAACACTGAATGTGCGTATACTGGAGTTATTAATTTATAATATTGGACAGCCCCCTAGTGGCAATTCAATGAACAGATTTATCAAACTTGAAAGATGCTCAATAGTCTTAGAACAGAACAAAATTTGAGGGGCTGAGAAGCCAAATCTAACCAGTTCCCTACAGGCCCTGTTTAAACACCATTCCAAAAAATGCCATTGTTTAAATACCATTCATTTTACAGTATAAAGATTTTATACAATAAGAGTTGAATCCGATATGTTAAAAAAAAAAAAAAAAAAAACATTTTGTGGCTCGCTGTTAGATATTTCCAGCCGCACCATGGGGAAAATAAATCTGCTTCTGTAAATCAGGGACAGTTGAGGAAAATATATAAATTATTTTATTGTACATTATTATTTTTTCTTTCATTTTTGATGGCTTTGGAAAATGAAAACACAAGGATTTCTTAGTCTTGCAAGGATTTTAGTGGCAAGATGTCTGTTATGTCTGTTGTCTGTTTACGTCCCAGGTCTGCACACCTGCTACAGTCATCATGACGAATCCCAGTCGGGTTCCGAAAACAGAGAATGGAGTTAGGAGAACAACCCTAGAGTGGACTGGAACATCAAAATCAGGTACAGATTTGGAAAGCAGTATTGTCAGTCTGGGATAGGGTGACCAGATGTCCCCGGACTGAGAACACGTCTGCAGGGACGCTATCAGGAATTATGGGTGCCGCCGCTAATTGAGAAGCAGGGGGGGGCCCCTCTACAAAAATATATATATAAAAAAGGGGGGATTGCTATCCGGGGCCCTGGGGACCTCTGGGCCCTTTAATAAAAAAAAAATTAAAAAAATGTTTTATATGTAGCGCCTCTCTACTTTCAGTACGGGCGCTACACTAAAATTAGTGGGGAATGAGAGGCTTAATAACTCCCATTCACGAATTATGGAATTTAGGCTGCTGCCAATTCCAGAATCGTCCTGAAGGTCAGTCTGCGATCAGGGGGTGCGTTGACACCCCTGGGTGGCAGTTGGCGCTAGAGGGGTTCTGGGGGATCCACCTCCTTTCAGCAGCCAATCAGGGGGGGTTTTCCCTCGTTGGGCATGCTGGGAGGGGGGATATTTCTGTGGAGGCCGTTTTTGGCGGGTTGTTCTTGCGGGGCCCGCGTTCAAGGTGGTACCCACCTTCAGGATACGCGCATCCATGGGCCCCGCCACCCCGTCCTGCCATGCCGAGGTCAAGCACCATGCACCTTAATTAAAGAGGGACCCCAGCGTCTTGCTGGGTTCCAAACTGTTGCTGGAGGGATCCCAAGCTGGGAGCTGTGCGGTGGGAGTTGGCTCGGGAGAACCTAGAACCAGAGGTTGTCCGGAGAGCCTAGACGAACCACCGGGGATCCGGTCACCGCACCGTATGACAGGTATGCTCAGACTGTCAGTGGGTGACATTGATTGAACTAACTGGGATGATCTACTCAACCTGACCTTTCTAAATCCTAAATTGTCCAGCCTGTGGCAGAGGCCTGTATCCTCCCAGTGACTTTTTGCAAGTGGCGCTCCAGTTGCCAGGCCTGAGATAACTGCCTGTCCGGGGGCACTTTACCCACCCTGATCGGGTGGCGACGAATTGTTTTGCATCATTGCTGAGAGCAGGCTTGCTCTCTCCTAACATCCAGAGGCCTGATACTAAAGTTCCTCTACTCTCATCAGCTTTTTTTCCTGTCGTGTGCCTTTTGATGTTGGCCAGTTTGGGCCTTGGAATAAAGCTTTGAAACTGAATTTGTGTCTGGACATTAGCTTTTCTCCCACACTCACAGAAGTCACCCCTAGACCAAGTCAAGAAGGTAACTTAGAAAGCCGATCCTAAATCAAACAGCGGCTCCCGCGGGGGTATCACTACATATAAAAAATAAATTAAAAAAAGGGGGGGTTGCCATCCGGCGCCCTGGGGACCTCTGGGCCCTTTAATAAAAAAACATGTATATATATGTATATATAAAAAAAGAAATATAAAAAAATACATTAAAAAAAAGTATTTTTTTTTTATAAAAATGGGGGGTTGCCATCTGGGGCCCTGGGGACACAAAATAAGAAACATATATACGAAAACATAATTTTTTTTTTTTTAAAAGGGGGGGTTGCCATCCGGGCCCCTGGTACTGCCTGTACCCCCCTGATGGCGGCCCTGGCCGTCTTTCCCCAGATTTGTCCCCAGATTGCAGGGTGGGTGCTGTCATGGGGGGGGGGGCCCCAGGTGCGACACTGTCAGGCCAGCATCTCCCGCTGTGTCAGCTTATATTTGAATCGTCGGGTGCCCGCCGTCACATAAAGTCCCACCTCCTGGTATGGCTCCTTTGACAGACAGTACAGGTGTCTAATGCCGGGACATGTGCTGTCTATCATAGGTGGGAGCCAACTAGAAGGTGGGACTTGTATGACGGCGGGCACTCGGCAATACAAATTAAAGCTGACACAGTGGGAGACCCTGGCCTGTGTGATGATCCAGCCGGCTCTCCTCTTCCTCTCCTCTCTGATCCATTGCACAGGTGAGGCTGCATTCCTGGGCACAGGTGAGGCTGCATTCCTGGGCACAGATGAGTCTGCATTCCTGGGCACTGGTAAGTCTGCATTGATGGGCACAGGTGAGGCTGCATTGATGGGCACAGGTGATGCAGAAAGGAGGGCGCTCAGACCTCTGACGAAGGAGCTGTGCATACTCTGAAATGCGTTACCGCCCACCACCTTCTCCTGATGTCACATCGGCCGCGATGTTGCGAAGATACAATGTTGATGAGGCAGCCCAGACGAGGATTACAGCAATTCGAATGAATAACAAATAATTATATGCATGTGACCTCTTACTATCTTGTAAGTGTTTTTAATCCCATTGTACCTGCAATAAATATATAAATATAAATAATGCATTGATGGGCAATGGTAAGGCTGAATTAATGGGCACAGGTGAAGCTGCATTGCTGGGCACAGGTGAGGCTACATTACTGGGAACAGGGGAGACTGCCTTACTGAGCACTGGTAAGGCTGCATTGTTGGGCACAGGTGAGGCTGCATTGATGGGCACTGGTGAGGCTGCATAGATGGGCACTGGTGAGGCTGCATAGATGGGCACTGGTGAGGCTGTATAGATGGGCACAGCTGAGCCCTGCATTCTTTATGAAGTGCACTTCTGAGCCCTGCATTCTTTATGTAGCGCACATAAGCCCTGCATTCTTTATGTAGTGTACACCTAAACCCTGCATTCTTTATGTAGTGCACTCCTGAGCCCTGCATTATTTATGTAATGCACTCCTGAGCCCTGCATTCTTTATGTAGTGCACTCCTAAACCCTGCATTCTTTATGTTGTGCACACCTAAACCCTGTATTCTTTATGTAGTGCACTCCTGAGTCCTGCATTCTTTATGTAATGCACTCCTGAGCCCTCCATTCTTTATGTAGTGCACTCCTGAGCCCTGCATTCTTTATGTAGCACACTCCTGAACCCTGCATTCTTTATGTAATGCACTCCTGAGCCCTGCATTCTTTATGCAGTGCACCCCTAAACCCTGCATTCTTTATGTAGTGCACTCATGAGCCCTGCATTCTTTATGTAGTGCACTCATGAGCCTTGCATTCTTTATGTAGTGCACTCATGAGCCCTGCATTCTTTATGTAGTGCACTCATGAGCCCTGCATTCTTTATGTAGCACACTCCTGAACCCTGCATTCTTTATGTAGTGCCCTGTATGGAAGTGGTTAAGGGTAAGTTCACACTACGCACAGAGAAAATTGTTCAGTTATGGGGGTAATTACCCTTTTTCCCCCAAACTTTAATGAAGAGTTACATTTCTAAAAATGCAGGGTTGGGTAGAGACCTGTGGAAAAATGCAGCCATGTTGCATTTTTCCACATCGCAGATGACAGCTGCAAAGGAGTGCAAACAGGACCATTGTTTACTGTTTGTAAAATAAAAAGATGAGAATGGTGCACTTATTTAATAATGTGCCATAAAGTAATATACTCAAAGAATGAATATGATTAGTATCCAAACATACAAATAAATAAATGTGAATAAAAGTCCAACTAAAGCCCAATGGTAGGAGTCAGTTCATACAAAGGTAAAAATCTCATGGGGATAATTTGATAGAAGAAAAAACAGATAAAACATCAATCCAAACATCGACTATTACATTTATGAATTGGACGCTCACCTCCAACAATGACCCAAGGGTCAAACAAGGCTCATCAGGTAGTCGGAGAAGGAATCCTGCTGATGGGTCTGTAAAGGGATCCAGGTTCCAGGTAAAGACGTAGAACTATGTCCAAAACTTGGCATCAAAACATCTGGGAAACTGCTCGCTCCAAGGAATGACACTTCTTGTATGAATGGCGCTCAAAGGAAACAAAGAACAGCCATAGTGCAATATTGCCAAATTTAAAAAAAATGTATTTAGTAAAAGAAACTGCTTACATCAAGTAAGGGTAAAAACCGCAGTAAAAAGCAAAGGGAGTAATGACACACTCGCCTCCTTACCGTACTTCTGTAAAACACCACTGGAACTGACGACACAAGGCTCCACCCGATGTGTTGCGTCACTGGGGAAGTTTTCCTCAAATTGTTTTCTGTTTGCTGTTTGCCTTTGCAGAGAGATGCGTTTTCCTTATGCACGGAAAGGAAGCTCTCTTTACAAGTTTAAACTGGATCTAATTTATTTATATTTTTGTGCATTTTGGGGTGGGGTGGGCTGAAAATGGGTGTGTAAAATCCCATGTGGTCACCAGCTAATTAGAGTTCTCGGTGCACACACGTTGCATTGTCCATAATATAACAAAATGTTAAAAAATCCAGCAGGTAGAGCGGGCTCGCTTAAAGTGGCCTTCCATAAAAATGGAAGGTCCACTCTATTGAAAACCCCCACCACATCTATACGATTATTCTGTCTCGTATATAAATACTGTGGCAAAGCGTCCCAGAGAGAGCCTGGGAAAGTCCTGTTCGGGGTTTATACCTCTCCCAGGCTCCTCTCTTTTACGTTCAGGGAGCTCTGACCCAGGATCCACTACGGGTGTTGGTCCTCTCCCCCAGGCCAATTTAAGCTCACCTGAGCAGACAGCCATTGCTCTCTGTCCTGGGAAACACAGTTGGTACTGATCTGTGAGAGAGCAAAGAGGTTGGTAAAAACTCTTAAGCCTTTGTGTGGAAGCTGACAAGCTGTAGGCTTGCTCAGCCTGATAGTGAGGGCTTGTCATATTGTATAGTTAGTGCCGAGACACGGCTAGGCTTTTGTTTAATTACTTTTGTTTTGTTTTGTTTGCCCACTGGACAGCACCTGTAAATAAGACTTTGTATATAGCACCAATAAACACCCCACTGTTTGTCACTTATATTATGGACTTGGTATCTGTGCCTGCTCATCCCAGGGAGCTTTTGTACCTGCTACCTATTCCCCAGCTTACATATGGTGGAGGCTGCGACCAGCAGTAGTAAGTTACTATTTAAAAGGCCAGTACCTAAAGTGACAACATGGAGGAAATCCTCAAACAAATGGTGTTAGCAAATGCTGCACAACAGCAAACTAACGCTGCATTGCAGCAAGCAAACGCTAAACAACAGCAAGCCAACGATGCACAACAGCAGGCCAATGCTATCGCACAGGAGCAAACCAAGGCGCTGTATCAACAGATTGGTGCTGTACAGGAGAAATCGCAGAGGCTGTTTGAACAGCTTGCCACTGCTGCAGAAGCGGATAGGAAAACCCTGACTAAGGTTGCAGAAATGCTAGCATAGTGGGCACCTGCGGAAATCAAGGATATTAGAGACAAGCCTTCAGCCATCCATGTGGCTCGCTTTCTGTCTAAAATGACTACGGATGATGATCCAGAGGCCTTCCTGCTAACGTTTGAACGGACCGCTAAGAGGGAAGGTTGGCCTAAAACCAAGTGGGCAGGACTGATTGCCCCCTTACTTTCTGGTGAATCACAGAAGGCCTACTATGATCTGGAGTCAGCAAAATCGGGAGACTATGAAAAGGTCAAGCAGGAAATTCTGGCGCGACTCGATGTCACCTTGGCCGTTCGAGCCCAACAGGTCCACAGCTGGTTCTTCCAAATTGAGAGGCCCTGAAGATCGCAGATGTTCGACCTAATCCACCTGGTGCGAAAATGGCTACAGCCAGAGTCCCTGTCTGCGCCATAAATAGTGGAGCGTATGGTCATGGACCAATTCCTGAGGTCACTGCCAATTCCCCTGCAGAAATTGGTGAGTCAAGGAGACCCCAATTTGGCAGATATTGCTGGACTCTGGAAGTCTGGTTACTTTGGTTACAGCTGAGATGGTTAAAACTGTGAATTTTCATGCTAAAAAAGTTGCTGTGATCTGTGTACATGGGGATACCCGGGAGTATCCTATAGACACAGTTCAGTTCAAAACTGGCTTAGGTACGGTGTCCCATGCGGTCGGACTTGTGCCCCACTTGGTGCACAAGGCCATCATTGGTAGGGACTTCCCTAAGTTTTGGGAACTGTGGGATCGTCCCGACCCGATCGCAGTACCTGACTCAGTCAGGTACTGCGGGGTTCAGGGGACTCATCTCAGGGCTCTCCGAGTTTTCCTTTCTCAGTTATTGCAGGAGAGCTGGAGGAGCCTAAGGAAGTCCCCACAACCAGTAGAGCCGGACAGCCATCTGCTGACTCGGAGCCTACATTGGAGTTTACTGACCTTAATGTGCACAAGGAAATTTTTGGCACTGAGCAGATAAAAGACCCTACCCTTGCCAGGGCCTGGGAAAATGTAATGGTGATTAATGATGTACCTGTCGAACCAGGGGATAGGACCTGTTTTCCTTATTTCTGCAGCAATGAGGATTTACTGTATCATGTATGCAAAATGAATGATGAAGTGGTTGAGCAGTTGGTGGTCCCTAAGCCATACAGGCGGGTGTTGGAACTTGCTCAAGGGCACTTGCTAGGAGGCCATTTAGGGGTTGAGAAAACCACTGAAAGAGTGTTGCGCAGGTTTTACTGGCCTGGAATACAGAAAAATATTGAGAATTATTGTCAATCCTGTCCGGTGTGTCAGATGTCAGCCCCACAGCCCCACTTCCAAAGTCCTTTAGTGCCCTTGCCCATTATTGAAGTGCCCTTTGAGAGGATTGCCATGGATCTTGTGGGTCCGCTCCCCAAATCTGCCCGTGGTCATATCCTTGTGATTATGGATTACGCTACCCGTTACCCTGAGGCCGTTCCCTTACGCGCCGCGTCTGCTAAAAATATTGCCAAAGAGCTGTTTATGGCGTTCAGTCGGGTTGGCATCCCTAAAGAAATCCTTACAGACCAGGGTACCCTATTTATGTCATGGATAACTAGGGAGCTGTGCAAGTTATTTAAGGTGACGCAGTTGCGAACCTCGGTGTATCATCCTCAAAGGATGGTTTGGTGGAACGCTTCAATAAGACATTAAAGAGTATGTTAAAGAAGGTGGTTGACAATGATGGGAAAAACTGGGACTTCCTGATACAGTACTTGATGTTCGCCATCAGGGAGGTTCCCCAGTCCTCTACAGGGGTACTTTGCATTTGAGCTGCTTTATGGAAGACACCCTCGAGTACTCTTAGACATAGCCAAGGAAACTTGGGAGGGGGAACAGACACCCCATAAAAGTGTCATTGAGCATATCGCTCAAATGCAGGAGAGGATTGCAGCAATCATGCCGGTGGTAAAATAACACTTACTGCAGACCCAAGCAGCCCAACAGAGAATATACAACAGGGGGGCCCAACTCCTTATTTTCTCACCTGGTGACAGGGTCCTCGTGTTGGTTCCCACTGTTGAGAGCAAGTTCCTGGCTAAGTGGCAGGGTCCCTTTGAAGTAATTGAAAAAGTTGGGGAGGTCAATTACAAGGTGTATCAACCAGGTAAAAGGAAACCCGAACAGATTTACCAAATAAACCTGTTAAAGCCCTGGAAGGATAGACTAGCATTGACTGCGAGGTCCCTCCCTGTAACGCCTAAAGGTACTGAGTCCCCTCTGATCCATGAGGTCACCATTCCAGACACCCTGTCATATTCCCAAAAACAGGAAGCTAGAGAGTTCCTGATAAGGAATAGAGAGAAGTTTTCAGAGTTGCCTGGCACGACTTCAGCGGTTCAGCATGATATTGTTACTGAACCTGGAGTCTGTGTCAAGCTCAAACCATATCGAATTCCTGAAGCGAGGAGAAAGGACATCAGTGAGGAAGTTAAAAGGATGTTGGAGCTAGATGTTATTGAGGAATCCAATAGTGACTGGTCTAGCCCCATTGTATTAGTCCCAAAACCAGATGGTACTTGGAGGTTTTGTAACGACTTCAGAAAGCTTAATGCAGTGACAAAGTTTGACACGTACCCAATGCCCAGGGTAGATGAACTTATAGACCGACTTGGCAAGGCCCGTTATCTGGTATTGGCAAATGCCCCTGACTAATAGTGCCAAATAAAAGACTGCGTTTGTGACCCCAGAGGGATCATTTCAGTATAAGAAAATGCCTTTTGGGTTGCAAAATGCCCCTGCAACATTTCAGAGGGCCATGGACAGGACCCTAAGACCTCACCGACAGTATGCTGCAGCCTATCTGGATGACATAGTGGTGCATAGCACTGACTGGGAGTCTCACTTGCCCCGTGTCCAAGCTTTACTTGATTCCCTCTTCAAGGAAGGTTTCACGGCGAATCCAAAAAAATGTGCCATTGGTTTGGAGGAAGCCAAGTATTTGGGCTACACTATTGGCCGTGGAGTTATTAAACCCCAGGTGAATAAAATAGAAGCCATCCAGGAGTGGCCACGTCCTGCAAACAAGAAGCAGGTCAGGGCCTTTCTTGGCATTGCGGGGTATTATAGAAGGTTTATTCCAAATTTTGCAACTATAGCTGCCCCACTGACAGACCTGACGAAAGGGAAAGACTCCGTAATGATAAAATGGTCCCCAGTAGCAGAAGAATCTTTCCAAATCCTGAAGAAGGCTCTTTGTGCACAGCCAGTGCTATACTCCCCCGATTTCTCCAAAGACTTTCTGGTTCAGACAGATGCCTCTGATGTAGGTATCGGGGCAGTTTTTTCACAGGTACACAACGGGGAAGAACACCCTGTTGTGTACCTAAGCAGAAAGCTCAATGATCATGAGAAAAAGTATGCAGTCATTGAAAAAGAATGCTTAGCCATAAAGTGGCCCGTGGATGCGCTAAGATACTATTTGTTAGGGCGCCAGTTCGAGTTTATAACTGACCATGCTCCCTTGAAATGGATGGCCCAAAAGAAGGAGACTAATAGGCGGGTGAACCGTTGGTTTTTGGCTCTACAGGATTACTCCTTTAACATGAAACACAGGCCAGGTGTGGAGATGAGGAATGTAGATGCCCTGTCCCGTGTTCACTCCTGTTGGGCTACAGGTGTTCCAACCCTGGGGTTGAAACAAGGGGGGAGGATTTGTGGCAGAGCGTCCCAGAGAGAGCCTGGGAAAGTCCTGTTCGGGGTTTATACCTCTCCCAGGCTCCTCTCTTATACGTTCAGGGAGCTCTGATCCAGGATCCACTACGGGTTTTGGCCCTCTCCCCCAGGCTAATTTAAGCTCACCTGAGCAGACAGCCATTGCTCTCTGTCCTGGGAAACACAGTTGGTACTGATCTGTGAGAGAGCAAGGAGGTTGGTAAAAACTCTTAAGCCTTTGTGTGGAAGCTGACAAGCTGTAGGCTTGCTCAGCCTGATAGTGAGGGCTTGTCATATTGTATAGTTAGTGCCGAGACACGGCTAGGCTTTTGTTTAATTACTTTTGTTTTGTTTTGTTTGCCCACTGAACAGCACCTGTAAATAAGACTTTGTATATAGCACCAATAAACACCCCACTGTTTGTCACTTATATTATGCACTTGGTATCTGTGCCTGCTCATCCCAGGGAGCTTTTGTACCTGCTACCTATTCCCCAGCTTACAATACGTATAAATGTCTTTTCAGGGAATTGGTTTCTTGATACGTAAGGCCAGCCTATTTTTGGGTAAGATCAGGAACACCTTGAATGATTTGTTTTTTTACGGCTCGGTCAGATGAGCTATGCTTGTTTTTCTTTATCTTTTATTTTTAGGTTGACTGTGTTGGGCTGTTACTTGGTACTACTCTGTATTGTTGTACCAAATTCCTTTAAGGGGTTTTCCATCCATTTTTTAAGTTTATTAAAAGTCAGCAGCTACAAAAAGTGTAACTGCTGGCTTTTAATAAACTGACACTTACCTGCTCCACGGCTCCAGCGACGCGCCGGCCCGGGCTCCGCTTCTCGCCCCCCCTCGCCGGCCGGCGTCTTCATTTCTAGTGTGGGCACCCGGCAGTGACAGCTTACGGCTTCACGGCCGGGCACCCACTGCGCATGCGCGAGCGGCGCGGCGCCGTCCGATTGGACAGGCGCTCGCCTACAGGGAGGGGCTGTGAAAAGGCGATTAAGCTAATCGCCTTTCCAGCCCCTTGGCGGAAGGAGGAAGTGGGACAGGAAGTCCCCTTCTCCTGAAGCCCCCACTCCCCCCCCAAAAAAATTACATGACAAATGTGGCATGTAAGGGGGCGAGTAGTGGGTTAAGAGGAAGTGGGTTAAGAGGAAGCATTTTTAGGTGGAACTCCTCTTTAATACCTAAATAAAAAATACCCCACCACACAAAAATAATCCTGTTAAGAAAAAAATACCTTGGTCCCTGGGTTCATTTTCCAATCTTCATAAAAGGTCCACTTTAATAGGTGGCCACAGAAAGTGTTCAGACCCAGGAGCCTATAAAACTGTCAGGTGGTTTAACTTTCCAGCATCTACCAAAAGATGAGACAGTTTAGGATGGGCTGACTCTGAATATATTTTGGATATAACATAGCTCCCAACTGTCCCTGATTTCAAGGGACTGTCCCTGATTTGGAGCAATGTCCCTCTGTCCCTCGTTATACTCATTTGTCCCTCATTTTGGTCTGATCTATAGAGTTGAAATATACTTAAAAAGTTCAAGTCCACTTTAAGTTAATCCTGTTTTTCTCTGTGCATGCTATTGATGCCATTTCTGATTCTTCCCCCAGCCTAACTTGTCAAATTGCTAACCCAGCTGTTCTATTCAAAAATCAGCTTTCGCAACAGGTTGGCTTGACAAAAAAAAAATCAGTCCAGCCGAATTTACGAAAATACATTTTGTTAAAGCTGTGATCTCCCGCTGCCTTTGTCAGCAGTTCTGTGACTTCACCCCTTATCCTGACCGCATTTCTTTATCTCTTAGAGGCATGCAGCCAACCATGATCAGAGATTTCCAACTGACTTGTGACTTTCGTCCACTCGGTATCTGAGCAAAGGGAAAGAAACGGTTCACAAGTCATCGTCCTACCCATGATTTTCATATAGGAACACCATGAGAAAATTGCAGCTTTTAGAAGTGAACTTCAATTGACACTTCCATGAAGAAAAATAGAATCTTCAAATGCCTCTGGAAGGAGTAGATTAGCAGTGACATTGCAGGAAGAGAATGTGAGTCATTAGCATTAATTGCTTTTTAATTTACACTGATTACTGATCACCCTCCGATAGGAACTCCTATCATAGTTGAGCGGACATTGTAGAAAATATATCACTCTGAATATTACTGCAAGGCCATATACGCTTAATTGAACAGTTAGCAGTCGGGAAATTGTGATCTAATTTTTTATCTATATAATGTAAGCTAAATAGTGCAGTGCAAGCAACTTTGTGTTCCACTAAAAACAAAAATGTATTTACTAAGCACAAAATAATTCTGAGAAGTTCTGTGTCTTTTAAAGCTGGAAATACGTAGAGGTTGTACATCCTAACATTACCTGTCTTTATTTTTTTTCCACTATTGCTTGAGTACACTTATGCCGCGTATACACAGTCGTAATTTCCGATGGAAAAAGTCAGACATAATTTTTTCATCGGATATTCCGACCGTGTGTATGCCCCATCTGACTTTTTCCGTCGGAAATTCCATTAGTCTGTATGGAATTAAGATGGATAAATAAAACATGCATGCTCAGAAACAATTTTACGCATGCGGAAGCATTGAACTTCATTATTCTAGGCTCGTCGTAGTGTTGTACGTCACCGCGTTTTCGACAGTCGGAATTTGGTGTGTCCGTGTTAGGGTTGCCACCTCATCCCTTTAAACCAGAACACATATTAATTACACAGGTTCTGTGGCTGATTAAGGTGGTAATTAAAGTCACCTGGTACATTACATTAGCCACAGAACATGTGTAATCCATATGTGTTCGGGATTAAAGGGATGAGGTGGCAACCCTAGTCAGTGTGTATGCAAGACAAGTTGAGTGGAATTCCGTCGGAAAAGTGTTTATTCCGACAGGATATCCGATTGTGTGTACGGGGCACGAGGCCACCTACCTGTATAAATCCTATCAGGGCTCCAAAATAAAGAAGTGGCAACATATGGTTGACACCCACCACTCCCCCTAACCCAGTGTTTCTCAATTCCAGTCCTCAGGCCCCCCCAACAGGTCAGGTTTTCAGGATTTCCCTCAGATGAAAAGGCTTTGGTGATTACTAAGGCAGTGAAACTGATCAAATCACCTGTGCAAAATAATGGAAATCCTAAAAACCTGACCTGTTGGGGGGGCCTGAGGACTGGAATTGAGAAACACTGCCCTAACCTCACTCCATTTCTTTCTTTAATCAATTTATTTTAATATCATATACAGGAAAATTGGGAATTTGGTAAAAAAAAGAAATTGGAGTTTCAGGGTGAAGTCTGCCTGGAGTTTTTGGGGAGAAGCTAATAAGGGATGCAGCTGTGCTGAACAGAGCAAGGCCCAGCTAGGGTTGCCACCTCATCCCTTTAAACCCAAACACATATGAATTACACAGGTTCTGAGGCTAATTTAATGCAGATAAGGGACTAAGTGAGTTTTATTACCACCTTAATCAGCCACAAATAATACGTGTTTGGGTTTAAAGGAATGAGGTGTCAACCCTAGGCCCAGCTGATCATTGGATTGCAGTGCAATCAGTGCAATGATCAAGGCGGTGGGCCGAAACACGTCTGATTTTGTATTTTTAACATGTGCCAATAAAAGCATTCACATTTGATATGGACGTGGATTTGCCGGCACTTCTCTCTTCCACTATTGTCTAAGTGATGTTCGGACAACATAGCAGCCAGAGCGCCCTATCGTGGACTTCATTTTACATCTACGAGGCTCCCTTTGTAAGAGCGCTGCAATCCCTTGTCTACATCATTGGATTGGTTACTGAAATTTCAGCAGGAATGTTGACACCCACTACAGAAGTTCTCTTACCTTTAGACAGGGTTCTCAGATGTGAAAATTGGATGCCATTTTCACTGCATCAAATTCGCATGACATGTGAGCGTGACTGGCTCTTAATGGAGATGGTTCACACGGTGCGGTTTGCAAAAGGGTTCTGTGCATTTTTGGGTCCGGGTTCAGGTGCGAATTCAGGCAAAAATTCGGACCTGAATATCAGAAAGGCACCAGACCCCAGGCTGGAAACCGCGGCAGCACATAGGCTTCACACATAGCTATCAGTAAGGACTTGTAGAAATGTATCTACAACAGCAACTTCCTGCCCACTCACCCTGGTGTATCCCTATTGCGAGTGAAATGCCCCACTTTGTGGGTGGACAATGATTTGCATGATTTATGTTGGTCAATTCTGCTTGATCTTCAGGCTTTTGAAAAGCTTGGTGGTTGAGTAATGTTGCCTACTTTGTGGATGGACAGTGTTATAAATGATTTATGATGGTCAATGCTATTTGATTTTTGTTCTAGAACTGCGTTTTTCAGTCATGGTACACTTTAACCACTTCAATACTGGGCACTTTTACCCCCTTCCTGCGCAGGACAATTTTCAGCTTTTGGTGCTGTCGAATTTTGAGTGAAAATTGCGCGATCATGCACCACTGTACCTAAATGAAAGTTTTGTCATTTTGTTCACACAACTAGAGCTTTATTTTGGTGGTATTTATTCACCACTGTTTTTTATTTTTGCTAAATAGATTTAAAAAATACTTTTCATAATTTCTGTTATTAAAGTTTGCAAATAAATAATTGTTCTTCATAAATTTAGCCCAAAATGTATTCTGCTACATTTCTTTGGTGAAAATTACCCAAATCAGTGTATATTATTTAGTCTATAGGAAAGTAATAGGCCCGGATTCATGTAGAGCGGCGCATCTTTAGACCGGCGTAGCGCATACCATATGCGCTACGCCAACGTAAATCAGTGAGGCAAGAACAGTATTCACAAAGCACTCACTCCCAAACTTGCGCCGGCGTAACGTAAATTGGCCGGCGTAAGCCCGCCTAATTCAAAGTAGGAAGGTAGTGGGCGTGATCTATTAAAATGAAGCGTGACCTCATGTAAATGAAGGTCCGAAGGAACGGCGCATGCGCGGGCATGCTCAGAATCACGTCGCATATACTCCCTAAGATACGGCGGCTCAATGCCTACGACGTGAACATAACCTACGCCCAGCCCCATTCATGTACGACTTACGTAAACAACGTAAAATACGACGGCTGTTCCGACGTCTATACCTTTGCATGGGCTGCGCCTCCTATATGGTGGTTTATCTTTACTAGATTACTGCGACGGGCGTAAGTACGTTCGTGAATCGGCGTATCTTGCTCATTTACATATTCAACAAGTAAATCAATGGAAGCGCCCCTTGCGGCCATCGTAAATATGCGCCCAAGATACGACGGTGTAGGAGACTTACGTCGGTCTGATGGAGCCAAAATTCAGGCGTATCTTATTTCAAGAAGCAGGCGCATAGATACGACGGCGCATCAGTGCACTTACAAGGCGTATCAGAAGATACGTTGGCGTAAGTGCTTTCTGAATCCGGCTACTTGAGTCCACAAACAAAGGTATATACATATATATATATTTGAAAATTGATCAATCCTGATCTACTGATGGCCTATCTCATTTCTTGAGGTCCTTAAATGCCAGGACAGTATAAATTCCCCCCAAGTTACCCCTTTTTGGAAAGTAGACAGTCCAAGGTATTTAGTAAGAGGCATTTCTTAAGTTTTTTAGAAAATATTTCTATGTTAGTGTTTTACCTTTTTTTTTTTTTAATTATATATGGTTTTACATGAGTCTTCTATCCTTTCTCCTTGGATCTATGTCCTGATGACAAGCTTCCAGTTTTGTCTCTGAAGGGCCCTATATGTCTACACACCCTATTATACTGGCTCCGGTGGCTGTTGCTCATTCCTCCTAACATCAGAACATCCATTCTATACCTAGGTGTTGAGACACTACTGCCTGTTTGACCCATTTGGTATACGCTGAATAGGGTCCATATGTTCCGGTAAGCCTACTAATATCACATTTGGTGGCAGAAGTCTTTCACAGCAGTGATTCCTTTTGTTTTGTGGGTGACTGACCATCGCTATTTGGCATCATGAAGTTTATTACCTCACTTAAATGAACTGTTTAATAGTTCTCTTATTGTTTTTTTAAATTGTATTTAATGATTCACCATCATTATAATCATTTTTACCTTTATGATTAGCGCTGCACTGTTTATATCCATTTTTTTTTTTTTATCCCTTGTGCTGGCTGCTTTGTTTTATAATTTTATTTATTTGAACACCAAGCACAGTTTAATATTACACTGATAAGCTACACCTCTGTTCCCTCCTCACAGGAGTTTGACCAGGACAGCGCTGGATCAGTGACTAATGCCGCTTTAATGCTGGTGGTAGCTCCACTCCAGTCTAAAGTCTACTTTATGGACGTCCTGTGGAGAGAGGTACAGTCGGCACTGAGCATCGGCCCCTTTTGTAAGCTGGCTGTTCTTTTACTCTAACAAATGCACAATCAGTGTCCAGGGCTGTGTGATAGAGCTGCCACCTGATAGTAAAGACACACAGCACTGGCAGATCTATCGCATAGCCCTGTCAGTGCTACATGTCCATTCATAATAGTAGAATATAATTCAGCACTGCATGGGTTGTGTGATCTATCTGAAGCTGCTTATAAAAATACTGAGCCTCAGCAGATAGATTACACAGCCCCACAGTGTTAATTGATGTTTTATTGTTATGAATGTATGATTAATGCTGTTGGGTCAGGTATAGTGTATGATATAGCCCCACAATCCGGCCTGCTTATTCAAAAAAAAGCATAAAATAATTTAGCGATTGGTGCTTGTGTGACCTTCGGGAGCCAGAACCATTGATAGGGGGGTACAGCCAGTCCTCTTGTACAGGGCCTGGGCCCCATCAGTTCAACAATGGGGCCCAGGCACCTGACAAGAGGGAGGGAGGGTTGTGCTGCTTTATTGGTGGTTCTGTCTGTACACATGAAGGGGAGCCTTAGGTGAATAGGACTCTGAAGACAGATCCCCTTCACCTCCACCTCCTGTCCTGGTCCTCCACAGTACAGATCCCCCTGAGCCCCTTACCTGAAGCTCTGCCAGGAAGTTTCCCTTCTCTCTCTTCCGCTGGCTTCAGCTACTGCTGAGGAGCCAAATGGGGGGTCAAACTCTGTTTGCTTCCCTGCAGTGCTGCTATTCGGCTTCCTCTCCTTTTCCTCCCGAGGCTGCAGCTGCTGCTTGGGCACAGGGGCATCGGGTTCAGGATAGAGAGCAGTGGGGGAAGGGGGGGCTGGTAAACATGTCATGGAAAGTCTTAGGTTGTTCAGATTGGTGGAGTCAAGTAATTTCTTTTAAATTATGAGGGCCACCAGTGCATGCTTTAGAGCAGGGGTGTCAAGCTCAATTTTATCGTGGGCCGCATCAGCATTATGATTGTCCCTAAAAGGGCCGGTTGTATCTGTAAGATTAGATGTCCAGCGCATCCCCTCCCCTTACATTAGATGTCAAGAGACACCCCCACCATCAGAAGTTGAGTCCCCCACTCTCTCTTACATCACAGTGCACCACCCTTCCTTTATGCTGCTGCTGGGAAGAAGCTGGATGAAATGCTTGAAAGCAGAAAGTAGGGGTCTGGAGGAGGACCAGAGAGCTGGAGCTGCAGGAGAGGTGCGAGGGCCACATGAAATGGTCTGGAGGGCCAGATTCGGCCCGTGGGCCTTGTGTTTGACACCTGTGCTTTAGAGAGGAAGTGATAGAAGGTGTGAGTAGGGGAGTGTAAAATATGTTGTAGTGGGTCACTAGAGTAGTTGTGAGGCAATAATGTCCAGGGAGCAGGTGGTGAAGTGGGCATCAGAGAGGTTATCAATCTCTTCTTCAATAGTGACAGGGTCAAAAGAGAAAAATGTTGAATTTGGTGGTAGGGATGGTATGTTAATTGGTAGGGGATAACTGGGCAGTGAAGATCTGAACACTATTTGCATCTATCTTGTTTTTTTAAATAGCTAGCAGTTGCCAGGGCAGTTAATGAGTTAGTGGGCAGTGCCAGTGGTAGAGAGTTAAAGGATAAGTTCACCTTTATAAAAAAAAAAAAAAATTCACATCTTTTTGCAGGTAACAAAAAATGTGCATTCATTATGTAGCGCCCCCTTTCTTTCAAGAAGGGCACTACGCTAAAGTTAGTGGGAGAATGACAGAGATAAGTTGCTCTCATTCTTAATTGTGTTAAATTTGGCTGTGGCCAAATCTGGATTGTTCTGTGGGTCAGTCTGCGTTCCAGGGATGCAGTTTCATCTCTAGGTGGCAGGTGGCGCCAGAGAGGTCCATGCGGAGCCGCTTCTTCTCAGCAGCCAATTGGAGGAGTTTTCCCTCGCGGGGCATGCTGGGGAGGAGTATTTCTGTGGCGGAGGCCATTGTTCTGGGTTCTTCGCTGGTTCCAGGTGCGGCACCCACCTTTAGGGTGTGCGCATATTGGGCCCCACCATTATGGCCTACCTGGCCTGGGGTCGTGCGTTGCGCGGAGTTCCTGACTCTGGGCCCTCCTGGCCTGGAGCAACTGATGCTACCAAGGGGCCCCAGTGACTTACTGGGTCCCCACATCTACTGAGAAGATCCCAGGCTGTATGCCGTTTGGTGGGGAATCGGCTTGAGGAGAACCCAGAGGCAGGTTATCCAAAAGGGCTTGAACGAACCATCGAGGATCTGGTGACCGGACATTGACAGGTACATTTGCACTGTCAACCGGTGACCCTAGCTCAATTTACTGGGAGGATTCGCTCTGCTGTTCGAATCAAACCTTGCACTAGGCCTGTGGCAGAGGCCCCAATATTCAATCAGAGCCAAGTCTGTGGCAGAGACTTGTTCCTCCCAGCAACCTTAACCACTTACCCCCCGGACCATATTGCTGCCCAAAGACCAGAGTACTTTTTGCGATTCGGGACTGCGTCGCTTTAACAGACAATTGCGCGGTCGTGCGACGTGGCTCCCAAACAAAATTGGCGTCCTTTTTTTCCCACAAATAGAGCTTTCTTTTGGTGGTATTTGATCACCTCTGCAGTTTTTAGTTTTTGCGCTATAAACAAAAATAGAGCAACAATTTTGAAAAAAATTAATATTTTTTACATTTTGCTATAATAAATATCCCCCAAAAATATATAAAAAAACATTTTTTTTCCTCAGTTTAGGCCGATACGTTTTCTTCTACATATTTTTCGTAAAAAAAAAAATCGCAATAAGCTTTTATTGATTGGTTTGCGCAAAAGTTATAGCGTTTACAAAATAGGGGGTATTTTTATGTCATTTTTTATTATATTTTTTTTACTAGTAATGGCAGCGATCAGCGATTTTTTTTTTTCGGGAACTGCGACATTATGGCGGACACTTTGGACACTTTTGACACATTTTTGGGACCATTGGCATTTTTATAGCGATCAGTGCTATAAAAATGCATTGGATTACTATAAAAATGCCACTGGCAGTGAAGGGGTTAACACTAGGGGGCGGGGAAGGGGTTAAGTATGCCTGGGTGTGTTCTTACTGTGGGGGGGGGGGTGGCCTCACTAGGGGAAACACTGATCCTCGGTTCATACATTGTATGAACCGATGATCAGCATTTCCCCTGCTGACAGGACCGAGAGCTGTGTGTTTACACACACAGCTCCCGGTCCCCGCTCTGTACCGAGCGATCGCGTGTGCCCGGCGGCGATCGCGCCTGCCGGGCACACGCACGGGAGTCGGGGGCGAGCGGGGGGCGCACGCGCGCGCCCCCTAGTGGCGGCTGGAAGAGAGGACGTCATATTACGTCATATTACGTGCCCTCGCCCAGCAGAGCCACCTTGTGGACGTATAACTGCGGTGCGCGGTCGGCAAGTGGTTAAGTGGCACTCCGGCTGCCAGGCCTGTCCGGAGACACTTCACCCACTCTGGCTGGAGCGGCGATTGCTTTTCTCTATCCAAAGCCTGATACCGCAGAGTTCCTTTATTTCATCAACCCTTCCTGTCTACCTCAAGTTGGTCGTGTTGGACCAAGGAAATAAAGCATTCAGAAAACTTCATCTACTTCTTGGACATTCAATTACTGCTCTACTCACTACCTTCACCCCTAGACACCATATAGAGGTAACTTAATACGCCGATCCCAAAACAATCAGCGGCTCCTGAGGGGGTAACGCTACAATTATTTAATTTGTTTTATAAGAAGCCTGTAGAATATTGCACCCATGCCATATTAGACTCATACTGACTGTCAGTGTAGCTGTCTGCCCATACCTCATACAGGCAGAATGACTGAAAGATTCAATGAACTACCAAGAGTGCTCATCAGAGTCAGCTGCAGTGGTTGACAGTAGTTGTAGTTCTCCCATTTACACAACTCTGTGAGTTTTAGGTCACATTCGCTAAAGAGTATGGGACTTACTGTATACACAATGCTATAGTACCCGCTACACCAGGGCATGTGTGAACTGAGCAAAAAAAAAGGTACTTGTGGTTGGCAGACAGTCCAGGTAAAATGCAGGCAGCATTCTGAAAATAGTCAATATCTGTGCCAAAGTCATACACAGGGATATACAAACTAGCCAGGGACAGACAAACAGGCAGCTTGATCAGATATTTACACACTCTATCACAAGCATGAAACTGCAAGCTTGACTGGCTTATAACAGGTTTGGTCTCCACCCAGAGGCTGGCCACAATCAATCACTTTGCAGTGTGGGCAGACAGAAAAGGAGAATGCCACAGCTAAAACCAGGAAACTGTAACCAGCAGCTATGACAGAGCAGGAGCGCACACGCTCCTGACATTGGCTATGTCACTTCTGGTGTTATCTGTTAGCCAGGGATGTAATGGTCTTGTCATAATTCTGCGTGTAGCGAGAGGAGTTATGCCGCACTCACACCATCACTTTATGTGATCAAAAAACGTCATTTTCTGTGAAGTAAAAAACGACGTTTTTGAAACTTCAATTTTCAAAAACGATGTTGCCTACACACCATCGTTTTTCTCACAATGCTCTAGCAAAGCGAGGTTACGTTCACCACGTTTTTCCATTGAAGCTTGCTTCATAACTAGCTTCTGGGCATGCGCGGGTGTAAAAACGTTGTTTTAAACGTCGTTTTTTGCTACACACGGTCAATTTCTGTGAAGTAAAAAACGACGTTTTGAAAAACGACACATAAAATTGAAGCATGCTTCAATTTTTTTTTGTCGTTTTTCACAAGACATAAAACAAAGTTTTCCCCCACACACGGTCATTTAAAGTGACGTTTTTAAAAATGTTGTTTTTTTTCATCACATAAAGTGATGGTGTGTACGCGGCATAAGTGTGTCTATGGAGGAAAAGCATGAGCTGTTATAGACAGAAGTAGCCAGGTAAGGCAGAACATGGGCGATATTTTGTCATCAGCAGCAGAACAGAAAAGAAAATGCTTGAAGTGGTGAAGGTTTCTCTAAGTTTCTACTGAGGAATAAAAGGTCCAGAGTGTTGCAACCTTGTTAGGTTCAAAAGTTAAGGTTAGTTTGAAAAGCTGAGGTGGGCTCTTAGCAATAACAGGGATGTTGAAATCACCAACAGCAGCCCCGGACTGGGACAAAAATAGGGCCAGGCAGTGTCAGTGTGTTTTTTATTTTCATTTTTATAATATTTTACAATTCATTTTTTTTTTATTTTTTTTTTCACAATTAAAAGAATTTATTGAAGCTTAAAACAAGCAAACATTTGACAGGGGTATACAATTGTCTTATACAGGTGCATTCATTTTTTTATTATTATTGCAATTTTTTTCTTTTTTTAGTCTTGTTGGGGGGCTTTGATGAGATATTAGGGGTCTTAACAGACCTCTGACATCTCCCCTTTGAGACAGAGAAAGGGACTAAGTACACAGATTCCCCAGTTCCTTTCTCTGCAGCCTCAGCTGCACTGAAAATGAATGGACAGGAGACATATGTTCCTCTCCATTCATAAACTGAAGCATCATAAACACAGGCTACAATGTTTCAGTTATATGAATGGACAGAGTCAGTGATCACTGGCTCTGTTCATTCGGAAAACACTACCTCCGCTCTCCATCCTGACAGATCGAGGACAGAGGGGGTGGAGGAGGACATGGAGGGGGAGAGCAGCAGAGCGGAGGGGGGACACGGAGCGCGGAGGAGGAGATCAGCAGAATGGAGGGGGGACATGGAGCGTGGAGGAGGACAGCAGCAGCACGGAGGGGGACTAGAGGAGGATACAGGGACAGTCAGCGGTGATCAGTGCGGCTTTGGGGGGAGTTACAAGCGCAGCTCTGCGCTTCCATGACCTGCCTGATCTGGGAGAAGAGGAGGAGAGCAGCAGGAGGTGAGCTGAGCGCCGAGCGGCGCTGTACCGAAGGCATTTGGCACAATTATATTACAGAAACACACACATTGTACATTATATATTACTGTAATAGAGTGGATTCTAGTATTTTAAGCTAGGGCGTATTTTTGGGGTAGGGCTTATATTGCAGTCCTCCTGGAAAATAACAGTAGGTCCTATTTTCAGGGTAGGTAATATTTTCGGTGAAACACAGTAGTTGGCTTTACATCTCTCTTGGAGACCAACAGTGAGCCCTTGCATTGTCCTTCCACTCACCATTAAATGGAGCTCTTTCTGTTGAATCTTCTGTAAATGACTTGATGAGTTATAAAGTATCTGCTGGAATGTAGAAAAAAATGTCACAGATGGGAGACAGCAGGAGAAAAGTTCACAAGGCATGAATTTGAAATAGGCAGAAAGAAAAAAATGTGAGCAGGGAATACGTATCTTCTTGGATATGTAGCACATTCAAAGACACTTTATATTTGATCTCTCTCTTTCTCTTTGCATTCTATAGCATTTAAGTTGGGAATGCAGAGCATGTCCAGTCTTCACAAGCACACGTGTCTCCCTTAGGTGCCAAGTGTTCTTAACCACGTCGCCTCTCACACCTGTTCACTCCCTATGGACCAGGGAAATGTTTTCATTTCTGCTTTATACCTGTTTATTCAGCGATATCTTTGTCATTACTAAAGATAACAAGGTAATAAATATATATATAAATATATATATATATATATATATATATATATATATATATATATATATATATATATATATATTTTTTTTTTTTTTTTTTTTTTAAAGGACAAACAGGGCTTTTTATTTTTATGATGTCTTGCAACAATGATTTTTTTTCTCACAACCCTTGGACAATAAAATGCTACAAAACGAAACAAAACTAGCTTTTGCCCCTTTCACACTGACCGGATTGGACCATCCATAGCTTTCTAAGGAGCAACGGATGTCAGTGGACATGCGTCTGCCGGCACCTGCCGGCATCTGATCTGGTCTGCTAAAAATGAATGGATGGGGATCCAAGCAGTCCGTTTCCATCAGACCGCCCCATAGTGAAGCGCATGCTGCGTCCACTATGCAGAGCGTACATTGACCTGTCTTCTGCCTGCTCAGCGAATAGAGTCCTAACTGAGCAGGTGCATTCCCTTGGTGGAATCCGCCCCATCTGCAATAGGCCTAAACTTTTTTTTTTTTTTTAGCAGTGTTAGTTCATAAATAAACACTGGCCCAGATTCAGTAAGCAATTGCGCCTGTGTAACCATAGGTTACACAGCGCAATTGCTTACTTGCCCCGGCGTTACGAGTGCTCCTGATTCAGGAACATCGTAACGCCGACTGCAGCCTAAAATCTGCGTGGCATAAGGCTCTTATGCCACGCATATTTTAGGCTGCATTCTTGCGATGGCCGCTAGGGGGCGCTCCCATTGTGCTCAGTGTATAGTATGCAAATTGCATACTAACACCGATTCACAATGTTGCGCGAGCCCTGCGTACGCAAGTTACGTCGTTTCCGTACGGCGTGTTTAGCGTAAGGCTGCCCCTTCTAATAGTAGGGGCAGCCAATGCTAAAGGATACCCGTCGTTCCCGCGTCGCTATATTTGAATCTTACGTCGTTTGCGTAAGTGATTCGTGAATGGCGCTGGACGCCATTCACGTTCACTTTGAAGCAAATGACATCCTTGCGACGTCATTTGCCGCAATGCACGTCGGGAAAGTTTCCCGACGGCGCATACGCTTTACGATCGGCGCGGGAACGCGCCTAATTTAAATGATTCCCGCCCCCTGCGGGATCATTTAAATTTTGCGCGCTTACGCCGGGCAATTTTGCCGGCGCGCCCTCGCAATTTACGGAGCTACTGCTCCGTGAATCGAGGGCAGCGGCGCAAATTTGCGGGGGCGCAGGGCAAAATCGTTGCCCTGTGCCTCCGTAATTTATGCGCAAATCTTACTGAATCTGGGATAGTGTTACTGCAGATAAAAAGTGTGCATTTTATTCTGTAATTTGTCCTATTTAAAATTACACAAAAATTATGAATTTGGTACAAACATTACAAAATTATTTACAACGAGAAGAGTGGGCCGGATTCAGAAAGAAGATACGACGGCGTATCTCCTGATACGCCGTCGTATCTCTGAGTCCGGCCGTCGTATCTATGCGCCTGATTCATAGAATCAGGTTACGCATAGATATGCCTAAGATCCGACAGGTGTAAGTGACTTACACCGTCGGATCTTAGGTTGCAATTCTTTTACGTGTCGGATATGCAAATGAGCATTTACGCCGATTCAGAAACGAACGACCGCCCGGCGCTTTTTTTTTACGTCGTTTGCGTTCGGCTTTTTCCGGCGGAAAGTTACCCCTGCTATAGGAGGGGTAAGTGCGGCGTATCCTATGTTAAGTATGGCTGTCGTTCCCGCGTCGAGTTTTGAATTTTTTACGTCGTTTGCGTAATTTACGTTAACGTCGAAAGCAATGACGTCTTTTGGAGCAATGCACGCTGGGAAAATTTGCGGACGGCTCATGCGCTGTTCGATCAGCGCGGGGACACGCCTGATTTAAATTATACACGCCCCCTAGCCGCGGAATTTTAATTCCACCGGGGGATTTACGATACGCCACCGCAACTTTAGAGGCAAGTGCTTTCTGAATAAAGTACTTGCCTCAAAAAATTGCGGCGGAGTAACGTAAATCAGATATTTTACGCGGATCTAAAGATCCGCTAACCTATCTGAATCTAGCCCAAAGTGTTTTTATTTTCACTCTGCGGAGTGTAACTTCCGCTCCCTGTCTGTTTTTTGACAGCTCATACAAGCGGTATAAATTCTGCACTTTGAATAGCTGTAGAGAAGAGAATGCTGCAGATAAACAGGTACAACTTATGTAAGGAGGATTTGTTTCATCTCCGTAAATCACCTGAGGCCAGACACTTTACTGGGTATATGCAAGGGTTTACAACCACTTTAACCTCAAGGGTTATCTAATACACTTGTGTTGCATCTACACAGGGCATCCTAACCTGGACGAATAACTGGCTTTACCTCCCAATGTTACTGTTCTTGTAATACATCTTAGTTACACGTGTTCTCCCACTAAGTGACACAGACAACTTCTTCATTGACTTGCAAACTCTGCATGTTTACATAACACATCATTCTTTCCCATGCATGTTTAACCACTTAAGCCCCGGACCATTTTGCTGGTCGATTTTACTGACAATTGCGCAGTCGTGTGACGTGGCTCCCAAACAAAATTGGCGTCCTTTTTTACCCACAAATAGAGCTTTCTTTTGGTGGTATTTGATCACCTCTGCGGTTTTATTTTTTGCGCTATAAACAAAAATAGAACGACAATTTTGAAAAAAATTCTATATTTTTAACTTTTTGCTAAAATAAATATTACCCAAAAATGTATAAAAAAACAGTTTATGCCGATACGTATTCTTCTACATATTTTTGGTAAAAAAAATCGCAATAAGCATTTATTGATCGGTTTGTGCAAAGAGTTATAGCGTCTCCAAAATAGGGGATAGTTTTATGGCATTTTTATTAATATATTTTTTTTGATAGTAATGGTGGCCATACATCGGACACTTTTGACACATTTTTGGGGCCATTGTCATTTTTACAGCGATCAGTGCTATAAAAATGCACTGGTTACTGTGAAAATGACACTGGCAGTGAATGGGGTTATCCACTAGGTGGCGCTGTAGGGGTTAAGTGTGCCCTAGTGAGTGATTCTTACTGTAGGGGGGATGGGCTGTGTGTGACAATACAGTGATCACCGCTTCCGATTACAGGAAGTGGTGATTAGTGTCATTGGGGTAGATTCAGGCACCTTTTGCGGCGGCGTATCTCCAGATACGCCGCCGTAATTTGAATTCCGCGCCCGCGTAGCGTTACGCCGATTCACAAAGGCAGTTACGCTGAAAAAATAGGCTTCCTCCACCGACGTAACTTGATTGCGGCGGCGTACAATTGTGTGCAATATAACTTTGGCCGCTAGGGGCACTTGCGTTGTTGTCGGCGTAGAATATGCTAATTTACTAGATACGCCGATTCACAAACGTACGTGCGCCCGGCGTTCGTTTTTTACGTTGTTTGCGTTAAGGCTTTTTCGGCGTAAGGCTGCTCCTGCTATTAGGAGGCGCAGCCAATGTTAAGTATGGACGTCGTTCCCGCGTCGCGATTTGAAAATGTTACGTCGTTTGCGTAAGTCGTCCGTGAATGGCGCTGGACGCCATTTACGTGCACGTCGAAACCAATGACGTCCTTGCGACGTCATTTACCGCAATGCACGTCGGGAAATTTTAGGGACGGCGCATGCGTAGTACGTTCGGCGCGGGAACACGCCTAATTTAAATGATCCACGCCCCCTACCGGATCATTTGAATTACGCGCGCTTACGCTGGCCCCTTTTACGCTACGCCGCCGCAACTTTCGGAGCAAGTGCTTTGTGAATACAGCACTTGCTCCTGTAAGTTACGGCGGCGTAGCGTAAAGACGATACGCTGCGCCACCGTATCATTGCGCGGCCCAACGTGAATCTACCCCATTGTCACTTGGCAGAGTGGGGACATGCTTGTTTACATCAGCATCTCCCCGTTCTTCCTCACCCTGAGACGATCTCGGGTATCACGGAGCTTGCGGCGGCGTGCATGCGTCGCCGGCGGCACGCTCGTGTCCACAATGCCGCTTCCTTAAAGGGGACGTATATTTGCTTCATGATGTGCAGCTTATGGACCTTTTCCTTTGACATTGCTAAAATAATATCTGAAGCTTGAATACACATGTAAAATGCTTGTTATACACTCCTGAAACGCTCATGTACACTGGCAAGACTCTTAAAACAAAATGCCTGAAAATTGCTCTGCTCAGGTGTGAATGGGGCCTTAGGAGCCAAGGGATGTGGTGGCCAGTGGTGGCTGGTGGTATATTTTTTTAGGAGGGGGAGCATCACTTCCATGGTCGGTCGGGTCACCCGCACCTCCTGCTACTCCCCCCTCCTGGTCGGTCGGCCCCACACTTACCCCATCTACAGTAGGTCATGGGCAGCACTCCTCTGGGCAGCCGGCAGCGGCTTTACTTGCGTTTCCTCCTCTCCTGCATAACGCCGTGCGTCTCCTCCCTCCTCCTCCTCCTCCTCAAAGGCGGCCAATCAGATCTCCTCTCCGTTCGGGCCAATCAGGTGACGGGTCTTAGGCCCCGTACACACGAGAGGATCCATCCGCTGGAATTGTTCCGCGGACCGGCTCCAGCGGATAGATCCCCTGGTGTGTACAATACAGCGGATCTGTTTCCGCGGATTTTTATCCCCGGGGATGGATTTCCAGCGGATAAAAATTTGAAGACATGCTTTAAAATCTATCCGCTGGAATCCATCCCAACGGATTGATCCGCTGGTCTGTACAGACTCACCGGATCAATCCGTCCGAATGAATCCCCCGCATGCGTCGTAATGATTCGACGCATGCGTGGAATTCCTTATATGACAGCGTCGCGCACGTCGCGGCGTCATCATCGCGGCGACGGCGCGACACGTCGTTGCGATGGGATTTCGGCGCGGATTTTGATCCGATGGTGAGTACACTCCATCGGATCAAAATCCGCGGAAATCCTCGAGAGGATTTATCCGCGAATACGGTCCGGCGGACCGTATCCGCGGATCAATCCTCTCGTGTGTACTAGGCCTTAGGACCCACTTCCTGATTGGCCGGAAGGAGAATCAGGAAGACAATAGCGAAAATGTATTCGCTATTGTCACACAAGTGGGTGTGCGCGGGGCTCAATGCTCTACGCCCAGAGCCCACCCTTTTTTGAAGCCAATTAGAACCTCTGGCTGTAATCGCATGCTTCAAAAAAAAAAAAAAAAACATTGTAATCCATGCGTCTGGCGCCCTGCATGTAGATTAGGGAGCCGGTTGCACAGATGGGGGGCGGCACCCCTGCGCCCTGCCTTACGGGCTGCCACTGGTGGTGACATGTTGAGTCTTATGGAGTTCAAAACAAATCTCTATTCTGGTTTAGGAAGATGGGTCATTCCAAAAAAAAAGCTTAATGAAGGAAAGTGTTAAGCCCTGTACACACAATCGGTTTGTCTCATGAAAATGGAACCGATGAACCGTTTTCATCGGACAAACCGATCGTGTGTGGGCCCCATCGGTTTGTTTTCCATCAGTGAAAAAAAATAGAACATGTTTTAAAATTTTCCTATGGATAAAAAAACGATAGAAAAAAACATCGTCTGTGTGGAAGTCCATCGGTCAAAAATCCATGCATGTTCAGAATCAAGTCGACGCATGCTCGGAAGCATTGAACTTCGTTTTTCTCAGCACGCTGTAGTGTTTTACGTCACCACGTTTGGACACGGTCGGATTTTTGACCGATGGTGTGTAGGCAAGACTGATGAAAGTCAGCTTCAACGGATATCCGGCAAAAAAATCCATCGGATTAGATTCCATCAGATATCCGATCGTGTGTACAGGGCTTTAGACTTAGCACAGCAGGCAGCACCTGGCTGTGCGGCGCCCGCAATAGAGAATAACACAAGAAGCCACTGCCTGTCTCCTCCTCTCCGTGTTCCTCCCTCCCTGAGGGTGATCCTGTGCTTCCTGTGCTTCCTTTACTGTTGAGGCAGAGCCTGCTGCTAGGTTACTAGTATTGTGATTGGGGGGTGGGACTCTGGGTGGGGGCGTGGTCAGTCTCGTCAGTGGTTGAAGTGGACCCAGCCCCCCTCAGGTGCATGCATTACAGATGCAAGACAGAGAGCAGCATGGAGGGTTAGGCTGCATTCACACCTGAGCGACAAAACGCCCGACGCCGGACGCTTCTGCCGCTAGAGGGGAGAATTCCCATTGCTGTCTATGGAGATGGTTCACATCTCATAGACGCCAAACGCCTGTCGCCTGAAAAAAAGTCCCGGACCCTTTTTTTCAGGCGACATTGGCGTTTGCCCATTGACAGCAATGGGAAGACTTTGAAAAAAAAAAAAAAAATTGAAAGTTTCACACCCGCGGCAAAATACGCCGCTACCGCCGAACGCGGCTGTCGCTCAGGTGTGAATGGAGTCTAAGTCACCAGAGTGCAGTGGCGCTCTGCTGTGTTGTAGGTTGGAGTGGACCAGTGAAAATGGATGAGGATGATTTTGGGTGGGGATGAGAGTTACATTGTGGAGAGGCTCTTCACAATGTAACTCTCATCCCCACCCAAAATCATCTGCACTAGCCTGAAGACAGGCATTATTTTTTAATTCCCACCCCCACTCCTTTTCTGAAGTCATGTTGTTACTTTTCTGGATTTTGACTGGATGTTAGTGATCATAGCAGAATTTAGTGTAAGAAATACACAGAAAAAAATGCATGTTGACAAGGGGAATGTAGAGGTGGCCGGGGAGTCTACTGACATCACGACTCCACCCACAGAGCTCCAAACAACCCTTATCCATTTTCACAACGTAACTCTCAGTGGCAGCCCATCCATTAGGGGCCCTGACCCCCTTAATCATGCGTTCGGCCCCCTAATCTACATGTAGGGTGCTGGATGCATAGATTCCAATGGGGGATTTTGAAGCACGTGATTAGATCCAGAGGCCCTAATCCACCCACAGAATCTGCAGTTTTTCAGTTCTTTTAACAGACAGAGGGGAGACATTTGACAGGTGAGGATACATGCAGGAGGCATCTCTATCCTTATAGATCAGCACTATGGCAGTAGTTTAGAAAGGATGAGAGCGGGTTTACATCCACTTTAACTGAAGTTTGTATAAAATTATATAAACGCATTAAGGGCTGCCTTATTACTTAAAGTGGAGGTTCACCCGAAAAGTTAATTTTTAACATTAGATTGAGGCTCATTTTGTTAAGGGGAATCGGGTAGTTTTTTTTAAATCGAAGCAGTACTTACCGTTTTAGAGAGCGATCTTCTCCGCCGCTTCCGGGTATGGGCTGCGGGACTGGGCGTTCCTATTTGATTGACAGGCTTCCGACGGTCGCATACATCGCGTCACGATTTTCCGAAAGTAGCCGAACGTCGGTGCGCAGGCGCCGTATAGAGCAGCACCGACGTTCGGCTTCTTTCGGCTACTCGTGACGCGATGTATGCGACCGTCGGAAGGCTGTCAATCAAATAGGAACGCCCAGTCCCGAAGAACATACCCGGAATCGGCGGAGAAGATCGCTCTCTAAAACGGTAAGTACTGCTTCGATTTTAAAAAAACTACCCGATTCCCCTTGACAAAATGAGCATCAATCTAATGTTAAAACAATTTTTTTGAGTGAACTCCCGCTTTAAAGGTGTTGCAATGATGTCTGAACCCAGAGTGTCAGGTGGGTTGCAAGGTTCACAGGGTCATGGCGATGCAAAAGAGCAGTTACATCCAAGCAGTCCCCTAGGGGGCCGTGCTACATTACTATATTTACATGTCATGATGATACATTGGTGGGAAGAACGCTCCTTACACTTGTGGTCATTGGAAAGAATTCCCCCTCCTTACAGATAGCCAAAGAGTTAAATGGTGTCAAGGGGAACTTCTCAGAGACAGAAATTGCTCAAGGAACCCCTAGAAACTTCTGGAGGAACCCGATGGTTCCATGGAACCCTGGATGAGAAACCCTGTTATAGGTGATAGTTTGTAATCTTTATTATTGAAAGTGGCAGCTACACATTAATTTCGTTTTTCACATATTAATTTATAATTTTTGCTTGGCACATTGGTGGATTGGTGTTTTATAAAACTTTAGATCACTTATCCATAGAACCTACTGTACATTATTATATGGCGCTGTACGGCATTCTATGCACTGCACGGCATTCGATAGCATGATCATTTTATTATTAGATAAAAAAATATCCAAAAATCCAAATTCTTACTCCTCCCCCACATTCTGAACCCCCCATGGCTGATTCCTAATGGAGATCATTATATTGTTCTTCAGGAAACCTTCCGACGATAAAGAATGATGGAGCTCAGCTCATCAATGAATGGAGGAGGCCAAACTCCGCCCACTGACAAGCAGACAACCCCCCCCCCCTGCTGGACGGACAATCCTCCTCCTGATCAGGATCAGACCGCATTGCGTAATAGGAAAGAAGGAAGATTAATGCTGGAAAATGAAGAAACCGGCTGGGAGTTTATTCTTCACTCAGGGATGGACTGGCCATTGGGACTACAGGGAATTTTTCCCGGTGGGCCGATGGCTCAGTGGGCCGGCTTCAGTGACAGCGGACCGCTGCCTCCCTTTGCTACTCTGTCTCTCCCTTCCCGCAGCGCTCACCACCTCTTCCTCCCCGCAGCGCTCACCTGGGGGGGACAGAGAAGCAGGGGGAGGACCAGAGGAGCAGGGGGGACGACAGAGGAGCATAGGGGGAGGGGACAGACAGCTGACTCAACAGCTATGGCCTGGGAGCTTCTCACTTCTGCCTAATCTTGTCCCATAAGGGGGGGCACCGAACTGATTCTTTGCCCCGGGTGAAATAATGTCTAGCTTCTCCAATGGTACTGCCTATAAGAGTACCAGTACCAGCCGTTCTACTCTAATAAATTAGAATGGCTAGTGGCTAGTGAAGGTGGAGAGGGGGCTTGGGTGGCCGGGGGGATGTGGGAGTTGTCCGGCCGCCATGGGAGAGACCTGTCAAAGTGGGCCAGTCTGGATGAAGTCCAGGGCCAAATTTTTGTCCCAGTCCAGCCCTGCCTTCACTATTTCACTTTAATTTTATATTTCTAGAGATTTACTTCTCATCCTAAATCCTCCCTCCGGCCTTCCCTCCAGTCTTCCACCATTGTACCGCCTCCTCTCCTGGACTGAAATGGGTTTCACTGCAAGCTTCTCACAATGTGCATTAGAAGCTGAAACAAGTCAGATAGAGCCAGCCCTATTTCCTGACTGGAGGACATCCAGCATCATCTATCCTTTCCTCCTTATCCTGACTATCCCTGGCCCCACCCCTTTCATTCATTGGCTTTCAGACACAACAGAAATCTATGATTGGACTTTACCTGTACCACATCAGAGACATTTAAAACGTCATCATTTTTATTAATATGAATATTCAAAACATATTGGAGCACATGGCCCTAAAAAGAATGACAACTTGGGGGTGCTGTCAGTACATGTCAATGTGTTCCATTCCAGATGGAGAGCCGGATATAGGTACATAGTTAGTCAGGTTGAAAAAAGACACAAGTCCATCCAGTTTAACCAATAAAACAAACAAAAAAAACAATACAATCCCAAATACACAATCCTATACCCACAGATGATCCAGAGGAAGGCGAAAAAAAAACAGCAAAGCATGATCCAATTTGCTCCAGCAGGGGAAAAATTTCCTTCCAGATTCCCCGAAAGGCAATCTGTTTTTCCCTGGATCAACTTTACCTATAAATGTCAGTACCCAGTTATGTTATGTACATTTAGGAAAGTATCCAGGCCTTTTTTTAACAACTTGATTACCGAGCCTGTTTTTCAGATTCGGTGTTTACGAGACTAAAACTGTTTTTTTTGCTAGAAAATTACTTAAAACCCCCAAACATTATATATATATTTTTTTCTAACACCCTAGAGAATAAAATGGCAGTCATTGCAATACTTTTTGTCACACCGTATTTGCGCAACGGTCTTACAAGCGCACTTTTTTTGAAAAAAAAAACACTTTTTTGAATAAAAAAATAAGACAACAATAAATTTTGCCCAATTTTTTTATATATTGTGAAAGATAATGTTACGCTGAGTAAAATGATACCCAACATGTCATGCTTAAAAATTGCGCCCGCTCGTGGCATGGCGTCAAACTTTTACCCTTAAAAATCTCGATAGGCGACTCGATTTTAAAAAATTCTATAGGTTGCATTTTTTGAGTTACAGAGGAGGTCTAGGGCTAGAATTATTGCTCTCGCTCTAACGATCGCGGCGATACCTCACTTGTGTGGTTTGAACACCGTTTTCATATGCGGGCGCTACTCGCGTATGCGTTCGCTTCTGTGCGCGAGCTCGTCGGGACGGGGCGTTTAAAAAAAAAAATTTTTGGTTTTCTTATTTATTTTTATTTAGTTTATAATTGCTTTACACTGAAAAAAAAAATTATCACTTTTATTCCTATTACAAGGAATGTAAACATGCCTTGTAATAGAAAAAAGCATGACAGGTCCTCTTAAATATGAGATCTGGGGTCAAAAAGACCTCAGATCTTATATTTAGACTAAAATGCAAGAAAAAAAAAAAAATTTGAAACTGTCATTTTTTCAAATGACAAAAAAAAAAATGTTTCTTTAAGACGCTGGGCGGGACTGACTTTTTGACGTCACTTCCGCCCAGCAGAGCTATGGGGACGGGCGAAGGAGATTTTTCCTTCAGTCTTGTCCCCAGTCAGCAGCCGAACGGTCCCGATCGCCTCCGCCGCTACCGACGGCTACGGTAAGCGGCGGAGGCCCCTCTCCCGCCACCGATAACGGCGATCTCGCGGCGAATCCGCCACGGAGACCGCCGTTATCGTTTACAGAACCGTTGGCACTAAAGATGGATAACTCGGTTGTGGCAGCAGCTGCTGCCATTCCCGAGATATCCATCTTTAAAAACAGGACGTCTTTTGACTATGGGCCAGTAACCAAGTGGTTAAAGCAATCTACTGAGCTGGCCAGAACCACCTCTGGAGGGAGTCTATTCCACATTTTCACTGCTCTTATGCCTTGTAAACACGATCAGATTGGGGGGCGTGGCCTGGAGCAGCATGTGAGCAGACGTCTTTGCTAGCAGCTCCGAGATCCCTCTGAACAATCCTGCGCCATCCTGCTAATCTGTCCTCTAAAATTGACTACTGACCTTGCAATTTCCTTGGGGAAGCCCCTGGGATACTTTTCTGAGGATTCTGGTGGATGGGAAGGCGCAAGAAGCAGCCCGCGGCCAGGATGAACATCACCACGCGCTCCGGCCATGATGGCCGCCGTAGCGCTGCACCGCTCTCCTCATTGGCATCCACGCCGGAGCTTTTTGCAGAGGACCCTGAGACGTCTCCCCCACCCTCTCCCGGGACCTCCACTACACCAGCGCTGCCTGCTCCTGGATCACCCAGCGAGGATGGCCTGGAGGACGGCCCGGAAACGGAGCCCACGCTGTTGGAGGTCCTCAAACTCATGAAGGTAAATCACTCTGACACTATGGGGAAGATGGAAGAGCTAAAGCTGGACATTACTATAATGCGCCAGGACATGCATAAGATGAGGGACCGGGTGACAGAGACGAAGCGCCGCATTAGTGATTTGGAAGACACTGTAGGCCCTATCCTTCCTACCATTAAGGCCCAGAACACAAAACTCCGGTCATTAGAGGACAAAATGGACGATTTGGAGAATCGCTTGCGCAGGAATAATCTGCGCTTGGTGGGCCTTCCTGAACGGGTCGAGGGATCCGACCCGGTTGCTTTCCTGGAGAGTTGGTTCACCCAGGAATTTGGGACTGACTGCCTGTCCCCCTGTTTTGTTTTGGAGCGGGCCCATAGAGTGCCAGGCAGGCCGCTGCCTGCTGGAGGCCCTCCTCGCACCATGATCATGCGCCTCCTTAACTATAGGGACAGGGACTCCATCCTGCGAGCTGCCCGAATCAAAGGGAGCCTGAAGATCAACAACGCATCGGTGTCCCTCTTCCCCGATTACTCCCCTGCTGTCCGGGCCTCCAGAGCCAAGTACCAACATGTCAAGCAGAAGCTGAGGGAGAAGACCATGCGTTATTTCCCGCGACGCTGAGAGTTGTGCACCAGGGTCAGGTGCATTTCTTCCAAACCCCAGCCAACGCTTTGTCCTGGTTCGAATCCCTGCATCAGCCTGGCCGTGTGTCTGACAGGGCACCCGACACCTGATTCTTCTACCTATCGGTTTTGTTTTCCATCTTTTCTTTTGAGGTTCCCAGGGGTTTTCTCTCCATTTTTTGGTTCTTTTCTTTTTGTTTGTTTTATTGAGGGGGCACCCCGCTCCACTGGAGAGCTCCTGGGACACAAGGTTTCAGATAATTGCTGTGGCAAGAGGACACAGATCTCAAAGGCAAATTGTGCTGCTACTACTTGCTAATAACTGTTCTGTTTTCTTACATTGCATTAGCTACTATGCTAATTGACTGTTACTATTGAGTTTGCTGGCTTGTCTGCGGAAGGCCATGTTCCTAGCATTTACATGCAGTTCGGGGGTAAAGCCAGCCCCTTGTTTCTGGGGTCTGGCAGGGGTTATGTTGGGTGTGTTGGGCTGTTGCCCATACTGTGTATGCTTGGGGGTGTGTTTGCAGTGTTGTATGAGGTGATGAGTGTGGTGTGTCTGTGTGTGAGTGTTCCTGGCCCTCTCTCTACCCCCCCATATGCCTTGATGGGGAAATTGCTGATTGATTTGCTCATGTGCTATGTTATTTTCAATGCTTTAACATGTCGGTGATAAGATGTATCTCATGGAATGTCAGGGGGTTGAACTCAAAATTTAAAAGAGCCTTATTGTTTGACTTCCTCAAGGTGCACAACCCCCATTTACTATGTCTGCAGGAAACGCATCTACTGGGGTCAAAGGTAATGGCACTGAAAAAATGTTGGGTCATGTACGGGTATCACTCCACCTACTCTAGTTATGCACGGGGGGTATCCGTTTTGGTAAGGAAGGGCCTCCCATTTTCCTGTGAGAGGGTGGTGTCGGACCCCAAGGGTCGGTATGTCTTTCTTCAATGCACGGTGCATGCCACACCGCTGTTGTTGGTAGTGGTGTATGCTCCCCCCCCCTGTTACGGCAGATCTTTTTACAGACCTGAGTGTACAATTAGCCAACCTCCCGGTGAGGGCTACTCTTATAGTGGGGGACTTCAACTCGGTGCTCGACCCAGCTCGGGACCGCTTGAGGTCCATCCAGTATGACTCTAAGCTGTTTAGCCAGTGGTGCTCCACCTTTGGCTATGTGGATCTATGGAGGCTCAGCCATCCCGGGACCCGGGAATATACATGTCAGTCCCGAACGTACCGTACTCTTTCCAGGTTGGACTATGCATTGGGGACCCCTGACTTGCTTCCTAATATACGGACAGTTTCCCATTTACCCCAGACACTGTCAGATCATTCTGCCCTTTCTATAGAGATGGTGATGGGACACAGGCCCTCCTTTCGGGTGTGGCGGCTCAGTCCTCTCTGGGTCTCCACTCCTGAGTTCCAGGAGCCGGTCCGGCAGGAAATGTCCCACTATTGGGGGGATAATGCTGGTACGGCTTCCTTTGGCCCCACATGGGATGCTTTTAAGGCGTCAGTGCGGGGTTCATATATTTCTAATATTGCCCAACACAGAAGGTCCTCCCGGGCTACCCTTCTGGCCCTGGAATCCTCCCTGGAGAACGCCAGGGCCCAATACTCTGCGCTCCCCACCCCGGATTCCCACGGGGTCCTGGTGGGGGCGCACAGGGCTCTGGACCTTCACAGGGTGGAGATGACGCGGAAGCAGCAGTTGTATCTGTCGGCCAGGCTAATGGAACATAATGGTAAGAATGGTAAGATGCTGGCTTATCTCTCCCGCACGGAATATGTGGATCGGACGATACCTCAGATTCGGTTGTCGGATGGCTCTGTCACTTCGGACCCCTTAGTTATAAACCAAACCTTTCAGACCTTCTATGAGAACCTATATACCGCCCCGCCCCCCCCGGACGAAGTAGATACAGTGGGATTCCTTGAATCTCTCCAATTCCCGATCTTGGAAGAATCACACGTAGCGATTCTGGACAAACCCCTTACTGTAGAGGAGGTCACTGAAGCTATTTTTTCACTCCCCCCCCAACAAAGCCCCTGGGTTGGACGGCTTACCTGCCGAGTGGTATAAAAATTATGCAGAGGACATGGCGCAGAGGTTGCACTCCTTGTTTGGGCAGGCGCTGCAGGAGGGTGAGCTTCCCTCCTCCATGTGTGAGGCCCTGATAGTGGTGCTCCCTAAGCCCGACAAAGATACGCTGTTATGTGGGTCGTATCGCCCCATATCCCTATTAAATAGTGACGTAAAGGTGCTCGCCAAAATTCTGGCCCTGAGACTGCAGAAGGTTATTCTTCACCTGATTCATAGGGACCAGGCAGGGTTCATGCCTGGGAGGAGTACGTACGATAACATCCGACGTCTCTACCTACACATTCACATGGCAGAGTCCCTTAAGAGAGGTGGCCTGGTGCTGTCTCTAGACGTGTTGAAGGCTTTTGACACGGTAAACTGGTCCTTCCTGTGGGAGGCCATGCACCGGATGGGCTTTAGCGCCCAATTTATTAGGTGGGTCCGTTTGCTCTATACCAACCCTAGAGCCAGGGTGTGCACTAACAGAGATGTATCTGCTACTTTCACTCTACAGAGGGGCACCAGGCAGGGCTGCCCGCTTTCGCCGCTCCTGTTCGCTCTGGCCATTGAGCCACTGGCTCTGGCGGTGCGGCAGACGGCGGAGGTGGGTGGCATCTGTTATGGCCCCCTCTCGGAGAAAATCTCTCTCTACGCAGATGATGCCCTAATTTACCTGGATGGCACGGAGCGGTCTTTTGTATCCCTGATGAGCGTGGTGGAGGAGTTTGGTGAGGTCTCTGGGCTGAGGGTGTGGTGGGAGAAATCGGTGGCATTCCCTATAGGTCCTACACTTGACTACTCTTACCTCTCTAGATCTAAACTCTCCATTCAACCTACTTTTAAATATTTGGGGATTTATATTAATGCGGACGTGGCTTCTTTTGAAACTCTTAACGTCACCCCAATCATGTCCCATATGGAGACCAGGCTTAAAACCTGGGCTTCTCTGCCACTTAATCTCATAGGCCGTATAAATATCTTTAAGATGATTTACCTACCCAAGTTTTTGTATGTGTTCCGGGCATCCCCGGTTTTTTTTATTGAAGAAACTTTTTACAAAAATTGACTCGCTCCTGTTCACTTTTCTGTGGCAGGGGTCAAGCCCACGGATTGCCAGGACCTCTCTCCAGGCTGCGAAGCTGGATGGGGGTCTGGCGTGTCCCAATCTGAGACAATACTTTATAGCATCACAGCTTACATATGTCTATGATTGGTTCCTGGAGGCCTCTCCGTCCTGTTCCACCGCTCTACTGACCGCTATGAAGGGCTCCAGGGACTCGCTGGTTGATGGCCTACTTAGGTCAAGGGCTGGGCGGTGCTCCCGGGACTCCCCGATCGAGGTTAGTTGGTTGGCCTGGCATGAGGGTAATGGGGTGCTTACTGATGCGGGTGGGGTGTCTCCTAGGGCTCCCCTATGGCAGAATTTGAACTTCCCTGAGCTCCTGGGCCACCCAGACTCCGGGTGGTGGACCCAATTGGGGGTCACACGAGTTACGCATGTCTTTGTTCAGGATAAGTTTATTTCCTTTGAGGATTTGAAGGTACGCAGTGGGATAACGGATAATGCTCTATTCAGGTATATGTCACTCCGCCACGCCATACGGTCTCAGTTTGAGGGTCTGACCCAGGAGCTCACGGAGTCGCCCCTAGAGGCACTCATGTCTTACTCAGATTTGGGGAAGCTGGTTACGACATTTTACTCACGCCTTCAGTCGAAGGGGGTCAAACCCTTCCTGAATGCTCAGCGGAAGTGGGAGGTAGATATCCCAGGGCTGTCCGAGGAGGGGTGGGAGAAGGCCTCGGAGGTTTGTTTTCTTGATTTGATTGGGTCCAATGACCAATATGTACAATTTAAATTTATTCACCAGCTACACTACACTCCGGCCAGACTGGCCCGTATGGGTTTGATTACCAGTGCCTTATGTCCTCGGTGCGACTCCACCGAGGCCGACTACCTACATATGTTTTGGTCATGCCCTGGTGTGACAGCGTACTGGAGGGAACTGTTTTCCTTTTTTGGGGACACTCTACACTTCCCGGTTCCGCTCACCCCGGAGGCCGGGTTGTTGGGGGTGCTTAATGACTCTGTACCTACAACGCATGCTCGGACTCTGTTACGAATAATTTTGTTCTATGCCAGAAAACTGATATTGTTACAATGGAAGAGTGCGTCCGCTCCGGACATTCAAATGTTGTATCGTATGGTGAATAAGGTTTTACCCATATTTAAATGTATATATAAAGGCAGGGCCTGCCCTAAGAAGTTTGGCAAGATCTGGCAACCTTGGCTGGATATTGCTGACTCCTTCTGGAGGGATACCCCACTTTCTCAGCCATAAAAAGATTGTGCTTTGTTGATTGTTGGGAAGACGGGGGCGGAGGGTCTGGGTGTGGGGGGGGGCTGGGGGTTGGGTCGGATGGATGATTGAGGGTGTGTGAGCGTGTTTGTGGATGTGTGTGTGGGAGTGTGTATGGGTTATGGTTGACCTAAAAAAGGTAACTGTTACTCGCGGCCAGGTTCGGGCCGACTGGGTTATCTGGAAGTAACGGGTTCTCCGATTCCTCCGTTGAGGGAACGGGGCAATTTGTTTGTGGGAGGGAAGTACAGTGGAGGGAAGGGAATTGGTTGCATTTCTGTGTGTCATGATATGCCTGTATTGTTCCAACTACTGTGCCAATACTTTTTGGACCACTGTACCTGTACTTGTACCTGCGAAAACTAATAAAAACAATTTAAAAAAAAAAAAAAAACACGATCAGATTTTCCGATGGGAATTGTGTGATGACAGGCTGTTGGCAGAAAATCCAACCATTTGTATGCTCCATCAGACAATTGTTGGATTTTTCGTGGACAAATGTTGGATGGTGGGCTTTAAAATTTTCCGTGAACAACGGTCTGTTGTCGGATTTTCTGAACGCATGTACACAAGTCCGTCGGACAAAATTCCAAAGTACAAACACGCATGCTCGGAAGCAATGCTCACCAAACACAACATTAGCAGAAGGTGTTCAAAGGGTGACGCTAAAGAGCTAAAAAAAACACGTAGTAAGTCTAGTGCATCACTACGTTCGTGTTTATTGGCCGACAATTGTATGCTGTTTGTGTGCAAGACAAATTCTTGGTCAATGCCTCTCAGACAAAAGTCCGAAGTTGTGTCTGCGGAAAATCCGATCGTGTGTACGAGGCTTTACTGTGAAGAAATGTTTCTGTATTTGGAGAAGAAATCTTTTTTCCTCCAGATTTAAAGAGTGCCCCCTTATCCTCTGTGATGACCTTAAAATGATTAACTGAACACCAAGATCACTATATGGATCACTTATACATGTTAATCATATCCCCCTTTAACCACTTAAGGACCGCCTCCTGCACATATACGTCCGCAGAAGCGGGACCCGCTGACCCGATCATCGCCGGAGTCCCCGCGATCGGTCCCCGGAGCTGAAGAACGGGGAGAGCTGTGTGTAAGCACAGCTTCCCCGTTCTTCACTGTGGCGCTGTCATTGGTCATCTGTTCCCTGATATAGGGAAAGGCGATCAATAATGTCACACGTCCAGCCCTGCCCCCTACAGTTAGAAATACATATGAGGTCACAATTAACCCCTTCAGCGCCCCCTAGTGGTTAACTCCCAAACTGCAATTGTAATTTTCACAGTAAATAGTGCATTTTTATAGCATTTTTTGCTGTGAAAATGACAATAGTCCCAAAAATGTGTTAAAAATTGTCCGAAGTGTCCACCAGAATTTTGCAGTCACGAAAAAAATTGCTGATCGCCGCCATTAGTAGTAAAAAAAAAAAAAAATTATAAAAATGCAATAAAACTATCCCCTATTTTGTAAATGCTATACATTTAGCGCAAACCAATCGATAAACGCATATTGCGATTTTTTTTACCAAAAATAGGTAGAAGAATACGTATCGGCCTAAACTGAGGAAAAAATATGTTTTTTTATATATTTTTGGGGGATATTTATTATAGCAAAAAGTAAAAAATATTGAATTTTTTTCAAAATTGTTGCTCTATTTTTGTTTATAGCGCAAAAAATAAAAACCGCAGAGGTGATCAAATACCACCAAAAGAAAGCTCTATTTGTGGGAATAAAAGGACGCCAATTTTGTTTGGAAGCCACGTCACACCACCGCGCAATTGTCACTTAAAGCGACGCAGTGCCGAATCGCAAAAACTGGCCAGGTCCTTTACCTGCATTTTGGTCCGAGTCTTAAGTGGTTAATCTCTTCTTCTCAAGAGTGAATAAATTCAGTTCCTCTAATCTTTCCTCATAGCTGAGCTCCTCCATGCCTCTTATCAGTTTGGTTGCTCTTCTCTGCACTTTTTCCAGTTCTCCTATATCCATTTTTAAGAACTGGTGCCCAAAACTGAACTGCATATTCCAGATGAGGTCTTACTAATGATTTGTACAGGGGGGCAAAATGATATCTCTCTCTGGAGTCCATACCTCTCTTAATACAAGAAAGGACTTTTCTTGCTTTGGAAACTGCAGCTTGGCATTGCATGCTATTATTAGGCTTATGGTCTACCAAAACCCCCAGATCCTTCTCCACTATGTATATCCCCAGTTGTACTCCCCCTAGCATGTATGATGCATTTTCTTAGCTCCCAAGTGCAGAACTTTATATTTATCAACATTAAACCTCATCTGTAACATAGTCGCCCAATTAGGCAGAGCATTGAGGTCGGCTTGTAAGGGCCCTTTCACACATGCAGACAGTATGTCCATATTTCATTCATCCGTTATTGGATGAAATACGGACATACATGTATCCCTATGAACATCCGCTGACACCCGATCTCATGCATCCCACTGGTGGCGCCTGGCCACCAGTGGCCAGGCGCCCTAGACAGCCATGCGCCCCTAGTGGTAGCACCGGCCCTGGGCAGGGGATATGTCCTGTGCTTACATACTTTTGGTAATAGGTGTCCCTCATTCCTATCTCAAAAAGTTGGGAGGTTTGTGGACAGAAAGTGGCTGCACAGAGGATTGTAAAAAAGGTAAAAAAATTATTTCTAAAAGAAAAACTCTAATATACAGAGACTCGGCAAGCTAAAAAAGTTTCAGCTAAAGCTTTTATCTGCTTTTAAGGCCTCATGCACACATGGGGCTAGATTCAGGTAGCATTTACGGCGGTGTATCTCCAGATACGCCGCCGTAATTTCAAATCTGCGCTGGGGTATCTTTACGCCGATTCTCCAAGGCAGATACGTCGAAAAAATAGGCTTCCTCCGCCGACGTAACTTGAATGCGGCGGCGTATAATTGTGTGCATTCTTACGTTGGCCGCTAGGGGCGCTTCTGTTGTTTTCGGCGTAGAGTATGCAAATTACCTAGTTACGCCGATTCACAAACATACGTGCGCTCGGCTGTAGTTTGTTACGTCGTTTGCGTAAGGCTTTTTCGGCGTAACTTTGTTCCTGCTTCTATGAGGCGCACGCAATGTTAAGTATGGATGTTGTTCCCGCTTCGATTTTTTCATTTTTTATACGTCGTTTGCGTAAGTCGTTCGCGAATAGGGATGGACGTAATTTACGTTCACGTCGAAACCAATACGTCGTTGCGGCGTACTTGGGAGCAATGCACACTGGCATATGTACATGGATGGCGCATGCGCCGTTCGTAAAAAACGTCAATCACGTCAGGTCTTCACACATTAACATAAAACACGCCCCCCTTCCACATTTGAATTACGCCGGCTTACGCCGGCCCCATTTACGCTACGCCGCCGCAACTTACGGAGCAAGTGCTTTGTGAATACTGCACTTGCTCCTGTAAGTTGCGCCGGCGTAACGTAAATACGATACGCTGCGCCGCCGTAACATTGCGCGCCCCTACCTGAATCTAGCCCAGGACGTTTAAGGAAGTAGGATTTTGGATTGTATCTGGTGTAAAATGAGGAGGGGGCATAAAAGAGAATGACGGAGAGAAGCAGAACTCTGGGAGTATTCATCTCATTGCTATTCCCTCTATTATGGAGGTATGATTCAGTGAGTATTGTTAGAAGCTCAGAAGCTCATTTGTCAGCTAATGAACTATTTTCATGAAAGTTTAATACAAACCTCTTCAGACCATTTAGTGCCACCCATGTCTAAGTAATGAATGATATTCACATGTACAGATTGTGCAAAAGTCAGTAATTAAGCCATCCTTCCCACTATTAAACATTGTGTAAGGCAGTGACAAGCGAAGCAATGTGCATTTAAGATGTCAACAGGACATAAAAATACAATTATGAAGCCACATCATTTTTCTTAGAAATATTGTTCAAAGAATGTTTACACCATGGAGCTGATTTATAAGGAGCGGAAGAAAGGAATAGAGTTGTTGGTAATAACATTCTGTTTGTGCTGTATACTTTTTCTAAATTAGAAATATGAAAGCTGTCATTGGTTGGTCAACACTAGAGATGAGCCTTGGGTTTGGGTTCACCGTGACTTCGACCAGAACCCAGGCTGATCACAATTTCTGAACGGGCAAACAAAAAAGGTACATTTTTCCAGTTAGCCAGCCCACTTGCCCAAACCTTCAACAGCTGCAGGTGGAAGCAATTTATTCAATGGTGGTATGACTATAGCCACTGAGGCCGTGTTCACACTGGTACGACACGACAGTCATACTACTTTGGATCCGACTTTGCCCTGCGACTTGAAGTCAGACATGCGTTCAACTTTCAATGAACAGGGACCCGACTTCGACCCCTGACAATACCAGGCAATGTATCTGGTATGAATCTGGATTTTAAGGGGAACACCCTACGTCGAAAAAAACGGTGTGGTGATCCCAGGCCCTTCGGTCTAGTATGGATTTAAAGGGGAACCCTCTATGTCGAAACAATGGCATAGGGGTCTCCCCAAAATCTATACCAGACCCTTATCCGAACACACAGCCCGGCCAGTCAGGAAAGGGGATGGGGACGAGCAAGTGCTCCCCTCCTGAACAGTACCAGGCCGCATGCCCTCAACATGGGAGGGGTGGGTGCTTTGGGGCAGGTTTGCGCCCTGCGCCCCCCCCCACCCCAAAGCACCTGCTCCCCATGTTGATGAGGACAAGGGATTCTTCCCGACAACCCTGGCCGTTGGTTTCGGGGTCTGCAGGCGGGGGGTTTATCGGAATCTGGGAGCCCCTTTTAATAAGGGGGACCCCAGATCCCGGTCCCCCACCCTATGTGAATGAGTATGGGCTACATTGTACCCCTACCTATTCACCTGGAAAAAAAGTGTCAAAAATAAAACACACTACACTGGCTTTTAAAGTAATTTATTAGGCAGCTCCGGGGGTCTCTTCCGACTTCTTCTTCGGCTCTTCTGCCTCCTCCGTTGATGTCTCCTCCGCTGTCCGGCTCTTCTCCGCTCTCTCATCGGTTCTTCTCCCTCTGTCTGATGTCTTCTGCTGGGTCTTCTCCGTTGTCTTCTTCCCTCTTCTCGTCTTCCAATGTTGACACCATGCTCTCTCCCGCTCTAATGCCTGGTGCGCGGTGTGCCACTACTTATATTGGCATGGGGCGGGGTCACCATGTGAAATTATCCAGAGGCCCTGCCCCTAATGACATCACCACCCGTGGCATGATGGGTGGTGACGTCATAAGGGGTGGGCCTCTGGTGGCTCCGCCCCATACCAATATAAGTAGTGGCACACCGTGCACGGAGTTGAAGTGGTTTGTAAGAGAAGTCCAGCCAACAGACGCGCACCTGCGCACAAGCACGGACACACCAGTGTGTGCACAAAGAAGGACTTGTATTGGCACATGCGTGTGCGCGCCAAAGCACGTGCGCGCACGTGCACGTATGGGCACCAAGTAACCTTATTTAAACTAAACACTGACACATGAACATTGCTGAGTGGTCTTTTAGGTAGTGTCTGTTTACCAAATCTGATCCAAGTTTCCTGTGTCTTTACCCCGGCTTCACCTGAACCTACTCTTTGATCTTCGCCTGCCTACCTGATCCCATCTGTGTCTGACTCCGCTTCTGCCTGACGTTCCTGCACCTTGCTGCCCAACTGTGTACCGAACCCTGCCTGTGTCCCATCTCTGCCTCTGCCTCTGCCTCTCGTCTCGGTACCTGCTCTGTCCGGCTGTTGATGACCTCCTGGCTTACGTCCAGGCTACACCTTCATGACCCAGCAATACGGAGCTCCTGTTCTCAGAGTCTACATCGGCCAGCACCATCCATTACAGTGTACATGCCTGTCCCCAAAGCTACATGCCTTTCTCCTTTTTTTTTAATACCAAAAACTTGCAAATTGGCCCTGTGAAAGGCCAGAAAAAGTAACAAGATTCAGTTCCTTTAGGCTTTAATAGGGATTTCAGAGCTATGCAGATTTCAGAATGCAAAATGTTCAGCAAATGCATGACCTCTGTCTGTAGTGTGAGAGCTGACAGTTCCCATTATAGTCAGCAATAAAGCATACAACTCAATCTTCTGAGAAGAGATAGAGGTTTGCCTTTTAGAACAAAGTATGCAGGCAAAGGATGCGCCACTGTGACACCCCCCAGATAAAGGCCTGGTACTCAACATCCCACTGAAGTGCAAGCAGGCACAGCCTACATTAAAGTGACAACTCTGCTTGGAATTTAGGAGCCGTGCAGAATCATTCATTGGCAGTATACAGATTGGTTTGCCAATTACCTATCCAATACCAAATCTTTGCATGCTTATTATGGGAATTTCTATTTACTTGTGTAATTGTAAAAAGTGGAAGTGGTGTTTTAAAGCAGTGGTGTTTACAATCTGTCCTACCCACATCCCTGCACATTATAAAAAATAATAATAATAATAATAATACACTTATCCTAAATCTATGAGTCTTCTGGTGAGCACATCCTGCAGTATTGTACTGTGATCCAAGGCCGATGTGGTGATATCCCTGTCCCTGTAGAAGGTGTGTCCATGACAGCCTGGGATCACAGAACATGCGTTGATTGTTATTCAACCCAGAAATCATGGCTGGTCCTCAGACCTCATGTCTCTGCATGAGACAGTGCTAGAGAGGAGGCGAGAATTGTAGTAACACAGCAGCTCAACTGCCTGCTTTTACTGCCCCCTGCCTGCCTGTGTGAAAAAGCCCTTACTGTAAATTCAACCTACGGCTGGGTTCACACTTGTGTGGTCACAGGCATTGCATGTGATTCACACCGCATTGCTGTGCAGATCACATGTGATGCCTTGTGATACACACTGTATGGCCAAAATCGCATTCGCACCAAAATGGTGCAGGATCCTTTTTTTGGTGTGCACTGGAATCAGATCGCATTGTCTGTTCACACCTACAGTATGTGATCAGATTCGTGCACCATTTCCAGCTCGGTTCACACTTGTGCGATGTGGGGACCAGTGTTATTCCTGTGCAGGTTCCTGAATCGCCAATGGTTCAGACTGACATCTGCGAACTGCTGCGGGTGTAAATGTAAAGTTAGTGACCCCCACCAGACCAGTTCACAGATCGCAGTGCGAACAGACATCGCATGTGATCTGCACAGCAATGCTGTGCCAATCACATGCGATGTCTGTGATCGCACAAGTGTGAACCCAACCTCACAGTTCGCACTCCGGTCTGGGGGTGTCATTAACTGGTGGTGATGTCATGATCTCCAACTCTTGCAATTAGAGAACACTTTGGCACAGATTCACGTAGCGCTTACGCCAACGTATCTCGAGATACGCCGCATAAGTGTAAATGTGCGCCGTCGTATATATGCGCCGTGCCCACAGAACTAGATACGCCTGAAAATAGGCAAATATGCAAATGAGGGAGATACGTCGATTCACAAACGTAGTTGCGCCCGGCGCATAATATACGCGGTTTGTGTAAGGCTTACGTCCGGCGTAAAGTTATTCCCCATCTATGAGGCGCAGCTCATGCAAAGGTATGGACCAGGGAACAGTATTTTACGCCGTTTACGTAGTAGTACGTGAATAGGGCTGGACTTAGTTTACGTTCATGTCGTAGGCAGTGACTCGACGTATCTTAGGGAGTAGTTTCGACGTGATTCTGAGCATGCGCAGTGGGTTGCGTCCACGGGACGGCGCATGCGCCGTTCATTTTAAGCACTTGTCTGTCCCTCGACCCATCATTAGCATGGGGTCACGCCTCATTAGCATGGCTCACGCCCACTACCTCCTACGCTGGCTTACGCCGAGGAAACCCAGCGTATCTTTAACAGCGAGTGGGGGCGAGTGCTTTGTGAATCCAGTGCTTGCCGCTCTGCGCTACGCCGGCGTAGCCTAAAAAAGATATGCTACGCCGGCATAAATATGCGCCAATGTATGTGAATCCGGGCCTTTGCATTCATTGAGAGAATGCAAAGTGTTCATCGAATGGCGGCCATGCTCAGAATTCACAATGAAGAAGAGCAGTCAATCAGCACGAGATCTGGAAGCTCATGGAGATCACTGATTTGATGATTTCTCGGGGATCCCACAAGTATATGCACACTTACATTGGTCTCAACTAAAACAATGTAACTATGTAAAAATGCCATACCTGAACTTCAGCTCGAAATAAATGTGGTTACTGACACAGCAAAAGCAGGAATTTTATTTTTAAGATTATGTCAAAAATTTATAAAATATGAAGGGGACCAACACCCCATCGGGCGCAGTGTGATCCCGCAAGGGGCGTCCGGGGGGTTTTGGTGTTCCACTCTACTGTTGCCCAGCGTTCCACCGTTTTCAGTGAGTGTTTACATACTCAGGACCATAGCTACCCTGTTATCAGTTACGCCTGCTGCTTGCCCCATTCTGGAAGTTTAGCCGGGTATCATCCTTAGGTTACTTATCAACCGAATATTTCAGATGTGTTATTTCTGTATTATCTCGTCAACTGGTCTAACACTAAAATATACCCACTAGTAACGCTAACCTGTGAATTGCATATTCGTGTTCACCCAATGTACTGTTGTACTGATGTAACTGTTGTATTGTTTCTTTACTGAAGAAAAAAAATAAAAATATTGAATTAAAAATTTATAAAATATAAAGTATCTTAGGCTAGGTTAAAATATACAGTATGTGATTCCTGTGTGCCCCGTTGGGGCGGGAACAACAGCACATTTATTTATTTATTTTTAAATAGGCCGCTGTACCTGAGGGAAACATAGGAAAAGGGTTCCTGCACCTTTTTCAGGACTGAAGTCGCACTGACGCCACACACAGAGAGTGCTTTTGTATACAAAGTTTGTACAATGAACTTTAAATTTACCAAAACTATGTAATATGACAAGCCTATGTAATCTTTCCATTCCATCTGTATCCATTCTGGGAGGCCCCTGCACTAAATAGTTGCTGGTTAATCTAAAAGACATTGTACAATGACATTGTAGTGTGTATGCAGAACTCAAAAATCATTCAGTGCATTTTATTACAACTTGTGCAGGTTGATACTTTATATTGTACATGCTGATGACAGTGCTCAATCACCCTGTTACAAACGAAAATGATATATTGTCTTATAAGGTTATTATGTTTATTATTAAAGTGGTATCAAATCTTTTTTTTTTATATAACAAACATTTTATACTTACCTGCGCTGTGCTGTTTTGCACAGAGCAGCCTCCCATCCTCCTCTTCTCGGGTCCCCCGCCAGCACTCCTGGTTCCTCCTCTTCAACAAGTGCCCACCATAGATATATGCATTCTATGGGGGCACACGTGTAGACTTGCTTCTGAGCCCCCCTGTCTGCCTCCATTGACATAGACAGGGCGGCTCGGCCCCGCACCCATGCACACCTCCCAACTTTTTGAGATGGGAATGAGGAACACCAACTAGCAAAAGTATGTAGGCACAGGACACGCCCCCTTCCATGCCCACTTAAAGGAGAATTAATCACAAAAATAGATTAGTTAAACCCACAGGGGCAGATTCACATACAATTGCATGGGCGCAGCGTATGTGAGATACGCTACGCCGCTGTAACTTACTTTTGAAAGCTTTGAATCCAGAAAGAATTTGCGCCGTAAGTTACGGCGGCGTAGTGTATCTCTCGCGGCGTAACGGCGTGTAATTCAAATCGGCGAGTAGGGGGCGTGTTTCATTTAAATGAAGCGTGTGCCCACGCCGATGAACTGCGCATGCGCCGTCCCGCCGTGCATTGCGCTAAATGACGTCGCAAGGACGTCATTGTTTTGACGTGGACGTAAATTACGTCCAGCCCCATTCACGGACGACTTACGCAAACAAAAAAATATATTTTCAAATTCGACGCAGGAACGACGGCCACACTTAACATTGCGTACGCCACCAAATAGCAGCTTTAACTATACGCCGAAAAAAGCCGAACGGAAACGACGTAAAAGAATGCGACGGCCGCTCATACGTTCGTGGATCGTCGGAAATAGCTAATTTGCATACTCGACACGGAATACGACGGGAACACCACCCAGCGGATGCCAAAGAATTGCATTTAAGATCCGAAGGCGTACGCCTGTCGGATCTAACCCAGATGCCGTCGTATCTTGGTTTGAGGATTCAAAACAAAGATACGACGTGGGAAATTTGAAAGTACGCCAGCGTATCAGTAGATACGCCGGCGTACTTCCTTTGTGGATCTACCCCATAGGGTTTTTTCTTAACCACTACTATTCCTTTATATTGGCTTTTGACAAATGCTGTCGTTTAGAAATTGGATGAAAGGTTTAGCACTGGGAAACATTTTTTGAAAGATAAAAAGTGCATTTTATATACAGCTATATAAATTAGACCAAAATGATGGACAAATGAGGAGAATGAGGGACAGAGGGACATTGCTCCAAATCAGGGACAGTCCCTCGAAATCAGGGACAGTTGGGTAGTATGAGCCAATGGCTCCCGCTGCTATCACTCTGCCCAGTAAGAAGGAGAAAGCTGCTGCTCTCCTGCACATTGCTGGATTGAGATTAGGCTCAGGTAAGTATGGGGGGCTGGGGGGAATCCTCTGGCACAGAAGGTTTTTTACTTTAAAGGGTTTGTAAAGGAATTTTTTTTATCTTAATAGCTTCCTTTACCTTAATGCAGTGCTGTTTTCATGTCCTCATTGTTCGTTTTTGCTCTCAAGTTGCTGTAATTCTTCTCTGATCTCCACACTTCCTGGTTGTCTGTTTCCCACAGTACTGGGAGCTTTCTCTCTGTGGTCACTAATCAAGGAGGTGTGATTACTGTGTCTAAAACCCCAGTTTCGTTTTCCAAACCATCACTGCCCTGTATGGCTCTGTGGCTCTGTACAGCAGAGAGGCAGGAAACAACATGCAAAAACGAAACTAGAAACTACAGGTACATTATATGATTGATTTTTATCTATTTTTAATCGTTTTTAAAAGGAATCAGTTAACTATTATGTCTCTATACCCTGTAAACAGTCATTTCAGCATAACATTTTTTTTTATTTACAACTCCTTTAATACAGAGAATGCATTAAGGTAAAAAGAAAAAAAAAACCTTCAGCCTTTACAACCAGTTTAAATTCTTAAATACCTAATGCCGCGTACAGACGGTCGTTTTTTGTTATGAAATAAAACGTTGTTTTTAAAAACGTCCTTTAAAATGACCTTGTGTGGGGAAAACGTTGTTTTATGTCTTCTGAAAAACGACAAAAAAAAAATTCAAGCATGCTTCAATTTTTTATGTCATTTTTCAAAACGTCGTTTTTTGTGTCATAAAAAAATCACTGTGTGTAGCTAAAACAACGTTTTTTTTTTTTTTTTACAGTAAAGTTTTCTTTTATTGACATACAAACAAGTAACAGAAAACAATGACAGTTGACAGGTAGATGTGCGTGTACAGTCGCAGATTGCAGTAATAAATTGGTCACAGAGATCAAGGTAAGTACGATGCAAGGGCCATAAAGTAGTACAGATGGGTAAGCAGAACCTAAACCAACCAAACCACAATACCAGGGGGGGGGGGGCAGTCAGCCCGAGGCATCGACCCAGCTGGACCATATCTTATCGAATTTAGACGGACAGTTTCTACTTTCGTACGTGATCCTGTAGAGCGGTAGAACCCTGTCAATCGCCGAGCGCCACGAGGATCCCGTAGGAAGTTCCTGGCCCCTCCAGCGGAGAAGTATCTCCCTTCTGGCGTAAAATAAAGCGAAAGTAATACAAAGCTTGACATATCTGTCTCCCTCAATGTCACCCAGATAGCTAAGCAGAAATATGCGAGGATCCATAGCCAGGTCCACTCCACACAGATCAGACAGAGTGTCAGCCACCTCCCTCCAAAACGTGCGCAGCTTCGAACAGGACCACACCATGTGGAAGAATGTCCCGGTGTCAAGCAGACATCGAGTACAGAGCGGGCTCCTAGAGGGGTAAATCCCCGCCAATCTCTGCGGTGTGTAGTATGCTCTATGCAAAAATTTCAGCTGGATAAAACGGTCTCGGGAGGCTATCATGGAGGGGATATAGGAGGAGACACAATCCTCCCACACCTCCTCATCAAGGTCAGGGATGTCTGCGCTCCACTTACTCAGGGTCCCGGTCGTGTCTACGTCATGAACTACCGTGAATCGAAGATAAAGCGAGGAGAGAGGGCTCCCCATCACGCTCGAAATCAGCAGGCGCTCAATGGAGTCAGACTCGAGGGTCACCGGGCTCGGGAATTGCGAGGCAAGGGCATGTCTGAGCTGCCAGTATCGAAACTGGAAGGAGAGGGGAAGGTGGTAAGTCCGTCTCAACTCCTGGAACGTCGCAATCCTGCCATTCGGCATCACATGCCGGAGGGTAAGGATGCCTTTCTTTGCCCATAGCGCTGGGTCAGGAATCTCGTAGAGGTGGGGAAGGAGGGGGTTGGCCCATAAGGGAGTGTGGGGGGAAACAGATCCGGGCTTGACCATTTTGACCCTTGAGGAGCGCCACACCAGTAGGACAGTCCTCATGGGCGCAGTGACCGACGGGTGGGCCTTGGGGCCCCTGAAGACCAGATTGGAAAGCGCCGCATATGAGCCCAATACCGCGGCCTCCAATGTGACGGCTGGGTTTTGTCTGGGTTGAGAAAACCACCATCGCACTGTGACCAGCACCGCCGCCCAGTAATATATTAAAAAGTTCGGAAGCGCCAGCCCCCCGCTCGACAATGGAAGATAGAGGATGCGCCGCGCCACCCGGGGTGGACGCCCGGCCCAGACAAAGGATGTGACTACTCCGTCCAGTTGTCGAAAAAACGACCGGGGGATAGGGACCGGGGTCTGCCTAAAGAAATATAGGAATTTGGGTAGGTATATCATCTTAATTAGGTTCCCGCGCCCCACCGGTGTAAGAGGAAGATTTCGCCACGTCGCACATTTCTTAGTTAACTGCTCCAACACTGGGAGCACATTCTTAGTAAGATAGCTCCCCTGCTCCAAGCCCACCCGGACCCCTAGATAGGTAAATTCCTCCACCCAGCGAAGAGGCGTATGCGAGTCTACCCGGGGCACAAAACAACGTTTTTAAACCCGTGCATGCTCAGAAGCAAGTTATGAAGCAAGCTTCACTGGAAAAGAGTGCTGAACGTAACCGCACTTTGCTAGAGCATTTTGAAAAAACGATGATGTGTAGGCAACGTCGTTTTTTAAAATGAAGTTTGAAAAACGTCGTTTTACTTCATGAGATAAAACGTTGTTTTATTTCATCACAAAAAAACGTCCGTCTGTACGCGGCATTAGAGTTCGATATACAAAGCCATTTTATTTATAATGTGAAAATAATTCTCTAGTTTTCTCTCTGTTATACAGTGTTCTATATATGCTACTTTGTTTATTTTTTCTTTACGTTCCAACTCTGTGCTTTTACATGATTCGGTACTTTTGTAACTTTTTGTAGTTTATGTAAATTGATTCAATTAAAAGAAAATTTACTAAAAAGACATACTGCTAGGAGCAGATAATTCCAGCAGGGGGCAACGTTTTGCAATGTATCTGTTCCAGGTTCTCTGTATACAGTGTGACAAGTACTGATTTTTGTGCCATGCAGTATAATGAGAGGATAGAGATGGGCACAGCATTGATTCCAGTTTCTGCCCCTTGTTTTATATACCAAAGTGAGTATTTTTGTTGTGTTAGTATATCGTGTGACATTGTGTGTTATACTGTGTGAGATTGCTGTGCATCTAATTAGTGGTAATAATGAGAAAATCATGGTTTGCCTTGGGCCTCGAGGAGATAGTCTGTAGCAATAAAAATAACAATTAAAACCCACCCCCCACCTTTAGTTGGCACCCCTTGGTACCTTAACTTGTACCTTTTCTACTTACCCCCTCAGATTTAAATTTTAATGCCATCCTTGGAATGACAGTGCCCAGTATTGTTCATTGCTGCACTATTCTTGGCACGAGCAGGGTAGGATTTAATATTATCCCCCGTTAGGATTGCCCGGGACAGTCCCGCATTTTGCAGGTCTGTCCCGGGTAGGGTGACCACATTTCCATACAGCCATTCCATACACCCCAGCAAGCACCGATCGCTGACATCACAAGGAGCTAGTGCCACCATATGACCTTGCCGAGAGGCCCCGCCCCTTACCTATTTAGGCATTTGTTTCATGTATGTTAGCCCAACATTGCAGCTGCAGGCGGCACACTTAGATTCACAGGGCCAGATCCACAAAAACGGGCGTATATTTTGGCGGGCGTAGCGCATCTCATATGCGCTACGCCGCCGCAAATCAGAGTGGCTAGGGTATCCACAAAGAACTTGCTCCCATATGCGGGCCGGCGTAACGTAAATCTGCCGGCGTAAGCCCGCGTAATTCAAAGCAGGCTTGGAGTGGGCGTGCTGTATGGTAATCTGGTATGACCCTACGTAATTGACGCTTTTCACGAACGGCGCATGCGCCGTCCGTGGACGTATCCCAGTGCGCATGCGTGAAATCACGTCGCAAATAGTCAATGCTTTCGACGTGAATGTAACTTATGCAAAGCCCTATTCGCGAACGATTTACGCAAACAACGTAAATAACGGAAAATTTGACGCTGTCCCGATGTCCATACCTAACATTGTGTACACCTCATAGAGGCAGGGGTAACGTTATGCCGAAAAAAGCCTTACGTAAACGACGTAAAAAAATGCGCCGGGCGGACGTACGTTTGAGAATCGGCATATCTAGCTAATTTGCATACTCTATGCGGAAATCAACGGAAGCGCCACCTAGCGGCCAGCGTAAATATGCACCTAAGCCCACATTCAGTCGTATCTTGTTTTGTGGATACAAAACAAAAATACGACGGCGCATCGTAGAACTTACGCGGCGTATCAATAGATACGCCGCCGTAAGTTCTTTGTGGATCTGGCCCACAGAGTATAATTATTCTTGCAATGTTGGGCTAAGGCCTCGTACACACGATAGGTTAACCAGAGGACAACGTTTTGAAGGACCGTTGTCCTAGGTTAACCTATGAAGCTGACACACCATCAGTTAAAAAACCAATCGTGTCAGAACGTGGTGACGTAAAACACAACGAGGTGCTAAAAAATACGAAGTTCAATGCTTCCAAGCATGCGTCGACTTGATTCTGAGCATGCGTGGATTTTTAACCGATGGTTGTGCGTACTAACGATCGGTTTTGACCTATCGGTTAGCAATCCATCGGTTAAATTTTAAAGCAAGTTACCATTTTTTTAACCTAAGGTTAAATAACCTATGGGGCCTACACACGATCGGTTTGGACCGATGAAAACGGTCCTTCAGACCGTTGTCCTCTGGTTAACCTATCGTGTGTACGAGGCCTAACATACTTGAAACAAATGTTGTTTATATCTAAGGCACTAAAGTTGTATATAAAACCCTGTACTTTATACCACAAAAGAAATACAAATGACCCAAGGGATCTGGGGTAAAAACTGGACATACACTGACCTACCCGACTACTACACTGACCTACTGTACCTGATTCCTACACTGACCTACCTGACCACTACACTGACCTTCCTGATTCCTACACTGACCTAATTGATTGCTGCATTGAAATACCTGACCACTACACTAAGCTACCTGAACCCTACACTGACCATTACGCTAATCTACCTGATTCCTACACTGACTTCTACACTGACCTACCTGATCACTACACTGACCTACCTGATCACTACACTTACCTACACGATTCCTACCCCCTCCATTGGGGGAGCATGTCACATCCTCAGCTCTGAGGGGCTCATGCTGGGACCCGTAGTCCTTCATTGGGAGGATGAGGTCACATTAGCCATGAATAAGCACTAACCCAGTGCGAAACGCGTCGGCTGTTCCCTTGTTTCCATTGCTGTAACCCTGTGATGTATTTGCTGTTCGTTTAATAAAGACAACCTCAACGGTCTTTGGAGTGCGGCTATCCATCTTTCCCTTAATTTTCAGGAGGATGAGGTCAGTGGCAGACTGGCAGTGCTGGGGGGATGGGTTAAGTGGCAGTGCTTGGGAAGGGATGGGATCACTAACTCTCACTTGTGTCACCTGTTAGTCAGTGTCCACTTGGGAGGGGAGAGGGGCTTGGTGAGGGTGAGAGAGAAGGGGGGTGGGGAGTGAGAGAAAGGGGAAGTGAGAGAGAGAGGGGGAGTGGGAGAGAGAGAGGGGGGAGTGGGAGAGAAAGAGGGGGGAGTGGGAGAGAGAGAAGGAGTGGGAGAGAGAGATAGATAGATCAGGGGTGGGAGAGAGACAGAGAGAAGGGGTGGTAGAGAGAGAGAAGTGGTTGGAGAGAGAGATATGAGGTGGTAGAGAGAGAGAGAGGGTGGGTGAGAGAAAGAGGGGGGTGGGAGAGAGAAAGAGGGGGGGATGAATGAGAGAGGTGGTTGAGAGAGAGAAGGGGGTGGGTAGAGAGAAGTCGGGGAGAGAGAAGGGGTGAGAGAGAGAAGGGGTGAGAGAGAGAGATGTGAGTTGGTAGAGAGAGAGGAGGGTTGGGGGAGAGAAAGAGGGAGTGGGAGAGAGAAAAAGTGGGTGAGAGAGAGGGGAGTGGATGAGAGAGGTGGTTGAGAGAGAAGGGGGGTGAGAGTCTGGGAGAGAGGGGGTGAGATATAGGGTGGGTGAGAGAGAGGGGGGGGTGGGTGAGAGAGAGGGGGGTGGGTGAGAGAGAGAGAGGGGGTTGATGAGAGAGAGAGGGGGGTGGTGGATGAAATGCAGAGGGAGAGGGGGGTGGATGAGATAGAGAGAGGGGGTGGATGAGATAGCGAGAGGGGGTGGATGAGATAGAGAGGGGGGATGGATGAGAGAGAGAGAGATGGGAGAGAGAGGGGGGATGGGAGAGAGAGAGAGTCCAAAAATGTATTTGTGTTGTATTTTCGGACGACAACTATACTGACTAAACGAAAATCGTACGATTAGGTATCGTATGAGGAAAATTTTCGTGCATGTCCGATAAAATAATAATCAGATGAACTGTCATGATCGAGTCACGGAAGCCTTGTACTAACTATCCAATTATCGGATGATTCTTCCTCGGACGACATTTTTCGTAGAATATTCGGATCATGTGAACGGGACATTAGGCACAGCAGCGGTTCGAATTTCAAACAAATTTTCTTTTCAAGATCAGAAAGTTCGTTTTTTTTGTGATCCGATGATGCCACCATTGATTTTCGAAATTCGGCCGACCAAACCTTCATGTTGCTGGGAATATTAGTTTCTCTGCGGGAATTTTCTATTCTTGCACATGCACATTTTTTTTTCTATTACATCTCTCGCACGATTCTCCCATCATTGATCGGAACATCGTTTGTCTTTCAAAAAATTTCCAACATGTCGGATTCCTCAAATTTGATTGCCGCACGAAAATCAGCTGTTGCTGCAGCCCACTAACAGTGCGAATTTTGTACGAAAATTCTATGATACGATTTTTGAAAGAAAATTCTTTCGAAATTCGAACCGTAAGGCCTGGTACACACGATAGGATTGATCCGCGGATACGGTCCTCCGGACCGTATCCGCGGATAAATCCTCTGGCGGATTTGGATCCGTTGGCATGTACTCACCATCGGATCCAAATCTGCGTGGAATTCAACCACGGTGACGTGTCGCGCTGTCGCCGCGGCAACGTGCGCGACGCTGTCATATAAGGAAATCCATGCATGCGTCGAATCATTACGACGCATTCGAGGGACGGGTTCGGACGGATCGATCCGGTGAGTCTGTACAGACCACCGGATCGATCCGCTGGAGCCGATTCCAGCGGATAGATTTGTTAGCATGCTAACAAATTTTTATCTGCTGGAAATCGGAAATATCCGCAGATAAATATCTGCTGGAAATCGGAAATATCCGCGGATAAATATCCGCTGGAACGTACACACCAGGGGATCTATCCGCTGAATCCGATCCGCTGAGATTTTTCAGCGGATGGATCCTCTCGTGTGTACGGGGCCTGAGGTTTGGTGTTTACAAGTTAAAAGCCATATTTTTTGCTCGAAAATTACTTAGAACCCACAAATACTATATATATATTTTTAGCAGAGAATCTAGAGAATAAAATTGCAATTTTGCAATATTTTATGTCACACGGTATTTGTGCAGCAGTGTTTTAGGCCCCGTACACACGACCAAACATGTATGCTGAAACTGGTCCGCGGACCAGTTTCAGCATACATGTTCGGTCGTGTGTAGGCGCGAGCGGGCAGAATTCCAGCAAACATTTGCCCGCCGGGCCTTTTCCCAGCGGGCAAATATTCCTGGACTTGTTTTAAAACCGTCCGCTGGAATCCTGCCCGCTCGGACATGTATGGTCGTCAGTACAGACCTCCCGTACATGTCCAAATGGCCCGCCGTCCCTCGCATGCGTCGAATGACTTCGACGCATGCGTGGAAGCATTTAAAAGGCAGGCCCGCCCACGTCGCCGCGTCATCGTCGCGGCGACGGCGCGGACATGCCCCGCGTATTGTTTACGCGCGGACTTCTGTACGATGGTTAGTACAGCAATCGTACAGAAGTCCCCGGGCAGACATGTACGGTGAAAACGGTCCGACGGACCGGTTTCATCGTACATGTTTGCCCGTGTGTACCTGGCCTCAAACGCAACTTTTTGGGAAAAAAGACACTTTCATGAATTAAAAAAAAAACGAAAAAGTAAAGTTAGCCCAATTTTTTGTATAATGTGAAAGATGATGTTATGCCGAGTAAATAGATACCAAACACGTCACGCTTTATAATTGCACACATTCGTGGAATGGCGACAAACTACGGTACCTAAAAATCTCCATAGACGACGCTTTAATTTTTTTTTACGGTTACCAGGTTAAAGTTACAGAGGACGATCGCGGCGATACCTCACATGTGTGATTTGAACACCATTTACATGTGCGGGTTCGACTTCCGTATGTGTTTTATGGGGGCGCTTTACATTTTTTTTTTTTTCACTTATTTTATTTATTTTTCCATGAATATATTGTGTTTTAAAAAAATATTGATCACTTTTATTGCTGTCACAAGGAATGTAAAAATCCCTTGTGACAGTAAGGCCCCATACACACGAGAGGATCCATCCGCTGGAATAGATCCGCGGACCGGCTCCAGCGGATAGATCCCCTGGTGTGTACAATCCTAACGGATCTGTTTCCGCGGATTTTTATCCCCTGGGATGGATTTCCAGCGGATAAAAATTTGAAGACATGCTTTCAAATCTATCCGCTTGAATCCATCCCAACGGATTGATCCGCTGGTCTGTACAGACTCACCAGATCAATCCGTCCGAATCAATACCCCGCATGCGTCGTAATGATTCGACACATGCGTGGAATTCCTTATATGACAGCGTCGCGCACGTCGCCGCGTCATCATCGCGGCGACGGCGCGACATGTCATCGCGATGGGATTTCGGCGCAGATTTCGATCCGATGGTGAGTACACTCCATCGGATCAAAATCCTCGAGAGGATTTATCCGCGGAAACGGTCCGGTGGACCGTATCCGCGGATAAATCCTCTCGTGTTTATGGGGCCTAATAGGTGTTGACAGGTACTCTTTTTGGAGAGATGAGGGTCTAAAAGACCCCCAATCCCTCCTTTACACTTCAAAGTATTCAGATCGGCAAAAACGGTGATTCTGAATACTGTATATTTTTTTTAAATCCAGCGCCATTGGCAGCCAAGTAAGCCAGAAGAGACGTTGTGACATCACTTCTGTGTTTACATTCAGGAGACTGGCAGGAAGCCATTTACGGATATATTTGAAATCAAATCTTTATTAAAAAAATTTGGGCAATAACATGATGTGGGTGGATTTCTGCCAGTCCAGCCTGTGTCATAGATTTCTGCCAGTCCAGCCTGTGTCATAGGTGAAGCCTCCATCAATCAAGTAATATCCCACCTCCATTGTGTTTAGCTAGTTAGTGGGCATGAAGGTGGAGGGAGGGAGTGGGCTGTCATTTACAACTGTGTATATGCCCACATGTGTGAGTTACATGGGCTGCTCAGTTATGATAGAGAGGAAATGCTAAGGGTAGAAACACATTGAAAACTGAGCATGTGCGGCAACTGCCAACACTGCTCTGCAAAATCCCAACTGCATTGGGGACATGGATCGGAGGGGCAGTCAGAGAACAACAGCAGGATCAACCAGGTTTTTTGCAGAATACAGAAAATGAATCCCATAGCGAACGAGTGAGTATAAACAGCATGCAATCCACAATTTATTGATTGTTTTTAATGATGTGGGTTTAATGACACTTTAATGGAATATCCTTAATAAAGGGGACCCCTGCATCTCCAAAAATCGATATAGTTCCTTTAGTCTGCAAGGTAAAAGATCTTGTTCTACTGGACTATAATGCCACGTACACACGATCGGTTCGTCTGAAAAAAAAACGGTCTGATGGACCATTTTCATCAGACGAACCGATCGTGTGTGGGCCCCATCGGTTTTTTATCCATTGGTAAAATTATCTGATGGTTAAAAAACCGATAGAAAAAAAAACTATCGTCTGTGGGCACGTCCATCGGTTAAAAATCCTTGCATGCTCAGAATCAAGTCGACGCATGCTCGGAAGCATTGAACTTCATTTTTCTCAGCACGTCGTTGTGTTTTACGTCACCGCGTTATGACACGATCGTTTTTTTAACTGATGGTGTGTAGGCACGACTGACCATCAGTCAGCTTCATCGGATATCTGATGGAAAAATCCATCAGACCGTTTTCATCGGATGAACCGATCGTGTGTACAGGGCATTAGTGTGCTGGTCATTCTCTTCATTTTCTTTACCATGATAGTATCATGGGTTGTGCACTCTAATAGCATAGCTCCCAACTGTCCCTGATTTCGAGGGACTGTCCCTGATTTGGAGCAAAGTCCCTCTGTCCCTCTTTCCTCCTCATTTGTCCCTCATTTTGGTCTGATCTATACAGTTGGATATAAATTGCACTTTTAATCTTTCAAAAAGTGTTTCCCAGCGCTAAACCTTTGATCCAATTTCTGAATTGCTGCATTTGTAAATTTTAAAAGCAAATATAAAGGAATAGTAGTGGTAAAAAAAAAATCCCTTAAGGGGTGTGTCCTAAGCCTACATACATTTGCTGGTAGGTGTCCCTCATTCCCATCTCAAAATGTTGGGAGGTATGTAATAGGGGTATGTAATAGGGGGGTGTGTACAAGATGGATCTGTGTTCTAGCCATGAAACACATCTTTTTCTTATCTTTACAGGCATGTGTAAGGTCAAGCCTTACCAGTAGGCACCCTTTCAAGCCAAGGGCCGCCTAATGCTGGAGTCCACTATTCCAGTGGAGGACACCACGATGGTCGCAGAAGGATCGAGCGGGGAGGACACCACGATGGTCGAGGCGCGTTATAGCCCGATAAATACGGTAATTACTAAAGGTTCGTTTTTTATTAGATCAATTGATTGCTGTAAGCTAGAGCATTTAAATATCATTTACCTCGTTTTTCCCTTTTGACCTCCAAAATACAGTAATCCAGGTTTGAAAATGCCATTTCCTGTCTCTCCTCTTCTTGCTTTCCACCAGCATCTGAGCCGTTTTGCATGGTGGAAAGCAGAATGTGCTCACCCCCTCCCTATGACTACAGCCCTGCGTGAAGATGCTCTCTTATCCCTCACAGGCATGGAGGCTAAGCCTAATGGGAACTGTAGTTCCCATTAGGCCATGATGTAGCAAGAATGAATGCGCACCGCAAACCAGGAAGTCAGTGAGAATAATGATTCAGTGACGGAGGTGAATAAAACAGCTCGATTTCAACAGGTATCAAACTAGTTATAATGCAAAACATTACTTTTTACTTTATCAGCTACTGTCAGACTTTAATTTAGGAGGAAAATATTTTTGTCTTTACAACCCCTTTAAGATAAAGGAGTCTTATCAGTGGCTGTTGGTAATATTACTCAAGTAAATCAAAAACAAATCAGGTTTTTGTCACCCCCACTACAGATATGATATCTTCTAAAAAAAGGTGACTTTGATCCAGAAAGATTATTAAATGTGATTCCACATAAAGCTCCTTGTACTTGGTGTTACCGGCCCTTTAATATGCCAGAGCAATGTAATGAATATATGTCGTGTAAGATATGCAGGTTGTCAGCTGAACACTGTCATCCAGCCAGGGTTGCCTTGGCAACGCACATATATTGTCCCTGGAAATGTGAGCATGTCGGGGTCAGAGACTCACAATGTAAACATAGCTTATGTAAAATCAGTTATGGTTCCCAGCCTCTGCAATGCTGATAGCAGCATTAAAAATAACAAAAGATCCAACTGATTTTCTCTGGTGAATGCCACGCTGGTAGCAGCAGAGCCTCGATCCCTCCTGTGCTTAGCCTGGACACAAATACTGTGATATTTACTGGTGATGCAACTGAACTCAGGGGGCTGTTGTTCCTTTTTTTCTGGTTATTAAAGCGGATGTGCCAGTAAAAAAAAATATTAAAAGCCAGCAGCTACAAATACTGCAGCTTCTGACTTTTAATATTAGGACATCTACCTGTCCTGGAGTCCAGCGCTGTCCGCAGCAGAGGACCAGCGATCGCTCGTCTCTCTGCTGCTCCCCCCGCCATCCTCAGTGAGGGAACCAGGAAGTGAAGCACTCCGGCTTCACTACCCGGTTCCCTACGGCACATGCGCGAGACGCGCTGCGCCCGCCGATTGGCTCACACGCTGTGTGCTGGGAGCCGAGTGTTCCCAGCACACAACAGGCGACAGACGGGAAGTCAGAAAAACCCGTCTTTTGCCCGAGACGTGTGGCCGGAAGTGGGTGCAAATACCTGTCTTTAGACAGGTATCTGCACCCCCCTCCCCCCTGAAAGGTGTCAAATGTGACACCGGAGGGGGGGGGGGGCGGGTTCCGATCAGCGTGAGTTCCACTTTAGGGTGGAGCTCCGCTTTAATTGCTAAACTGCTTGGCCCCTTTTCAGTATTTCCCATGCAGCAGAGATTAGTCTACAATTCTTTTTTTTTTTTGTTTTACCTATTTTTATCAGAAAATTACATTGATCAATGTCAATGGATATCAGATCCAATTCAGCTGAAAACCAATCAACCTTCTAGAGCAGGGGTCTCCAAACTTTCTAAACAAAGAGCCAGTTTATTGTCCTTCAGACTATAGGAGGGACGGACTGTTGTCAGTGGGAGTAGAAAATTCCTGGGGCTTGGTGATGACAGAAATTTAAAAAAATTACATAGTAATAGGAGGAGGAATAGTGCCCCATCATTGGTGGTGTCAGTGAGAGGAATAGTCCCCCATCGTTGATGTCAGTGAAAGGAATAATGCATCATTGTTGGTGTCAGTGGAAGAAATAATGTCCCATTGTTGGTGTCAGTTGGAGGAATAGTGCCCAATCATTAGTGCCAATGGGAGGAATAGTGCCCCATCATTGGTGTCAGTGGAAGGAATAGTGCCTCATCGTTGGTGTCAGTGGGAGGAATAGGGCCCATTCATTGGTGTCAGTAGAAGGAATAGAGGCCTCATCATTGGTATCAGTGGGAGGAATGGTGCCCATTTGTTGGTGTCAGTAGAAGGAATAGAGCCTCATCGTTGGTATCAGTGGGAGGAATGGTGCCCATTTGTTGGTGTCAGGGGAAGGAATAGTGCCTCATCATTGGTATCAGTGGGAGGAATAATGTTCCAATATTTAATATCAGTGGGAGGAAGTATGTCTAGGGTGACCACATGTCCCGGATTGCCCAGGACAGTCCCGCATTTCGCATGTCTGTCCCGGGCACATTTATTCCAGGACAATACAGTGTCCCGGAATGAAACTTACACAGCCACCCCCCCCCCCCGGCCAATCTGATACCCCAAAAAAGGCAGCCACATCACCGCTTTACTCACTTACAGTCAGGGCCGGACTGGCCCACCGGGATAGCGGGAAAATTCCCGGTGGGCCGGCCGCCTGGCTGCTCCTGGAGGCTGCTGTAAGTAAAGGCAGCGGCTCCTGAAAAAAAATGGCTGCGCCAGGCCGACCGACATGCAACTGCGCATGCGCCAGCACAGTTCCCGAAGCTAGCCGCGCTCGGGAAAGCCCGTACACGCTCGGCAAGTTTCGGAAAGGCGGGCGCATGCGCAGTGACACAACGTCGCTGAGCGGCGCCATTTTTAAAAGTCTAATTTTTGGTATCAGCAGAAGGAATAATGCCTCATATCAATGCAAGGAATAATACCCCAAAGGCCGTATAAAGGCAGGCAGAGGGCTGCATCAGGCACACAGGCCGCAGTTTGGAGACCAATGCTCTAGTCTAGACTGACTTTCAAACTGTTGATCAGCAACTTTTCCAACAACTGATTAGTCACTAATAATTGTGTAAATGGTCTAGCTGCCCATACACTATTTGAATTTGACAGGTTTCCTACTGAACCATCCAAAATTCATATTGAAGGTGGCCCCGACGCCCCCTTCCCACCAAACATCCTTTCATTAAAAATTGAAGCAGCCAGTTAGAAAATGAAAGTGGTTGTAAACCCTCACATGTGAAGTAACCAGCATTTAGGTGATACACAGAGATTAAACAAATCCTCCTACAAAACTTGTAGCTGAGCATCTGCAGCCATTTCTTCTCCAGATCATTCGGAAAACACAAAGAGGAAAGGATTTCTCTTTAGTTCTATCAGTACCAGGTGGGGATCTGAAGTCTTTACACAGCTGACAGTTCTGAGCCCTGATTGGAGGGAAGGGACACACCCCCTTCACACAGTACAGAAAAAAAGGGGTAGGTGAAAGCAGGAAGCAGTGAACAGAAACACAGAAGCAGGAAGCAACTTACAGGAACCCAGGAGCAGGAAGCGACACACGGGAACCCAGGAGCAGGAAGTGACATACAGGAACCCAGGAGCAGGAAGCGACATACAGGAACCCAGGAGCAGGAAGTGACATACAGGAACCCAGGAGCAGGAAGTGACATACAGGAACCCAGGAGCAGGAAGCGACATACAGGAACCCAGGAGCAGGAAGCGATATACAGGAACCCAGGAGCAGGAAGCAACATACAGGAACCCAGGAGCAGGAAACGACATACAGGAACCCAGGAGCAGGAAGCGACATACAGGAACCCAGGAGCAGGAAGCGATATACAGGAACCCAGGAGCAGGAAGCGATATACAGGAACCCAGGAGCAGGAAGCGATATACAGGAACCCAGGAGCAGGAAGCGACATACAGGAACCCAGGAGCAGGAAGCGATATACAGGAACCCAGGAGCAGGAAGCGATATACAGGAACCCAGGAGCAGGAAGCGATATACAGGAACCCAGGAGCAGGAAGCGATATACAGGAACCCAGGAGCAGGAAGCGATATACAGGAACCCAGGAGCAGGAAGCGATATACAGGAACCCAGGAGCAGGAAGCGTATGAGCCACCCGGTCACAGTACAATGCAGGTGGGTGGTCCTGAAGTAGTTAAATACAGTTAGGACTGCAGCTTAAAGAGGAGCCTTGACATGGGCACTGCAGCTTATACATATATTTGCAAATATGTGCAAACAAATCCTGTTTTTAACATAGTTTTCTAGACAGGGTCAATTTGGTTGTTTGCATGCTGGTAAGTGTGCTTGGAAAACTTCTGTTTGGGAAGACCGCGACTCTGCTCGATACCACCGTCACCCCCCTTCCATAAACCCAACCCCCCACCATGCTTTCTCCTAGCTGGCTGTGATTGACAGCAGTAGGACCAAATGTCCATCTCAGGATCATTCAAGGAGAAAGGGTGGCTACACGGGACCATGGAGAATGAGGCCCGTTCACACCTGAGTGATTTTCTGCCTGGAGCTTGTAGCTCTAAAAACACTCAACAAGCCAAATCCCATTCATTTTAATGTCTCCTGTTCAGCATTTTGTCACCTGAAGCCAAATGCAAAAAAGTACACAAGCTTCTTTTAGCAGATTACAAGTGTTTTTGGCCCCATAGACTTCAATAGAAACACCTGACTTGAGCGTTTTACAAGTGTTTTTTTCGCAAATTTTTTGCTCAAATTGCAGTTCTCCACCCCTAATTTCCTCTCTCTCTCCTCCACCTAGTGCTTTCTATTGGCTAAATAAAAATGCCTGAAGCTTTAAAAAGCCTGTAATAATCCTCTAAAGTGCTTTATAAATGCTTTTAACAGCTGCAAAAACACTGCCCGAAAAACGCTAGAAAATGTATTCGCTCAGGTGTGAATGGAGCTTCAATGTAACCACCCAAAAAGAAAACAAAAGTTTACTGTAACTGATTATAAAGTGTGAGCTGGAGTTTGGCTTCAATTTGTTAATGTGCCTAAATCTGCTAATATATTTAATAGTACCCCTAGACTGACAATGCTCCTGTCCAGTGGTGGCCCGTCCATAGGGGGCGCCCGGACGCTGTACCCCCCCCCCCCCCCATCCTGTAGTCATAAAAGACAAACGAAAAAAACGGACCCTTTAAGGCTTTTAAAAATGTGTTTTGCAGCACCGCGCAAATAACATACACTCATGCATTGCATGAGTGTATGTTATTGTTGCCAGCCTATTCAGATAACCGAATATTGGGCGCAGATTATCTGAATGAGGACAGCTTGTTGGCTATGCGGAAGTGCCTATCAGAGCCAGGCTCTGATAGGCTTTCCCAGTACAGCCCTTCAGCTCCCGGATGTCTTATCCTCGGAACGTAGTGGGCTACGTCCCTTGGATAAGACTGACGGCCGTCTCAGCCAATCAGGTTCACTGATTCTGGTTATCAGTAACCTGATTGGCTGAAGCATCATCAATGGCGGCAGAAGACATCGAGGGACCGTGGAAGGAGGATGGCGAACCCCAGAAAGGTAAGTGCGGGGGGGGGGGGCAATCTGACTGGCAGCATTTTACAGGGCACAGTGGGGACAATTGATGTGGGGACAATTGATGTGGGCACAGTGGGGACAATTGATGTGGGCACAGTGGGGAACAATTGATGTGGGCACAGTGGGGACAATTGATGTGGGCACAGTGGTGACAATTGATGTGGGCACAGTGGGGAACAATTGATGTGGGCACAGTGGGGAACAATTGATGGGGGCACAGTGGGGAACAATTGATGTGGGCACAGTGGTGACAATTGATGTGGGCACAGTGGCGAAAATTGATGTGGGCACAGTGGCGACAATTGATGTGGACACAGTGGGGACAATTGATGTGGGCACAGTGGCGACAATTGATGTGGGCACAGTGGGGACAATTGATGGCATTGCACAGTGGGTGCCTTTGATGGGCACAGTGGCTGCCTTTGATGGGCACAGTGAGGCTGCAATTGTCTTTTTTTTTCATTTGTTTGCGCCCCCTAAAAATTTTGAGCACCAGCCGACACTGCTCCTGTGTGCTGTGCCTCCTGAGCTCACTCCTCCAGAGTGTTGTCTCATTAATACAGGAGGTGTGTGACTGGCCATATCACCAGGTGAAAACAGAGGGGAAAAAGACAAAGAAAAATGATGCAGCCACCACATCTGGCACCCCAACTGCAATATATTACATTTTTGGGTTTAATACCGCTTTCGCAGGGGTTGGATTTTATAAAAACCGCATACAGTGATATATGATGCACTACAAGATGGAAAATTGATTTTGGGTTTCCATACACTTTAACTCAGTCCCCATATCTAGAGATCTACGATAGCTCTCATCTGATTCATTGTTGTTTATTTCATACAGTTTGCAAAGTAATTAAATTGTACTCCGCTTATTGCTAAATCGAGAAAGATGTTTTGTCTTTTTTTTACAAATTATGCATGAGTGATTTTCTTCTCTAATGTACTTTGTACATTGCACAGATGTGAGGAAGGAGGAGGAGAGTTTTCCTCTATTACCGGCTTTTACATCTACCTTCAAGGTTATTTCTGGGGAACTGTTATGTGTTTTCATTATTAGACATTTTAAATTATTACTTTCACATTTACTGGAAAGTGATTTTGAATGGAATTATACATCTTCCATGTTTGCTATTCCATATTTTCATTAATTTATTTCATCATAGAAATTCTAGATTTTGCTTCTAGTCTCTGTATTCAGCATCCCTGCATAGCAGTTGCTGCGATTATAGGGTTAGTCACTTAGGGCCAGATTCAGAGAGAGAGTACGCCGGCGTATCTACTGATACGCCGGCGTACTTTCAAATTACCCGCATCATATCTTTAGTTTGAATCCTCAAACCATCTGGGTTCGATCAGACAGGGGTACGGCTTCGTACGCCTTCGGATCGTAGATGCAATACTTCGGCGTCCGCTGGGTGGAGTTTGCATCGTTTTCCGCGTCGGGTATGCAAATTAGCTTTTGCCGACGATCCACGAACGTACGCGCGGCCGTCGCATTCTCTTACGTCATCTCTATTCGGCTTTTTCCGGCGTATAGTTAAAGGGGTTTTCCACCCATTTTGTAAGTTTATTAAAAGTCAGCAGCTACAAAAAGTGTAGCTGCTGGCTTTTAATAAACCGATACTTACCTGCTCCACGGCTCCAGCGACGCGCCGGACGGGGCTCCGCTCCTCGCCCCCCCTCGTCGGCCGGCGTCTTCATGCTTAGTGTGGGCACCCGGCCGTGACAGCTTTCGGCTTCACGGCCGGGCACCCACTGCGCATGCGCGAGCGGCACTGCGCATGCGCGAGCGGCGAGGCGCTGTCTGATTGGACAGGCGATCGCCGAGGACCTGTGACGTGTCCTGGGCGATCGCCTACAGCAGCCCCTTCCTGTAGGTGATTAAGCTTAATCGCCTAGGCGATTAGGCTTAATCGTCTACCCGGAAGGAGGAAGTGGGACAGGAAGTCCCACTCCTCCTGAAGCTCCCACTCCCCCCCAAAAAAATTACATGCCAAATGTGACATGTAAGGGGGAGAGGAGTGGGTTAAGAGGAAGTTCTAAATTTGGGTTGAACTCCTCTTTAAAGCTGCTATTTTGCGGTGTATAGATAGACTTGCCATGTTAAGTATGGCCGTCGTTCCCGCGTCGACATTTGAATTTTTTTTTATTTTTTGCGTAAGTTGACCGTGAATAGGGATGGACGTAAGTCACGTCTAAGTTTAAAAAATGACGTTGTTGCAACGTCATTTCGCTCAAAAAGCGCGGCGGGAAATTTCGAAACGGAGCATGCACAGTTCAATCGGCGCGGGGACGCGCTTTATTTAAATGAATCACGCCCCCTACCCGCCAATTTAAATTCCGCCGCCAGAGATACACTATGCCGCCGTAACTTACGGCGCAAATTCATTGTGGATTTGAAACAGCCAAAAGTAAGTTACAGCGGCGTAGCGTATCTCGGATACGCTGCGCCTATCTGATTCTATGTGAATCTGCCCCACAGAGATTTTATTGTTCTTAAAGCGGAACTACACTGCAACATGTGTTCCTTTTTTACGGGTTATTAAAGGGGAACTACACTGCAACATGTGTTCCTTTTTTACGGGTTATTAAAGGGGAACTACACTGCATCTGAGCCCCACAAACCAAAAACACTATTCAATTCATTTTTAATATTCAATATAAACTCACATCGGAATTTCAAAGGAATTCCATCGGAGTAGAAGAGAACATGTTCTCTATCAAAACTCCAATGGAATTCCTTGGAAAAAAGTCAGATGGGCCATATACACGTCTGACTTTTTCCATCGGAAATTCCGATCGTGTGTACAGGGCTTTAGGGGTGTAATTGTAAAAAAAAAAATGGCAAAGCAATTCACCCAGTGAAAGTGAATGTACTTTGTGAATGGACCAAAAAATGTATGTTATTAGGCTTTTTTCTGTGCTGGATGATTTAAAATGATGATACTTGCCACTATCTACTGGCCAAATGCAGTATATTCTGCACACCCCTTAGTTTTTTTTTAAATACGTAAAGTATAGGGTGTTTATTAACCACTTCCATACCAGGCATTTTCACCCCCTTCCTACCCAGGCCAATTTTCAGGTTTCAGCATTGTCACAATATTTATAACTTTTTGCTATAATAAATATCCCAATTTAAAAAAAAATATGTATCCTTCTACATATTTTTGCAAAAAAAAATTGCAATAAGCGTATATTGATTGTATTGCGCAAAAGTTATAGCGTCTACAAAATAGGGGATAGAATTATGGCGTTTTTACTATTATTATTTTTTTACTAGTAATGGCGGCGATCTACGATTTTTGTCAGTACTGCAATATTGCGGAAGACAGATCGGACACTTTTGACACTATTTTGGGACCTATCACATTTATATAGCGAACAGTGCTATAAATATGCACTGATTACTGTATAAATGTGACTGGCATGGAAGGGGTTAACACTAGGGGGCGATCAAGGGGTTAAATGTGTTCCCTAGGGAGTGATTCTAACTGTGGGGGGAGGAAACTAACTGGGGGAGGTGACCGATTGATGTCCCTATGTACATACATCGCGGGCGCTGGGCACCCGCATCGGATCCCCAGTGATGCGGCGAGTGCGCGCACACACTGCCGGCAGCGTATGCGCTCTCCACACTGCAGGGATTTCACGATAGTCATATGACGTCTGCCCAGAGGGACGAAGGGTTCCTGCCTATAGTCATATGACTATATGCCGGGCGGGTAGAGGTTAAAGTTTGCATGAAGTTTCTTTTTTTAAATAACTTCTGAAACAAAGATAGAGAGATAGATATGTAGTGGGTGCCTCCCAGCCCGTTTACAGCCCCCATCTCCTGCCAGCCGCCGTCTGCATTTACAGGGAGACACCAAGCCTACCAGCTCTTGTGGGGGATTTCTCCCCCTCCTTCTCCTCACTGTGCAGTGCACCGAGTGCCGCTCGTGGAGACACAGCTGCCCACCCGGCTCCCTCCTCTGTTTCCTCATTGGCAGGGGGAGAGGAGCCAATCACCAGCCAGTAGGACTGCATCAAAGCATCTTGGGACATGTAGTCCCCATCACAGGCAGTCCCATAGCCTTCTGTGAAAGCAGAATTACAGATTCCAGCATGCTCTGGGGCACAGAGGAATAAGGACACCAGAGGCTGATTGGGAGTGGGGGAGAGGACCACGAGGCAAGGAGAAGACTGGACGATGGGGAGAGGTGCACTTCCTGAGTTGGTATGACGGTTCTGCCACAGCCCAAGAGCCAGCTGCAAAGGGACCCCAGGTGCAGTCCCAGGTGTTCCTGAGGACGTGAGGGGTTCTGGTCATGAGGTAGCCAGTCGGGCCACTTGAAGAACCTGCTTGCCAGGATATCTACTTTTTTGGACGCTGGGTCGCGGATTGGTGAGCGGGCACTTGCCCACCTTAAAGACACTGCATGCAGACAACATTGTCTTAAAAGAGAAGTAAAGTTTTTTTTGGGCTAGTCATACTTACCTTGGTGAATGCAGCTTTAGACCGATGCTGCATCTGTCCCCCAGCTTCTCTGTATTGAGAACCGAGCCACCAAACACTGCCGATTGGCTCATTCTCACTCCTCCCAGTCTGTCAGTCAGCATCCCTTCTGCTGTACTTCTCAGCGCTCATTGGAGGGGCGGAGAGTGAATGTCTCAATGGTTCGCTGAGACTGCCATCAATCAGGGCAGCAAATGCGCGCCCAAAGCACTTTCCCGACTTGTTCTTTCCCCGACTTGTTCATTCCCTGACTTAGTTGGGGTAGGTGGTACACTTTGTTGGGGGTGGGTCAGCCATGCCTCGTGACCATTGACCTCTGGGAACCCACCTTCTGACCTTTTGACCTCTGGGGGAGGTCCCTATTCTAATTCCTGAGTCCTAGCCTTATTCTTCAAGGGGAAACCCTAATACTACCCCCTAACCCTAACTTCAGCCAATCCCAGGGGAGGTGTGCCCAGTTAGAGGCTAGGGGGAACTTAAATAATCTGGTGTTGGGAGCAACCCTATTCTTTCCTACCGGAGAAGTTCCCAGCCTCAGTGGAGCAGTTCTGCTGGAATCTGCTGATGTTCTTTGAGATCCCAGCTATAGCAGAGCTGGGGGGGCCTATTCCTAATTACCTTTGGAGCTAACTTAGCAGTTTCACTTGAGGATCTGGTCTGAAGAACTTGCTGACGAGTGCCTGGTGGAGGCTGGAAGGGGTGTAGCTGTCCTGGGACATTGTGAGTACTGACCTGAGTTCAGGATTCCAGTGACTGTGTGCTGTTCTACTTTTGGGGTGCCAGCAGTAGCTCTCTCTGAGGCAGCTCATACAGGGTCTCGGTTCTGGCCTTCCCCTTCTTTTCTGGCTTAAATACTGCTTAAAGGAAATTTCACCTATTGAAATGTGTCTTCCAGTTACAAATCATTTTTGGAGTAACCCTTACCACCCCAACCCCTCTCTGGTTACAAGTTCTACTAGCAATAAATCTTACAAAAGACATCCCCCAGAACACAGGTGTCAAACACAAGGCCCGTGGGCCAAATCCGGCCCTTCAGGCCCTCGCACCTCTCCTGCAGCTGCAGGAGAGCTTCAGCCCTCCTCTGGTCCTACTCAAGACCCTTACTTTCTGCTTTCAAGCAATGCATCCAGCTTCTTCCCAGCAGCAGCATAAGGAAAGTATGGTGACCACGTGTCCCGGATTGCCTGGGACAGTCCCGCATTTTGCAGGTCTGTCCCGGGTACCTTTATTCCAGGACAATACAGTGTCCCGGAAATTAAACTGACACAGCTACCCCCCGGGCCAATCTGATGGCCCCAAAAAAGGCAGCCACATCACCGCTTTACTCACTGACAGTACCTGTCCTGGCTGGGAATGCCTGGAGGAGCAAAATCCCGCCCCATGCTTGTGATTGAAGAAATCATAAATCCCGCCTCTTGTGTCCAATCCCTGTGCTGTGATTCGTTAGAGCACAAGCTGATTTTTGGGAAGGGGGGGTGTCCCTGAATGGTAGTTTGGAAATGTGGTCACCCTAAAGCAGGGGTGCCCAACCAGTGGCCCGGGGGCCACATGTGGCCCGCGGAGCCCTCTGATGTGGCCCGCAACCTCCTGCACTGGGATGGAATAGAATACTGTTATAAAAGGTAAGTTTATTAATAAAATCACAGTGTATATACTGTATGTGTTATGCAGTGGTTACTGGGCTGCTTTCAAACTGATCCGCAGGTGCAGAGCAGTGCATCTGTGGGTTACTAGCACTGAGCTATAGACTTCTATTACCTACGCGTTTGGTGTGCTTTCTGAAAGTGCACCACACCGACAGGATATAATAGAAGTCTATGGCAAAGTGCAGCTAACCTGAAGAAAAGCCACAGGTGAACTGTGCTGCACCCGCGGTGCGGGTAAACAACAGTCCAGTTACAAACGCCTACCTCCAATCCGATCCGCTAAAAAAAATAAAAATAGAGTGGGCTCTATGGAGTAGAGTGGGTTGCCATCCACCCGCTTTGCTTATTGTGGCCTGCGACCGGTTACCAAGTCGCTTAAGTAGCCCTCGCTCTTCAAAAGGTTGGGCACCCCTGCCCTTAAGGAAAGGGGGGTGCACTGTGATAGAAGGGAGAGTGGGGGACTCAACTTCTGATGGTGGGGTGGCTCTTGACATCTAATGTAAGGGGAGGGGATGTGCTGGACATCTAATCTTTCAGATACAATCAGCCCTTTTGAGGGCAATCATAATGCTGATGTGGCCCACGATGAAATTGCGCTTGACACCTCTGCCCTAGACTGTTTAATGGAGCCAGAGTGAATAGAACGTTGCCTGTGTGATTGGTAACCTCTGCACTGTTTGAGGAAGAACCAATTAAAATCAGCAGTTCCTATGGGGGTAGCACTACAATAGACAGATAGATAAAAAAAAATTGATAGACAGATAGATAGATTTAACATTTGCCTTGAATTCTTCTCTATCTCCTGGAAATGTGGATGAAGCTTTGGAGGTGTTTCATATTGCATTAAGGAGGGAAGCCTCCGGAGAGATACAAGAGGCAGAGAGTGTAGATGACAGAAGTAAAGAGCTAATTTACGAACCATTCTGCAGAACACGAGCGCCGTAAAAGCTCTTCATAGCTGCAGATGTAATGGAACTTCAGATCTGCATTACAAATTATTCTAATCTAGCAGAATATCGAAAAAACAAGTTCAAACTGGCAGACCCTGGCAAACCAACCACCCTGAGGCCCCCTGTGGGTGGCATCGTTTTGGAGCACAATTTGTTTGTCTTAGACTGTTAACGACAACGGGGCAGATCCACAGAGCAAGTACGCCGGCGTATCTACTGGGTTCGATCCGACAGGCGTACGGCTTCGTACGCCTTCGGATCTTAGATGCAATACTTCGGCGTCCGCTGGGTGGCGTTCTCGTCGTTTTCCGCGTCGGGTATGCAAATTAGCGATTTACAGCGATCCACAAACGTACGCGTGGCCGACGCATTCTCTTACGTCGTCTCTAGTCGGCTTTTTCCGGCGTATAGTTAAAATTGGTATTTTGCGGCGTATAGATATAGACTTGCCATGTTAAGTATGGCCGTCATTACCGCGTCGAAATTTGACATTTTTTTTTTTTTGCGTAAGTCGTCTGTGAATAGGGATGGATGTAACTCACGTCTAAGTTAAAAAAATGACGTCCTAGCAACGTCATTTAGCGCAATGCACGGCGGGAAATTTTGGGACGACGCATGCGCAGTTCATTCGGTGCGGGGACGCGCTTCATTTAAATGAAACCCGCCCCCTAATCGCCGATTTGAATTCCGCCACCAGAAATACACTACGCCGCCGTAACTTACGGCGCGAAATCTCTGAGGATTAGAAAGAACGCCAGGTAAGGTACGGAGGCGTAGCGTATCTCTGATACGCTGCGCGGATCCAATTCTATGTGGATCTACCCCAGCATTTGCAGGTCCATTGGAGGGGTTATTTTGCTGGAAGGTCAAATTAGACAGGATATTTTTCTGACTCTGTCATGTTACTTGGGGGTGGTATGTGAAAAACAACCCTGTGAAGCAAAAGAAACAATTGTCCAACCTCCAACCTTTTGATTGACATGTGACAGGGGTGTGTATTTGGTTTATCCCATGACAGCTCTTATGAGTGGATTTAAGCAATAACATCTCAAAGTTGTATTAGCGGTATGGGGCTAATAACTTATGGTTCCACTTCTTCAGGTTCAAGGTAAGGAAATACTGCTGCTGCATATTGTAGGTCTGTGTCTGGGGTTAAAGGGATTGTAAAGGTTAATTCATTTATTTATTTTAAATAACAAACTTGTTATACTTACCTCTTCTGTGCAAGGGTTTTGCACAGAGCGGACTTGATCCTCCTTTTCTGGGGTCCCCCAGTGGCGCTCCTGGCTCCTCCTTTTCTCGGGTGCCCCTATGGAGAGCCACATTCCATGGGGGCACTTGTGTGGGCACACTCCCAAGTCCTGCTGCTGCGTCTATTGACACAGACAGCAGGACTCGGCCTCGCCAATGGCTCCTGCTGCTATCAATCTATCCAATGAGGACCCAAGACAGCGGCTGGATCTGCTGTTCTCATCCTTGTCGCTGGAACGATCGGGTTCAGGTAAGTAAAAGGGGGCTCTGGGGAGCTTCTGCACTACAGAAGGAATGCATTAAGGTGAAAAACCTAGAGGGTTTACAACCCCTTTAAGTTAAGAGCTAGGTTAGTGTTAAACTGGTCATACACTTAACAATTTAATTGTACAACCTCTTTTACATTCAACAACATCTATAATATGTAAACAACTGCTCATACGATTAACTCAATGTATACCCAATCAGGTAGACCATTGAGTTTTAGGAAGATATAAAAGAGATAGCAAATCAGATTGTAAAGTATCATACCAACTTTAGGCTCTGAGGTTAGAGTGGGGGTGCCAAACCTTTTTGAAGAGCAAGGGCCACTTAAGCCACAATGCCACAATGAGGATGACAGGTCCATGTCTATGCAGAGCAGACACGGACACTCTACTCTATGGGCCCTCCGATCATATCCTCCAAGATAGAAGAGGACAGATCCTCTTATGTTTTGTTTTTTCTAGCTGATCGGATTGGATATAGGCGGGTGTAAACAGACATAAGTCTGTTTACATTTGCCGCTCCATCGCGGTAAAAGGAGGGTCTGATTAAGTCTATGACAGAGGCTCTTTACCACGTTATCAGCTGTATTCAATCACAGCTGATCACAATGTAAACAAGAAAAGCCATGTATTGGCGCGGGAAGCGGGTATCGGCGTATATTGCGCACCCACGATTTTGCCCTGATTTTCAGGACAAAAAAGTGCGCAGTATACGCCGATAAATACGGTACTTATGATATTATCTTTTTTTGCAGGGCATGTTATAGTAAAAAATTGTTGCTTTAAGTATAAAATATATCTTGTATTTATACTGAGACAAATAAGATGTACAGGTAAGGTATGCATGTATTGTAAAATAATTTCTTGGAGGATTAAAAGTATGTTCCTTGTATACTTGCCCCTCAAAAATGCCCCTGAAGCAGAAAAATCATCAGTTACAAGTATGGACAATGAGCTTCTAACCACATACAGTTCAGAAAGGACTCCAACACAAAGACACTGCTTCATGGAACTCTAACCAACTCAGTCACTCCCTGGCAGCTGCAAAGACAATGACAAAGGAAACTAAAGAAACAAGAGACACAAAAAGCTTAGAGGTAGTAACAAAATACAGGATTCAGCTTTCAACTGCAGCCTATAGGACACATGGTCTGATAACTAAAAGCAACGAGTCAAGCATTTATTTTTTTGCATTTGAAGACCAGCAGTGGTGGATTCCTATTGAGGCTATACATGTGCATACCTCCCAACTGTCCCTGATTTTGAGGGACTGTCCCTCATTTGAAGCAAAGTCCCTCTGTCCCTCTTTCCTCCTGAGTTGTCCATCATTTTGGTCTGATCTATATAGTTGTATATGAAATGCACTACTTATTTATCAAAAAGTGTTTCCCAGTGCTAAAACTTTTATCCAATTTCTTAATTTCTGCATTTGTAAATTCCAAAAGCCAATATAAAAGAATAGCTGTGGTAAAAAAAAAAAGCACTTGTAGGTTTAACCCAGTGTTTCTCAATTCCAGTCCTCAAGACGCCCCAACAGGTCATGTTTTCAGGCTTTCAATTATTTTGCACAGGTGGTTTGATCAGTTTCACTGCCTTCGTATTTACCACAGCCTTTCATCTGAGGGAAATCCTGAAAACCTGACCTGTTGGGATGCCTTGAGGACTGTCAAGCCGCGTACACACAATCAGTCCATCCGATGAGAACGGTCTGAAGGACCGTTGTCATCGGTTAACCGATGAAGCTGACTGATGGTCCGTCGCGCCCACACACCATCTGTTAAATAACCGATCGTGTCAGAATGCGGTGACGTAAAACACAACGACGTGCTGAAAAAAACGAAGTTCAATGCTTCCAAGCATGCGTCGACTTCATTCTGAGCATGCGTGGATTTTTAACCAATGGTCATGCCTACTAACGATTAGGAATCCATCGGTTAAATTTAAAGCAAGTTGGCTTTTTTTTAACCAATGGTTAAATAACCTATGGGGCCCACACACGATCGGTTTTGACCGATGAAAAGGGTCCATCAGATCGTTGTCCTCTGTTTAACCTATCGTGTGTACGAGGCCTCAGACTTGCACGTACCTGGCTGATGAGCCCAATGGAGCAGAGAAGATCTCCCGTACGTGTCCGACTTGCGGCCCCTGGTAGTGTAGACAAAAGGCAAGGGAGTGCGCAATGGTAAGAGAGCCTGGCGGATATTTGCAGGAGTAGAGGCTCTGGATCCGGATGCAGAGGGGATGAAGACCCACTTGGCAGCAGACAGGTACACCGGTGAGTGATGCCGAGCAGGAGCAGAGCAGATTGGTCAGGTCACAAGCAGGGTTGGCAAAAGTCGGGCAGCGAGGTACAGAGGAACAGGCAGGTTCAGGGTCAAGGCAAGCCAAGGTCAGGTGCAGGTGGAAGACTAAGGGAAATCCAAGTAACAAGCCGGGTAGTCAGGAGGTCAAAGTTCAGAGCAGATAATGGGAGCAAGGGAGCTGCAGATCAGACAGCACTGATGCGAGGTGCACTGACCGTTTAAATTGAATGTTTGGCGCCACGCACGCACAAGCGCGTGTTCATTATGGAAACTTCTCTGACAAGGAGTTGAGAAACACTGGTTTAACCAATGTTTTTTTTTTACAATTCTCCTTTAAGGGGGGGGCATGGCAGGGGCTGTGTCCTATGCCTACATACATTTACTAGCAGGTATCCCTTATTCCCATTTCAGAAAGTTGGGAGGTATGCAGGTGGCTGCCTGTGGCTCAAGGCTCCTAGGGGGTTCATACCTGTCCATCCTTCTGCTGGTAGACCCAGGTCTTTATCTGCTGTCTGGGCTTTGACAGATTGGTCCTACTCTGTGTTTCAGAAGATTAGACAGATGCTTCAATATAAATGCAAATAGTACTAGCAGGCTTCATTGATAAATGTGTTTTAACAATAATTATTACAATGTGCAGATCAAAGTGGTGTTCTTTTGATCTGCATATAATGTCACTTACAAGAAGAAAGGGTTTACTTTGTAATAAAAAATGTAACAATGTAATGAAATTTGTTCTTCAAATACATATTAATCATCATTGATGCATCAAGAAATGTCTGCAAACCTACCATGCCCAAGAATGGAACAACCTAGAACAGTCTAGTGCTCCATGTACACTGGGCTTAAAAATACAACAGCTCTCCTGGCAGAAAATAACGCTCATACAGAGAATTTTTTGCACAAAGTTTAGACGAATTTAGGAGAGTTTTGCATTTTTTCTGCCAGTAAACTCCAATCAGAAACGCAAACCAGAAGGTTTTTTTTTTTCCTGCCTCTAAAAGTTGAGCATAAAATATGCCTGTAATCATCCTAATGTGCATAGATGGACACATAGGATAACATTGAGCTGCTTCTACAGGCAGAATACAAAACTCCTGTAGTAGAGCGATTTTTAAGCCAGGGTGCATGGAGCCTAATGGGTTTCCTAAAGCAAACAAGCAGAACTTTACCTTTATACTGTTTGGTCAGCATTCAGCCTTTTCACCCAGCAGCAGACTCTCGTGGCATTAAGAGTTAGAGGAAGAGCCCTGAGCAACCACATGTGGACAGCTGGGACTAAAACCAGAGGCATCCCTAGGGGGGGGCCAGAGGGGGCCCTGACCCCCCCAACATCATGCTGTGCCCCACCATGTGCCCCCCCCCCCCCCCCCCCCCCCCAAAAAAAATAAAAAAAAAAATATTTTTTTTTTACAATTTTTGTATTTTTCTCCCCGAGAGGGAGAACGTCCCCAGTCAGCTCTGCGGGGGATTCCTCCCCCTCCCTGTGCTCGCCGACACTGCATAATGCGAGCGCTCACACAACCAGATATTCTAGCCTGGACCGTGTTTAAGTGTGTGCACTGCAGACTGCAGTACACTGTAATCACTGAACTACATTATCTCCATCCCTTCTCCCCCCCCCCATCTGTCTCCCCCCCCCTCTCCTGTTCATTCAAAACATTCACAATTTACTTTCACTTTCAGTTAGGCAGGTAATATACGGTGCACATTTCTTTCCTGCATCCACAGATTGCAGGAAAGAAACTTGCATGATTCCCCCATCAACACAGACACTGCTGACGGGAATATCCCTCCTGCCCAGCAATTGTATTCTCCCGACAAACAGTGATTATCACCAGTGACTATACAGCAACCACTAGTGATAATTATAAGAGAATCTGCTCATTAATGGTTCAAATCTCAGCCAGTTTCTGCTGAACCAGCTGAGATTTAAACTGTCTATGGCTGGTCTTAGCTCTTAGGCAGCCCATACATTAATTAGCACTGTGGAGTGTCGGCTTCCTGGCGGGATCGGGCATGTGGGATTTCAAACACACCCGAGCCCATCTCTATTGGTTGTAGACAGTTGAGCTCCCTGCAGGTTGCTTAGCAGCAGTGGACCCTTCTCTGACATGCTGATCGGGATGCAATCCAGGTGATGCTCTTAGTCAAATCCTAGTCATAAATATCAGAGATTTTATTGATCAAAGCCCACACTTTACAGGCATAGAGCCCACATGGCTGCTGATCATACGGTCGATTATATTTAGGTGGTTGTACTCTTGATGCTAATAAATACTGTGTTTATTAGATCTGACTGGGAGCATTACCTGGATCACATGCCGATCAGCATGTCAACAGAGAAGGTTATACAGCATTACTGCTGCTAGGTGACCAGCTGGGGGCTCGGCTCTCTATAACCAATAGTGCCAGCCTTCCCCTGCATGCACCCATAATGTCACCAGCACTAGGTCCTAATAGACTGCCGCCGCTGCCAAGGAGACAGACGCCAGACCAGCGCTGTAAATAGCAGGGACAGGACAACTGGGGATCCCCACTGTGGCAGAACACCAGGGCCCGGTGGCAAGACAACCTTTGCAACCCTGATAGTTCTCCCACTGCTTTGGACCCTTATATTTTCTTGGTGTGCTGGTGACATATATCTCTTGTTTTCTGCCACCCTGGGGGGCCCCAGTATAGTAGGAAGGGAGCTCACTGCAGAACATGTGAAAGGACCCATAGTGGGATCGTAGTAAAGGGCCCCAGGATATATATATATATATATATATATATATATATATATATATATATATATATATATAATTGCATTTTATAGTTGGCCCCCCTACTTTTGTCCCTGTCCCCCCATGTGCCCCCCCTAAATATGAAAGCTGGAGACGCCACTGACTAAAACCTGGTACACACAATCCTTTTTTCTTTTTTTTGTTTAAGCCAGCGGGCTGAAAAATTCGAATAACTCGAATTTCGCGGCCAAAATTCGCTATTCCGAATATTCGTATTTTTTCAAATTTATTTTTAAAACAGATCACATCCTAGTGATCTCCATCGACGTCTAAAAGCATTGCTGGTATGATTAGAGACCCTGGGCCGAGTAGCTACGCTGAGGCGATCCTTTTATGTTGCTGAATATTCGCAATCGCGAATATTCGTATTACGAATATTCGCGAATACTTTCTCCACCCTTCTTTTGCATCAGAGCCAATCAGAGTTCTCCTACCACAGTTGTCATAGGAGAGAGTGGAGTGTTTCTGTGCGTTTTTCCAGTGTATCACATCTTCAAAGAATTTTCCATCTTTTGTCCCGTGTCATCTTTTGCATTTCACCTCTTTAATGAGAATAATAACTGTTTAACATAAAGACATTTAAGAGATGTCAACGTAAACGGTTTACTTGTTTTTTTTTTAACTCAACAGAATCAGGGGCCCCAGTGTGCGGTTGATCTTTACCTAACTCAATACAGGTCAGTCTAGAGGAGAGATCTGTATTTTCCAAATCTATGGTTATTCAATATTTATTAAACTAATCAATATACAAATTGGTCAAAGTAAACCCTCAAATCTATATAATAATGTATTTATTTTATTAATACCTTGTTGTTAGTTGCAGGGTCCATTACGTAAAGCCACACTTTTTCCAAAGGGCAGATGAAATTGAATGTTTCAAAATTTCGCAATCAATTTCGCATTCGCATTAGCGAAATTTCGCAATCAATTTCGCATTCGCATTAGCGAAATTTCGCAAAAAAATGTTTTTTGATAAAATATCACGAATATTCGATTTTAGCGAATATTTCACGAATATTCGTCTATATATTCGTGATATATCGCAAAATTGAATATGGCGTATTCCGCTCAACACTACTGTTTACTTAGAGGTAGTCCCATTCAGCACAGCAGCTCTTCAGATTTACTGAAAACCTCCATCTGTGTATCTGTACCATGTCCAGGAGGTCTAAAACACCTGCCAGTTACCTCACAAAAATAAAAAGATTATATATAATTTATAATAATAATTGTAATATTTATAATTTATAATAATTGTGTGTATATGTGTATATATGTGTGTATATATATATATATGTGTGTGTGTGTGTGTGTGTGTATATATATATATAAAAATTGGCCCGATTGCAATAAACGAAATATGTACAACACTACCACATATTCCAGTTAAGATTTTTACATGTGGGACAGATTCTTGACTGCTGCAACCAGATCATTTTTCTAAGTTTATTTTAAATGAATATTAATCAGCTAGGGTTTAGACTGCTAATCAGAATTTAGCGCATAGAAATCAGTGAGCAGTCCCCAGAGACTTAAGTTATAAGCACGCCTAATTATTGAAATAAATATTTTCGTTCGGCATAGCAATAGCTCAGTGATTAGTACTATAGCAATAGCTCAGTGATTAGCCACAATTACATTGACACATTTCTACCAAAAATATTGTTTACTGCTGGGCATCCGATAACATTCCCGCCACGGGGACAAAGGAGCAATTACATTGCAGAGATTGCTGTCTGTTTTACAGAATGCTAATACAGGGGAACCTCAGATTACAAGCATAATCCGTTCCAGGAGAATCCAAAGTACTCGCATATCAAAGCGAGTTTCCCCATTGAAGTCAATGGAAACTAAAATAATTTATTCTGCATTGACTTAAATGAGATGCAATACCGCATCCGGCCAGAGGCGGGGGGGGGCGCTGGAGAGCCTCAGAGATGGCTGACATTGGCAAACCTCGGAAAGACTTCCTACCCGAGATTTGCCGTTCTGTCCTCAAGCCTTTCCGTGCATTTCAGACGGGCGCCGATTGGCTCTGCTCGGCTCTGGCGCTCCCCCACCTCAGGCCAAAAGCGGTATTGCAAACCGCTTTGGCCTGAATCGTGCTCGTTTCGCGAGACAACACTCGCAAACCGAGTCACGATTTTTTAAAATACAGTGCTCGTATTGTGAAAAGCTTGTTAGCCGCGTCACTCACAATCCGAGGTTCCACTGTATAACTTTATGTAAAAACCACTTTGCCCATAACGGATTTCTTTGCTGTGGGTGGAGATGGCAGGATTCCTATTGGGACGTTATTTCTCTCCTATGGCATTGCATGACCCCAGGCAGCCAAGAGTCTGTCGTCAGTAAATGCCCTGTAACTTTTTAATGTACTCCAATGTAAAAGTCCCCAGTGAGTACATGGAATAGTACTGAAGGCTCTGCCCTATTCCCATCTGAGCTGAGAAATCAATTTTTTATTATTGAGAAAATCTTTACATTTAGGTGTGTGTGTGTGTATTGTATATATCAGTCATAACATTATGACCACTCATCTAATATTCAATAGGTCCCTCTTTTGCTGCAAAAACAGCCCTGACCCATAAAGGCATGGACTCCAGTAGATCTCTGAAGGTATGATGTGGTATCTGGCACCAAGCCGTCAGTAGCAGATGAGGCCCCCATGGATTAGACCTTCCATAGTACATGGTGCCATCACTTCCCCATGTGAGCGACACACACACGCCTACCCAGCCATCCACATGATGTAGAGACAAAAACGTAATTCATCAGACCAGGTCACCTTCTTTTCTTGCTCTGTGGTCCAGTCCTGATGCCCATGTGCCCATTGTAGAATCTTTCGGCTGTGGACACAGGTCAGCATGGACACCCCAACCAGTCACTGGCTATGCAGCCCCATATGCAACAAACTGAGATGCTCTGTGTTTTCTGATACCTTTCTATCATGACCAACATTAACATCAGTAAAAAAAGGTTCATTTGCTTTAGTTTTTTGAGCTAATAGTAATGTGGTGAGGAGGAGAAAAAGGAAGTTAAAGTTGAGTTAAAAAGGAAGTTAAATCTAAACCCAAGAACAAAAGTGTAATACAGTAGTGTTCAACAGTTTGCATTCTCTTTGGAGAAATGGTAATGTACAGCATGTACTAGTGCTCAAATTTTTTTTTGGGGGGGGGGGGGGGGGGCGCAAACAAAAGAAAAAAAAAACATCAATTGCAGACTCACTGTACCCATCAATTGCTGCCACTGTGCCCATCAATTGCCACCACTGTGCCCATCAATTGCCGCCACTGTGCCCATAAAACGTCGCCACTGTGCCCATAAAATTGTCGCCACTGTGCCATAAAATTGTCGACACTGTGCCATGCCATCAAACGCAGCCACTATGCCATGCCATCAAACGCAGCCACTGTGTCATCAATTGTCGCCACTGTGCCATGCCATCAATTGTCGCCACTTTGCCATGCCATTGGCCCCACTGGGCCATGCCAAAAGCAGCCACTGTGCCCATCAATTGTCACCACTGTGCCTATCAATTGTCGCCACTGTGCCATGCCATCAATTGTCGCCACTGTGCCATGCCATTGTCACCACTGGGCCATGCCAAAAGCAGCCACTGTGCCATCAATTGTCGCCACTGTGCCATGCCAAACGCAGCCACTGTGCCATGCCATTGTCACCACTGTGCCCATCAATTGTCGCCACTGTGCCATGCCAAACGCAGCCACTGTGCCATGCCATTGTCGCCACTTTGCCATGCCAAATGCAGTCACTGTGCCAGGCCATTGTCACCACTGTGCCATGCCAAAAGCAGCCACTGTGCCATCAATTGTCGCCACTGTGCCATGCCAAACGCAGCCACTGTGCCATGACATTGTCCCCACTGTGCCTATCAATTGCTGCAAGTTTGCCCCTAAAATGCCGCCAGATTGCCCAGCCCCCAGACCCACCCCCCCACCTGACAATTACCTTTCTTGGTCAGCCATCCTCGGATTCCCCTCCATGATCCCTCGATGTAGTCCCGCCCTCTATGTCACCTCAGCCAATCAGGTTACCGGTAACCAGATCCGGTGAACCTGATTGGATGAGATGCGTGTCAGTGTTAACCAAGGAACGCACACCCAGTGCGTCCCCAGGTTAACTATTTGGAAGACGATTGAAGCCCTCAGGCTGTAATCGCAAAGCCTATCAGAGCCAGCCAACCGGCTGCCGTTATTCAGATGGCCGGTGCTCGCCAGGGGACCGGCTATCTGAATAGTGGACGGCAGCGGCGACAATACATAGATTCATGCAATGCATGAATCTATGTATTGTTTTTTTAGTGGCAGTGCAGGAGCGAGAGGGGGCAGCGCTCCTGTACCCTCTATGGACACACCGCCACTGGTATGTACCATTTTTAAAGAAAACATGAGCAGGCAAAATCCATTTCTTTTATTTCTTATAGGATTCATACTCAAAAGTCTACATGGAAACAAGTGTGTGGTCTAGATTGACCTGTAACACATATGGATAAGCAAAATTCCTAAAACTGTATGTCCATAATAAAAAAATATAAACAATGCAATTTAAACACAACATGTATATAATCTAAAAAGGAGAAAAAAATTAAATAAAAAATACTAATAAGAGTAAATGTATATCAGCACAGCAGTCTCTTTCAGGTTCCAAATAGTCTATGTGAAAGCAAATCAAATTCACTCTGCTGAATTTGATTTGCTTTCTCATAGACTATTTGGAACCTGAGAGAGACTGCTGATATATATTTACTCTCTTGTCATTTTTTTTTTATTTTCTTTTTTTTTCTTCTCCTTTTTAGATTATATACATATAGGGGTAGATCCACGTACCTGGGCGCATTAATACGCTGGGCGCAGTGTATCTAAGATACCCTACGCCGCTGCAACTTATTTTATTTTTTTCGAATCCACAAAGAATTTGCGCCGTAAGTTACGGCAGCCTAGTGTATCTCTGGCGGCGTAAGGGCGCGGAATTCAAATGGATGTAATGGGGGCGTGTTTTATGTTAATACGTCGTGACCCGACGTAAACTACATTTTTTTTTTAACTGCGCATGCGCCGTCCGTGGGGGTATCCCAGTGCGCATGCTCGAAATTAACCCGGAAAAAGCCAATGCTTCCAACGGTGACGTCATTCTACGCAAATCCCTATTCGCGAACGACTTACGCAAACGACGTAAAAATTTCAAAATTGTACGCGGGAACGACGGCCATACTTAACATTGAGTACGCCTCATAACAGCACCTTTAACTATACGCCGGAAAAAGCCGAACGAAAACGACGTAAAAAAATGCGCCGGCTGGACGTACGTTCGTGGATCGCCGTAAATAGCTAATTTGCATACTGGACGCGGATTTCTCTGGAAACCTAGCCACCTAGCGGCCGCCAAAAAAATTGCATCTAAGATCAGACGGCGTACTAAGACGTACGCCTGTCGGATCGATCCCAGATGCCGTCGTATCTTGTTTTTTGGATACAAAACAAAGATACAACGCGGGAAATTTAAAATTACGCCGGCGTATCAATAGATACGCCGGCGTAATCCTTTTGTGGATCTGCCCCGTTGTGTTTAAATTGCATTGTTTATATTCTATTTATATTCGCAATATTCACATTTTCTGAGATTGTGGATTTGGGGTTTTCATGAGCTGTAAGCCATAATCATCACAATTCTGACAAATCACGGCTTGAACTATCTTGCTTTGCATGTAATGAGTCTATCTCATATATTATTTTCACCTTTTAAGTTGCATTAGTGAAATAAATGAACTTTTGCAAGATATTCAAATTCTTCGAGTTTCACCTGTATTTTATATCCCTGTGGGTTTTCCCACCCTTTACACTATCAATCACTTTGCATTCCTGGTATTCAGGGTTTTTCAGGTGCAGCAGACTTAATTAATTGAATTGTCAGTCCTTCACCTACACACACAAAAGTCTACATCAGGGGTCTCAAACTGGCGGCCCTCCAGCTGTTGCGAAACTACAAGTTCCATGAGGCATTGCAAGGCTGACAAGCATGACTCCCACAGGCAGAGGCATGATGGGACGTGTAGTTTCACAACAGCTGGAGGGTCAGTTTGAGACCCCTGGTCTACATCCCCTTAGTTCTTAATAGTCTTTAGTAAAAGTTGTCTATGAGGCCCCCAAATTCTTGACGATATTAAGGTCAGGAGACTGCGATGGCCACTCCAGAACCTTCACCTTTTTCTGCTGTAACCACTGAAGGACAACATTGGCCTTGTACTTAGGGTCACTGTCGTGCTGGAAAGTCCAAGAGCGCCCCCATGCGCAGCTTTTTTCGTGCAGAAGAATGCAAATTGTCTGCCAGTATTTTATGATTACATGCTGGCTGCATTCATCTTGCCATCAATGTTCACAAGATTCCCTATGCCTTTACAGCTCACAGCCCCCCAATACATCAGTAAGCCACCACCATGCTTCACAGTGGGGATGGTATCTTGTCACTATAGACCTTGGTGACCATATAAACTGGAATATGGGCAAGGATTAAAAAATAAAGAAGCTCCATACTCAGTAAGTGAATAAATCAGCTGCTGAAATTGCTTAAATACTGAGGGAGTGAAGTATATAACTAAAGGCAAAACTTTTTTTAAGTTTTGGATAGAGTGGAGATGGATTAAGAACACCTGTCAGTTTCTTTCTGCTGTCTGTGTCCCCGTTAGGGAGATTCACGCTCTCTATTTGTCCTATTTACCATAATCATTGAAAGTGAATGTAAAAGAAAATCCTACATTTTGGGTTGTCCCCGGAGAAGTAATAGAGGGGAAATCTTCCAATGGGGTTCTGGTTACCTGGGGGTCCCCAAGGAATTGTCTTAGTTTGCAGGGATTTCCTCTCTCTTTGCGTTTGGCTATGGGACAGGAAGTGAAAGGAAATCACCGCAATGGGGCAAAGATGGCAAATCTGACCCTTCCTTGCTCTATCCAAAATTAAAAAAGAGTTTTTGCCTATAGTTCTACTTTCATATCACTTTAAACACTTCAGCCCCGGACCATTTTGCTGGTCAATGACCGGGCCACTTGTTGCGATTCGGCACTGCGTTGCTTTAACTGACAATTGCAAGGTTGTGCGACGTGGCTCCCAAACAAAATTGGCATCCTTTTTTCCCCAGAAATAGAGCTTTCTTTTGGTGGTATTTGATCACCTGTGCGTTTTTTTTTTTTTTTTGCGCTATAAACAAAAATAGAGTGATCATTTTAAAAAAAAATCAGCGATTTTTTATCGGTACTGCGACATTATGGTGGACACTTAGGACACTTTTGACACATTTTTTGGACCATTGGCATTTTTATAGCGATCAGTGCTATAAAAATGCATTGATTACTGTAAACATGCCACTGGCAGGGAAGGGGTTAACACTAGGGGGCGAGGAAGGGGTTAATTATGTTCCCTATGTGTGTTCTAACTGAAGGGGGGGATGGGACTGACTAGGGGGGAAAAGACAGATCGCTGTTCATACATTGTATGAACAGACGAACAGTCATTTCTCCCCCTGACAGGACCAGGAGCTGTGTGTTTACACACACAGCTCCCAGTTCTCGCTCTGTAACGAGTGATCACGGGTGACCGGCGGCAATCGCGCCCACCAGGCACGCGCGTCTGCACCAGGGGCGAGCAGGGGGCACGTGCCCCTAATGGCTGGAATGCGAAATTACGTATAGCTACGTGATTTTGCGCAGCCGAGCCGACTAGTGGTTAAAGTGTCAGTAAACCCAAGTGTGTTTTGTCTCATTATTGTCTCTAAAATGATTTCCTCTTACTATGTGTGCCTCACATTTCTCATAGTAAATACATGGTGATCCTTGAGATGCCAGCTATGCCAGCAGCCAGCCGATCCTGCGTTGCCACTCTGTCTTCACATGTTCCAGTTTTCACTATCTCTTTTCTCCTGGGTAAGGGCAGTGGTCATTTGTTAGTACTGTTGAAATATTGGTGAGGGGACACACTGGACACCTTTGCTGCCATAGTGCTACATTCTGGGTGCCCAGTGCGCTCCTGTGCCTTTAAGGAGGGGTGGGCTCCCTCCAGGCTCACCTGCCCGCTGCCTATCCATTAAAATGCATGTGCTTCCACTGTGGATGCTCTCAAAGTTTTGAGTTAGGACTACAGAAAATATTGGGGTGCCCTGACAGGGCTCTGTGGCTTATGCATATATTTGTAAATGTGTGCAGACTAAACCCCTGTTTTTAATACATACTTTTAGACAGTAAAATTTGGTTGTTAGCAGGCTGGACGGCGGTAAGTTGGGCTTAGAATTTGTTTGGTTTTGTTTTGCATGTGTCGCCCTTTCATGTGCTTGTAGCACCCTCTACCTTGTGTAGGTGCTAGAGTGAGATTTTCTTTCTGTAGTGCAGGCAAAAGCTAGGTCTGTTTGTTTTGATCTGTGGGCTTAGAGTGGCCTAGAGTAGGCTGGTGACTCAGAGCTAGTTTCACCTTTCAGTCACCTGCCTTCTGCTTCTAGAGGCTTCTAGAAGTAAGGTGGGGAAGAGAGGTGGAGCTGTCTGTGGTGTTCGAAAGAGCCCTGACCAATCCCCAACTTGGATTGGCAGGGTGCAGGCCTCCTTTAAAACAATGGTCAGCCCAGCTGGGAAGAAGTTGTTCGGGGGGGAAGAACTGGAGATGGAGTGTTAGGCTGTCAAGGCCTTGGAGGGAGCCCCCTACTCTGGGGGGAGGTGACCTTGGGCCAGGGGGCTCAGAGCCGAACAGGAACAACACATAACCCAAGGGGTGTCCTGAACAAGAGCAGGAGAGGACAGCGGGGAACACTGCCAGGCATGTCTCCAGGAGGGTGTCGGTGAGTGACAGGCACAGTCAGGAGAGTTGGGAGAGGCATGCTGGAGCGGACTGGGAGTGTGCAGTCTGAGATGGATGTAGAGCCAGCAGGAGAGACTATGATGTTACGGACAGTGAAGTCAGGCCGCTGCAGTCAGGGGGGCTGTCAGGGTCTGCAAAGGGCTGACTGGGATCAGTAGTCCACCAAAAAGGGCAGAAAGCACCAGAACTTTCTTTTGCTACACTATAGGGGCCAGCGGTCCCTGCCTGTAATAAGGAACTTTGATAAGGCCTGGCTGAAACCAGAGTTAGGCCTAACCATGTGCTATCTGTGCCTGAAGAACTGTGCAGGAGGGAGAAGGGGAGATAGTCTGCAGCAAGTGTTGTGCAGAAGAAGAGTATCTAAATTATCCCAAACCATGCAAGAATATTTTTGTCCTGGGCATCCCATGAATTCCTGACCCCATCCAAGTTCTAATTCCTCAATAAAAATACAAAAACAAAGCTGGTGGTCTTGTTCATTGTCTTGGAGTGTCTGGAAGTGAATGCCAGGCCGGGCAGGGTGACAGATGGGCCACAATCACTCAGCAGTACCCCGCTACATGCTCTTTGCTGCGAAGGCCAGTTATAGGTGAAGGCAGTGGCCATTTTTTTGTTCTTTTCTCCTATCCAGCCTCCCCGGGTGACACTGCTGAAACCCTTGTGGGGCGGCTCCAGCAAAATGATTGATAGTGGAGGTAACACTGACATCAGTAGGATGCGTCATATGCTGCCTCTTAGCTCCACCCACTGATCACTCATTACGGTGTAGAGAAACATGGGACGATTACTTAACATCTTTAAGGCTGGGTTCTCACATATGCGATGCGGGAATCAGTGCGATTCCTGTGCAGTTTCTCGAATCTCATGTCACTTGCAGGCAGTTCACACTGCCCTCTGCGAACTGCTGCTGGTGTCAATAGAAAGTTAATGACACCCCCTGATTGATTCGCAGATCGCAGTGCAAACTGTCAAATGGTGCAGGAATCGGATCCCATAGGCGTGAACACCTGTGCAATCCGATTGCAGTGTGGACCAAAAAAAGGGGTCCTGCACCATTTTGGTGCGAATGCAATGCGATTTCAGCCATACCGTTTGTATGGCTGAATTTACATCGCACAGACATCACATCCGCACAGCAATGCGGTACGAATTGCATTAGTGTGAACCTAGCCTGAATGATATTTAGACAGTTTTCTCTCTGTATGTTTTTATAACTGCTAGAATCCAATACTATTACAGGTGATACATTAAACCAGGCATGTCCAAAGTCCGGCCCGCAGGCCAAATGCGGCCCCCCTGTTAATTTAATTTGGCCCCCCTGGGGATTTGGATATATATTGTTTGTGGCCCCCAGGGCCACAAAAAATATATTCCGTATTTATCGGTGCTGCCCTGGAGGGGACAGGGAGGGGGCAGGACGAGCGCCGTCATATTACATTAAGAGAATCTCCTGTTTACTCAGCAGCGGCTGTATTGGAAGTCCCGTCTCCTGGGATGCCATTGGACGACTGTTCTGACTATCATAGGAGGCGGGACTTTGTATTAAAGAGGCCACAGAGTAAACAAGAGATTCTCCTGTTTGTAATCTGTCGGCACTCGACCCGCCCCCCCTCCCTCTGCCCTCCGAGGCTGCAGGTGGGCATCGATCAGGCTGCACGGATGACAATGGTAAGGCTGCATTCATGGCACATGTGAGGCTGCATTCATGGCAATGGTGAGGCTGCATTCATGGCAATGGTAAGCTTGTGCGTGTTATCCGCCGATAAATACGGTATATCCAATTAACACGCCCAAGCTCATCCTTAGTCCTGAGCAGCACTCTGGGATTCGTTGGGGCCACTAAAGAAATGTATACAGTATATCCAAATAACACGCCCAACCTCATCTCTTCACCACACACAGTCACAAAGGCAAGAGAATTCATGTTGGGCCGTGTATTAGTCGCTCGGACGAACACACTTAGACCGAATTTTAATGGTTCAAAGGATGCCAGGCAAAATGGTCGGCCCTCACGCATGTTCACTTCATCAAATCTGGCCCTCTTTGAAAAAAGTTTGGACACCCCTGCATTAAACTGATCCCATGATTAAAAGGTTATGCATCAATTATTTAAAAAAATCTGAAAACATGTACAGTATGTCCCAGGGTTCACTATGTCGGTGGCAGACTGTCCATTCACTTTTCTAATTGACTTTGAGGCTACTTTCACACTGGGGCGGTGGGGGCATCGGCGCTTTACTGTAGTTTTTGCAAAGCTATTCTGCCACTAGTGAGGTGCGTTTAACCCTCGCTAGCAGCCGAAACAAGGGTTAAAACCGTCTGCCAATGATTTTGATGGTCAGGGGCGCTTTAGGAGTGGTGTATTCACCACTCCTACAGCGCCTCAAAGACGCGCCTCAAAGCAGGACTTTTTTTACCATCCTGCCAGCGCACCGCTCCAGTGTGAAAGCACTCGGCCTTTCACACTGGAGTGAAAGAAGAGGCTCTTTCAGGGCGCTTTGCATGTGCTATTTTTAGCGCTATAGCTCCTGCAAAGCGCCTCAGCGTGAAAGTAGCCTAAATTAAAGGGGTGGTAAAGGCAGAAGGTTTTTTATCTTAATACATTCTATACATTAAGATTAAAAATTGACCACACTGATGCCTAGGGCTCTTTTACACAGGCGGCAGTTCAGGTCCGCCTGCCAGTTTTTTAGGCGGACCTGAACGGGCGCTCTGTGCTCCTCTATGGAGCCACAAATGTCAGCGGTGACATGCCCGCTTACATCCGACCCGCTCCGATCCGCCAAAGTGTGACAGAGGAAAAACATATTTTTCCATCCGTCTGGCGGATCGGGTGAACACGGACAGACGGTCCGTGTTCATCCGATCCCCCCATACGGGAGAGAGGAGAAAAGACAGGGCGGTCCCTGCACAGTGTGCCGGCTCAGTGCCGGCTCAGCGGGGATCAACGGAGCGATCTTCGCTGAGCAAGCGGAGGTTCACGGGGTGGATCATTACTGATCCGCCCCGTGAGAGGGCCTTAGTGTGGTTGATTTTTATAAAAAAAATCTCAAAATTGTTGGTCTTTTTGGGGTAAAGCAAAGCACGGGGGGAATAGCACAAGCAAAGCACGGCGGGAATTTCAAAACGGAGCATGCGCAGTACGTCCGGCGCGGGAGCGCGCCTAATTTAAATGGTACACGCCCCATTTGAATTAGGCGGGCTTGCGCCGGACGCCTTTACGTTACACCGCCGTAAGTTTACACGCAAGTGCTTGGTGAATCAGGCACTTGCGCTGAAAACTTGCGGCGGTGTAACGTATAGACGATACTTTACGCCGTCGCACTTATATGTGAATCTGGCCCTATAACTTTTGCACAAACCAATCAATATACACTTTTTTTTTATTACCAAAAATATGTAGAAGAATACATATCAGCCTAAATTGAGGGGAAAAAATCGCTTTTTAAAAAAATAAATAAATTGGGGATATTTATTATAGCAAAAAGTACAAAATATTGTGGGTTTTTTTTCAAAATTGGCGCTCTTTTTCGTTTATGGCTCTATTTGTGGGGGTAAAAAGGATGAAAAGGACGACTGCGCAATTGTCAGTTAAAGTGACGCAGTGCTGTATTTCGCAAAAAATGGCCTGGTCATTGAGCAGCCAAATCTTCAGGGGCTGAAGTGGTTAATAATATAAGATTGGCATTATGTTAAAAACTGTCATTACGATCCCATAAGGAAATATAGTTTAGAAGAATTTTTTGGAAAGCAAAGAATTGCATTCAGGACGGATGTTCAGAGGCATTTGAAACGCCAAATGCCTGTAACAGCTTGTAAACACAATAACTCGCGTTTAGCCGTGTTTTCTTTACATGCGTTTTTAGTGGAGATACATTTTTTTTTGGGGGGGGAGATCGCAGGGGCCAACACAGCTGGAGTGCAATGGCTTAGCCTCACCCTAAGAGAACCACCTTTGTGATCATGGTATGTCCCCTGCCAGGTAAGTAATGGAGATACATTTTTGATTATTTGCAATGCAAAAAACGCTTCTAAACGCAAACGCGGCTAAATGCAGCACGACTGACTTTTTTTTAAACGTCGGTAACTATCGGTCTAGTTAAATCATTCAGGAGAGGTTTTAAAACATCCCGTGTACATAAAGTCTAAAAAAAAAAAAAAGATTGTTCAGAAGTTCTGAAAAGCTAAACAAGTGTAGCTGCAAATAAGATTATTACTAGTAGTAGTAATAGCCAGGGCCGCCATCAGGTGGGTACAGGCAGTACACCTGTAAGGGGCCCTGGATGGCAGCCCCCCCTTTTTTTTTATAATGTTTATTTTATTTATATATATATATATATATATATATATATATATATATATATATATATATATATATATATATATATATATATATATATATTTTTTTTTTTATTATTATTATTAAAGGGACCATAGGCCCCCAGGGCCCCAGATGGTAACCTCCCTTTTTTTTATATATATCATTTTTTTATTTTTTTTATTTTTTTATAAAAGGGCCAAGAGGTCCCCACGGCCCTGGATGGCAACCCCCCTTTATATATATATATATATATATATATATATATATATATATATATATATATATATATATATATATTATTAAAGGGCCCAGAGGTCCCCAGAGCCCCAGATGGCAACCCCCCTTTTAAAAAAAATGTTTTAAAAAAATATATATTTTTATATGTTTTTTTTTGTTTTTATTGAAAGACCCAGAGGTCCCCAGGGCCCAGGATGGCTACCCCCCTTTTTTGTATATTTTTTTGTAAAGGGGCCCAGAGGTCCCCAGGGCAACCCCCCCCCCCCAATTCGTGGCACCCCTGCATCTCAATTCGCGGCAGCCCCCCCGCTTCTCAATTTGAGGCGGCAGCACCCAGGGCCGGCCCTATGATGGGACCGGGTGGTACCATGGGTACCAGGCAGCACTTTTAGGGGGGCAGCATCCTGATGCCCACCAGGCCGTTCCGCCAGCTCCGCTACCCAAATAAAATTGATGTCCTTTTTTTCCCACAAATAGAGCTTTCTTTTGGTGATATTTGATCACCTCTGCGGTTTTTATTTTTTGTGCTATAAATATATATATTTTTTAACTTTTTGCTATAATAAATATCCCCAAAATTTAGAAAAATAAACTATTTTCTTCAGTTTAGGCCAATATGTATTCCTCTACATATTTTTGGTACCAAAAAAAAAAACACAATTAGCGTACATTGATTAGTTTGCGCAAAAGACATTGTGGCCGGCAAAAATATGTAGAAGAATACATATTGGCCTAAACTGAAGAAAATTGTTTATTTTTAAAATTTTTGGGGATTTAGCAGGTTTTCTAAACAGGTCCCTTTATACTCCTGGATACATGTATAGAGCCATGGCAGGTCCTTTTATACGCCTATATGCATTTATAGAGCCACGACAGGCCCTCTTTATACATCTATAGAGCCACGACAGGCCCTCTTTATACATGTATAGAGCCATGACAGGTCCTCTTGATATTCCTTTACATGCAAAGAGTAATGACAGGTCCTCTATATACATGTATAGAGCCATGACAGGTCCTCTTTATACTTCTTTATACATAGCCATGACGGGTCCCCTTTAGTTATCATGATATAAAATAATGAATGTGGGGGCCTTTTGGTTGGCGTGATTTTTTTTCTGGGGGGGCATTTCATTCTTGGTCCCAGGCAGCACAATGTCTTGGGCCGGCACTGGCAGCACCCCCCCCCCCCCCCCCCGTTCTCTGCTCCAGGGGGCCCATGCCTGAAGCTGTGCCCCATAATCCCTGGTAGTAGCATTAGTAGTATTAGTAGTAGGTATATTATTGTTATGTACTGTACAGTACATGGCAGGGATTTAACCTGTCAGATGAGCACACCCTAACTTCCTTATTTTGCTGCCTAAGGCTACGTTCTTCTCTGAACTTAGACAAAGTACATAATTATAACCCTATTATAGCGAGCATAAAATGATCGCTGTCAGAAGAGCTTTAATGCTTTAGACCCCACCTTTACCCCCTAGGGGGCATCTGAGAGTCAGTTAGTTATGGGGGAGGGCCAAAGGGGATTGCAGTAAGAGCTTTTCCTATTTTCACCTTACCACGGCATAAATGCCTACACTTGTTTTCTAACGCTGGAGTCTGGCTTTAACCATTAGACACTAAACGACACTCTCTCAATCAACAGTAACTATTTTTAACCACTCCGAAAGGTTTTACCCCCCTTCATGACCAGGCCATTTTTTGCTATTCAGCACTGTGCTATTTTAACTGTCAATCGCTTGGTCGTGCAACAGGTCACTGGTGTCGTTTCTTCAGGAGTCATGCTGTGACGGCCGGCTCCCATGCGCATTCGCAGGAGTAACGTCATTCCAGATACAAACCCGGAAGTAACTCCGGTGGAAGATGTCCGCAATGTACTCGGAGGACCAACGCCGATCAAGGGCATCGTTTTAAGGTAGGTTTTTCATAATGAGCTAGTATGTAATGCACACTAGCTCATTATGCCTTTGTCTTGCAGGGTCCCCCCCCCCCCCCCCAAGGTTTACAAAGTCTTTAACCACTTCAGCCCCGGAAGAATTTACCCCTTTTCTGACCAGAGCACTTTTTGCTATTCGGCACTGCGTCGCTTTAACTGACAATTGCGTGGTCGTGCGACGTGGCACCCAAACAAAATTGACGTCCTTTCTTTTTCCCACAAATAGAGCTTTCTTTTGGTGGTGTTTGATCACCTCTGCGGTTTTTATTTTTTGCGCTATAAACAAAAAAAGAGCGACAATTTCGGAAAAAAAGCAATATTGTTTAGTTTTTGCTATAATATCCCCCAAAAATATATAAAAATAAAAACGTTCTCAGTTTAGGCCGATATGTATTTTTCTACATATTTTTGGTTAAAAAAAATCGCAATAAGAGCATATTGCTTGGTTTGCGCAAAAGTTATAGCGTCTACAAAATAGGGGATAGTTTTATGGTATTTTTATTATAATTTTTTTTAGTAGTAATGGCGGCGATCAGCGATTTTTATCGTGACATTTTTGACACTATTTTGCTATTAAAATGCACTGATTACTGATTACTAAGGACACCGGCAGGGAAGGGGTTAAACACTAGGGGGCATTGAAGGGGTTAAGTGTCATAGAAGCAGGAGCAACGTTACGCCGAAAAAAAAATACGCAAACTACGTAAAAAAAACTACCGCCAGGCGCACGTATGTTTGTGAATCGGCGTATCTAGGTAATTTGTATACTCTACGCCGAAAACGACGGAAGCACCACCTAGCGGCCAGCGTGAGATTGCACCCTAAGATACGACGGCGTAAGAGACTTACGCCAGTCGGATCTTAGGCTAATGTCGGCGTATCTTGCTTTCTGAATACAGAAAGAAGATACGCCGGTGCAGCTTTGAATTTATGCAGCGTATCTATGGATACGCCGGCGTAATTCTTTGCTGAATCTAGCCCACTGTTTGCTATAACTGATTATAAAGTCTGCGTTGTAGTTTGGCTTCAATAGTACCTGAACCTTCTAATACATTTAACTGTCTCAGTAATACAGGAGGTGTGTTACTGGTCAGATCCAACGGCGGATCCAGGGGGGGGGGGGACAGGGCAATTGCCCCCCCCCCCCCGAGACAATCATGTCACATTGGCTTTAAAAAAAAAAAAAAAACATTTTTTTGTCTATCACACAAGCCCGTCTAGGGGGGACCTTGCTAGAGCACACTGCCCTGCCGAACACAGACCTACAGCTCCTGTTTGTTCCATGACACACGTCGGGAGAGGAGATACCTGCTGTGTGTGATCGAGGCAATGCCACGATGAGTGCCATGCACAGTGGGGCTTCATTCATATACAAAAGTGGGGCTGCATTAATATACAAAGTGGGGCTGCATTCATATACAAAGTGGGGCTGCATTAATACACAAAAGTGGGACTGCATTCATAGACAAAAGTGGGACTGCATTCATAGACAAAAGTGGGACTGCATTCATATACAAAAGTGGGACTGCATTCATAGACAAAAGTGGGACTGCATTCATATACAAAAGTGGGACTGCATTCATAGACAAAAGTGGGACTGCATTCATAGACAAAAGTGGGACTGCATTCATAGACTAAGTGGGACTGCATTCATAGACAAAAGTGGGGCTGCATTAATAGACAAAAGTGGGGCTGCATTAATATACAAAAGTGGGGCTGCATTAATATACAAGTGGGGCTGCATTAATACACAAAAGTGGGACTGCATTCATAGACAAAAGTGGGACTGCATTCATATACAAAAGTGGGACTGCATTCATATACAAAAGTGGGACTGCATTCATATACAAAAGTGGGACTGCATTCATAGACAAACGTGGGACTGCATTCATAGATAAACGTGGGGCTGCATTAATAAACAAGTGGGGCTGCATTCATATATACAAAGTGGGGCTGCATTAATATACAAAGTGGGGCTGCATTAATATACAAAAGTGGGACTGCATTCATAGACAAAAATGGGACTGCATTCATAGACAAAAATGGGACTGCATTCTTAGGCAAAAGTGGGACTGCATTCATAGACAAAAGTGGGGCTGCATTTATATACAAAATTGGGGCTGCATTTATATACAAAAGTGGGACTGCATTAATATACAAAAATGGGACTGAATTTATATACAAAAGTGGGACTGAATTTATATACAAAAGTGGGGCTGCATTCATATACAAACGTGGGACTGCATTCATATACAAAAGTGGGACTGCATTTATATACAAAAGTGGGACTGAATTTATATACAAAAGTGGGACTGCATTTATATACAAAAGTGGGACTGCATTATTATACAACAGTGGGGCTGCGTTCATATATACAGTGGGGTTGCATTCATATGTACAGTGAGGCTGCAATGATGGGCACTGATGAGGCTGCATTGATCTCTTGTACCATGTCTTCAGTCTCTGACCATCTCTTGTACCATGTCTCCAGTCTCTGACCATCCCTTGTACCATGACCATCCCTTGTACCACGTCTGCAGTCTCTGACATCTCTTGTACCATGTCTGCAGTCTCTGACCATCTCTTGTACCATGTCTGCAGTCTCTGACCATCTCTTGTACCATGTCTGCAGTCTCTGACCATCTCTTGTACCACGTCTGCAGTCTCTGACCATCTCTACCACGTCTGCAGTCTCTGACCATCTCTACCACGTCTGCAGTCTCTGACCATCTCTTGTACCATGTATGCAGTCCCTGACAATCCTCTACAAACTATGGGATAGATTTATGGCATTTATATTTAAATATTTTTTACTAGTAATGGCGGTGATCATTGATTTTTTAGCGGTACTGCAACATTGCAGCGGACACACCGGACACCTAATTGAGTTCTGTAAGCAACACCTTATTTTCTGGCAGTGCTCCTCCCGAGACTAGACTCTGGATCCGCCCTTGGTCAGATCACCAGATGAAAACAAAGGGGGAAAATACAAAGAAAAGAAAACAAATGAAGTCGCCACATCTAACGATTGATCAGCTGCAATTCGTTCAATTTTTGGTTTTGGGTTTAATACCGCTTTAAGAATAAGAGCTTATCATTGAATTTGAATGGCGATGTTCTTATTGTGTACTTCCATTGACTAGCGTGTTGTAACGAGAGCCGAGCTGTGGAGGGAACCCCAGAACTGCTGTCATTATAGAACATTTTAGTAAATAAAACCATGTTGGAGAATCTGTGTGTGTGAAAACAAGCTCTTTGGATGCTCACCACGTTCCTTATCTTTCAGTTAACTCCCCATCGGCTTGACTATAATAAGCAACGCATGATTCAGTCCCAATACCTACAAATAGCAGAAGGGGCGTTTTATTGTCCATTGTGGGTGTAAGTTGTGGGGTGATCCTTCTACACCTCAGAGGAGCCCCAGCATGATTTATTCATCACTATGAGTATGGATCATGGAATGGCTCTCAAAGCCTGCCTGTGTCTCTGTGCACAGTGTAAGCCAGGGGTGTCAAACTCAATTTTGTCGAGGGCCGCATAAGCAGTGTGGTTGCCCTAAAAGGGCCAGTTGTATATGGGTCGCACTACATACAGATTTCAGAGTTCAGGATTATGTCAGGATTATGCTACGTACACAGTGCAGGGATTCAGGGGTGCGCTATGTACAGAGGGCAGGGATTGATATATATCAGGTTGCAGGTTTTTGCTGCATTTTCTGACAGTGCGCCAAAGATGAAGCATGTAGGAATTTTCGTGCGCTTTCAGAAAATGCAGAAAAAACACACAACCTAATAGAAATCAATAGGCCTGGCATTTTAGACTGAGCAGCCAATTTTTCCAGGGACCGGGGGATGTCGGCCATACACGCTGTAATGTGCAGGGACTGCACTGTAATGATTATAGTGCAGTCCCCTTTATATCACAGTGTCCCTGCAATCATGCCCCCCTTTTACTCTCTGCTCACTGTGCAGATCTCCAGTTCCTCCCGCCCTCTGCTTCCTTACATCAGAGTCCGCACAGAGCACCATTGCATCAGAGTCCGCACAGAGCACCATTGCATCAGAGTCCGCACAGACCCCCATTGCATCAGAGTCCGCACAGACCCCCATTGCATCAGAGTCCGCACAGACCCCCATTATATCAGAGTCCGCACAGACCCCCATTACATCAGAGTCCGCACAGACCCCCATTACATCAGAGTCCGCACCATTACATCAGAGTCCGCACCATTACATCAGAGTCCGCACAGACCCCCATTACATCAGAGTCCGCACAGACCCTCATTACATCAGAGTCCGCACAGACCCCCATTACATCAGAGTCCGCACCATTACATCAGAGTCCGCACTGAGCCACCATTACATCAGAGTCCGCACAGAGCCCCTTGTAATGCTGTAGACTTGGATGTAAAGGGGGAACTCTGATGTAAGGGAGGCTCTGCCCACCAAAGCCCCCCTCTTGCATCAGAGTCCACAGAGCACCCCTTAAATTCGTTTTATATATACACTGGGAGGTGGGAGAGGGTGAACTTACTCACCCCAGGATGGAGGGTCAGGGGCGGGCTGCCTGCATATGTGTTCAATCTTCACATTTTCCCGGGGATGTGTGGGCGGGGCAGACACAGGGGGTGTGGGCGGGCCAGACAGCGTAGAGAGATGGGAAGAGGAGGAGCAGCGTCCGAATCAGCGTTGATTCTGAGGCTGAGCTGTGTGTGAGAGAGATCAGTCGCCAATATAGCTGCGCCGGAGCCCGGAGATGACACAGGCACGGCCGCATAGCGATAGGTGAGCGGCGGCCGCGACCTGTGTTGACCCTGTCCAGGCCTCCGCTTACCTCTCGCTGTGCGGCCTGATCATCAACAGGCCACAGAGCGGGCGGCACTGGCCCGCGGGCCTGGAACAAGCGGTGGAGGCTGGCGGGCCACATGACAAGGCTTAGCGGGCCGGATCCGGCCCGCGGGCCTTGTGTTTGCCACCCCTGGTGTAAGCCATGAGTGCTTCACCTGTGGCCCTCCAGCTGTTTGTGGAACTACAACTCCCATGATGCATTGCAAGTCTGATGCCGCGTTTTTTTTTTCAACCCGATTATTGTAAAACCGGTCTTGCCTACACACGATCGTGAAAAAAAAAATGCTCTAGCAAAGCGCGGTGACGTACAACACGTACGGCACTATAAAGGAGTTCCATTCGGATGGCGCCACCCTTGGGCCTGCTTTTGCTGATTTTGTGTTGGTAAAAGATGATTCACGCTTTTCAGTCTGTTACAGCGACAACGTTAAAAACGTTGTGAAAAATTAGAGCATGTTCTAAATTTTTAATGCCCATTTTTTACATCGTGACAAATGCTCTGGAGCCCACACACGATCGTTTTTAATGACAAAATATATATTTTTTAGAACCCGAAAAACGGTTGTGTGTACGCGGCATGACAGTTACAAGCATGACTACCAAAGGCAGAGGCATAATGGGATTCGTAGTCCAGCAACAGCTTGAAGGCCACAGGTTGAGCACCCATGGCTGTCTCACTAGGATCGTCTTCTCGATTATCAAATTGTTTGTTTTTCACATCATTACTGTGCCAACAGCGTCACGCAATTTTCGTGCCACAATCGAAAGTGCCTGATCCAACTTTCGTGTTTTTTTTGTTTGTTTTTTTAGAAACACTAAACAAATGATGGCATAATCGTATGCAACATTTTTGTTTTTTTGATCAACAGAACTACCGGTTTCCCTTAGTTGCAACGGCGGCGCCTGAACATGAGACGGTGGACAAATCGGCCTACATCGGTAATGATACGCCCTGCTTGCTCAGAGGGGATCGCTCCCTTGATCCCCGCTGAGCCGGCGGATGCCAAATGCTTGTAAAGGCATGTAAATGCAGTAACTAGCGTTTATAAGCGTTTTCGTTTATAGCCATTTTTAATGGGGAATCATTTCTGACCATTTGTAATGGTAAAAAACAGTCTTCCCAGATCCATTGAATATTGTGGCCTGCAACGAGAGGGAGAGGAAAAGAGGGGTGGGGGAGAAAGGGAGAGAGGGGGGAAGAGAGAGAGGGAGAAAGAGAGAGAGGGGAGAAAGAGAGAGAGGGAGAAAGAGAGAGAGAGGGGAGAGAGGGAGAAAAGAGAGAGGGGGAGAGAGAGGGAGGGAGGGGGGAAGAGAGAGAGGGATGAGAAAGATAGAGAGGTAGGGAGAGAGAGGGGGGGAGAAAAAGAGAGAGGGGGAGAGAAAGAGGGAGAGAGAGGAGGGGGAGAAAGAGAGAGAGAGAAAACGAGAGAGGGGGAGAAAGGGAGAAAGAGAGAGGGGGGAGAGAGAGGAAGGGGGAGAGAGTGAGAGAGAGAAAAAGTGAGAGGGGGAGAAAGGGAGAACGAGAGAGCTAGGGAGAGAGAGGGGGAGAAAAAGAGAGAGAGAGAGAGGGGGAGAGAAAGAGAGAGAGAGAGGGGGGAGAAAGAGAGAGAGGGGGGTGGGGAGAGATGGGGGAGAGATAGAGAGAGAGAGAGGGGGGGAAGAGAGAGAGGGGAAGGGGGAGGAGGGAGAGAGGGGGATGAGGGAGAGGGGAAGAGAGAGAGGGGAAGGGGGAGGAGGGAGAGAGGGGGATGAGGGAGAGTGGGGGTAGAGAGAAGGTGAGCAGGGGAGAGAGAGAGGGGAGGAGGGCGAGAGAGAGAGAAAGAGATCTTGCAGCCCACAATATACAGGGTTCTGGAAAGTAGATATTTTCCCATTGCAAATGGTCAGAAATTATTCCTTATTGAAACTGCTTCTAAACGCTCATTAACGCCCCCTAAATGCGGCATGTAAAAGTGGCAAAACTGACGTTACTTCATTTAGAAGGGGTTTTCAAAAGTCCAATAGTGTACATTAAGCCTAATGGATGCCAACTGTAATCCCAGATGGGAAAAAAATGAGTACTCAAAATATGATTAAAAAAGTATACAAAATGTTATTTCACAATTTTAGTAAAATCGAAAAACATATCAACAGTATGTGTAAAACATTCCCTCAAAGGCTGATAGTTTGTAGTGTGTATACATTGAGACCTTTTTTTTTTTAATGAAATATTTTTTTTTACTCAATAAATTTTTATTGAAAGATACTGTAACATACATATATGCTTGCATAAGCAGAAAACATTTTCTGTATATTGTTTAACAGTTGCTAATAGGAGTGTTCAACAGTTTCCAAAAATATATTGCTTAATGAGAGACCCAGTAAGAGGAATTCAACAAAACAAGCATTGCTCAGTAGCGCCTCTACCAGTGCCTATGCGGAGACGTTCGGTACATGTAACAGAGTAGTGGCTAGAGCGCTGGGTACGAGAGTCAAACTATCAATATAACTAAACATAGTACTTGGATAGTGGTAGGTTATCGTAAGCGTATTTCTTGAGGGTGAGGAGAAGGGTTCCCTCCCCGGGCACCCCTTCCGGGAGCCATTCTGTGCCCAGGGTAGATACCTCCCCCTCTACCCTACATCTATTTCCAAGGCCCAAAAAGAGTCAAAGGGGAAACTGTGGGTATGTCCCTGAGCCGCGTCATTCGTCACTGAAAAGAATCAGTCATAGAGGGGAAGTAAGCGTATTATCTAAGCCCGAGGATCTTATCCAGTCTGTCCATAGTTGCCATTTCCTGAGGTTTTGCGTCTTATTACCGTGGCGCAGTGCCAGTGTTGTTTCGTATGTAAAATGAGTATGTGTGGTGTGAACAACATCACTAACAGTGGGAGGGTCAGGGTCCTTCCACTTCCTAGTGATACTGAGTCGGGCAGCCAAGAGTATGTGAATGATAATCATCCTTGCCGGGTTGGGGAAGCGACTAACATTCAGTGATAGAAGTGCCAGGGACGGTTGTTTGTCGATAGTCACCTTCGTGACATCACAGAGGAGCTGAAACACTAACTGCCAATAAGTGGTGAGTTTCGAGCATTCCCAAAGGGTGTGTAGCAAGTCCCCTTTCGCGCCGCAGTTCCGCCAACATGAATTGTTGAGCGAGGTGGTGAACCTGGAGATTCTGTCAGGGGTTAGGTACCAGCGGTATGTTATTTTAAAAGCAAGTTCCCACAGGGTGGAGCAGCATGTGGCTTTATACGTGGAGCGGCAAGCTTTTTCCCATTGGTCTACAGTGAATTCATGCCCCAGGTCCTTTTCCCATCTAGATATTGCAGGGTAGCTAGTAAATGTAGTTTTGGAGCCGATTATATTATAAAATATCGAAATCCCTTTTCGCAGGGCCGTGGGCGACCTAAAGTAGAGCCACGCTTTTTGAGGGAGTGTACAAGACCACGAGTCTCGTGAGAGAAGACAGTGTCGGGTGCGTAGGTAAAGGAATAGGTCAGAGTCTGGAAGGTGGTACTGTGTTTGAAGTTCGGGGAAGGTTTTAAGGGCATCACCCTTAATCAGATTGGAAAGGTGCGTCAGCCCTTTGGCTTTCCAGCGGGTGTAGGGTGTGGAGACCATCAAAATTTGCAGAGTTTCTAAAGGGATAGGCAGTGTAGACCGTATGTCATGAGTTATGGGCATCTGTGCAAAGTGGGCCCAAACCTTGAGAGTTGCAAGTATAGTCGGGGATACATGAGAAGGAGCCTTCGCCCCCATCACTGTCGCGAAGAGCCATGCGGATAGGTTACTGTGTGGAACTGAGGATTTCTCTATTCTACCCCATAGCGTAAGGGGATGGCAGGGCGAGAGCCATTCTTTTGTTTGCGTCAGAATAGAGGCCATGTAATAGTCCCGAAAGTTGACATAACCCACCCCTCCTGCCGAGCGACTTTTTACTAACCTGGTATGGCTACATCTAGCTTTTTTACCCTTCCATACGTAATGGGAGAGTATCGATTGTAGTGATGTAAAGTATTTAAGGGGGATAGGTATGGGAATCGTCCGGAAGAGATACAGTATTTGGGGAAGGTGGAACATCTTAAATGCTGCCAGACGTCCCAGCCACGAGAACTCAAAGGACGCCAACCTGGTGAGATCCGCTTGCAATTTAGAGCGTATCGGAAGATAGTTAGAGGCAAACAATGCTTTAGTAGAGGGAGTGAGCTGGATCCCAAGATAGGATATGCTATGTTCTGCCCATGTGTAGGGGAAATTGAGTGTAATCCGATTTCTAGTAGCTTCGTCCAAGCCCAGGTTGAGCATGTAGGATTTCGCTTCGTTTGCTTTGTAGTAAGAGACATTACTGAACCAGGCAAGCGTCCTCTGGATCTCGGGCAGGGAGCGGTCAGGGTCGGTGACCATGAGAATCACATCATCCGCAAATAAGCTGATTTTGTGTTCCTCTTTTGCAATACGTATACCGGAGATGTGTTCGTTAGATCGTATAGTTTCCGCTAGGGGTTCCATCACTAGGTTAAATATAAGGGGTGACAGGGGACAGCCCTGTCTCGTCCCGTTCGAGATCTGGAAGGGTGTGGAGAGGGCATCCGCCGAGAATACTCGGGCCGAGGGGTTGGAGTACAGAGCCATAATGGCATCATGGATGTTGCCGACGAGACCAAATTTGGTCAAAACCGCCGATACGTACCCCCAGTTGACCCTATCGAACGCCTTCTCCGCATCTAAAGATAGAAGCAGAGAAGGCGTCCCGGAGACCTCAACGTGGTGTATGATGTCAATCATCCTTCGAGTGGCATCAGAGGCTTGGCGCCCCTTGGTAAATCCGGACTGGTCTGGGGAGATAAGAGAGGGGAGAATGTCTTCCAGCCGATTGGCTATAAGTTTGGCATAAATTTTTAGGTCCACATTTAAGAGGGAGATAGGGCGGAAGTTTTTCGGGGAGGTGGGGTCTTTGCCTGGCTTGGGTAGAGTTACCACCATAGCAGACAGCATTTCAGCAGGGAAGGAGGCTGCACTAGCCGCTAGATTAAAGGTGTGACGCATAGCTGGGGCCAAGATGTGTTGAAATTGTCGGTAATATTCCCCAGTGAAGCCATCCGGGCCTGGGGATTTGCAGGATGGGAGGTTGTTAATTGCTTTGAGTATTTCGGCTGTTGTAAATGGGTCATTCAGAGTGGCAAGTTGTGCGGGTGTAACAAAAGGGAGGTTGACGCTATCTAGGAACGATTGTATCGTGGCAGGAGAGGGTTGGGTTGTGGAGGGGTCGTTCTTGAGGTTGTACAGGTCCTCGTAGTACGTGCTAAAGGCATTTGCTATGGATTGGGGTTTAAGGAGCTTTTCATTGGAATGGGGGTGAAGTAAGTAAGGGATTTTTGTTTTGGTCCTATGGCCCTTGACTCTGAGGGACATGGCTTTACTCGCCTTGTTCCCCGTGGAGTATGAGGTGGCTTTGAGCAACTTGTATGATTTCTCATGTTTCTCGAGAAGTATGGCTCGCAGGTCATGTCGCAGGGTAAATATTGTGGACAGTAGGGTCGCGGAGGGGTTAGTCTTGTTAAGGGTCTCTGCAGCGGTCAGGGCATTGGTAAGGTCATCTATCCTTTGAGTTCTGTGTTTTTTTGCCCTAGCACCCATTTGGAGGAAAACCCCCCTTACTTCAGCTTTGTGGGCATTCCACAGCACCAGCGGGTCAGATACAGAGGATTGGTTAATGGAGAAGTACTCTTCCAGGCTGCTTTTAATGGGATCGGAGTAGCGCGGGGTGTTGAGGAGGTAATTGTTGGCTCTCCAAATGTAGGTTGGGGAATGGGAGGAATTGTCAGAGATGGTAAGGCTAATTGGAGCATGGTCTGACCAGGTGGTGGTGTGGATGTCAGAGCTGGAGATTCTCTGTAACAACCAGCGATCAGCTAAAAACAGGTCAATTCGCGAGTAGGTGTTGTGACGGGGCGACAAGAATGTAAAATCCCTCTCGCTCGCATGACAACACCTCCACACATCATACATATCATGGGAAGAAATGAAGGTGTCCAGAGTTGAGGCACGCCTCCGGGGACCGGCCGTGGAGTCCAGTGCATTGTTAGGGACCTTGTTAAAGTCCCCGCAGACAAGCAGGTGTCCTGTTTGGAATTTACGGATATCCTTCCACGTTTTCCTGAGAAAGGTCATTTGACCCTGATTCGGGACATACAGGGATGTTAGGGTGTATGGCACCTTGTTGATCTCACAGTTCAAAAAAATATATCTCCCTTCTGGGTCTGTGGTACATTGCTGCAATTGGAACTGGACAGAGTCTCTGATGGCGATCATCACGCCCCGCTGCTTCTTGGAGAAGCGGGCGTGGAATATATGTGGGAATTGTTTGTGAGTGCACTTAGGAGAGGCATTTAGGGCGAAGTGGGTCTCCTGGACACATAGAATGTCACAATTGTGGGCCAGTGCTGATTTCCATAAGGATGCCCTTTTCACAGGGTGGTTCAGGCCCTTGGCGTTTAGGGAGAGAATCTTGACCCCCATGTTTCGTGGTGAGAGAGTGTGTAAAAACGGAAAGTACTTACAGTTACGGATGGGGTCAGTTCAGATCCAAAAAAAATGGGCGGTAAGGACGGAGAGGATGGTGCTCGAGCGGGCCGGTTAGCAGGGCAGTGACGAGGAGCTAGAAGTTAGGAGACAAAGGCAGAGGTGAATACCCACAGTTAGTTAAACAAAGCAGTCTGCGCTCCTGGTGCTGGCAAAACGGTCACAAGCTTCAGTGGTAAATGTGCTGTGTGTTGTTGAATGTATCGAAAAATAAAAAATAAAAGTTAAAACGAATTCTGTAAAAAGAGAAACAAAAAATGCAGAAAAAAACCTGTAGAAAAGTAGAAAGTAATATGCACCCTCCAGGAGGGCTCAATAGGGAGGTCAGCAACAAACAGCTCTTATCGAGCAGCTGACTAAAGGCAGGGGAAAGTTCAGTGAGCAGTTGGAAAATCGTATGTCCAGACCGGACAGGAGTGTTGCTCAGTGTTGCGGATTCGGGTTGTTCCTAGTGGTTTTCCCCTTATCCATTCCAAAGGTGAACGGGTTGGGGACCCGGGTATGCCCTGGTGCGTTGCTAGAGGGTTCTGGCAGGATGCCCCACGCGTGTAGAAGTTTCATGCCTCCTTCCAGGGTAGAGATGGCATGAGGTATGCCGTTATGGGTGACCAGAATAGTCGCCGGGTGACGCCACTTGTAGATGATCTTGTGGTTATGCAGGGCCTTCGTGATGGTTTTAAGCTGCCTCCTCATCTGGAGCGTGTACTGGGACAGATCTGCATATAGCTGGATGTCTGAGTATGGCGCCGGGAGGGGGGAGAGCTCTCTCGCCTTCATCAGGATTTGTTCCTTAGCTTGGAAGAAGTGGACCCTGAGGAGAACGTCCCGGGGGACATCTGCTTCAAGATGGCCGGGCTTAGGGAGCCTGTGGATACGGTCAATAGTGAGTTCAATAGGAGTGAGCTCAGGGAGCATACTAGAGAACATGGTGCTGGCGTATGAGTGCAGCTCCTTGGGCTGGACGGACTCAGGGACCCCGCGCATTTTAAGGTTATTGCGTCTAGAACGGTCCTCGAGGTCCGCGAGCTTCGCTTTGATCCACAGGTTGTCATCTTTTTGCTCAGAATATGCATCTACTAGTTCATTGACCGTTTCGGTGCAGTCCGCCATTTTGTGTTCTATGAACTGTACTCTATTATCCATGTGTTTCATTTCTAGGGAGAATGTATTAATCAGTGACGATAAATTAGACATTAGGGAGGATTGTAGGGTCATAAGCATGTCCTTCATCGTGGTGTCTAGCACCGGTTGGCCTGTAGTTGGGAACTGAGCAATGGAGGACTGCAGAGAGGATATGGCTGTGTCATTGTGTAGGCCTGTACTCACTGTGACTGAGGCCTGTGAGGAATGATCTATCCGCATTTTCGATTTGGCTGGGCTCTGTGTTCCCGGTGTGGCATGTGAGGAGTCAGGAGGAAACTGGTGCTGCTGCATGAGGCCCAGATCTTGTGGATGGGCTGCAGGGAGGTCAGTGTAGGCCAGCATCTGCCGCGCGGAGCCTCCGTCGGCGCCATCTTGGGTCTTCCGACGGGGCTGGAAGGAGAAGGTCTCTAGCCTCCGTGGGCCGCGTTCCTGCGACCGCTTGCGGGTCATCGTGGTGGCGGGACTCGGAGTATGCGGATCCGTGTCTGTGGTGCCGGTAATAGCGGTGGATTCGCCCGGTAGTCGCTTGTTGTCCGGTCTGGATAGCGGAGCTCACTGCTCAAGCGTCCATTCGCGTGCACGCGCAAGCCACGCCCCTCTTAATGAAATATTTTGATCTATGTCCTATAACTGTTATATAAGTGATGTATATTTTCATGTGTAGCTATTCTTATATGAATTTAAATACTAATTATAATATATTTCCCAGCAGCAATAGGACCCCCTGAGGAAGCCTTTGGCGTAACGTGTTGTGATCGCTATTGGTGACACTGATTCCGGCATCGGGCCCTGCATATGGAAGACCTTCTCCTATTTACTCTACTACCTCAATTGAAGTGGATTGGGCCATGTAGTCAGGTCTCAATGTATATACACACTACAAACTATCAGCCTTTGAGGGAATGTTTTACAAATAGTTATGTTTTTAGATTTTACTGTTATTGTCAAATAACATTTTGTATACTTTTTTATTTATATTTGGAGTACTCTACTTTTTCCATCTGGGGTTACAATGGCAACATTTAAAATCCTCTGTTTTGTTTTCTACATTTTGTTCTCCTATAACTTCATTACCGAATTACATTTCACCAGAATGTTCCCAATTTCCCTGACCACCACTTTCCATTCTTCTACAGCACATCCGGAGGTGTTCTCCTTTAAAGGGCAATTCCAGCCTTTTTCATGTTTATTAAAAGTCAGCAGCTACAAAAAGTGTAGCTGCTGACTTTTAGGCTCCATTCACACCTAGGCGTTTTGTCGCCTGTAGCGCGACGCTATTGCAGCCTGAAATACGCTGGAGGGGTGATTTAACATTGTCGGCTATGGAGATGGTTCACATCTCCACGTCGAACGCCGTACGCCTGAAGCTCAAAACGAGTCCCTGACCCTTTTTTTCAGGCGGCTTCGGCGTTCGGCCATAGCCGACAATGTGTAAATCACCCCTCCAGCGAAAACCACGGTAAAAAACGCTGCAATTTGTCGCGGCAAAACGCGGTAAAATACGCCGCGTTCAAGTGTGAATGGAGCCTCAATAAAGAGACACTCACCTGCTCTATGGTCCAGAGATGTGGCCGTCTTTCCTCTCCCCCTCCATACACACTGTGGGCAACCGGCCGTGACAGCTTTCGGGTTCACGGCCGGGCACGCACTGTGCGAGTCGCGCTGCGCTCTAGGAGTGGACAGGCGATCTCCTGGGACCTGTCACGTGTCCCAGGAGATAGCCTAGAGGGAGGGGCCACCTACAACGAAAGGAGGCGTCGCCTAGGCGGCCCGTAGGTGGAAGTGGGACAGGAAGTCCCACTTCTACCAAAGCCCCCCCCCCCAAAAAAAAATTACATGCCAGGAGTGCTTAAAGCGGAAGTTCCACTCTTGGGTGGAACTCCGCTTTAACTTTATTACCAAATTAAATTTCACGAGAATGTTCCCAGTTTCCCCTACCGACACTTTCCATTCTTCTGCTACAGCACATCCGGAGGTGTTCTCCTTTAAGAAATAGAAGCTGTTTTTTGGAATCGGACAGGTAACGGTTATCTGGTGAATCCACCCCCAGCAATGATGGTCTAAGGCAGACCACATGTCACTCAGAGCTGCACGATTCTGGCCAAAATGAGAATCACGATTATTTTGCTTAGAATAAAGTTTACGATTCTCTCATGATTTACAAAAAATGTACTGGTTATTTTTGTATTTTTTATTAATTAAAGTAATTAAAAAAAAAATGCACTTGAAAGACCGCTGCGCAAATACAGTATGACATAACATATTGCAAAAACCACCATTTTATTCTCTAGGGTCTCTATAAAAAAAAAATTTGGGGGTTCAAAGTAATTTTCGAGTAAAAAAAAAAAAAGGATTTTTACTTGAAAACAACAAATGTCAGAAAAAGGTTTAGTCCCCTTTCACACTTATACGACTTGTCCCATGATTTTTGGACTGCAAAATCGCATGACAAGTCATTCTCCACGATTTTCAATGACTACCATTCATATTGGCATTACTTTAAGTCCCTGCACTACTTTGGTCCGATTTTGATGCCACTTACACAGGCATACCCTGAAATTGCGGCCGCAAAATCGTGGCAAAATCACGCGACTTTGAAGTGCACAAGTGTTAAAGGGGCCCTTTGCCGCGTACAGACGATCGTTTTTTGTGATGAAAAAAAACAACGTTTTAAATCATGAAATAAAACTACGTTTTTGAAACATCATTTTCAAAAACTACGTTGCCTACACACCATCGTTTTTCACAATGCGCTAGCAAAGCGAGGTTACGTTCACCACTCTTTTCCATTGAAGCTCGCTTCATAACTAGCTTCTGGGCATGCGCGGGTTTAAAAACGTCATTTTAAACGTTGTTTTTTGCTACACACGGTCAATTTCTGTGAAACAAAAAACAACGTTTCGAAAAACGACACAAAAAATTTGAGCATGTTCGAATTTTTTTTTGTCGTTTTTCAGAAGACATAAAACAACGTTTTCCCCCACACACGATCATTTTAAATGACGTTTTCAAAAACGTTGTTTTTTTTTCATCACAAAAAACGACCGTCTGTACACGGCATGAGTGTTTAAACTTTCCTCACTAAGGGCCGGTCCACACTACTGTGACTTCAAAACCGCACAATTTTGCTGCGATTCGTGGCCACGATTTCAGGGAATGACAGCCCATAGAGTGGAATTTGCATCGCACATGGATCAAACTCGCGCAGGACCCTTTTTTTAGGCTGGGTTTACACTGCTGCAAATTCTTTTGCAAATTTAAGCCATTGCGATCGCTCAAATTTGCAAGTCATTAAAATAACATTGTTTTTCATTAGTGCCATTCACATCAGTGCGGTGCGAATCTAAGCTGCGGAAAAAAGGAGTCCTGTGCGAGTTTGATCCGTGTGCGATGCAAATTCAGCTCTATAGACTGGCATTCCCTGAAATTGTGGCAAAATTGCGGCTCGATTTTGAATTCCCAGCAGTGTGAACCTAGCCTTAGCCCCTTTCACACTGAAGCGTTTTTACAGCGTTTTAGCGTTAAAAATAGCGCTATTAAAATGCTCATAAAACGCTCTCCATGCATCTCAATGGGCCCTTTCACACCGAGTCCTGCAAGCAGCATCTTTGGAGCAGCTTTTGGACGCCGAAAAAAAACACTCCAGAAACACCCCTCTCCATTGGAATGAATTGAAAGCGCTGTAAAAACGCCTTGCCCTTTCACACTGAGGCACTGCAAAAACGCCCTAAAACGTTAGGGTCTTAGCGGTGCTTTACCAGCGTTTTTCAGGCGCTGGCAGTGTGAAAGGGCTCTGAAAGCACTCAGGCTTTCACATTGGGATTGCAGAGGCTTCTTTCAGGCCCTTTACAGGCTTTTTTTTAATGCCAAAGTGCCTGAAAAACGCTTGAATAACACCCGAAAAATGCCCCAGTGTGAAAGGGGCCTTAGGCTAGGGTTCACACAAATTCTATTACGGATATGAGCCGTTGCGATTTCTCAAATTTGCACGTCATTTAAATTACATAGTTTAAAGTAGAGATTCCATAAAAAAAAAAAATTGAAATGCCTGTTGCTATGCGGTCCCGCAAAATCTGCCTTACTATACACCTTGGATCCTGACGTCAGCTCCCTCGGCTCTCGTCGCTAATGCTCCTGGGAAATGTAGTCAGATGATGCCGTGCGCCTCCCCTGTGAAACTCAATTGGTTGACGGCGCGGCAGGACGGGCGGCGCTTTACTATTCGCCGATCCAGAAATCCAGGAAGTAATTGCTTGTCGGATTCATTATGCCCACAAGCAAAATGACATCCATCGGAAGAACAAAATCTAAAGTGTTCTTTGCTGACGATCTGCGGAACGGGAGGTCATTTAAACATAGTAAGTGACACTATTTATACAGCCACACCAAGTAATGAACGATCGTAATTTTAAAAAATGCAAAATGTAGTGGAAACCCCGCTTTAACATTAGTGCTGTTCACATCAATGCATTGCGAATATAAGCTGCGGGAAAAAAGGGTCCTGTGCGAGTTTGAACCGTGTGCGATGCAAATTCAGCGACTTTTAATTCGCAGCAGTGTGAACCTAGCCTTGCAGCTTAGATTCGCAATGCATTGATGTGAATGGCACACACGTGTAGTAAAATGACTTGCAAATTCGCAATAGAATTCGCAATGAGTGCCGGTTCACACTGCTGTGAATTTTATTGCGAATTTGAGCCGTTGCGATTGCTCAAATTCGCAAGTCATTTAAATAACATTGTTTTACATAGTGTCGTTCACATGAATGGGTTGCGAATATAAGCTGCGGATAAGTTGCGAGTTTGATCCGTGTGCGATATGAATTCCACTCTATAGACTGTCATTCCTTGATATCGCGGCTGTGATATCGCGGTAAAATCGCACGATTTTGAAGTCGCAGTAGCGTGAACCACCCTTATACACCAAAGTCTATTGCTTTGATGTAAAGGACAAATTGTTACAATGTTTAGACTTAACGTTCCACTGCTAAAGAATGTTGTGATACTTGGCAGACTGGCCGGATTTTTCTTCCTTTCTTTTGAAGGCTGTGGCTTCAGCAGAGCAGAGAGAATTCTCTGCATAGAAAGATCGGGAAATACTTTGTCCTGATCGCAACAGGGAAAACATTGCAATAACGATTAATCGTGCGGCTCTGATGTCACTATTCAATCACCTTTTATAATGGATATCTTTTTATTATATTATAAAATGTGTGACTCAATCAAAACGATGGAATCTGCAATCAATTGATTTTTTGTAACTTCCCCTCCAATCCATGAACACTCCATTTAGAATAAATTCTTTTAAACTGAGTCGATCGGTCAGGACGGGAAAATGATCAGTTGTATTTACATCACTGACATGCTTCGGTCAAGAATCAGATTGTACTGCAAGTGATCATTATATGTGATTGAAGCTGAGAGACGATCAATACCCGGTGATCATATCTTCCAACGATTGACTGAAATCCGCTTCCCCATCTGTTTCATAGCAATTGATTGGGTTGTAAATTATAGATCGATTATTCATCTCAGGAGGAGAGATCAATCAGAAATTGATTATTTATTGAAGTGTGTGACAATCTGCTTGTACAATTTCCTGTAGATCTACCATCAGGTACAGTGCCTTGAAAAAGTATTCATACCCCTTGAAATGTTCCAAATTTTGACATGCAACAACCAAAAGAATGGAAGTGGAAGAAAAATGATAAATGGTTTTCATTTCTTTTTACAAATAAATATGTGAAAAGTCTGGTGTGCATTTGTATTCAGCCCCCTTTACTCTGATACCCCCAACTATAATCTAGTTGAACCAATTGCCTTCAGAAGTCACCTAATTAGTAGACTCCACCTGTGTGTAATTGAATCTCAGTATAAATATAGCTGTTCTGTGAAGCCCTCAGAGGTTTGTTAGAGAACCTTAGTGAACAAACAGCATCATGGAGGCCAAGGAACAAACCAGACAGGTCAGGGATAAAGTTGTGGAGAAGTTTAAAGCAGGGTTAGGTTATAATAATAATATCCCAAGCTTTGAACGTCTCACAGAGCACTGTTCAATCCATCATCTGAAAATGGAAAGAGTATGGCACAACTGCCAACCTACCAAGACATGGCCGTTCACCTAAACTGATAGGCTGGGCAAGGAGAGCATTCATGGTAACTCTGGAGGAGCAACAGAGGTCAGGGATAAAGTTGTGGAGAAGTTTAAATCAGGGTTAGGTTATAAGAAGATCCACAGCTAAGGTGGGAGAATCTGTCCACAGGACAACTATAAGTCGTGTTCTCCACAAATCTGCCCTTTATGGAAGAGTGGCAAGAAGAAAGACATTGGAGAAAGAAAGCCATAAGAAGTCCTGTTTGCAGTTTGTGAGAAGCCATGTGGGGGACACAGCAAACATGTGGAAGAAGGTTCTCTGGTCAGATGAGACCAAAATGTACCTTTTTGGCCTAAAACAAAATGCTATATGTGGAGGAAAACTAACACTGCACATCACCCTGAACACACCATCCCCACTGTGAAACATGGTGGTGGCAGCATCATGTTGTGGGGATTCTTTTCTTCAGGGACAGGGAAGCTGGTCAGAGTTGATGGAAAGATGGATGGAGCCAAATACAGGGAAATCTTAGAAGAAAACCTGTTAGAGTCTGCAAAAGACTTGAGACTGGGGTGGAGGTTCACCTCCCAGCAGGACAACGACCCTAAACATGCAGCCAGCGCTACTATGGAATGGTTTAGATCAAAGCATGTTCATGTGTTAGAATGGCCCAGTCAAAGTTCAGACCTAAATCCAATTGAGAATCTGTGGCAAGACTTGAAAATTGCTGTTCACAGATGTTCTCCATTCAATCTGTCAGAGCTTGAGATATTTCGCAAAAAAGAATGGGCAAAAATGTCCGTCTCTAGATGTGCAAAGCTGGTAGAGACATCCCCAAAAAGACTTACAGCTGTAATTGCAGTGAAAGGAGTGCAGTGCAGTATTGACTCGGAGGATGAATACAAATGCACGCCACACTTTTCACATATTTATCTGTAAAAAAATGTTGAAAACCATTTATCATTTTCTTTCCACTTATATTATAGGTCCAGGAGAACCTACAGTGGGTATAGAAAATAATCACCTAACAAAATAACATAAAATCCCTATAAAATACATTTACGTTTTTGGTTGTAAAATGACAAAATGTGGAAAGATTCAAGCGTATTGGAGTGTGGTGACCCCCCATCCCCTGTATTGGAATGAAGTGACCCCCATCCCCCGTATTGGAGTGAAGTGACCCCCCATCCCATGTATTGGAGTGAAGTGACCCCCCATCCCATGTATTGGAGTGAAGTGACCCCCCATCCCATGTATTGGAGTGAAGTGACCCCCGTCCTTGGTATTGGAGTGAAGTGACCCCCATCCCCCGTATTGGAGTGAAGTGACCCCCCATCCCATGTATTGGAGTGAAGTGACCCCCGTCCTCTGTATTGGAGTGAAGTGACCCCCATCCCCCGTATTGGATTGAAGTCACCCCCATCCCGTGTATTGGAGTGAAGTGACCCCCATCCCGTGTATTGGAGTGAAGTGACCCCCGTATTGGAGTGACCCCCATCCCCCCTGTATTGGAGTGAAGTGACCCCCATCCCCCCTGTATTGGAGTGAAGTGACCCCCATCCCCCATAATGGAGTGAAGTGACCCCCATCCCCCATAATGGAGTGAAGTGACCCCCATCCCCTGTATTGGATTGAAGTGACCCCCCCATCCCCTGGCTGTATTGGAGTGAAGTGACCCCCATCCCCCGTACTGGAGTGCAGTGACCCCCATCCCCCGTATTGGAGTGAAGTGACCACCATCCCCCGTATTGGAGTGAAGTGACCCCCATGCCCTCTATTGGAGTGAAGTGACCCCCATCCCCCGTACTGGAGTGAAGTGATCACCATCCCCCGTATTGGAGTGAAGTGACCCCCATCCCCTGTATTGGAGTGAAGTGATCACCATCCCCCGTATTGGAGTGAAGTGACCCCTATCCCCCGTATTGGAGTGCAGTGACCCCCATCCCCCGTATTGGAGTGAAGTGACCCCTATCCCCCGTATTGGAGTGAAGTGACCCCCATCCCCTCTATTGGAGTGAAGTGACCCCTATCCCCGTAATGGAGTGCAGTGACCCCCATCCCCCCTGTATTGGAGTGAAGTGACCCCCATCCCCTGTATTGGAGTGAAGTGACCCCCATCCCGTGTATTGGAGTGAAGTGACCCCCATCCCCTGTATTGGAGTGAAGTGACCCCCATCCCGTGTATTGGAGTGAGGTGACCCCCGTATTGGAGTGACCCCCATCCCCCCTGTATTGGAGTGAAGTGACCCCCATCCCCCCTGTATTGGAGTGAAGTGACCCCCATCCCCTCTATTGGAGTGAAGTGACCCCCATCCCCTGTATTGGATTGAAGTGACCCCCCCATCCCCTGGCTGTATTGGAGTGAAGTGACCCCCATCCCCCGTACTGGAGTGCAGTGACCCCCATCCCCCGTATTGGAGTGAAGTGACCCCCCCGGGGGGGCTGTCATCCCCCTCTCACTATCATCAGTAACAATGACACTGACCACCCCTCCTTCTCCGCTATATTTCTAACGGGACTGCTACAGCCAATCACAGCCCTTCTCCTATCCGCCGCAGCGCCTCCTGCAGAAATCATCTCTTCGCCGATTGGCTCCCATCGTGCCGCTCGCCCATTGGCGGCGAGTGGGCAGATGGGCGGGCCCCGGCGCAGCAGGGAAGTGTCTTGCGGGGTGAGTGTGTATCGCTGGCAGCATCCGGTGAGTCCAGCATCCGATACCGAGCGGAGCCCGCGGACCACGGCTGGGAGGTAGGTGTGCGGCGGGGGCCAGAGGCCTCGTCCTATGTCGGCGCCCCCAGCTCTCCTCCTTCCATTGTCTCCGCTGTGTGTGTGCGGACAGCAGACTATTGTGCTGGCGGTGTACACAGGAGCCCATTGTTACCCCCTACGCTGCCTGCCGGGAGAGGGCACCGCTGATTGGCTAATGAGGAACCCGGGGCTTTAACCCTGTGCTGCGCAGGCTTTATTAAGGACCCCAGTGTTAACCCTGTGCTGCCTGCGGGGAGAAGAGAGACGCTGATTGGCTAATCAGGAGCCCAGTGATTAACCCTTTGCTGCCTGTTCTATACAGCCTACCTGATTGGCTAGACTGAGCCCCATGCTTTAACCCTGTGCTGCCCATATATAGAATCCCTCATCACACCAGTGCAGTCTATCACATGACCCCCATGATTGTGTGTGTGTGTGGGGCTCATTCACATCAGTCCAACGTTGTTCTATGCAGCTTGGGGTGCAGGGGCCCCTGCTGATGTGTTTTGGGCCCCCGAGTCCCAGTAAATGCTGGAATTTGAGCTTAGCGAGGGGGTTTAGGCCCCCCGTGTCATGTGACCGTGATTTGTTTACGTATTTTCAGGTGATGTGATTTCGCATAAATGACGCCAAAGAAGCGTCCGCACGTTTTCGTTTTAATGTATGGGAAAATGCGTAACTGTGAGCCACGTTTGGGACGCTGTTAACAATTAATGGCACCGCAAGCGAGAGGTGCGATTTGTGTGTTCCAGGAACACGCAGATGTGATTGGAGACAGAAGTGTTGTGCGTCCTTCTTTTTTTTTTTTGTGCATTTTTCACCCAACTTCCGTAGGAACAGAGTTACGCACTTTGGCCCAGATTCACAATCGAGATACAACGGCGTATCTGGAGATACGCCATCGTATCTGGAGATACGCCGTCGTATCTCTGAGTTGCGCCGTCGTATCTATGCGACTGATTCTTAGAATCAGTTACGCATAGATATCCATTAGATCCGACAGGTGTAAGTCTCTTACGCCTGTCGGATCTAAACTGCATTTTTTCTTTGACCGCTAGGTGGCGCTTCCGTCGAATTCCGCATCGAGTATGCAGTAAAGTTACGACGTTTACGTTAGGCTTTTCCCGGCGTAAAGTTGCCCCTGCTATATGAGGCGCAGCCAATGTTAAGTATGGCCGTCGTTCCCGCGTCGAAATTTTAAAAAGTTACGTCGTTTGCGTAAGTCGTCCGTGAATTGGGCTGGACGTCATTTACGTTCACGTCGAAACCAATGACGTCCTTGCGACGTCATTTGGAGCAATGCACACTGGGATATTTTACGGACGGCGCATGCGCAGTTCGTTCGGCAGTGGGACGCGCTTCATTTTCCCGGGGAATTTGAATTCCACCAGGGGTGATTTACGCTTCGCCGCCGCAACTTACAGAGCAAGTGCTTTGAGAATACAGCACTTGCCCGTGTAAGTTGCGGAGGCGTAACGTAAAACAGATACGTTACGCCCGCACAATTTTGCAGTGGCTGTACGTGAATCTGCCTCTTTGGCTCCATGGACTTTTAAAAAAGAACATCCAAAAAAAGCGTCTAAAAACAGTCCTGTTAACGTCTACGGGGGGCGAAAACTGCGCCAGAGGATGGCGCATACTTTTTAGAGGGTTGTGTGACAGCGCTCAGGTGTGAAGGGCCCATTGAGTATAATAGAATTCGGATGGGTGATTGAACACCTTGGGGGATCTGCAGACTCCTGCGTCTAGAACGAACAGATGTGCGCAGATAGATGCGGCCATATGACGCAATGACAGGCTGAACCTGGAGCGTTGTCTGATATGATTTGTCACATGACAAGCGGAATCCCGTCATTGTCTGCAGGACCCCTATACACCTATGCAGCACAATTCCCTGCGACTGGGGGGGGGGGGGGGGGGTGCGATCTTGCGATTAGGGTGGATTCACACTGAGCCGCTAGGCTTTGGCCGCAGCGCAGTGTACCTGCAGGTTTGCTGCTCTTTGCCATAGTCTTCTTTTTATGTCCCGCGGTTTTAGTATGTTTTCTGAAAGCGCACCAAAATCTCAGGTACACTGTGCTGCGGCCAAAGTGCAACAGCTTAGATTGAAGCTGCCCATGGTCTACGTTGTCCATTTTCTTTTCTTTTTTTTTTTTTTGCAGTTTCGGGCACGAGTGTTTTGGGCCAGTCTAAAAGTGGGTGGCATCCCTCTTCCCTTTGCTCCTGGACTTTAAAAGTGGGTGACAGTCGTAACGTGTGGAAAACGCAGGTTATGTGTGTTTTTCAGGCGCTCCCATGGGGCCAAAAACAAGCTTTCCTGTACTGATTTGGTGTGACAGGCACCCTGATGGGAAGGGACCCCCATAGCATACAATAGAAGCCCGGTGTTTAAGTGTTAATGGGCTTTGAAGTTGATTGGGCCTAAAGCCGGCCATAGACGGCTCGAATCTCAGCCGGTTTAGCGAGGAGTGCGGCGAGATACGAACTGGTGTGGGCAGGCTGATTTTTCTCAAGTTGATCAATCAATCAACTTGGGTACGACCAGCCTGTCAGATTTTACATGTGATTATTTCCAGCATTTATTACAGCCACTAGCAATAATCACCGTGTTTTCCTGCTGGGGGTGGCTTTGTCGCACCCCAAACTGTGAGAACACAATGGCTCCATGGGAGGCTCTTCAAACTACGGCAAGATTTTTATCCAGTCCTTGAATATTAGAGGGATTTTGATGGGGACTCTGATGTAGGTTGGGATTTTGATGGGGACACTGATGTGAGGGGGGTACTCTGATGTAAGGGGGTACTTTGATGGGGACACTGATGTAAAGGGGTACTTTGATGGGGACACTGATGTAAAGGGGTACTTTGATGGGGACTCTGATGTAGGTTGGGATTTTGATGGGGACACTGATGTGAGGGGGGTACTCTGATGTAAGGGGGTACTTTGATGGGGACACTGATGTAAAGGGGTACTTTGATGGGGACACTGATGTAAAGGGGTACTTTGATGGGGACTCTGATGTAAGGGGGTACTTTGATGGGGACTCTGATGTAGGTAGAGATTTTGATGGGGACACTGATGTGAGGGGGGTACTCTGATGTAAGGGGGGTACTTTGATGGGGACACTGATGTAAAGGGGTACTTTGATGGGGACTCTGATGTAAAGGGGTACTTTGATGGGGACTCTGATGTAGGTTGAGATTTTGATGGGGACACTGATGAGGGGGGTACTCTGATGTAAAAGGGTACTTTGATGGGAACTCTGATGTAAAATGGTACTTTGATGGGAACTCTGATGTAAAGGGGTACTTTGATGGGGACTCTGATGTAAGGGGGTACTTTGATGGGGACTCTGTAGGTTGAAATTTTGATGGGGACTCTGATGTAAGGGGGTACTTTGATGGGGACTCTGATGTAAGGGGGTACTTTGATGGGGACTCTGATGTAAGGGGGTACTTTGATGGGGACTCTGATGTAGGTTGGGATTTTGATGGGGACACTGATGTAGGTTGGGATTTTGATGGGAACACTGATGTAAGGGGGGTACTCTGATGTAGGATGAGATTTTGATGGGGACACTGATGTGAGGGTGGGACTCTGATGTAAGGGGGTACTTTGATGGGGATTCTGATGTAGGTTGAGATTTTGGTGGGGACACTGATGTGAGGGGGGGGGGTACTCTGATGTAAGGGGGGGTACTTTGATGGAGACTCTGATGTAGGATGAGATTTTGATGGGGACACTGATGTGAGGGGGTACTCTGATGTAAAGGGGTACTTTGATGGGCACTCTTGATGTAAAGGGGTACTTTGATGTAGGTTGAGATTTTGATGGAGACTCTGATGTAAGGGGGTACTTTGATGTAGGTTGAGATTTTGATGGGGACACTGATGTGAAGGGGGTACTCTGATGTAAGGGGGGGGGGGACTCTGATGTAATGTCTTTGCTCTGTTTATGGAATCTTTTTCTCTGTTGCTCCAATCATTTCATGTTAATCCAAAATAAATAGACTCCCAGTAAAACCTGTTCATTCATTCATTCATTCATTTATAAAAACAGCTTCTTTTTTTGCCCAGGAATATCTGTAAAATATACAATGTGTCTCTCATACGGAGTAGTTTGGAGACCTGGTCTATACAGAACTCCATTGTATACGCCGTGTGCCTATAGGGCCCAGCAGATCTCACTGACCCCCATTGTATAACCATGTGTGGGCCGAGTCCTGCACATTATTCATAGGAACCCACCAGTTAGCCCACTGAGCTGACATTCCGCTGACCCCCCCCCCCCCCACATGACTATATTGTCAGTTTTCTTCCTCCTTTGTACCGTCCTTTAGCTCACCCTATCTCCGATCACATGTCCGTGTATCAGACTCGTACATTACCGCACGTCACCCACACTACAGCGCACAATGCTGCTTTGCAGAGTCATGAATGAAGTGTTCCTTTTGTAACACTTCAAATAAAGTTTAAAAAACAAACAAACAAACAGCATGATGGACTGAAACGCACTTCACCCTGCAAGAGAAAACTGACAGCCGCCTGCATGCTAAAAAGAGTGTTTAATGTGCAGGCAGCATGGGTACAACCCTGACCAGACGCTGTTGTAGATTAAAGCGGGTTGGTTGAGGGGCAGTAAAATCATGGCTCGCCCCCCCCTTTTTTTTTACCACTCCCAAGGCTGCATGTGAATGAGCCCCAACCGGAACATCACGATTTACCTGTCTGTTCCTACAGAAGTAATGGACACCCTGCTGGCGGAGCACTGTGGCCCCTTACAGCACCGGCTCCTGGATTCCGGGTCTGCCAGGGGCCCTGTCTGAAGTGGGTTTGGCCTCTCTGTTCAGGTTTCTCCCGCTCTGCTAAAACCTACACATGGGTCAGTTGCCTTCCACCCAGTTTGGGTGACCGTTGGGCGAGACATTAGATTGCAAGCTCCTTCGGCCGGCTCTATAGACATGAATGAGGTACTACTCCTGTGTGTAGGATCCATCGCAGCTCCGTGTTGACATTGTAAGTGGAGCCGTGTGGTTTAACCCCGTGCTGCCAGTCTGAATCAGATCCAGCTGTTCACAGCTGTGCTGGCTGGGTACATAGTGCCCCATTGTTCCCCCTCCTCCGAGTCCACATCCTCCAAACATCACGCTTTCCTAGCAATGCCAGCATGTCGCTTTCAGCTCTTTTTTTAGTAATCCTTCGATGTATGCCTGACACCGCTAGTCACCAAATGATGGACTATGGACTTCATTCACTGGGATGGAGGAGATCGTTTATTTCCTGATCGTCATCTTCTTCTATGAATGTTTACTTCACAAACATCATCTAAACATGTTGTAGCGGTCTCCTTTTTTTATTACATTTTTTTTTTTTTTTTTTTTGTGGTTGAAAACCTCAGACTTGAAATATTAAAGCATATTCTTCTATAGTGTGTACTTGTCTCACTCCAGAGCACTAAGCGTCCATTCTGTCTGCTGCTTCATTCCTCTGCTATCAGCTTGAATCACTTCTGAGGAGTTCCCCTGCCACCTTTCTTCTCTTGGTGTCAGGAAAAGGACCTCCAGCAGATTGACAGCCTCAGCTTCCTGTGTGAAGGGGGGGTGTGTCCCTTCCCTCCAATCAGCTCTCAGAGCTCTCCATACTGAGCTCAGCAGAGTGCATCTTCCACTCTCCGCCCCCCTTTTTTTCTGACGGCTCAGACAAGCTTTAAATATTCTGGACTTTGAACAGGTGCAGTGAAGAGAAGACTGCAGATAAACAGATACAACTTATGTAGGAGGATTTGTTTCACCTCTGTGTATCACCTGAGGCCAGTCCCTTCACTGGGTATATGGAAGGATTTACAACAACTTTAAATCTGAAAATGCCCTTTGGTTGGTTCTCGCCATATCCATTGACCTGCACAACTGAGCGTCAAGGCACAGGGAACAATGCTTTTCTGTTCGCACCTTAATAGCTTGTGGTGCACAGAAATGAAAATTCTGGATACACTTGGCCGAAAACCAAAATAGATTTTTATATATATATATATATATATATATATATATATATATATATATATATATATATATATATATATATATATATATATATATATATATATATACTTGACTTTTTATTTTAATATCAATGAATATAAATTTATTGTCGGTCATTATCGGCACTTTTTGAAGGAGTGTTAACAATTCTGCTTGCTACATTTATGATGCACATTTGGCAAAACGCACCTCCCATTGAGATGCATTGAAAATTTATAAAAAATGCACCCGTTTTGCGTTTTTGATTCTTTTTTTTTTTTTTTTTTTTTTTAAGTCACATGACCTTTGAAAACACACCATAAGCAAGGTAATATCGCAGGAAAAAATTGACATTCTTGGCACCGTTTTTTTTACCCTATTTACAGACAATAATTTTCAGTGGTTGAAATTTCAGCACATCACTAGTAATATCGATTTGAGGTGCGTTTCGGTGCCTACAATTTCTCGCACTGCATGCCATTGCATTAAATAGGCCTAAATCATTCAGTGACACTTCAATAAGCTCTTACCAACTGTATGCTTTAATCGCTTGCCACCCTCCCACCTTCAAATAACGGAGGGACAGTGTGGCTCTCGATCTTGGTGGACTTCATATGACGTCGCCCCAAAATGGGCACTCTTGTGCGCCCGCGCCGTGTTCATAGGATGCGGCACGACCCCGATCTCTGCAAAGAGCCGATTACACGGCTCTTTAACTATGTGATCGGCTGAGTCTAATCACGTGAACACTGAAGTGCTGGTGATCGGCTCTCATCACTTCACACTGGCAGAGTGTGTGGCAGGGAGAGCCGGTCAGTGGCATCTCCTCGCAGGGAACAGCTGGACATGTAACCAGGGCACTGATCATCAGTGCCCTGATTACAATAAAGCCCCCCCCCCCCCCCAGTGCCACCAATCAGTGCCCAGCAGTGACACCAATCATTGCCCATTAGTAATGCCAGTCACTGCTGCCTTTCAGTGTCCATTAGTGCCTGCTCATCAGTGCAGCATATTGGTGCCACCTCATCAGAGTGCCCATCAGTGAAGGAGAAAAATTACTTATTTACAAAATTTACTGACAGAAACTAAGAAAAACTTTATTTTTTCAAACTTTTTGGTCTTTCTCTTTTTTTTTTAAATAATTTTAATAAATAAAAAAAATACACAGCAGTGATAAAATACCACCAAAAGAAAGCTCTATTTGTGTAATTAAAAAAATTCATATGGGTACAGTGTAGCATGACAGTGCAATTGTCATTCAAAGTGTTGCAGCCCTAAAAGCTGAAAATTGTCCTGTGTGCTGAGAATACACTCACTGTGCACTCCCAGAACACTCAGTAAACTGTCACCGACAGCTCCAGTCACATCATCACCAGCCAGACCCACTCCCAATCATGTGAGCCAATCACAGCAGTCACATGATACAGAAGCCACGCCCTCTCCTGGACATTCGGACTACATTCACATTTGTGCCTCATGGGAACGCACGCAAAATTGCACACTTTTCCAACACACACAGAAATGCGCTGCCCTTTAGCAGATGTGTATGGGGGTGCCATTGACTCTTAATGACACCCCCATATATTTGCCTCAGCACAGAGTGATTTTGTACAGGGGTCAGGGACATCTTTTGCTTAGAGAATACTTTGCAAAAATTCGGTCAAGTCCCACTTTAAAACAGATCTCTGCCTTGCCCTTTAATTTATTCCTCTATTTAGCGGGCAGATACATTGCCTGCTCCTCGTATTGTACTTGGTTCCATTTACTTTCGCATCACACCGTTCAGCATTGTTAATTTTGGCAGCAAATTTCGATTTAGTCTGATGGCGCGTACACACGATAATTTTTCAGGGTGTAAAAAAACGATGTTAATGTCATTAAAAACGATCGTGTGTGGGCTTCAGAGCATTTTTTGGGTTCTAAAACCCAGCCCAATTTTTTTCTAAGGCCCTTTTCACACTACAAAATAAATCCGTTTTAATAATCCGTTTTAAAATCCGTCAGATAATGTTAAAAAACTGAAGTTATACGTCCTTTATAAAATATCATTAAAGTCTATGGGATTTTTTTATGTTCCGTAAAGATCCGTAATAGTCCGTTATAACATACGGACGTTAGTTATAACGGAATATGTGATGGGTCTTGCACTATTTTTTGTCAATTTTTTGTCCGTTGCAAGTAACGGATATATTAACGTCCGTTATATTTTAACATTGAAGTCTATGGCACATGGACGTTAGTAAATGTCTCCGTAAATGTCCGTTATGTTAACGGACGTTAATTTTACTGAGCATGGATATTCAGGGGAACCCCGCTGTCAATTTAAAACAAAAATGACGTGCGGTTCCCGGTAAATATCCATAACCAGACCCTTCAGGTCTGGTATGGATATTCAGGGGAACCCCGCCGTCAATTTAAAACAAAAATGACGTGCGGTTCCCCCTAAATATCCATAACCAGACCCATTATCCGAGCACGTTGACCTGGCCGGCCGCAGAAAAGAGGGGGGGACAGAGTGCGGCCCCCCCCTCTCTCCTGAACCGCACCAGGCCACATGCCCTCAACATGGGGAGGATGTCCCCATGTTGATGGGGACAAGGGTCTCATCCCCACAACCCTTGCCCGGTGGTTGTGGGGGTATGCGGGAGGTTTATCAGAATCTGGAAGACCCCTTTAACAAAGGGGACCCCCAGATCCTGACCCCCCCCCCCCTGTGTGAAATGGTAATGGGGTACACTGTACCTCTACCATTTCACGAAGGAAGTAAAAAGTATTGTAAAAAAAACACACTGACACAAAAGAATAAAGTCCTTTATTAAAAAAAAAAAAACTCCAGCGCTGAAAAATCCACTCGTTCCCGGCTTCCTGCGTTGTCCTGATCCTGCGACGGGTGCGGGTGATCTCCCGCGATGAGAAGATCCAGCGTCGGGTGATCTCCGCTCCGGCGATGTGAAGATCCATCCATCCGGCGCAGCAGCATCCCGGACCTCCTCTCACCGCTGGGCACAGCCCAGCGAATGAGCGGCTGAAGCTGTGACATTTCTTATATAGAGGAGGCAGAGCCACCCGTCACGTGACCCTGCCCCCTCTGACGTACCTCTGCTACGTCACTGGGGAAGACCAAGAAGAGGAAAGTCCTTTCCTCTTCTTGGTCTTCCCCAGTGATGTAGCAGAGGTACGTCAGAGGGGGCAGGGTCACGTGACGGGTGGCTCTGCCTCCTCTATATAAGAAATGTCACAGCTTCAGCCGCTCATTCGCTGGGCTGTGCCCAGCGGTGAGAGGAGGTCCGGGATGCTGCTGCGCCGGATGGATGGATGGATCTTCACATCGCCGGAGCGGAGATCACCCGACGCTGGATCTTCTCATCGCGGGAGATCACCCGCACCCGTCGCAGGATCAGGACAACGCAGGAAGCCGGGAACGAGTGGATTTTTCAGCGCTGGAGTTTTTTTTTTTTTTTTTTTTAATAAAGGACTTTATTCTTTTGTGTCAGTGTGTTTTTTTTACAATACTTTTTACTTCCTTCGTGAAATGGTAGAGGTACAGTGTACCCCATTACCATTTCACACAGGGGGGGGGGGGGGTCAGGATCTGGGGGTCCCCTTTGTTAAAGGGGTCTTCCAGATTCTGATAAACCTCCCGCCCGCAGACCCCCACAACCACCGGGCAAGGGTTGTGGGGATGAGACCCTTGTCCCCATCAACATGGGGACATCCTCCCCATGTTGAGGGCATGTGGCCTGGTGCGGTTCAGGAGAGAGGGGGGGGCCGCACTCTGTCCCCCCCTCTTTTCTGCGGCCGGCCAGGTCAACGTGCTCGGATAATGGGTCTGGTTATGGATATTTAGGGGGAACCGCACGTCATTTTTGTTTTAAATTGACGGCGGGGTTCCCCTGAATATCCATACGACTTCTGGAGCTGGACTTCAAGAAAGGGTGAAATGTTTTTTATTAACGGACGTTAGAAAGGAATGATATAACGGATGTATACGGATATATACGGATAAACATTATCCGTTTTCAATAAAGGAAGAATGGTAAAATATTTATCCGTATGTATCCGTTATTAAATCCGTTAATAAACGTCCGTTAATAGGTGTAATACGGATATTATAAAACGGACATACAATCCATAGTGTGAAAGAAGCCTAAAATGCTCTATTTTTTTAACGTTGTAATTTTTCGGGTTGTAAAAAACGGTCGTGTGTGGGCTAAAACGACGTAAAAAACATGCGCATGCTCAGAAGCAAGTTATGAGACGGGAGCGCTCGTTCTGGTAAAACTAGCATTTATAATGGAGATAGCACATTCATCACGCTGTAACAGACAGAAAAGCGCAAATCGTCTTTTACTAACAAGGAATCAGCTAAAGCAGCCCAAAGGCGAATGGAACTTCCCCTTTATAGTGCCGTTGTACGTCTCCGCGCTTTGCTAGATAATTTTTTTTAAATGATGGTTTGTGGGCAAGGCTGTTTTAATGATGAAGTTAGGAAAACAATTTTTTTTTTTTTTTTTTTTCATGCTGAAAAATGATTGTGTGTACGCGGCATAAGTCTTTTGACTAAAATGAAATTATAGTTTTAGTTGTATTTTAGTCATCTCAATTGTTTTAGTTTTAGTTGACTAAATTAACACTGTTCACCCACCAACCGCTAAAGGAAAGTATGTCTGCTCCGGGTCATTGGAGTTCAAGCTTATGTAAGACCATATACTGATTGGCCCAGGGCTGTCACATGCTCCGCCATACCTGCAAGTATTGGGTGGACGGAGTGGTGGGGGTAAGTGAAGTATATGCAGGACAATGGATAAGAGGGTATTAAATAAAACCTGATTCTCCCTGAATAGGCAAAGCACAGATTTCCTAAATCCCAAATCCATTGTACTTGGGGAATCATCAATTAGATTTTCTGATATGGTGCATCTGAAAAATTCTTCTCTGATCAGGAATGAGACTTTTATATGTTTATTTAACCAAAGTTAGAATTTTATATCTGAAATATCTTTTTTTCCCCAACAGGCAGGTTTGTCATGGGACGGGGCGGGCAGCCTGTACATGGACGGGTGTCATTGCTGCTGCTTTTTCTCTCCATAGTGACTGGTGAGTAGGAAATAATTGATGCAAATACTGAGTGGATATCATTTTATTATTTATATCATTTTTTTTGTCTTCAGTGTGTGTATGTATGTATGTGTGTGTGTGTATGTATGTATGTATGTATGTATGTGTATATATATATATATATATATATATATATGTGTGTGTGTGTGTGTGTATATATATATATATATATATATATATATATATATATATTTTTTTTTTAGCTCTTGTAGATTGTACATGGCACGGTATCATGGCTGTGATCTTGGTCGTGTTCTTGCTGTGTGTGTCAGTGGAGTCTGTAACCTAAAAGAATATTTGAAATGATATGCACAGCAGAACAAATTATTTAGAGGTGGTCATCTTTTGCTTCTTTTTTTTTTTTTTTTTGTGTTTTTGTTTACACTTTGTCATCATGGGGGGGGGGGGACGAGAGGCTACAGCTTCCAACACCTACTCACCGCCTGTTAGAAGCTCTCTGAAGAGCAACTTTTCAGAGATCAAAAGACATGTGAACAAGCGCTAAGGTACATATTACACCCGTATTTAGGATGTAACACATTGCTGAGCACCTAACCCAGAGCTTACCCCTGTGACAGCTTGCAGGGTTTCTTCATCCCTGCAGCCGCTGTCACTTTTGAAACCTGCACAGGAGTCCAGTCTGCCGTGGCACTCTTACTAGTCCATTGGCACATTCTTCAGCTCTATAAGGCCTCTTGCACACTGCAGCTTGAAAAAGCTCAGTACAGCTTTTTTTTTTTACTGCGCTAAAACAGCCCATTAATTGCGGCGATAAATTGTGGCGTTTTGTACCGCGATTTGCGGCGACAAAACTCTGCTATTGTGAATGCAGCCTCACCCCCTCTATGGAGATGGTTCACATCTCCTATGCCGAACGCCGAAAGCCGCCTGAAAAAAAGGTCCGGGACTTTTTTTCAGGCGGCAGGCGTTCGGCGTGGAGATGTGAACCATCTCCATAGAGGTGCATGTTAAATCATCCCTCCAGCGTCTCGGGGCTGCTGCGGCGTCGCACTACAGGCGTATATACGCCTAGGTGTGAACGGGGGCTTAAAGATGGGTTTTACTTCCTCTTTGTTTCCCTGCAAAAGTAAAGCATAAGGGGCCCGCGATGTCACCGTCTTCCTCGCTAGCAGCGAGCATCCATTCTTTACCCCTCTTCCTTCCGGGGCCGCAAACTCCCTCTTCCATTGTGTGTGTGTGTGTGTTACAACAGCTGCTCTTTTTCTGCCCCTTGACGAGGGTGAAGGGAGTGAGGGGGATTTTTATGACGCAGCATTTTTTATTTTATTTCTTGTTTTGTTACAAGTTCATGTGAAATGATATTGATCGCCTGATGGATGTTGGAGCGACCAACGCATGCATTGTGACTGTGGCCGCTGGCACACGATCTTTAGGACATGTCCTGTGTCGTTGGATCTTTAAAAAGAAGGCGTTGGGATGTGTGTAGCAGTGTACTGCAAGTTCGGTCATTTAGGGGTTAAACGCTGTAAGACAAGCCAATGAAATCATTAACGTTTAGGCTGATTTCAGATGGGTGTTTTGCCTGCCAAGATTTTCTAAATTGAGCATCCAGCTTGTCTTCCTGACGCTTGTTTGAGGAATAACTAGATGAGCTCAACGTGGGGTTGGAGGAGTCGCTCAGTGTGCTTGTGTTGGGGAGATCCTCTCTAGAGAACGCTGCACGCCTTCTGGATGCATTGACGACACAATTGTCAGTGTGTAGGGCTAGCTTGCTTTAGTTTTCAGTTAATTGGACCTGTACTCAAAAAATTAAAGGGATGTATGGGCATTTTTTTGTTTTCAGATTCATACTTTCCTGGGTGAATGCAGCACCCGTCTGATTTTTTATTTTTTTTGTCCCAAATCCCTCCTAATAGCAGTGTACTTCCTGGCATGTCGGTGTGCCTGGCACTCCTGTTCTGTAGCTTCATAGCTGTGTATCTGCAGCGTGAGATCTAAGGCACTGCTGCCTCTGACTGCTAGTCTCAGGTGAGATTTAGGCTGGTTTCACATCTATGCGTGTGTGTGTGTGTATATGTGTGTATGTGTATGTGTGTGTATATATATATATATATATATATATATATATATATATATATATATATATATATATATATATATATATATATATATATATAATATATAATATAATATAATTTTTTTTGCATTTTCAGTTTTGCAGAAACTACAGTCCATTACAGACTACAGTCCATTTAAAATAGTTTCCTATGGATGTGGTATACATCTGTATTTTATGGAAAGGGCCTGGGACTTTTTTCTGGTTGTTGGTTCCACACTTTTCAGTGGATCAAAAGCGTGTATTAAAAAACGCAAAATGCACCTGCATAGGTGTGAATCAGGCCTTCGTGATATCGCTACAATTCTGCTCACTGTCTATATTAGAGGCTCTGATGTTAGGAAGCAAAACTCTTCTGAACCAGGCATGGTAAGTCAATAGGGAAAGGTCAGACGCGGAAGTGACTGGTTACTAGTCCTTCTTCCCTCCTTCTTCTTTTTTTTTTTTTTTTTTTTTTTTCTCTTTTGAGCACCGTCTTCACAGTTCAGTTTTAGTGGAACCCTAAGGGCCCTTTCACACGGGGCGGATCAGTAATGATCCACCTCAGTGTGTCCTTACAGCTCAGCGGGGATCCTCCGTAAAATCCCCGCTGAGCTGGCAGCTGACAGGGCGGTCCCTGCACACTGTCTTTCCTCATCCGATTCCCCATAGGGGAGAGCGGAACACGGACCGTATGTCCGTGTTCACCCGATCCGACAGACGGAAGAAAAATAGGGTTTTCTTCCGTCCGAAAATGCAGATCTTTGCGGAGATGGACATCGGAGATCTTTGCGTATGTCCGCATTTTCATCCATCCGTCCGGATGAAAACAGGACATACATGGGTCCCTATGTGATTACGGGTGTCAGCGGATGACCATCCGCTGACACCCGTAATCACATAGGGACCCATGTATGTCCTGTTTTCATCCGGACGGATGGATGAAAATGCGGACATACGGTCCGTACGTGTGAAAGGGCCCTAACTCTAAGAAAGATGCACCCCTGGTGGCATTGGCCTTGAGGAGCATCCTCAAAGTTAGGCTAGCCTGAGACATCCCATAGATTTGTTTTACTTTCCTTCCACCACAGGTGGAAAAGAACAAAGTCCCCAAAAATAATTCAGTGTTGCTAGGGGAATGCCTCTTGTAGTCCTATTCTGCTATTTTTTTGTTAATGTGGGAACATCTATTGCATTTTTGTGTTCTCAGTGTAGCAGGGCAGCAACCTGGAGCAATAACCAAAATGTGGTGCAGATCATTGTGATAGCGGTGATTTCCAGCAATCATTGGGATCCTATAGGTATGGCACATACTTCTAGACTGGTGTAAGTATGGAACAATTGCTATAACTTTAAAGTGGTTGTAAACTTCAATCTTTGACATATGCCTATAATAAGGTTTACCCATAAATACTGTAAATCTCTTCTAAATGTGTGCCGTTTAGGAGATGTAGATCTCTTTATCTATCCAATGATGTCATTGGCGCATGCGTTCTGAAGGAAGGCCACCCGGGCCGTATCTTCAGAATCCTGTGCTGTAATCTGGGGCTCCCTCGCGCATGCACGAGAGTGATGTCATTGCGGCTCTGGCCAGTTACACAGCCGGAGTCCGCAGACCCAGAAGGAAGACGGGTGAAGATGGAAGCGGATTCCAGCGATCGCAGCGCATCGCTGGAGGGCTTCATTTTCAGATAAGGTCAAATAATGTGCTGGTATGGAATGCATACTAGCACATTATGCCTTTACCTTGCAGGTCAGGAAAGAAAAGAGGCACCCAGCGGTTTACAACTGCCTTAATAAGTCCTTTTTTTTTTTTTTTTCATCGGATTTAAGACTGGGTTCACACTGGTGAGAACACAGACATTGCATTTGATTCACACTGCATTGCTGCATTCAGACCAAAATGGTGCAGGACCCTTTTTTTGGTCCACACTGGAATCGGATTACAATGGTGTTCACACCAATGCAATCTGATTCCTGTACCATTTCACAGTGCGCACAGCGACCCAATCTGGGTGTATCGTTACATTGATGCCCGCGGCGGTTCGCAGAGGGCAGTGTGAACTGCCTGTGAGTGACATGCAATTCGGGAACCCACACAAGAATTGCGCTGGTTCCCACATCGCACGAGTGTGAACCCAGCCTAAAACTACTTTAAAATAAAACAAAAGGGTCAATCATATGAGATTGTAGTAGCCCCCAGTGGCCAGGTAGCCCCAGCATTACATCTTTGGGCCCTTTGTTGTGTTCTCAGTAAAAGTCCCTCTGCTGCCTACTAGACGAGATTTGCTGGCTCTTATATTTCAGATGATTGTGTCTACCCCGGCGTGGGGTCAGAGATCAGTGAGATGTGGATGAGTGAGGTTCCCTGTGTGTAGAGGACGTCAGTGCGGGCCGAGGGAAGTTTTGTTTTGTATGTCTGGAATTCTATGGAGAAGAGTCCCGATGGAATTCACAGGCTGTTCTTGCAGTATGTCAGCGCTTCTCTCAGGATTTCCCATAGCACCATGTCTGGAATTCATGTGATATCACTTCCTTCCACAATTACCAACACTTGTCCGGAAAGTGAACTTTATTTATGACTGGTTTGTTATTCATGTATAAATAGTAAGTCCGCGGTGTGATGGGAAGTTGGCTCGGCCGGCAAGCTTTGTGTGTGAAATGTGCTTTGTTACAGTTCCTGGTAATCGTAATAATCAGATGTGAGATGAGAAGGGAGTCTGTGGGGCTTTTATAAGAAAGCTCTATCAGTTCAGAGGGGCTTCTTCTCTTCCCTGCATTCACACCTGACCTTTGCACGGTTTTTCAGGCGTTTTGTTGCACGTGTTTATGCGCATGTTGTGCATTGTTTAACCACTTGACCACTGGGCACGTAAACCCACTTAATAACCAGACCAATTTTCAGCTTTCGGTGCTCTCACAATTTGAATGACAATTACTTAGTCATACAACATTGTACCCAAATGAAATTTTCGTCCTTTTTTTCACACAAATAGAGCTTTCTTTTGGTGGTATTTAAAGCGGAGATTCACCCAAAAACACAACTTTGTACAATCATCACGCTGTAACAGACAGAAAAGCGTGAATCGTCTTTTACTAACACGGAATCGGCTAAAGCAGCCCAAAGGGTGGCGTCATCAGCATGTAACTTCCCTTTTATAGTGCCTTGTACGTGTTGTACGTCACTGCGCTTTGCTAGAGCATTTTTTTAAAACGATGGTGTGTGGGCAACGTCGTTTTAATGATGTAGTTGGAAAAACGTAGTTTTTTTCTACATCCCGAAAAACGTATTTTTTTTTTTCATGCTGAAAAATTATCGTGTGTACGCGGCATTAAGCTTTAAGGTGTAAATGCAGCTTGATTCATCACTTCTGGCCAGTGAATAAAGGACTGACCCAGGAAGCAGTATTGCCAAAATAGAAAGTAGTGGGGGAACCCCTGGCTGGATTGTTGGAGGTGCTGAGGTACCCTGGACACAAAAATAACAAAAAAAATAAATAAAAAAAAATATATAATTTTTTATATATATATATCTATCAGATTCTCGTAGATCTGTGTATTGTTGCGCGGGCGTAACGTTATCATATTTACGTTATGCCTCGGCAACTTAGACGGGCAAGTGCTGTATTCTCAAAGCACTTGCTCCGTAAGTTGCGGTGGCGTAGCGTAAATATGCCGGCCTAATTCAAATTTGGAACAGGGGGGTGTGTTTTATGTAAATAACTTGTGACCCGTCGTGATTGACGTTTTTTACGAACGGCGCATGCGCCGTCCGTGGACATATCCCAGTGTGCATTGCTCCAAAGTACACCGCAAGGACCTATTGGTTTCGATGTGAACGTAAATGACGTCCAGCCCCATTCCCGGACGACTTACGCAAACGACGTAAAATATTCAAAATTTGACGCGGGAACGACGTCCATACTTAACATTGGTACGCCACCATATAGCAGGGGTGACTTTACGCCGGGAAAAGCCTAACGTAAATGGCGTATCTGTACTGCGTCGGCTGGGCGTACGTTCGTGAATTCGCGTATCTAGCTGATTTACATATTTCTAGGCGTAAATCAGCGTACACGCCCCTAGCGGCCAGCTAAATATGCAGTTAAGATCCGACGGCGTAACAGACTTACGCCGGTCGGATCTAATAGAAATCTATGCGTAACTGATTCTAAGAATCGGGCGCATAGATACAGCCGCCTAGACTCAGATAAGACGGCGTATGTCTTTTGAGAGTCTGGCCCATAATTTATAAGAAATATTTTTTTTTGTGTGTATCAATCCATTTGCCTGGAGTTCTGCCTTTAAACCCTTCAGTACTGCAGGGTAATGTGCCAATTTTATTTTACCAACCAGCATTGCTTCTGTTGTTGTTGATGGATCCCAGCAATGTGGGTCATGGTCTGTAGAAGACACGTTGCCCACTAATAATAAATGTGCTCCAGAAGGTGGACCTGCTTGTCTCGTGTGCCTCTCTGTCAGCAGCAATTGATATTTCGCACATTTGTGGTTTCTTCCATTGGAGAATAGAGCATGCCCGGAGTCGGCTTTATCCCCAATGTGCCTCTGGGGAGAGTTTGTGAAAGCGGAGATCTTATCTGCAGGAAGACAAGAACAGACCTGAGCTGCTACATTCACACTCTGCCGTCTCCATTTCATTCTCCAGCATTGGAGTCCCAGAAATCTCCACATCTGTTTGCTTCTTGATGTAAGCCCCTATAATAGAGGGCTGTGTGCTGGCAGGATCAGCTTTAAAGTACATGAAAGCCCAATGACATATAAGCATTAACATGTCAAAGCGGGGCTTCCGCCAGAAATGACAGGGAAAAAATAAATAGCCCACTGAAAGATAAAACAGCTTTTGCTGCAATAGTCACCTTCAATCCAGAAATGTTTCTGAAACCAAGATTCCTCAGCCTGATAGCCAGCAATCATTCAACCCAGGTCCTTTGAGCCCAGGTCATTCTTGACCTGCTCCAGCCTATGACTAGACAGTAAAGGGGGTGGGGGGAGGGGCAGCACAGTGATGAGCTCATCTGTCACTTTGCCTTCTCTCCCTATCCGCATGCGATTTGTTGGCATATGAACTGATTGGCTCCTTGTGCTGCTTCTTCCTCTCACATTCCAACCCTGCTGTACTGGGTCTGCAAATGTCTGATACCAAGTCAAATGCAGGTGCTTGAATTAAAGAAAATGCATTTACCAGTGTACTGATAAATACGGAGCTGGATTAATTTGTGTTCTTGTATCTGCCCGGAGCTTTAATGTGATTTCATAAGATGTTTTCAATATTTAACCACTTCCATACAGGGCACTTACGCACCTTCCCGCCCAAGCCAATTTTCAGCTTTCAGCACTGTCGCACTTTGAATGGCAATTGCGCGGTCGTGCTACACTGTACCCAAACAAAAAATTTTTTTGGGCGCAACAACTAAAGGACTGAATTTTGACAGGCACAGATGAGGTGGCACTGATTGGCGGCGCTGGTATGCGGCACTGATGGGCACTCATAGGCGGCACAGATGGGCACTCATGGGCGGCACTTATGGGTGGCACTGATGGATACTTATGGGAGGCACAGATGGGCACTGATAGGTGGGCACTGGGCATGGATGGACACTGTGGGGTGGCACTGATGGACACTGTGGGGTGGCACTGATTTTCCCATGTTGCCAGTCAGTGCCCATTTGTGGGCACTGATTGGCATCTTTTTTTTTTTTGTTTTTTTTTCCAAAAATGTTTTTTTGCCCCCCCCCCCCCTTTTTTTTGCCCTTCCCTGTTTCAGGGTGGGCTTCCCTGGTGGTCCAGTGTGGCGATCCGAGGGGGGGCTGCGCTGATAAACAATCAGCGCGAACCCCCCCTGTCAGGAGAGCCGACGATCGGCTCTCCTCTACTCGCGTCTGTCGGACGCGAGTGAGGAAGAGCCATCAACGGCTCTTCCTGTTTACATCGTGATCAGCCGTGATTGGACACGGCTGATCACGTGGTAAAGAGTCTCCGTGAGAGACTCTTTACCGAGATCGGTGTTGCGGGGTGTCAGACTGCGTTTTGCCGGCGGTATAGTTGCGCTGCCCATTCATTTCAATGGGCAGGAGCGGTATACACACCGCTCCTTCACCGCTCCAAAGATGCTGCTAGCAGGACTTTTTTTACTGTCCTGCTAGCGCATCGCTCCAGTGTGAAAGCCCTCGGGGCTTTCACACTGGAGACACAGCAGCGGCTCTTTCAGGGCTCTTTGCATGTGCTATTTTTAGTGTTATAGCGCCTGCAAAGCACCTCAGTGTGAAAGGGGTCTAAAGGAGTTGTGAAGGCAGAAGGTTTTTTATCTTTAATTGCTGTATGTATTACCGGTAGCAGGTTTAGATTTACACTAACCGATTGAAGGAAAACTCCAGCTAGTACTTAATTAGGGAGTACAGAAAACTGCCCCCCCCCCTTTTGGGATAAAGGTTCTACATAAATCTGATCATTGTAAGCACCCCTGTCAGTGATAAATGTTTGTCTCATTTGTCCTCACTTGTTCTTCTGAAAAACAACCGACCTTGCTGGCTAGATGACCAGATGAAAATATAAGAAATAAGGCCTAAACAAGAAAACAAATGCAGTCATTACATGTAAGAATTAGTAAGCTGCCAGTTTTACTGCGTATGTTGGCTCCTCTGGGAGAAGCGTCGTTGCCTTGCGTTGCTTTGCCTTTTGTCCACTAGGGGCTCGCCGCCGGAGCGAGTGTTAGGTAGGTGTGATGACCGCGGGCACCCACGATCGCTCCTGACAGAGAGAGAACCTGGATCTCAGGGAAGAGGAGTCGGCATGGCGCCTACACTGAGCAAAAAAAAAATTGGGATATTTCTTATAGTAAAAAGTAAAAGATATTGTGTTGTGTGGTTTTTTTTTTTTTTTTTTTTTCAGTTAAAGCGACGCAGTGCCATATTGCAAAAAATGGGCAGGTCATTGAGCAGCCAAATTTTCCGGCAGCTGAAGTAGTTAAAGTGGAGGTTCCGCCGAAATATTTTTTTTTTTTTTTTTTTTTAAGCCAGCAGCTACAAATATGGCAGCTGCTGACTTTTAAAAAATGGACACTTACCTGTCCAGCGCGCCCACGATGATGTCAGCCGAGGACGAGCAATAGCTTCTCCTTCCACTGCCCCCGCCGCCATCCTCGGTTAGGGAATTCGGAAGTGAAGCGTTGCGGCTTCACTGCCAGGTTCCCTACTGCACGAATAGCATGCTGCACCGTCACTGGCCCCGCTCTCTCCTGGGAACAGTGTGTTTCCCAGAAGACAGCGGGGGGCTGCGGGTAGAGGCGTGACTGCCGCAGTCCCGTATTCCCGAAAGTGGGTGCAAATACCTGTCTTAGACAGGTATCTGCACCCCCCTCCCCCCTGAAAGGTGCCAAATGTGATACCGGAGTGGGGGTGGGGAGTTCCAAAAAGCGGAAGCTCCATTTTTGGGTGGAGCTCAGCTTTAAAGGACTGAATTCCTTACTGTGTCGCACTGGGACCACTTGGAGTAGAAACCAGTTATTACTTAGTGTTACTAAACCCAGGACCCTGCATTCACTATATCTGGTCTCCCACAGTACACAGAACATGGAAATGCAATCATTTAAGTAAATATAAACTGCCAAATACCTTTTCTCATCAGCAGTAAGGATGAGCTCTGGCGTGTTCGCATAGTACACGTGCGGAGCCCGCCAGGAAGTGAGCACGGCGCTGCGCTAATCACAGCCAGGGAGACATTGTCCCGATCTCTGCAGCCGAGCATCGGGACAATGTCTCCCTGGCTGTGATTAGCGCAGCGCCGTGCACACTTCCTGGCGGGCTCTGCACGTGTTCTATGCAAACACGCCAGAGCTCATCCTTAATCAGCAGTATATAGCAGTCTTGTGACTTCTATCAGTGTCTGGTTGAAGCTTGTAGGAGGAGTTTTTATTCTTCCCTGATTGTCCTATGAGGCTGCTTGACCCCCGACCCTCTGTCTGGACAGTGCTGATTGATCCTACGCTGATCACAAGAAAAAAAACTTAACAATACACACCAAACAGCATGTGCAGAGTGCCCCCATGGCTCTGTTCTATCAGCAGATAAATTGGGGACTGTGGAAGAAGGGGAGGATCAGAGAAGACATGATCAAGCCGCCTTTTTACACAATGCAAGGTATTAACCCCTTAGTTTCCACAGTGCATAGAACAATCATGCTTTACTACATAAACAGACTGATTTTTATTGTTGTGTGTTTAGTAACACTAAACCACATTTTTGGGATAGCTGAAGACACCCCATACCGTGGGATCTTCATGCATTCCCTGATCTGAACCCGGGACCCTATTTCTGTAATGATGCGCTAAATCAGCCTCTCTAATTTGTCATCCCATTCAGCTCATCCTCATTTAGAGACCTCCTATCTCGGCAGCATCTCCAGCCTGTAATTTGTGTGACCTTGGGCAGAGCTGCGGTGACAACTGCAGGTGTTGCTTATTTATAGAGCGTATTCGGTGAGCCGTAAAACGCAGAGCGTAATTGTGTCTGATGTCGCTCTGTCCTCAGAACACATTGCTGCTTCTACATTTTTATCTCTCCTGTTTATTGGTGCAGAATTCTGCCCTGGTATTCAATAGGTTGTCTTCCTTATGAGCTCCATTGCGGCGACTATTGCTGTGTGCCTAGCGACATATTCTAGCGAGATTCACCCTCCACCTGTAGAATGGTGTTACCGGTAGTCATGTGTAATTGGAACTAAATGTGTGTGTGATGATTCGCACTGTGCGATCAGATAATGGAGTGTGTTCTAATCTGTCTCCGCCGGTGCATTGCCATGAAATGTGATTTGCCATGAAATGTGATGGTCCGCCTCCATCACATCCTATTGGCTCACTCCTGTCACGTGACAGTCTCAGCTAGGCTATCATAGGGAGAGGATCTCCTCTCCCTGTGATAGCTGAACCTGCACGGAGCTGTTAGCGTAGACCTGTATGCACAGTACTAAATTTAGTTTACTCGCGCACCCAGGGAGGTCAACCCCCGTGCAGTTCTTCAAAGGGCTAAGAGAGAGGAAAGGGGGGCAGGCAGATGGGAGGCTGCTCCATGTTACACTGGCTTCTCCTTCCTAACAGTATATGTAATATGTTACACCACAAGCCCAACACTACTGCACTGCCTGCTCCCAGTTACAGGCTGTGCATGATGTATATACTTGGACACACAGCCTGAGGGGCTTTCTCCTGCCTCATATAGCAGCAGCTCCGTGCAAGTTCAGCTATCACAGGGAGAGGAGATTCTCTCCCTATGATAGCCTAGCTGAGACTGATGACGTTTAACTATGTCACGTGACAGGAGTGAGCCAATAGGATGTGATGGAGGCGGACCATCACATTTCATGGCAAATCGCAATTCATGGCAATGCACCGGGCCTTTCTCTTCTTACATGTGAATGGAGACCATTTTTAACGATTAATTATGTAGCCCTACCGTCTGCCACTTGTCTGCACCCCAGTTCCTCTGTTTTCATGCATAGTTGAGTCGCTTAGCCTTGTTTCCAAGTCAGGGGGGGGTATAGCCTTTTGGCCACTGGGGTCCGCCAGTTCCATGCTGATGGCACTGCTGGACATCTTCAGGTGTTGAAGAGAAGTAATCCTGATGTGTCTTTCATCTGCTACATTTGGTTTCCTTGGCAGACCATTGCATCTATAGCCCTCAACGTTGCCAAATCAATGGTGTCCTCAATGCTGAGAAATACAGGCAGATACTTATCCATCATGCCTCTCCATCAGGGAGACGTGTGATTGGCCCTGCTGCTATCAATCACAGCCAGTGAGGAGGGAGCAGGGGGTGGGGCTAAGCCACGCTCTGTGTGTCAATGGACACACAGAACAGCTCGGGAGCGAGCCTGCATGAGCGTCCCCCATAGCAAGCGGCTTTCTACGGTGGTCACTCGGCAGGGGGGGGGGGGCGCACCAGTGGAGGACCAACAAGGAAGATCAGAGCTGCTCTGTGTAAAAAAAAATTGCAAGAAAGAATAACATGTTTGTTAAAAAATAATATTTATATAATTTTACAAATAAATATAATATATTATAAAAAAGAAATAGGTTTACGATCACTTTAAGCTGGACATGCACTAAGCTACAAAGTCAAACCGATTCCTCCATCCATACTACACAGCATGGACAGGCCAATCCCCCTGCTGGGCTATTGTATAATGACAGCCACTGATGACAGCTGTCTGAATACCCAAAATGCCCAAATACACACGATCGGAAATTACGTCAAGAAAATAGGATTTTTTTTCTGACGGAATGTTGGTTCAAACTTGTGTTGCATACACACGGTCATACAACAAGCTGAGAAAAATTAAGTTCAGTGATTCCGAGAATGCATATTTTTTTTTTTTTGTTTGTTTGTGCGTCGGAATTGCATACAGACGATCGGAATTTCCGACAAGAACTTTTTTTTTTTGTCTGAAAAATTGAGAACCAGCTCTCAAATTTTTTGGGAAATTCCGACGGCAAAAGTCTGAAGGAGCCTACACACAGTTGGAATTTTCGACCAAAAGCTCACATTGAACTTTTCTTGCCTGAATTTCCGATCTTGTGTACGCGGCATAAGCCCTGTGTAAGCTCACACATGGGGGGTCCAGCAGGTGATTGGGGTGGCTGGTGAGCGCAGACAAGATAAGTATTGGTAGAAGGTGAACGATCAAGAGAACCTGTTAGGCTGGGTTCACACTACGGTTTTCCCGTCCGTCAGCCGCATACGATTTATATGAAAAAACGTATGCGGCTGAAACGGACGGGAACGTATGGAACCGCACATATGTACGTTTTCCATTGACATTAATGTTAAAGGAAAACGTATGCGGTTGCCATACTGTTTTAAAAACGACCGCAAAACCGTGGTTGAACACGGTTTTGCGTACGTTTAAAAAACGTTTTGCCAGCAAATCGTACGCACCCGGATGCATCTGGGTGCATACGATTTGCAATGCATTCTCTATCTATACGTTTTCCCGTCCGGGCCCGTACGTTTTCGATACTGAAATCGTATGCGGCTGACGGACGGGAAAACCGTAGTGTGAACCCAGCCTTACTTGGCTCTAAATAAGCAAATAAAAAAAAAAAATATATATATATATGTGTGTGTGTGTGTGTGTGTATATGTATATGTATGTATGTATGTGTGTGTATATATATATTATATATATATATATATATATATATATATATATATATATATATATATATATATATATATATATATATATATATATATATATATATATATAATTTAACCAATGATCATGAGAACTCCAGGATCTCATGTAGGGGGGTGAGGCTTGAAGTAACTCGAGCACCCACTGTGCCCCATAGATGTATGGACGTCAATGATTGTTCTTTTCTTACTGGGGAAGAAAATGAATCTCCATTTATTACAAATGCATAATATGATTGAAGTATGAATATGGAATTGGGACATTTTGGATTTTCTGCGTGACAGCAGATTGTGTAACAGAAGTGCCCATTTAAAGGCATATTGCATGTTTATGGTAGATTGCCTTTAAAAACAAGTATTGCGAACCAGATCTGAACTATTTATAGCCGCCACCTGCTGCCTGCATTGTTTGATGCTAAACAAGGTCTTTGTTGGGGTTTAGAGCAGCTTTGTTTACACTTTATCGCTGTAACCTCGAGAACAGATGTGTAAAGGGCAACTCCGAAAGAGAATGAAGATTCTGGGCAAGCTTTATGTGCAATTTAGTCTTAAAAATGTAATTTTATAGTTCGATTTGCAACCACAATGTTCTAAAATAGACAAAAAAATCCAACTTTTATTTTGTGGGCAGCACGGTGCGATAGCAATAGATTTTAGATTAAATTTTTTTTTTTTTTTTTTTGTAATAAAATATTTACAAAAAAAAAAAAAGATAATTTGAACATAACCCCTATTGCCCCACACACACACACCTGCAAATGCAAACGCACACCCAGGGTACACGCATGTATGTAAACCACGATCAAACCCCCCTTTCCTTTTTATTTTTGGGGAGGATTCAGAGAAACCACCATATAGTAAAGGAAGGTAGTATTGAGCTGCCTTTAAAGTGTCAAGGCATGTTAAATGTTTTATGTAAAGATTTTTTTTTAATAAAGTAGAGATTAAACCACGATCGAACCACAAAGAGATATAACCACGAACGTCAGTGTGAGCGTAATTATTCTAGCAACAGAACTCGTGGTTTAGTCTAAACTGATTACCAGGAAAGGCTTTTGAATCGTCGTCCAAATTTTAGGAGTTTGGTATCTCTTCGACGCAGCCCCATCTTTTTTATTTTTCCAATAAATGGGGTATTTTATCTCTTTGCGTGCACCAAAATTCATTTGTGTGTGTGTATATGTGTGTATATGTGTGTGTGTGTGTGTGTGTGTGTGTGTGTGTGTGTGTGTGTATATATATATATATATATATATATATATATATATATATATATATATATATATATATATATATATATATATATATATATAATATATTATTCCTGAAAATATGCATTTGATAAACCGTTGTGCAAGTTAAAATTGCAAGATTGTTATCCTCCTGCTTCCTTCCTTCCAGAAAATGTATAGGGGCAGATCCACGTAGATCGGCGCTTCTCTCCGCCAGGCGTAGCGTATCTAAGATACACTACGCCGCCGTAACTTTTTTTTTCTTTCGAATCCTCAAAGAATTCACGCTGTAAGTTGCGGCGGCGTAGTGTATTTTTGGCGGCGTAAGGGCGCGGCATTCAAATGGCTGTGATGGGGGCGTGTTTTATATAAATACGTTGTGACCCGACGTAAACAACGTTTTTTTTTTTTGAACGGTGCATGCGCCGTCCGTGGGGGTATCCCAGTGCGCATGCTCGAAATTAAACCGGAACAAGCCGATGCTTCCCACGGTGACGTCATTCTACGCAAATCCCTATTCGCGAATGACTTACGCAAACGACGTAAAAATTTGCCGCAGGAACGACGGCCATACTTAACATTGAGTACGCCTAATAATAGCAGGGGTAACTATACGACGAAAAAAAAATGCGCCAGCCGGACGTACATTCGTGGATCGCCGTAACTGGCTAATTTGCATACTCGATGCGGAATTCGACGGAAACGCCCCCTAGTGGCCGGCGGAAAAAATGCACCTAAGATCCGACGGCGTACTAAGACGTACGCCTGTCGGATCGATCCCAGATGCCGTCGTATCTTGTTTTGTAGATACAAAACAAAGATACGACGCGGGAACTTTAAAATGACGTGGCGTATCAATAGATACGCTGGCGTAATTCTTTTGTGGAGGGGGTTAAAGTACTTTTTTTTTTTTTTTTTCTGAAAATGCAGGATACTGAAATGCCAAATACGGAAAATGACAATATATATAATTTTACTTTTTAATTTAATATTATCATGAATGGATATGAATTTTATTGTGGGCAATTATCGGCACCTTTTTGCTCAAGACAAATGCATCCCTTTAAAGCGGAGTTTCACCCAAAAATGTAACTTCCGCTTTTCGGAATCCTCACGTTTTGTACCTTTTCAGGGGGGGGGGGGGGCAGATACCTGTGTAATACAGGTATTTTGCTCCCACTTCCTGGTGTGGATACCCAAGCCACCCGCTGGTATCTATGCCCCTTCCAGCGCCCCCACAGGTCCCAGAAGACAGCAGGGACCAGTGGGATAGCGCAGCGCTATTCGCGCTGTAGGGAACCAGGAAATGAAGCCACAAGGCTTTACTTCCTGATTTCCTTATCGAAGATGGCGGTGGCAGCACCCAAGAGCCAAGCGATGGATCGGTTTCAGGTGCTGACATCGCAGGTGCCCAGGACAGGTAAGTGTCCTTATTTTAAAAGTCAGAAGCTGCAGTATTTGTAGCTGCTGACTTTAAAAAAAAAAAACTGTGGACCTCCGCTTTAAATTCTATGTTTGTCTTCATGCTGGTCCATTGCACTTTCATCGTGGTGTTAAAATTCTTGCTTTCTGCATTTTCAGTCAGTTAAAAAAAACTTGCACCAAAAATGCACTCCCCATTAAAAACACAGCATTATCATTCTCGCCACCTTTTTCTTTATCGGCAAAATTCCAAAAACACGATTTTCTGTTGAAATTTTGGTGCATCTCAAAGTTTTATAGCCCAAAATGCTGATGTATGTAAAAAAAAATGCTCTAACATGGAAGTGGTTAAACAGCGGGCTTGGTCACATCTGGATGTAAGGTTTTTGCCAATTTCAGGGCTTTACAGTAAAAGCAGTCAAGCGAGACCTTCGGAGTTATTTGGAGCAGTAAATATCAACATCAGAATAAATCCCTCTGTACAGTTGGCTTAAATGCTTTTTCCCTTTTTTAGTAAGAGAAGAGCGTTTTGCGGTTAGTGCAAGCCCTTCATTTCATAACCTCGTATGGTGACCTCCTCTCCAAGCTGGCAGCAATGACATGGGAACTTCGAGAAGTAAATATTTTGGGAGTAATTGGTTAAGTAAAATGTAGACACTCATTGCGGTTTGCTCATGTAGTTGATGAGTTTTCCCTAAAAGCTAAAACAAATATTTGAGAATCCTGGACATGGCCCCTTTCACATCGGTGCAGCTTTGAAATCGCACTACTTCAGCGTGATTTCAAGGCCGCGCATCAGTGCGATTTGCAACAGAAGTCTATGCAAGCGGTAATGAAATCTGCAAAAAGTAGTGCAGGGCCCCTTTTTTCAAAGTGTGTTAGTTCGAGCACTAATACACTGCCTAACAAGAATTCTCTTGCCTTTGTGGCTGTGTGTGAGTAAAGAGACAAACTCGTGCGTGTTATTTGGATATACTGTATTTATTGGCGTATAACGCGCACCTTCACTTTAAAAGTGAAGTTTCAGGATTTTTTCATTTTTAAATAAAGAACTGTGAAGCAAAATAAGGGTCAGTGCCCATCTGCAGACCCACCATTGCCAGGAATGCAGCACCCACCATTGCCAGGAATGCAGCACCCACCATTGCCAGGAATGCAGCACCCACCATTGCCAGGAATGCAGCACCCACCATTGCCAGGAATGCACTCACGAGCGCCAAAGATTACCTATAGGAGAATCTCCTGTTTACACGGTGGCCTCTTTAATAGAAAGTCCCGCCTCTTTTGATGGACAGAACAGTCGTGCAATGGCAGCGCCGGAGACTTCCTATTACAAAGGCCGCCCATAAACTGGAAATTCTCCTGTGTGTGTGTGTACAGCACTTGTCCCACCTCCTCCCTGTCCCCTCCAAGGCAGACAGCATATACATCTTTTGTGGCACTGGGAGATCGTCGGGGGCCACAAAAGATATATGTCCAAATAACTAGGTGGGCCGTTCAAAACCGGAACGCGGGCCGCGGCTTTGGACATGCCTGGTTTAGGTGGAAAGTGACTTTTCTTTTGCACCTCCCACTAGACTCCAGAATCGGAGAACTGTTGATGCAGCGTCAGATCCCTGCATGACCACAGGCAGGAATACATGCATACATACACAGTAATATGTGTTCAGTTTTCCTCCTTAAAGCGGGGGTTCACCCTAAAATAAAATTCTAACATTACATTGAGCTGACTTCTGACACTGACAGTACGCTGATCTTCTTTCTTTTTTTTTTTTTTTCGTACATAGCGCTAAAACGGTATTTTACCCCCCGGCTTCCGGGTAGTGAATCCCGTGGGAGTGGGCGTTCCTATTCAAAGGCTAAGTGATTGACGTATGACAAAAGCTTCCCACCGGCGCATACGGCGCGTCACGAGTTGCTGAAAGAAGCCGGACTGCGAGTCGGCTCTATACGGCGCCTTCGCACCGACGTTCGGCTTCTTTCGGCAACTTGTGACACGCCGTATGCGCCGGTGGGAAGCTTTTGTCATACGTCAATCACTTAGCCTGTGAATAGGAACACCCACTCCTGCGGGATTCACTACCCGGGGGGTAAAATTGCGATAAAACGGTATGTACGGAAAAAAAAGATCAGCGTACTGTCAATGTCAGAAGTCAGCTCAATGTAATGTTAGAATTTTTTTTTTTAGGGTGAACCCCCGCTTTAATACGATTTTTGTCCTCTATTATTCATTCACAGATCTCATGTCTGTGCCAAGCTTCGCTTGCCTTTTAAATGTTTAATATTCTTCTCCAAAGCTGCGGAGTGGAAGGACATGGAGTTTTCACTCCAGGCAGCTGTCTGTCCATATGCAGCTGATATTTTTAGTTCCCGGCACATTTTGCCAAAATGTTTTTCCTACAGTTGCAGACAGACTGTATTTGGTCTTTGCGCACTGATGAGTGGTCCATCAGAGGGTACCGTAATGATCCCCTGTAGTTACAGGATGACTCGATACTGGATATCGTCTCTTGAGACTAAAGTCTCTGGCCCAGATTCACAAAGACTTACGACGGCGTATCTCCAGATACGCCGTCGTAAGTCCAAATGGCCGCCGTCGTATCTATGCGCCTGAAGTAACATTATTTATGTATCAAGGTGTAATCATTCAAATAGATCTTTCCTTCTCTGGTGCAGTTTTTTTATTTTAACCTTTTACCCTACGATTTGTAAAAATAAGTTTGGATTTTGTAATTTTTCATACCTTGTGTTGTGACGTTAAAAAAAAAAAAAAATCCCTGGGGCAACCCATCTTGACTTGCAGTCTTCTGTTGAATGCATTCTGAGCTGCACATGCTCTGCAGCTCCGTTTACATTACGGCACAGTGCCTGTGTTCTGGGCTGACCTAACTCCTGTGCATGCATTGGCCTATCAAAATGTCTGAAGACCAGCATCCGGGGAAAAGAGGAGATTGAGGTACCTTGCTTGAGATGACTATTGCAGACTTTTAGTAACGGGGGTTACTCCTAGAACAGTGGTTCTCAACCTGGGGGTCCGGGGTCGAATGACAATTTGCCAGGGGTCACCAAATCCTGGGCTGTTCCTGAAGCCCACGCTTCTCTCCCAGTCTTTTTGCAGCTACCCAGAAAGGCTGTCCCTGGAGCCTGTGGCTGCCCAGCTGGGCTGTTCCCAGAGCCTGCTGCTGCCCACTCAGCCTCTTTGCAGCCACCCATTCAGTTCACGGCATGGCTGGGGGAAGAGACTAGAGGTCTGCTGACTGGTGAGGAATGTGAAGTGCGAGGGGCTGGAGGAAACCCTATTTCCTGATTTTGGCATAGGTGTCACTGCTACGAGACACCACAAAGTCGGAGACATAGTGAAGCCGGAGACACAGTGAGTAACACTACCTGTGATTATAGTTGCCATTAAAAGTCTCCACTACAGTTCTTTGATCAGCAGATGACCATGATCAAGAGCACCTAAGTTGGCTGATCAGAACTCCCCCCAGCATTGCCACCGATTTCAACTTCCTGCCAGCACTGCCACTCAAACACCCCCCACACCAAGGAGTAAAAAATTGAGAATACATGCAATGGAGAGGAAAAGAGGGGGAGGACCAAAGAAAAAGGGAGAGAAATAATAAAAAAAAGTGGGCTAGAAAGAGGGATGGGGGAAAAAAAACAAGAAATTTGCATAAAGAGAGATAAAAGGGAGAGAAAGAGCAGTACATCCTAAAATGTACCATAAGGGTTTTAATACCGTACAAGTGGAAGGGACTCGGGGAGCGCTAAATGTCTGTGGGTTAGGGGCGCAAAATTGCTTATCTTGCTTTGGGTGCCGACAACCTACCCTACGAAAATAATTTTACTGTTGGGCCCCGTACACACAAGGAGACATGTCCGATGAAAACGGTCCGCGGACCGTTTTCATTGGACATGTCTGCTGGGAGCTTTTGGTCTGATGTGTGTACACACCATCAGACCAAAATCCCTGCGGACAGAGAACGCGGTGACGTAGAAGACACCGACGTTCTCTAACACGGAAGTTCAATGCTTCCACGCATGCGTCGAATCAATTCGACACATGCACGGGATTTTGGGCCGCTGGTTATACGTCATAACCAGCGGACATGTCCGATGAGTCGGACATGTCCGACGGAAACTTTTGTCCGCTGGAAACCTGTCCGCTAGGCCGTACACACAGTCAGACATGTCCACGGAAACTGGTCTGCGGACCAGTTTCAGCGGACATGTTCGGTCGTGTGTACGAGGCCTTAGGGGTCTCCACAACTTGGGAAATTTTATCAAGGGGTCACGACACTAGTAAGGTTGAGAACCACTGTCCTAGAAGAAGCTGCAGGCAGCAGGAGCCAGCAATACTCTGATCACTTGTACAAACGTACGCATTACCGCTACCACGTCTGATTACCTGTCCATAGCAACGTACATTTGGAAAAAGGATTATTTTTTATTTTAGTTATTTTGTTCTCAAAGTGAAGGGGTTCTCTTGGACAGTTATCACTGGAACAGGGTCCCCATTGAAATACAGTAAGCGAGCATAATTTCTTCCAGAAACATGCTTGTAATCCAAAGCACTTGTATATCAAAGCATTTTTTTTTACAGGGTATAAAAGAGAAGAGAGGCACCTCTAAGGCTGCATTCACACCTGAGCGTCGGTCGTTTTTTCCGGCGTTTTGTCACATGTAGTCATGCTTATTTGCGCGTTTGCATACAGCGTCGTCCGACGTTTTTGTACTTCGACGTTTTTTATTTTAGCCAATAGGAAAAATTATCATCTTTTCATCACTTGTTGCTATGTTGGTAGATTTCTTTAATCTTCTGCCTGGGTGAAAAGTTCTATTGACTAAAGCGACGAAACGCCCGTAGCAAACGCTCGTTGTCACGCAAGTCGCTTGAATCGAGCGTTTCCATTACTTTCTATGGGAAATGGAAACGCTCAAATACGCCCAAACCGCCCGATACGCGCGACAAAAAAGGGTCCGGAACTTGTTTGAGCTTCAGTCGTTCGGCGTCAGGCTTATCGGCATGCAGATGTGAACCATCTTCATAGGGTATAATGTATTTTTTCCCCTCTAGTGTATTTGAGCGTTGCGCTTCAGGCGACAAATCGCTCAGGTGTGAATGCAGCCTTAGTGTAGCAATATGTTGCTAAATGTTATACCTTCATTAAATGTAACCATATTGCTACACTTATAGGCTCCTATCTTCTTTTTTTTATACTCAGTTGTGACATGACGCTACTCTTATATCAAGACATTGCTTGTATATCAAGGCAAAATTTATTAAAACATTTTGCTTGTCTTGCAAAACGCTCTCAAACCAAGTTACTCTCAAACCAAGTTTTTACTGTATTTCCTTTCTTTTGTTGATGGAGCAAAAGTTTAGTCACTTTACACTAATCATGCATACAATCCATAATATGAATGGGCCGATGTCTTGCCGTGGATACGAGGGATTCTTCTCAGATAGTTGCAATAGCAGAGCTTTTCCGTTTTTACACCCGGCATCATAAACTTTGATGTTTAATCTAGACATTGAGTGCTTAAGGTTTTCATTAGGTAGGTGTGCCGGCAGGTTTAACTGTTCGGTTCATTTTTACAGCCTGTTAATGCAGATCCCTTGAAACAGAGAGTGAAAGAATAACAGAGCGCATTGTATTTCCAGTAATCCTTTCTGAGCTGGCTGTTTAAAAATTCAGTAGCCCTAAGGCAGACAAGCAATGTGTTGTAGCAGCTCACACCTGAGCAATCCCCACATGTAATAAACCCAGTCTACCTCTTATTCCATTCCACATCGGATCCCTCGAAAGGTGACTTTCCTCCTGAGGTCAGCCACGTCCGTCTTCCCTACTATCAGAAGTTGGAGGAATAAAATTTCTCAAATTTAAAGTACAAATGCTGTTTGCGTATATTTGTAAGATTGGCAAAAACGTGTGCTTTGTCAAGTAGCAGTCCGAGGTCTGTGTGCACCACCATTACCAACTGCCATCCTACAGCATTAGAGCATGAGCCATGTCTCTTTTCTCCATCACGAGGATACCATCATTGGCTCGTTGGGAGATGTACCTCCTAAAAATGGAATACGTGTTCAGAGAGCATAGAGTTTAGTAGTAAACAATGTTGTGAAAGGGGAGGGCAGGAGAGATTGAGGTTGTCCTCACATTGCCTAAATAAATTATTAAAGGCAAGCCATATTAGATTTGATTCAGTTCATTATCTATTTTTAACTGCTTTTTTATCTTTTTTTTTTTTTTTTTTCCCCCCCAACTGTTTTTCACAAATAAACATTTTAATACAACACAGGATTCATACGGCATGTTAGAAGCTGTTTGCCTTCAGGCTGTCTGTCCCTTTTTTTTTTTTTTTTTTTTTTTCTTTCCCGACTTTTCTTTTTTTTCTCCCCCCCCCCCCTCTGTTTTCTCTGTAACCCTTTTCCCTTCTTTTCTTTTTTCCCTTTTTCTTTTCCCTTCCCCCTTTCCCTTTATCCCTTCTTTTCCTTCTCTCTTTATCCCTTCTGTTTCCTTCTCTCTTTATCCCTTCTGTTTCCTTCTCTCTTTATCCCTTCTGTTTCCTTCTCTCTTTATCCCTTCTGTTTCCTTCTCTCTTTATCCCTTCTGTTTCCTTCTCTCTTTATCCCTTCTGTTTCCTTCTCTTTATCCCTTCTGTTTCCTTCTCTCTTTTTCCCTTTTCCTTCTCTCTTTATCCCTTCTTTTCCTTCTCTCTTTTTCCCTTTTTCCCTTTTCCTTCACAGAGGGTGAACTGCCTGGGGGGAGACGCAATACTGGAATTGCGCCGGTCCCCGCATTGCATATGTGTGTGAACCCAGGCTGAGCCTGCATGACCCTTGACTCTCTGTCTGGGCAGTGCTGATTGGCACTGTGCTGATCGCATGCACTCTCCCAAGAAAACTGAGCATGTGCAGAGTGACACCAAGGCTCTGTCTTATCATAAGGATGAAGACTGGATCAAACAGCTTTTTTACACAATGTTGAGGATTAACCCCTTAGGTTCCACAGGGAGTATAACAAGAATGCTTTATTGCTTTTCTGATTTTACTGTTGCGGGTTTAGTAACACTTTAACTACTTGTGTATGGAAACATTTGGCTTGACTTGGATCTGGGTGTCTGGAAAGTACTCCTATGGGGATTGTCCGTGTATATGTATTTTTATTTCTTCATTGATTTGGACATCTGGTGTGAATTACAGTCCACATTTTTCCGGTGTCCTCACAGTGACCTTCTTTTTTTTTTTTTTTGTCTGGCTGACATTGCACAATCTGCCGCTTACACAAATTGTTGTCCAATCTGTGCATTGTGTATGATCTGTGTGCATTGTGTATGATCTGTGTGCATTGTGTACGACCTGTGTGTGCATTGTGTACGACCTGTGTGTGCATTGTGTACGACCTGTGTGCATTGTGTGCAGCATTGTGTATGATCTGTGTGCATTGCTCCCATCTACCTCTCCAGTGTGATCTGGAATTCTGCAGAACTCGTTCATCAATGTTCTTCAGCACCCTGTCTCCTGGCCCCGATCCTTATACGGCCTCAAGTTAATCTGGAGCGCGGCCCTCCTTTCACACGTGTGCGTCTCTGCGAGAAATCAATAAATAAATATCTGCAGGAACATGTCAGAAGCTGGCTGCTTCTCCCTACACATCCCAGAAGATGGATGCCTTGCTATTAAAGGGGAGCTATGAAATACATTAGGCACCGGCATGCACTTGGGTCTGCATTTGTACAGAAATGAAAAGATTCACACGACCGTTTTTCATGTCATGGGGAAAAAAACTAAGTTTTTCTCGACGTGATTCCTCTCAAGCCTGCCTTGTATACACACGATCGTGATAAAAAATGCTCGAGCAAAGCGCGGTGAAGTACAACACGTACGACGGGACTATAAAGGGGAAGTTCCATTCGAATGGCGCCACCCTTTGGGTTGATTATGCTAATTTCCAATCTCATAACTTGCTTCTGAGCTTGTGTGTTTCCCCCCCCCCCCCCCCCCCCCCCGTTGTTAAACCGTACACACGACCGTTTTTCACGAGAAAAAATAGAGCATGTTCTAAATTTTTAATAGCTATTTTTCTCCTTTTCTCTTTAAATGCTCTGGAGACTACACACAACCGTTTTTAACGACCAATTAAAAAAAATGCATTTTTCTAGTCTTAAAAAACGGTCGTGTGGACGCGGCATAAGCATTTTCTTCCCTATCGCATCTGAGCAGCCCATGTGACTCTAGGGTCACACATGTGGGTACGCAGTGGTAAATGATGGCCCACTTCCTCCTCCATGCCCACGAAACAGCAAGATACAATGGGGGCGGGATATTACATGTAGATTAGTGGAGACTTTACCTCCCTGGTATTCTAAGACACAGGCTGGAGAGGTGTGACAAAGCCTGAGACTGGCAGAAACCCACCCACACCATGTTATTGCTGAAAAATAATAAAGGTTTCATTATTTAAAAAATGATATACAAACATTTATTTTTCCTTTTTAATTTTGAACATGTGACCAGCAGCAGAGGACTATAAGCTCCTCCTGCCACGTTTTCCCTGCAGACTGGCTGGGAAAGATCTTGGTCATGTGACAGCTGTATATCGATTAGAACGAAAGGTACTTGTGTGTGTTTTAGTATCACTTTAAAGGATCACTAAAGGATTTTTTTTTTTTTAGCTAAATAGCTTCCTTTACCTTACTGCAGTACTGGTTTCATGTTCTCATTGTTCGTTTTTGCTTTGAAGTAGCTGTAATTCTGCTCTGATCTCCACACTTCCTGGTTGCCTGTTTCCTTATAACGACCGTACTGGGAGCTTTTCACGGTGGTCTAAGCTGTCATTACTGTGTGTCTAAAACTTAACAGAACCAATCAGATTCATTTTAAAAACAAAACACTGCCCTGGATTTGTTTGTTTTTGTTCTGTGTGTCTCTCTAGTTCACAGGAACATGAAACCAGTTTAAAAGTGAAACTAACCTGCAGGCACATTATATGATTGATTTTTATCTATTTGTAATCATTTTTAAAAGGAATCAGTTAACTTTTATGTCTCTATACCCTGTAAACAGTCATTTCAGCAAAAAAAAAAAATGTTTTCCTTTAGTGACCTTTTAACCACTTTCCCACCGGAACATTTGTCAGCCTTAAGACCAGAGGTGTTTTTACAATTTTCCACTGCGCTGCTTTAACTGGTAATTGCGCGGCCATACAATGTTGTACCCAAACAAAATTTGCGTCCTTTTTTTCCCACAAATAGAGCTTTCTTTTGATGGTATTTGATTGCCTCTGCGATTTTTAATGTTTGCGATATAAACGGAAAAAGAGCGAAAATTTTGAGAAAAAATGATATTTTCTACTTTTTGTTATAAGAAAAATCGAACAAACTCAATTTTAGTCATACATTTTGGCCAAAATGTATTCAGCCACATGTCTTTAGTAAAAAAAAATGCCAATAAGCGTATATTTATTGGTTTGCGCAAAAGTTATAGCATCTACAAACTAGGGTACATTTTCTGGAATTTACACAGCTTTTATTTTATGACTGCCTATCTCAATTCTTGAGGTGCTAAAATAGCAGGGAAGTACAAAACCCCCCCAAATGACCCCATTTTGGAAAGTAGACACCCCAAGGAACCTGCTGAAAGGCATGTTGAGTCCATTGAATATTTTTTTTTTTGTAACAAGTGATTGAATAATGACAAAAAAAAAAAAAAAAAAAAGAAATTACAAAAAGTTGTCACTAAATGATATATTGCTCACACATGCCATAGTTATATGTGGAATTGCACCCCAAAATACATTCTCCTGCTTCTCCTGAGTACGGGGATACCACATGTGTGAGACTTTTTGGGAGCCCAACCACGTACGGGGCCCCGAAAATCAAGCACCGCCTTCAGGATTTCTAAGGGCGCAAATTTTTGATTTCACTTCTCACTACCTAAGACAGTTTTGAAGGCCATAAAATGCCCAAATAGCACAAAATCCCCCCAAATGACCCCATTTTGGAAAGTAGACACCCCAAGGAATCTGCTGAGGGGCATATTGAGCCCACTGAATATTTTTTTTTTTTGTACCAAGTGATTGAATAATGACAAAAAAAAAAAAAGAAAAAAGAAATTACAAAAAGTTGTAACTAAATGATATATTGCTCATACATGCCATGGTTATATGTGGAATTGCACCCCAAAATACATTCTGCTGCTTCTCCTGAGTACGGGGATACCACATGTGTGGGACTTTTTGCGAGTCTAGCCGCGTACGGGACCCCGAAAACCAAGCATCGCCTTCAGGATTTCTAATGGCGCAATTTTTTTATTTCACTCCTCACTACCTATCACAGTTTTGAAGGCCATAAAATGCCCAAATAGCACAAACCCCCCCCAAATGACCCCATTTTGGAAAGTAGACACCCCAGGCTATTTGCTGAGAGGCATGTTGAGTCCATGGAATATTTAATATTTTGCCACAAGTTGCGGGAATATGACAATTTTTTTTTTTTTTTGCACAAAGTTGTCACTAAATGATATATTGCTCACACATGCCATGGGCATATGTGGAATTACACCCCAAAATACATTCTGCAGCTTCTCCTGAGTACTAGGATACCACATGTGTGGGACTTTTTGGGAGCCTAGCCGCGTACGGGACCCCGAAAACCAAGCACGGCCTTCAGGATTTCTAAGGGCATACATTTTTGATTTCACTCCTCACTACCGATCACTACCTATCACAGTATTGAAGGCCATAAAAGGCCAAGATGGCACACAACCCCCCCAAATGACCCCATTTTGGAAAGTAGACACCCCAAGCTATTTTCTGAGAGGCATTTTGAGTTCATGGAATATTTTATATCTTGCCACCAGTTGCTGGAATATGACAAACTTTTTTTTTTTTTTTTTTTTTTTGCACAAAGTTGTCACTAAATGATATATTGCTCACACATGCCATGGTTATATGTGGAATTGCACCCCAAAATACATTCTGCTGCTTCTCCTGAGTACGGGGATACCACATGTGTGGGACTTTTCGGGAGCCTAGCCGCGTACGGGGCCCCGAAAACCAAGCACCGCCTTCAGGATTTCTAAGGGCGCAAATTTTTGATTTCACTCCTCGCTGCCTATCACAGTTTCGGAGGCCATGGAATTCCCAGATGGCACACAACCCCCCCAAATGACCCCATTTTGGAAAGTAGACACCCCAAGCTATTTGCTGAGAGGCATGGTGAGTATTTTACAGCGCTCATTTATTTTTGAAAATGAAGAAAGATATATATATATTTTTTTTTTTTTTTCTTTTTTCAATTTTCAAATCTTTGTGACAAAAAGCAAGATCTGCAAAATACTCAACATACCTCTCAGCAAATAGCTTGGGGTGTCTACTTTCCAAAATGGGGTCATTTGGGGGGGTTTTGTGCCATCTGGGCATTCCATGGCCTCCGAAACTGTGATAGGTAGTGAGGAGTGAAATCAAAAATTTACACCCTTAGAAAGCCTGAAGGTGGTGATTGGTTTTTGGGGTCCCGTACGCGGCTAGGCTCCCAAAAAGTCTCACACATGTGGTATCCCCGTACTCAGGAGAAGCAGCAGAATGTATTTTGGGGTGTAATTCCACATATGCCCATGGCATGTTTGAGCAATATATCATTTAGTGACAACTTTGTGCAAAAAAAATAAAATAAAATAATAATAATTCTCTTTCCTACAACTTGTGTCAAAATATAAAATATTCCATGGACTCGAGATGCCTCTCAGCAAATAGCTTGGGGTGTCTACTTTCCAAAATGGGGTCATTTGGGGGGGTTTTGAACTGTCCTGGCATTTTATGAACAACATTTAGAAGCTTATGTCACACATTACCCACTCTTCTAACCACTTGAAGAAAAAGCCCTTTCTGACACTGTTTGTTTACATAAAAACATATTATTTTTTTGCAAGAAAGTTAAGTTGAACCCCCAAACATTATATATTATTTTAAAGCAAAGGCCCTACAGATTAAAATGGTGGGTGTTGCATTTTTTTTTACCACGCAGTATTTGCGCAGCGATTTTTCAAATGCATTTTTTTGGGCAAAAATACATATTTTTTTATTTTAATGCACTAAAACACACTATATTGCCCAAATGTTTGATGAAATAAAAAAGATGATCTTAGGCCGAGTACATAGATACCAAACACGACATGCTTTAAAATTGCGCACAAATGCGCAGTGGCGACAGACTACATACATTTTTAAAAGCCTTTAAAAGCCTCTACGGGTTACCACATTAGATTTACAGAGGAGGTCTACTGCTAAAATTACTGCCCTCGATCTGACCTTCGCGGTGATACCTCACATGCATGGTACAATTGCTGTTTACATATGACGCCAAACCGACGCTTGCGTTCGCCTTTGCGCAAGAGCAGGGGGGGACAGGGGTGCTTTTTTTTATTTATTTTTTTATTATTATTTAATTTGCTTTTTTAATTTTATTTTAAACTGTTCCTTACTTTTTTTTATTATTTTTATAATTTTTATTGCCATCTTAGGGCATGTAAATATCCCCTATGATAGCAATAGTTAGTGACAGGTACTCTTTTTTGAAAAAATTGGGGTCTATTAGACCCTAGATCTCTCCTCTGCCCTTAAAGCATCTGACCACACCAAGATCGGTGTGATAAAATGTTTTCCCACTTTCCCAATGGCGCAATTTATATCCGGGGAGGGGACATACCCTCCCACTGCTTGTAAAAGCAGTTTAGAGGCTAATTAGCCGCTAGGACTGCTTTTACATGAAAGCCGACCGCTGGCTGAAAAGAATGATACCAAGATGATGCCTAAACCCGCAGGCATCATTCTGGTATAACCATTCAAAGTCCAGCAACATACCAGTACGTTGATGGTTCTTGTTGGACATGTATTGTAATCTTTTTTTTTTTTCATGCAGCCTGTTGGCTGAACGAAAAAAAGATTGATCGGTGGGTATGCCCACCATTAGAATACCTCCCTTCATCCACCCACTTCTAATGATGGGCATACATGCACCATTTATATATGCCAAAGCATGGGGGCATCCTCCCGCAAAAAAGTTATGCCGCTCACACACGTATGTACGCCGCATAAAAAGTTATGGCGCATACACACGGTCGGACTTTTCCACGGGCAAGCTTCCGACGGAATTTCGACCGTATGTACGCGGCATTAGGAGCAAAATCGCTCCTCCGCCCCTAATGCCCCCATGCTTCGGCATATATGCTCTTTTTTTAACTGTGGTGGTGAAATCACCTCCCACAGTGTTGGAGTCGCGGCTTTATGTATCGTGGGAGCAAACGCTGTTGCTGTCACGCTAAATAAATCCGCGCTGCAACTGAATGGCGTACCTGCTAAGCAAATGATGGTTAACATTATAACAAAGTAACATTACATTTTAACAGTAAGATCTTACCATACCATACCTGCAAAGCAAATATCAAAAACAAAACAAAACATTTTTTAACGCAACCTGTGCCTAAAAAATATATATGCCGAAGCATGGGGGCATCCTCCCGCAAAAAAAGTTATGCCGCGTACACACGGTCGAACTTTTCCACGGGCAAGCCTCCGTCGGAATTTCGACCGTATGTACGCGGCATTAGGAGCAAAATCGCTCCTCCGCCCCTAATGCCCCCATGCTTCGGCATATATGCTCTTTTTTTAACTGTGGTGGTGAAATCACCTCCTACAGCGTTGGAGTCGCGGCTTTATATATCGTGGGAGCAAACGCTGTTGCTGTCACGCTAAATAAATCCGCGATGCAACTGAATAGCGTACCTGCTAAGCAAATGATGGTTAACAATAAAACAAACATTACAGTATAACATACCATACCTGCAAAGCAAATACAATAAAACATTGTAAAAATAGAGAGAATAGATATAGAACAATAGTGAGTGGACAGTAGAGAGTGAACATAAGAGAACAATAAAGAGAGGAGAAAAATACAACCACAACTATTTTTGGATTTTTTATTTTATATTTTTTTTGTGTTTTTGTGTGTTTTTTTATTTTTTTTCTACTTTTTTTCACTTTTATGAAAACTATAAACTGAACGTTGCAGATTATGGTCTCTCAAAATGTGATGGCCATCACATATTCCGAGACCCTGTGTTGGTGTGCCTAGGACTGTGTGGTGCTGTACCCTACGCTAAAACTCAATTAGTGTGTGGTAGCGTTTGAAACATACACCAATGCAGAGACCAGGTTGGTCAGGACAGTCGGGACAATAAAAGCGGGTGTCACGCCTAAATCCGAGTTTGCTGCAGACACGACATCTTTTTTGGCGGGTTCTTTGGGTAGGGGTACCAGCGAGGACAAAAGGAAAATGCCTCTCATACAGCCGGCTCACTGCATTTGCGTTGGGAAGGTGGGGCACAGCACCTTCTGGAAACAGAAGGGCTTCGACGATCTCTTCCTGGAATTTTAGGAAGGATCCAGTCCGTCCTGAAGCTCTGTATAGCACATGAGCGTTCAGCAAAGCCAATTGAAACAAATACACTGATACTTTTTTGTACCAGCGTTTGGACCTCCGGGCAATTAGGTACGGCGCCAACAACTGGTCATTGAGGTCCACCCCTCCCATGTTAAGGTTGTACTCGTGGATACAGAGGGGTTTCTTCACAACACCAGTCGCCGTAGGAATTTGGACTGCCGTGTCTGCGTGAAGCGTGGACAGAACGAAAACATTCCGTGAATCCCTCCACTTCACTGCTAACAAATTATTACACCGTAAGCAGGCTCTCTCCCCCCGACTAAGACGGGATTCTACAAGCCGTTGGGGGATGCCCCGGCGATTAGGTCGCACGGTGCCACATGCGCCAATTCCATAATCAAAAAGGTGACTAAAAAGTGGCACGCTTGTGTAATAATTGTCCACGTACAAGTGGTACCCCTTTCCGAATAAGGGTGACACCAATTCCCACACTATCCTACCAGCGCTCCCTATGTAATCAGGGCAATTCTCCGGCTCTACGTGACTGTCTTTTCCCTCGTAAACCATAAAGCTAGATGTATAGCCTGTTGCCCTGTCACAGAGCTTATACAACTTGACCCCGTATCTGGCACGCTTGCTGGGAAGGTATTGTTTGAATGACAAGCGGCCAGAAAACTTAATCAGGGACTCATCAACGCAGACAACTTGTTGGGGATTATACAAGGCTGCAAACCGTTCGTTGAAGTGGTTTACGAGGGGCCGAATTTTGTAGAGCCGATCGAATTCAGGGTCTCCCCGAGGACGACAGAGTTCATTGTCACTAAAATGCATGAACCGCAAGATCTGCTCGTATCGTGTCCTGGCCATGGAGGCAGAGAAAATGGGCATATGGTGAACTGGGTGCGTGGACCAATATAACCGCAGCTCACTCTTTTTAGTAATGCCCATATTGAGGGAAAGGCCCAGAAAGATCTTAAATTCGGAAACCGTAATTGGCTTCCAATCTCTGGCAAGGGACAGCTGGGGATTAGCGGCGAAGAATTGACCAGCGTACAAATTGCTTTGGTCCACAATAGATCTATAGAGATCTTCGGTGAAATACAGCGAATAAAAATCCAGTGACGTAAAATCAACTGTATTCACCTGAATTCCGGGTTGGCCAGTGAATGGGGGAAGTACGGGTGCTGCAGAAGTGGTGGGTACCCAATCAGGATTGGCGAATGCAGCAGGAAGGACACTATGGGGACGGGCCTGTCTTTGTCGTCTTCTTCTTCTTGGTGGCAGCGGGACACTACTAGTGCTTGCCACCTCTCCAGCTTGAACTGCACTTATGGGACTCGCCACGTCACCAAGTGTTACTGCAGTGCTGGATATATGACCAGGATGTACTAGGCCGCTGGTGCTTGCCAGTTCACCAGAAGGAATAGCGGCGCTAGTACTTCTCTCCTCCATACGAGAGCCCTGCGGTTCTTGCACCTCAGCGACAGCAGAAGATCGGGGTCTGGTACGCCTGACCCTAGCAGGGACCACTCCGTCGTCAGAGCTATCTGTCAGGGAGCCACTGTCGTCTACAGGATCGTATTCTGAGCAAGAATTTGACAGATGCGTGACCTCCTCATCACTATCTGACAGGCTCATAAACAAGTAGGCCTCTTCATCACTGTACCATCGATTTGCCATTTTGGGCTCTAAATTTAGGGGTACAGTGGTGAGATTCACAGGCAAAAAAGCACCTGACCTGTTAGCGACTGAGTCAAGCGCTACCAAAAAAACTGTTAGCGATCGCAGAGATCAGGCCTGACTCTGCGAACGCTGCAGTTATGTGTTTTTGTGTTTTGTGTCAGTGATCGATCGATCGATACTGCACTTCGGTGGGTTGGGCTGGGCGAAGGGGCTAAACGCAGGTGCTAGCAGGTATCTGGGCTGATCCCGCTAACAATGCGTTTTTGGGAACCCTAAACTGCAGGGGACGCTAGTATAGATCTGATCAGATCAGGTATCGATCCGATCAGATACTATACCACTAAAGGGAGGCGTATGGTGCGTGCGTGGGTGTTAGCGCTACTGGCACTAATCTGACGCTGCCTGGGGCGACGCAGACCCTATCTGGCGCTAAAACCAAACTTTTATCACACGCCGGGCGATCAGGGGGTTAAAACTTTATTTCAAAAAATATGGCGGGTGCCCTGATGCTATAGAAAATAAACAAACTAAACTGCGTCACCTGTGACACTTATACTGTGATCACTGGTGACAGGGGGTAATGAAGGGGTTAAACCTTTATTGGGGGGGGTTAGGGGGGGTCCCTAGACTTTTTATGGCCTAAGACTGATTACCTAAACACTTATTTTTGTCACTAATGACACTAGTACAGCGATCAAAAAAAAATCTGATTGCTGTACTGGGTGACACAGTGACAGGCAGTGAATGGGTTAATTTGGGGGGTGATCAGGGGGTGATCAGGGGGTTAAATGTGTGCCTATGTGACCTGGTGTTAGAGTAGTGTTGTGCAACTCACGTTTCAGATGCTCTCTCCCTCTCGGTCTGGAACGGAAAGACCGACAAGAGGGAGAGAGCATGACTTCCCCTGCCAATGTTTACAAAACATTGCCAGGGGAAGACAACCATTGGTGGAGGTGATCACCAGGTCCAGGCCAGATTTTATTGGCCTGGACCTGGTGATTGATCAGTTCTGAAACGAATCTGATCATCGGGAACGGCGGGGGGGCGCGCGCGCGCGCCCCCTCGCCGTTCACGCGCAGGACGTATAGCTACGGGCTCTCGCCTGGGAGAGCCGACCTGCCGCCGTATTATGACGGTGCGCGGTCGGCAAGTAGTTAAGTCTGTGTATACCCCAGCAATGAACTTCTCTTATTTGGCCCCTCTTGGTCTGCATAATACCATTGAACGTGGTTTGTTATATCTGTTCTATTAGTAGGAAGGGGGATACCCATTGATCCTTTTTCGAGAATTCAAATCTGTCCTGCATCCTCAGCCTGTTCTATGACAAGAACTCAATCTTCCTGCTCATCTTCCATCCTACAGCCACCTACCACTACCTCAAGCCCTTGTTGAAGAGAGGGAGTAACCATGTAGTTTGTGAGAAGTCAGCTGGTCAGGGCTGGCACCATTTGGTTCTGCAAGGGCAGTGTATTGTCCATTCACAACAGGACATTAGGAGCTGAGTGCATTTCTACCATCATCAGCAGCGATTTTTCTGCATTTGTATGGTCTTTAACCACTTCCTAACTAGGGGTGTGCATCTTCACTGGTCCCTCAATTCGATTACATTTATCTTGTCAACGATTTGATTCTGTGATGCATCACGATTAATGCCCATGGTTATTATCCAAAAATTCAAGCAGTCAGAAGAACTCCCCATTTTTTTTCTTTCAGTTGTTGCACAATATCCTGTTTGCGGAGGGCAATTCTCATAACCATCCCAAAAAGAGAGCTACAAAGTTGGGCACTTTTAGTTCATTACAGAGCTTTACTTGCCTTTTTACGAGCTGTAAAATTGTGGAATAGACCGACTCTCTCATAAACTAGTCCTGGGCCGCGCGGTAGATTTTATGTTTTAACAAAGACCTGAAATGCATTCTTGTCCTAAATGCACAAAATATAAGTGATAGGTGATGGTGACAGAGGTGGGGTTATTGGGCAGAGGAGTGGTGGTGGGAGGGATGGGATCAGGCAAAGGGATGGTGGTGGGGGGGGATGGGATCAGGCAGAGGGATGGGGGGAAGTGGGATTAGGCAAAGAAATGGTGGTGGGGGATGGGATCAGGCAGTGGGGTGGGATTAGGCAAAGGGATGGTGGTGGGATCAGGCAGAGGGATGGGGGGAGGTGGGATCAGGCAGAGGGATGGGATCAGGCTGAGGGTGGTGGGAGGGATGGGATCAGGCAAAGGGGTGGTAGGAGGGATGGGATCAGGCAGATGGGTGGTGGAAGGAATGGGATCAGGCAGAGGGATGGTGGTGGGGGGGGCTGTGTGTATCAGGCAGAGGGATGTCAAATGTCGCTTCCGGCTTTAGGGACTTGGGGATCTCGCATAAAAGAGGCCCTGTCATGCTTTTTTTCTATTTTTCTATAACAAGGGATGTTTACTTTCCTTGTAATAGGAAAAAAGTAACCCAACATTTTTTTTAAAGGGAAAGTATAAAAAGTAAAATAAATGAGAAAAAAAAGCACCTGTCCCTCGGAAACTCGCATGCAGAAGCGAACGCATATGTAAACGTGGGGTATTGCTGCGATCGTTAGAGCAAGATAAATAATTCTAGCACTAGACCTTCTCTGTAACGCTAAACTGGAAACATGTTGACATTTTTAAATATCGCCTTTGGAGGATTTTTAAGTGCCAAAGTTTGTTGCCATTCGCGTGCGCTTTTTTTTTTTTTTTTTTCTAAATAATTGAGTTTGTAAGATCGCTGTGCATATACGGTGTGACCTAATGTATTGCAACGATCTCCATTTTATTCTCTAGGGTGTCTGCTAAAAAATATATATATATATATATATATGTTTGGGGTTTCTAAGTAATTTTCTAGCACAATATATATATTTATATACTCCGAAATAGGCGAGGTCCTTAAGTGGTTTAAGAATATTCACAAAATGATTGAAATATGTAGACTTTAGGCAGTGATGGAAGCATGTATACAAGAACTACCATCGCTGATTTAGAACGATGTATGAGTTTGGAAGATCTTTGCATTGTATTGAGGAATATTTTTATATATCTATATATTATTATATTATTATTTTTCTTTCTTTTTAGAAAATGACGTCTATGGTGAGCACTCTGAAAATGCTCATCTTTCAGGACTCCCAGTCGGTAAGTCTTTTTTTGTTTTTTATTTTTGTAATTTTTATATATATATACACACACACACTACCATTTAAGTACTGTCAATTTAAAGTGTTCCACTTTAACTTTAACTTTTACATTTTTTTCTGTAAAGTTCATTCTAAAGCTAAAATCCCTGCATCTATAGACGCCTACATTCAAACACTAACCGATCTAGCCCTGTAAAGAAAAAAATCTGTGTGTATGTATGTATGTATGTATGTATATATATATATATATATATATATATATATATATATATATACAGGCCTGGATTTACTTCCTTTGCCGCCCCAAGGCCGGGTCCTTCAATGCCGCCCCCGCCTGCGCAGTACAGGAGGGACATTATCCGCTGGGGGACTTTTTCGGCAGGACACTGAGAAGCGGGAGGGGGTGCTGCTGCCGAATATGACATTGAGAACCATCTCACCTCCTCTTCCCCGTTTTCTCTCCTATCACCATCCGTGACATGACCTGGGGGGACTCCCGAAATAAAATTGTCCTCTCCTCTCAGCTGCAATGCCGCCCCTGCACCCACTGCCGCCCCGATGCCTGGCCTTGTTGGCCTTGTCTGGAATCCGGCCCTGTGTGTATATGTGTGTATATATATATATATATATATATATATATATATATATATATATATATATATATATATATATATATATATACACACCTTTTCTGCGATCCGACCCAATCTCCCAGTGGCGGAAGCTCTGCATAGGACACAGTGAAAAGAATGGGGAGTGACATCGCCTATAGAGTTATTATGGGGCAGTTGTTGGATGAGTCCTCTGCACCCGCCCACGCAGCGAAGCCGCAGTTGACAGCTCAGTGATGGGTCAGATTGTCTGCAGAAAAGCTATGTACAGTGGAACCTTGGATTACGAGCATAATCCGTTCCAAGAGAATACTAGAAATCCAAAGCACTTGCATATCCAAACTAGGATAATTCGTTCTGCATTGACTTCTATTGTATGCAGTACCGCATGTGGCCAGAGGTGGCGGGGCGGGCACCAGAGAGACTCCGAAATACTCTGAGACCGCTCGGATGCACTTGGAAATTGAGTATTTCCAAGCGGCTCCAAGAGTCACCTGCACCTCTGGCCAAATGCAGTACTGCACGCTGCAGAGGATTGACTCCTGCTCGTTTTGCGAGACACCACTCGCAAACCGAGTCAGGGTTTTAAAAAAATAGCCCGAGGTGTTACTGTATACTGATCTTTACAGGGTGAGAGAGGTTATTGTTAGATTGTTGGTGTCTATAGATGCAGGGATTTTAGTTGTATCATGGACTTCCACTTTAACACCATATACAGTGTAATATGGGGAGGTTGCACCACTCCAAGGTGATGCGTGAGATCCCTCACTGCTGTAGTAACCCCGCTGGGTGCCAGCCTTAGTCCGTAGCCAGAATGTGCACAAAGAAAAAACGAGGTGGCGGCACATCCAGCCTAAAAAATATATATATTTCTTTTGGAAATCCATAAAAATCGAGGACATAACACGTACATGCATCTCATGTGGAATTCAGCAAATGCGTTTCACACACCTGTGCTTGGTCATTGCTAAGGACAGGTTTGTGCAGTGCATCCAGGATGGACCAGAGTGATTCTGATTGGTCAGCACCTGCACATTGAATTGCTCTGACCCATCCCTGGAAGCGCTGCAAAGAGAAGATCCCCCCAGACTGCTGGATTGGGGGGGGGGGGGGCTGTACGGCGTTTCACTTTGTTTTTCTGTGAAAAGCATTTAAAAAAAAAAATCAGGTTAACACTTTAACCACTTGCCGTCCAGCGCACAACGATGTACGTCAGCACAATGGCGCGTCTCCTTTAAATCGTGGCATTGTGGGAGCGCATGCGCCACTGACGGGGCGCCCCCCACGTACTCTGTGACCGCAGGACCCACGGACTCTGTCCCCCGGTGGTCCGCGATCATGTCACGGAGAGGCAGAACGGGGAGATGCCTTTGTAAACTAGCCATTTCCATGTTCTGCCTAGTGACCGAACACAGATCTGCTGCTCCCTGTGATCGGGATCAGTGTTGTCACTTGTAGACCAACCCCCACGCAGTTAGAATCACTCCCTAGGACACACTTAACCCCTTCTTCGCCCCCTAGTATTTAACCCCTTCCATGCTGGTGTCATTTACCTAGAAATCAGTGCATTTTTATAGCACTGATCGCTGTATAAATGCCAATGGTCCAAAAATGGCATCAAAAGTGTCCGATGTGTCCGCCACAATATCGCAGTCATGATAAAAATCACAGATCGCCGCCATTACTAGTAAACAATAATAATAAAAATGCCATAAAACTATCCCCTATTTTGTAGATGCTATAACTTTTGCGCAAACCAATCAATATACTCTTATTGCGTTATTTTTGGTGAAAAAAAATTAAAATGTAGAAGAATATGTCTGAACTGAGGAAACACATATATATATATATATATAAAATACATTTTGGTTGGATATTTGTTATAGCAAAAAGTAATAAAATTTTGTTTTTTTCCAAATTGTCACTGTGTTTTTGTTTATAGCGCAAAAAATAAAAACCGCAGAGGTGATCACATACCACCCAAAAAAGCTCTATTTGTGGGGGAAAAAGAACGTCCATTTTGTTTGTCGCAAGACCGCGCAATTGTCAGTTAAAGTGACAAAGTGCTGTATATAGCAAAAAATAGCCTGGTCATTGGGCAGCCAAATCCTCCGGGGCTGAAGTGGTTAAGGGGCAAATAGAAAGCTGCTGACAGGTGCAAAACTTTTCTGCGGGCAGCCTGTAGTAGGTGGGGCCTGCTGGGTCCCTCCCACTGCTCTGTTCTCTGCAGAGGTTATGTGGAGCCCAGTGATGATGTCACCACTACTTTTACAAAGTAATATCTGGGATTTTGGTCCAAAAAAAAAAAAAAAGTAGTTTTATATCTTGACTATTTAAATGTTTTTGTGCCCAGAGTTCAGCTTGGTTGCAGAATAATGCCAGTGTCTGATTAGCAAATGCCTTCTTGCTTATACATCATGCAGTCTGTGTGTAAAGGACGGGGACGGATCTGTAAGTGCGATGCCAGCCCGCTGCCCCAGAAAAGAAATGACGATGATGTAAGCTGCCGCCACACATTTGGCTGTGGAGTTTTCTGCCGCATGCAATGCGGGGAAATGAAGCAGCTGAACTCTGAAAATATTCTGAATAGATTAAAGTGACATCTGCCTGCCTCTGAGCAGATCGTCTGCCTAATTTCCCTCCCTATGTAAGCCTTGCATTAGTCGGCATTCACATTCCGCAATTCCATGAAATGAAAATTCTTCCCGGGCTCCGTGGAATGGAAGTGTGGAGGGAAGATGATGGTTACTAATTCAAGTCTTATTTTTATTTTATTTTTCTGCTAAAACATAAAATCTGTCATAGGAAAATGGTTTAACTGACTCATAGATCTGGGCGTTTTACCCTCTTAAAGGGAGCCTGTCATGGGAGAAAAATGGGCTGCCATTGCTAATCCTCCGTATGAAAAAGCTTGTTCCCTGGCTGTTACTATGGGGGTTGATTTACTAAAATTGAAGAACTCAGATTCTGGTGCAGCTGTGCAATGCGGCCAATCGGCTTCTAACTTCAGCTCCTCCATGCAGGAGGTGTCATGGCGCCATCTGCTGGTGATAAAAGTAGTTGTTCCTATACGATAATTAATAGAATATTTTTTCAATTTCATTTTTATAGATATTCTATCAAAAGTACATATATTCACTGCATGCAAACTTGTGTTTATGTGAATATATTCTGGCTAAAGGGTCCATAGCATTTATTAATTTCGTAACTACTTAAGCCCCAGTCTTAAGCCCGCGGATTACTATTGCGGTGTTCTGCGGGTTACTGAAGACTTTGCTTTTCACGCAAGCCTTCCCTGCGTAGCCTCTCTCTTCCACCCTTTCTAACACTCTGTGCTGCTTCTGGTTCCTGGGTCCTCTTTTCCCAGGAACTCTGCTATGCACGTCGGGACCCTTCGGGGTAAGACTGCGCTATATTAAGATAACTCTCAACTCATATGGCTGGCCAAAGACCAGAGCACTTTTTGCGATTCGGCACTGCGTCGTTTTAACTGACAATTGCGCAGTTGTGCTATGTGGCTCTCAAACAAAATGTATGTCCTTTTTTTCCCCCACAAATAGAGCTTTCTTTTGGTGGTATTTGATCACCTCTGCGGATTTTATTTGTTTTGCTATAAACAAAAATAGAGCGACAATTAAAAAAAAAAAAAAAAAATCTATTCTTTTTTTTTTTTTTTACTTTTTGCTATAATACATATCCCCAAAAAAATCTATAGGAAAACTATTTTTTTTCCCTCAGTTTAGGCCGATATGGATTCTTCTACATATTTTTGGTATAAAAAAAATCGCAATAAACGTTTGGTTTGCGCAAAAGTTATAGCGTCTACAAAATAGGGGGTCGTTTTATGGCCTATTTTTATTATTTTTAAATTTTTTTACTAGTAATGGCGGCGATCAGCTATTTTTATCGTGACTGCGACATGGACACATCGGACACCTTTGACGCGATTTTGGGACCCTTGTCACTGATACAGAGATCAGTGCTATAAAAATACACTGATTACTGTAAAAATGACACTGGTAGTGAAGGGGTAAACCAGTAGGGGGCGCTGAAGGGGTTAAGTGTGCCCTAGGGAGTGCTTCTAACTGTAGGGGGGTGGGATATGTGTGACACGACACTGATCTCTGCTCCTGATTACAGGGAGCTGTGATCAGTGTCCTGTCACTAGGAATGGGGAAATGCTTGTTTACATCATCATTCTTCCTCTTTGTGAGACGATCACAGGTATCCCCGCGAACATAGAGTCCGCGGGACCCGCGGTTGGACTCGGAGCTCATGGTGGGCGCGCCCACAATGCCGCATTATTAAGGGGACGTATATATTCGTCGATCTTCCAACAGGAGGCATTGTGTCAACGTATAAATGCGTGTCGTTAAAGGGGTCAAAAAAAAGGTTAAAGTGGTATTTAAACCAAAAATGTAATTCATTGCAGCCTACCAATAATAAGATGTGTCGGCTGCATTCGTTTTTTTTCTTTTCCTGGCCATTCTTCCCTCTGTTTTCACCTAGTGATCTGGCCAGTAACGCACCTCTTGTATTGGAGGGCCCTCACTGGATGCCCCTTTGGCATTGTCAGTCTGGGAGATGGGGAGTGTTAGATGGGCTAGCAGATTTAGATACACCAACAAATTAAAGCCAAGCTTCAATTAACACTTTCTAGGCAGTTGCAGCATCCTTTTAGGAGAAAGATTTTACATACAGTGGTGAAAATAATTATTTGGTCCCCTGCAGATTTTGTAAGTTTACCTACCTACAAAGAAATGAGGGGTCTATAATTTTTATCATAGGTGTATTTTAAATGATAAAGACAGAATATCAACTAAAAATACAAATGTGACCCAGGAGAGCAGTCAGAGAATATCTTCATGTGCTGGACTTGTCTGTCTAATGTGAGTGCAATAGTTGGATTATAAATAAAGCTGTGTTACACTAGGACAGATGGGCGCTCTCTCCTTTCTTGTTTTTGATTGGTTCCTCTGGAGAACTGTACCAGATTTGGCACGCTACAGCTTTAGTAAATCTCCCCCATAGGCTTTTATTGAGGTGCGTTCAGGGGCTTGGGCAAAAAACGCCAAAAGGCCCGAATAATGTCCGTTTAGGAGCAGCTATGCGCATGAGGCCTACATTTTTAAAGACTTCTTTATTTAATTGTTTCCTCTCCTGTAGGCCAAAAAAGGAAAGTGGGGTTAATGCAATTTTTTTTTTCCATCATTTAAAGATGAAATGTATTTAATTTTTGTCTTTATTGTTGCAGCTTGTGCAGGGATTCCTGAACAGATCAGACAGCCAAGTGGAGTCATCACTAGTCCTGGCTGGCCACTAGAATATCCTTCAAGAGTCAACTGCAGTTGGTGCATTCATGCCAACCCTGGCGAGATAATCACCATTAGGTATGTATTGTCTTTACTGACCCTAGAGAGAGACTGATGCCGCGTGAACACGATCATTTTTTTTCGCCATTAAAAAAAAAAAAAAAAGTTTTTCGGCATGTAGAAAAAACTATTAGGTAGATTCAGAGAGATTGGATTAACTTTAGGGCGGCTTAGCCTAGCCTGTTTAGGCTACACCGCCGTAAATTAACTAGGCTAGTAGTGATTTTCAATCTTCTTACCTGCTAATCTACGGAGGCGTAGCCTCAAACGAGCGGGTGTAAGGGCGCCTAATTCAAATGACTTGGAGGGGGGCGTGTTGTATGGTAATGAGGCTTGACCTCACGTTTTTGACATTTTTTTACACTGCGCATGCGCCGGCCGACTACATTTCCCAGTGCGCATTGCGGCTAAGTACGCCGTACGGGCCTATTGATTTCGACGTGGACGTAAACTACATAAATCCCGATTCGTGGACGACTTACGCAAACAACGTAAAAATTTCAAATTTTGCGGCGGGTACGGCGGCCATACTTAACATTACTATTCCACTAGAGCATAGCTCTAACTTTAGGCGGCCTATCTCTTACGTTCGTGAATCGGCGTACAAGCTCATTTACATAATCTACGCCGGCCACAATGGAAGCGCCACCTAGCGATCAGCCAAAACATTGCAATCTAAGATAGGACAGCTCAAGCCGTCCTATCTTGGATATGTTTAAGTGTATCTCTGTTAGAGAATACACTTAAACATAGGTCAGCTTATCTGTAGATAAGCCGGCCTAACTCTTTCTGAATCTACCTATATGTTTTTCCAACTTCATCATTAAAACGATGTTGCCCACACACCATCGTTTAAAAAAAATGCTCTGGCAAAGCACGGTGACGTACAACACGTACGACGGTACTATAAAGGGGAAGTTCCATTCGTATGGCGCCACCCTTTGGGCTGCTTTAGCTGATTCCATGTTAGTAAAAGACGATTCACGCTTTTCTGTCTGTTACAGCGTGATGAATGTGCTTACTCCATTATGAACGGTAGTTTTACCAGAACGAGTGCTCCCGTCTCATAACTTGCTTCTGAGCATGTGCAGGTTTTTAACGTCGTTTTAGCCCACACACGATCATTTTTTACAACCCGAAAAATGACATAGTTTAAAACGTTGTTAAAAAATGCAGCATGTTCAAATTTTTTTTTTTTACGTTTTTCAGAACAAGAACAATGATGTGAAGCCCATACACGATCATTTTAAACAATGTTTTTTTCATGCCGAAAAATGATCGTGTATACGCGGCATTAGGCTGGCCATAGGTGATTTTATTACTTTTTTATCTCGATCAGCCAGAGGGTTGAGCAAAAAAAAGCCAAACAGATTTCCTGATTCATACAAAGGAGGTGGATGAAGGAATCCTCTTTGCCCTTTTTCTGTACTGAGCACCTAACCTGCACCAAACTGTTACTACATATTAGGATTATTATCAGGACTCCCAAATCTGTATATAAAGGCACCCAAACCTACAGACATTTTATTTAAGGAAGTTGTAAAGTTATATTGCTATTAACTAATGCTAAGCCTAAATGTTCAGGGTCTTGTAGTCATTGAACCTTTTATTTTAGAGCTGCACAATTTAATCATTATAAAAATTGCGCTCTTGATTCGGCCCCACCTCACAATCTTAATCTGGCATTTCCACGATTCAATCATGTAACAAGTACAGAGCCGTTCTCTGCTCACTCACGGCTGTGAAAAAAACAACCATCCGCAAATGTTTATCAACATTGCTCAGTGCTGAGAAATAAACATTGTAACATTCTTTTAGATCAAAGGGATGGACTTCGGTCTGTAAATGAGGGCAGTTTAAAGTGGTTGTAAACTTTCTCTGACTACTTTTACCTACAGGTAAGGCTTACCTGTAGGTGTTTGCAATATCTCCTAAACCTACACGGTTTAGGAGATATTGCCAAAAAGAATGCACCGCTGTCTACGGCGCATACAGGTGCACTGAGTGTGCCAGGTCTTGAATGGGATCTGACGGGAATCTGCCGGTCCCGCGCACATGCGCAGGAGTGATGTCATCCTGGCTCCAGCCAGTCACAGTGCCGGAGTGGCGATACCCCGAAAGGCACTTGCCATAGATGGAACGATTTTCTTTCCCGCAACCACAGTCCGTGTTACTGGGGGAATCCCTCCCGCAGAGCCATTGTGTTCTCAGAGCAGGGAAGCGGTCCCCACCTGGAGAACATAGTAATTAATGCTAGTGGCTATAATGACCGCTAACCATCGCATGTAAAATCCAGCAGGCTGGTTGTACCCAAGTTGATCGCTCATACATTTAGCCTGCCCATACATGGTTCAAATCTTGGCTGGTTTAGAAGGACTTGAACCATTTATTAGGACAAATATGTAGGCTGCTGTTGCTGACCACCTACTGAAAAAGCTAGTACTTTGGCTGATCCAATGGCTTCACTATTTTGGGTCATTGACCCGCAAAATGTATACAGGGAGTCCCCGAGTTACAAAAAAGATAGGGACTGTAAGTTTGTTCTTAAGTCTAATTTGTTTGTAAGTCGGAGCAGTACATTTTTAGGTGTAACTCCAGCCTGTGCAGTGATGTGGGATGTTCCGGGTGAGCAGTCGTGTTATTTGGGGCTCTTGTGGCCATGCAGTACTGCAGTGAGGGATGTATCTGATGCTAAAAGATGGCTGCTCTGCAGTATCTGGGACCAGTGTGGAACACAAGCGTCTGGCAGTGACATCACGCCACCTCTGTTCGTAAGTAGGAGTCGTTCGCAACTCGGATGTTCTTAACTCGGGGACTGCCTGTACAGATCTAGAAAGTAAGAAGTCCTCCTCTGCCTACTTGTTCTCTCCTAGTTGGTGATTCTAAATATTGAATCCAATCAGGGTGACAACTGTCATATGCAGACCGAGAAGTCTAGAAGTCTAAAATTGCAACATTTTTAAATGCATGTTGATTTTACATTAAGTGATACTATAGTATAGGTTCACGTTTTTTTTTAATTACAAACATGTCATACTTGCCTCCACTGTGCAGTTTGGCCCCAAACCTCCTGTTCTGGAGTCCCACGGCGGCTCTCGCGGCTCCTCCCCAGTAGATAACCCCCTCTGGGAAGCTCTCTCCCGAGGGGGTTACCTTGCGGGCGTGGTCCCGTGTCAAACACTCTGCATACATTGCCCTGCCCCCTGGCGGCTGTGCTATTGGATTTGATTGACAGCAGCGGGAGCCAATGGCTGTACTGCTATCAATCTATCCAATGAAGAGCCGACAAGCCATGGGGAGAACGATGCGGGATCATGCTCACGGAAGTTCGGGGCTCATGTAAGTAAAACGGGGGCACGGTGAGCCGGACATTGCAAGGTGTTTTTTCACCTTAATGCATAGGATGCATTAAGGCGAAGAAACACAAGGCTTTACAACCCCTTTAAGGGGCTAAGCTTTAGGCCCCCTTCACACGAGCGCTTCCGTTGGACGGATTCTGCTTGCTCAGTAGAGGATTGCTCCGCTCAGCAGACAGATGACAGGTCCGTCTCCGCTCACTGTGCAGAGTGACCCAGTCCCGCTTTCCTCTATGGAAAGATGGACCACTCGTCCATTTTCATCCAATCCGATCCACCAGACGGATGGAAAATAGGACCACCATCCGTCTGGATTTTGCAGACAGGATCGGATATCGGCGGATGTCAGCAGACATGTCATCTCTGACATCTGCTGCTGCATAGAGGAGAATGGAGGGTCCGACCAGGCGGACCTGATTGGACAGGCCAAGTGAAAGGGCTCTTACTATAATGTACTGACCTGCAAGGTAAATGGGTAATTCTGCTGTGTTTTGTAAGCAGGGTTAGTGCATTGGGTTTAGAAGAATATGTTTTTTTCCATCAGGACTCATTCCACCAATGCATTGCCCTGTGTTGCACAGTGAAAAGTGTTGTCCTATGTGTTGCCATTCAGGTCTTTCTCAGCGGCAGAGTAGCATCTGTGCATAGAAATGAGTTAAACAGAATTGCCAATTGGAACAAAGAATCTGTGCGGTATTGGAAGTATCTCCGCTGCCATTATTCACTAAGTTCCTGCGATTCGCCTCTCTGCTCTGTCATCGGATAAATGAGAAGCTGTTCAGTGAGCCTCAAATAAAAATAAATGGCAGGGTTATACTACATGGCATCATTGGAGAGACTGTTCTGAGTCTGCCTGGAGCTGCTGATATCAAAATGAAGATGGCGGCTCCCATCAATGGTCCGAGGCTTGCTTTAAAGAAAGCTAAACAAATAAACCATCCTCAAAATGTTGCCGTCCAGTTGCTCCTCCTTCAAGGGGAGGTTCACCCTAAAAACGACTCTCTTATTACACTGGCCCCCCACATTACAATACGATTATGCCTATTAGTTTTTTTTTGATGCTGTACATACCTTCGTACAGCTAATTCACCCGTGGCTTCTGGGTTGCGAGTCCCGCGGTAGTGGGCGTTCCTAACATGCTGGTGATTGAAGTTTTGACAAAAAACGAGCTCCCCCCGTCGCGTAAGCTGCGTCACGATTGGCGAAAGGAGCCGTTCGGCTCCTTTCGCCAATCGTGACGCGGCTTACGCGACGGGGGGAGCTTGTTTTTTGTCAAAACTTCAATCACACACATGTTAGGAACGCCCACTCCCACGGGACTCGCAACCCGGAAGCCACGGGTGAATTAGCTGTACGAAGGTATGTACAGCATCAAAAAAAAAAACGAATAGGCATAATCGTATTGTAATGCGGGGGGCCAGTGTAATAAGAGAAAGTCGTTTTTAGGGTGAACCTCCACTTTCAGTATAAATGGCAATGTAAGTGCCTTGTTTAAATGTGCAGCTGGTGGGTGTGACCCCTCTCCCCTGTCAACTCCTAGAGCTTTGGATGCTGGTGGGTGACGTCAATTCTCTAATGGTGCGTACACACGGTCGTTTTTTTGTGATGGAAAAAAAACGACATTTTTGAAAACTTCATTTAAAATGACCGTGTGTGGGGAAAACATCGTTTTATGTCCTCTGAAAAACGACAAAAAAAAATTCAAACATGCTTCAATTTTTTGTGTAGTTTTTCAAAACGAAGTTTTTTGTGTCATTTAAAATGATAGTGTGTGGGCAAAACGACGTTTAAATCAACGTTTTTAAACCCACGCATGCTCAGAAGCAAGTTATGAAGCGAGCTTGAATGGAACAGAGTGCCGTCGTACGTGCTGAACGTAACCGCGCTTTGCTAGAGCATTTTGAAAAAACGATGGTGTTTATGCTACGTCGTTTTTGAAAATGAAGTTTCAAAAACGTCGTTTTTTTTTTTTCATCACATAAAACGACCGTCTGTACGCGGCATAAGGATAAGCCAACCAGAGTTCCGTGGACCCCTAGGGTTTCTCCAGAGGTTGCTGGGGGTTTCCTGAGCCGTGGCTTGTTGACTTTCCATCTGATGAATTCTGCATAATTTTGTCTCCAACACCACTTGGCAAAGCCATCAGCGGCACACCAATGATCTTTTGTAGCCGTCTGGTCTCTTTACAGTGGTGCTCAGAATGCCACCCTTACATTGTTCCCACTGACCACCAATGTGCTGAAGTTAGAAGCTGTTTGGTCACAATGCACAGATGCGCCAGATTTTGCAATCTCCAGTTTTAGTAAATCAACCTCATTGTGTGTCTTGAGGCCCGTACACGCGATCAGACTTTTCGACAACAACGGTCCGACGGACGTGTTTTATCGGACAATCCGACCGTCTGTATGCTCCATCAGACAATTGTTTTTGGTTTTTCAACAGACAAATGTTTGCTGTGAATGCTCTCAAACTTTTCAACAACAAATGTCCGATGGAGGATAATCCGATCGTGTGTACACACGTCCATCCAAGTACAAACACGCATGCTCAGAACCAATGGTAAACATCAGTGTCCTAAAAAGAAAACCCTCCTGCGCTCAGTCCCCCATCGGGGGCCCAGAGAAGGAATTGGCCGGCTCACACAGATGGTGATCGTGGTTGTCAGCATGAGATCGGTGATTTTTTTTTTTTTTCCCGATCTCATGCCTTTCAGCCTGGAGGAGAGATGTGGAGTTTTATTGACCCTGCATCTCTCCATAAAGAGGACCTGTCCTATTACAAGCGATGTTTACATTCTTTGTAATAAGAATAAAAGTGATTAAAAAATGTGTAAAAAATAAATATATATATATATATATATATAATTTAAAGCGCCCCTGTCCCCGGTAGCTTGCGCTCAGAAGGGAACACACGCGTAAGTCCCGCCCACATATGTAAACGCCGTTCAAACCACACATGTGAGGTATCGCCACGTGCGTTAGAGAGTGTACAACAATTCTAGCACTAGACATCCTCTGTAACTTTAAGGCATATGTAGCTTGGCATAAAGGCAGTCAGGGCTACAGTTGTCTATAATGTGTACATTCAGGACAGAGCTTTTTACCTATTTTACATTTTGTCCTTCATATTCCAGTTTTCAGGAATTTGATCTTCAGGGATCAGCAACTTGCAACTTTGACTGGTTGTCTATAGGGGCGTCCCCAAATTCTGATGGACCAAGAGCATGTGGTTCTACAATTCCAGCGCCATACACCTCTGTACAAGACCACGTTTGGATCAAATTCCACGCCGATGATCGCATTTCCAGAAAAGGATTTCGGCTATCCTATATTGCAGGTAGAGGTAACATTTGAGAAATGTAGGATGACTATAGAGACTTTTAGAGCAGTAGTCTGTTGTTGGATAAAACCTGTAAAGTACGCAGAATTACATTTGTCCAGGCCCGACATCAGGGGGGGCCCGGTTGGCATCCCCCTTTTTTTTTTTTTTTTCATCAGCACCCAAAGCCCCCCTGACCTCTAAGGGGCCCGGTGGTCCACAGGGGCCTGGATGGCATCCCCTTTTTTTTAAATTTCTTTAAAAAATATATATATTTTTTATTTTTTTCTATTTATTTTTTCGTCAGCATCCAGAGCCCCCAGCCCCCCCTTTTTTTTTCTTTCTGTTCGTCAGCACCCAAAGCCCCTGACCGGTGGCAGCACTTCCCCACTTTTCAAGGGGGCCCATGCCTGAAGCTGTGTAAGGGGCCCCAAAATTCCTGATGACGGCCCTGCATTTATCAGTTGGGCTTCTTGCATTTCCTAAAGTGGAACTAAGGCCCCTTTCACACTGCCGTGATTTTGACGCAATTTCAGGGAATGCCTGTGTAAAATGTGAGGTCTATGGACCTCAACTCGCATCAAAGTCGGACTAAAGTAGTACAGGGATCACGTTTGAAGTTGCACACTTATAAATGGTACTCATTGGAAATCATGGGGTACGACTTGTAATGCGACCTTTGCAGTCCCAGGTTGCAGGACAAGTCGCACAAGTGTGAAAGGGGCCTAAAGTGACAAAATTAGGTTCTTGTCCACATTCATATACTAAAGCGTACACCCATGTGAAGGGCTGTACTTGTCCACATATGATGCACAGGTCTACATTCAGTTGGGATGCAGCGGTTGCACAGACACAGAAGCTGTTCCCAGTTTGACATCTGTGTGTTGGTCCCCAAACTCTCACTGTGTGCTTTTTGGGGACCCACACCTGCATGGATGTCAGATTGGTACAGCAGATGTGACCGTGTCCCAATTGATGCGAAAGGAACTCCTGCGCAGAGAAACACGGCCCTGCGCACGGGTGTACAGTTTAGTACACCTGTGTGAATGAGGCCTAAAAACTGCATGCTGTATTTTTTTCTGCAATAAAACAACCTTAAAGGGGAGGTTCACCCAAAAACTTAATTTTTAACATTAGATTGAGGCTCATTTTGTGAAGGGGAATCGGGTGTTTTTTTTTTAAATCGAAGCAGTACTTACCGTTTTAGAGAGAGATCTTCTCCGCCGCTTCCGGGTATGGGCTGCGGGACTGGGCGTTCCTATTTGATTGACAGGCTTCCGATGGTCGCATACATCGCGTCACTATTTTCCGAAAGTAGCCGAACGTCGGTGCGCAGGCGCCGTATAGAGCCGCACCGACTTTCGGCTACTCGTGACGCGATGTATGCGACCGTCGGAAGCCTGTCAATCAAATAGGAACGCCCAGTCCCGAAGACCATACCCGGAAGCGGCTGAGAAGATCTATCTCTAAAACGGTAAGTACTGCTTTGATTTAAAAAAAAAAACACCCGATTCCCCTTGACAAAATGAGCATCAATCTAATGTTAAAAATTGTTTTTCGGGTGAACTCCCGCTTTAACTGCGTGTTTGCAATCCACTTCAAAATGTATGTTGAGCTGTGCATGCACAGTTTAGTGTACATTATCTACACACCTGGATGCTGGAATGAATGAACTTGTGTGTGTGTGTGTGTGTGTGTGTGCGTATGGGAGTTTCATCATTTTCCTGCTGGCCAAACAGGCAAAGACCCTGTACCTGGAAGAAGACAGCGAGCGCTCTCAGACATCACATCGCTGCCGTGGGGGTGAGTATTTGCAGAGGTTTAAGATGTAAAGGTTGAATGTTTTTTACCTTTGTGCATTCTATGCGTTAAGGCAAAAACATTTTGTATGCCGCTCCCTCCCCCAACAGCCCACCTCAATACCTGAGCCCCCTCTCGATCCAGCAATATGCACAAGAGCCTCAGCTGTCCTGGGTTCCTTTCTCTTCATTGGCTGGGGCAGCAGTGGGAGACAATGGCAATTTATAGCCAGTGAGCTGAGGAGAGAGTAGGTGGTGGGGCTGAGCCGCAGCTCTGTGTATCTTATAGATGCAGAGAGCACGAGGAGCGAGCACACACCAGTGCCCCTATAGAAGATGGCTTGCTATTGGGGACAGTGATCAAGGAGGAGGGCCTGCGGAGGACTCGAGAGGAAGAGGATCGGGGCTGCTCTGTGCAAAACCATAACACAGAGCAAGTAAGTATAAAAAAAGAAAAAGGAACCTTTAATATTACTTTAGTTCCAACTTAACATCTACATGCTTGTATCACTGTACAATATTGGAATTTTCTTTTCTGTTTTCAAGGAAAGAAAAAATGTGACCGGAATCGCTTCCGCTGCGACAATGGAAAGTGCATTTCGGAATCATTAAAATGCAACCACATGGACGATTGTGGTGACAATTCTGATGAAAAGCTGTGTCCTAAGTTCATTCACCCCACTGAGATATCCTTCCAGCCCTGTGCCGCCAGCCAGTTCCAGTGTCTGTCCCGTGTCACCAAAGCCTACACCTGCCTGCCCAACTCCTTGAAATGTGACGGGAACATCGACTGCTTGGACCTGGGGGACGAGATTGACTGCGATGTGCCCACCTGCGGGCAGTCCCTGAAATACTTCTATGGGGCATTTAGCTCCCCCAACTATCCTGACTTTTATCCTCCCGGCAGCAACTGCACGTGGCTCATTGATACCGGAGACCGCCGCAAGGTTCTCTTGCGTTTTACAGACTTTAAACTGGATGGCACCGGTTATGGGGACTATGTAAAAATCTATGATGGGCTGGAGGAAAATTCCCGTAAACTTTTGCGAGTTTTGACTGCATTTGATTCCCACACTCCTCTTACGGTGGTTTCTTCCTCTGGACAGATACGGGTGCATTTTTGTGCCGATAAGGTCAGTGCAGCTAGAGGATTTAACGCGACATACCAAGTTGATGGCTTCTGCTTGCCCTGGGAAATTCCCTGCGGTGGGAACTGGGGATGTTATACGGAACAGCAGCGCTGTGATGGCTACTGGCACTGCCCGAATGGAAGAGACGAGCTGAACTGCACCATGTGCCAAAAAGATGAATTCCCATGCTCCAGGAATGGTGTGTGCTACCCTCGTTCTGACCGATGCAATTACCAGAACCACTGCCCCAATGGGTCTGATGAGAAGAACTGCTTCTTCTGCCAGCCAGGGAATTTTCACTGCAAAAACAACCGCTGCGTCTTTGAGAGCTGGGTGTGCGATTCACAGGATGATTGCGGGGATGGCAGCGATGAAGAGAATTGCCCGGTGATTGTACCCACGCGGGTGATAACTGCAGCGGTGATTGGGAGTCTTATATGCGGCCTGCTGCTCGTCATTGCACTGGGATGCACTTGTAAGCTGTACTCTCTGCGGATGTTTGAACGCAGGTATGTAAAAAAATGCTTTGCATCTCCTCTGATTAATGATTGGCTAACTCCACTTAGAGACAGTTCCAATGTTTTTGTGGTGATACCGATTGTCACCAGAGTGATATAACACAATGCCAAAATTAGCATGAATAGGAGTGGGGTGATGTCTGCCTTTTTTTTTTTTTTTTTTTTTTTTTTTTTTTTTTTTTACATTTTGGATGGAGTAAGGGAGGGTTATAGCCCCTCTCGGTTTATTTTTTACCATCCCTGTCCCATTGCAGAGATTTCCCTTCACTTCCTTCCCCATAGCCAAACAGGAAGTGAGAGGAAATCTATGCAAATGGGACAGGGATGGTAAAAAATAAACTGACAGGGGCTATAACCCTCCCTTACTCCATCCAAAATGTAAAAAAAAAAAAAGGAAGTGTTGTCTATATTTCTACTTTAAGCAAAAATTTATGATAGGCCCATAGAACTAGTGTCCCCACTCGAACATTTCAGGGCTTAGCCTTGACAGAAAGGGGTGGGTCATATTTAACCACTTCCATACAGGGCACGTATACACCTTCCCGCCCAAGCCAATTTTCAGCTTTCAGCACTGTCGCACTTTGAATGGCAATTGCGCGGTCATGCTACACTGTACCCAAACAAAATTGGCGTCCTTTTTTCCCCACAAATAGAGCTTTCTTTTGGTGGTATTTGATCACCTCTGCGATTTTTTTTTTTTTTTTTTTGCGCAACAACTAAAAAAAGACTGAAAATTTTGAAAAAAAATATGTTTTTATTTTTTTCTGTTAATTTTTTTGTAAATAAGTAAGTTTTCTCTTTCAATTACGGGCACTGATATGGCGGCACTGATGGGCACCGATGAGATGGCACTGATGGACATCGATGAGGTAGTACTGACGGGCACAGATGAGGTGGCACTGATTGGCGGCGCTTGTATGCGGCACTGATGGGCACACATAGGTGGCACTGATGGGCACACATAGGTGGCACTGATGGGCACACATAGGCGGCACTGATGGGCACACATAGGCGGCACTGGGCACTCATGGGCGGCACTGGGCACTCATAGGCGGCACTTATGGGTGGCACTGATGGCTAGTTATGGGTGGCACAGATGGGCACTGATAGGTGGGCACTGGGCACTGATGGACACTGTAGGGTGGCACTGATGGACACTGTAGGGTGGCACTGATGGACACTGTAGGGTGGCACTGATGGACACTGTAGGGTGGCACTGATGGACACTGTAGGGTGGCACTGATGGACACTGTAGGGTGGCACTGATGGACACTGTAGGGTGGCACTGATGGACACTGTAGGGTGGCACTGATGGACACTGTGGGGTGGCACTGATGGACAATGTGGGGTGGCACTGATGGACAATGTGGCAGCACTGATTTACCTAAGTTGCCAGTCAGTGCCCATTTGTGGGCACTGATTGGCATCTTTTTTTTTTAATGCTTTTTTTTTTTTTTTTTTTTTTTCAGCCTTTTTTTTTTTTATATGCCCTTCCCTGGTGGTCCAGGGTGGGCTTCCCTGGTGGTCCATGTGGCGATCCGAGGGAGGGCTGCGCTGATAAACGATCAGCGCGAACCCCCCCTGTCAGGAGAGCCGCCGATAGGCTCTCCTCTACTCGCGTCTGTCAGACGCGAGTGAGGAAGAGCCATCGACGGCTCTTCCTGTTTACATCGTGATCAGCCGTGATTGGACACGGCTGATCACGTGGTAAAGAGTCTCCGTGAGAGACTCTTTACCGAGATCGGTGTTGCGGGGTGTCAGACTGACACCCCGCAACAACGATCGCCGCGATGCGCGCCCCCGGGGGCGCGCAGCGGCTCAGAATCCTGAGGACGTCATATGACATCCAGTCAGGATTCTACAACCACTTTGCCGCCGTCAATCTGTCATTGGCGGGCGGCAAGTGGTTAAATTGGGGGGTGCACAAGTTTAGTCAGGGCAGCACAAAACCTAAATACACTACAGGTGGTGGTGCTGGCTTTTCAGGGTAAACGGGTAGTGAGTATGTGACATATTGCCACCCTGCTTACTGTAAACTGCCCTCTGAAAAGTTATCCACCACAAATCCATTTTCAGAGGGGTGGTAAGGGCTGCTGCCATTGTAAACTGGGGTTGCAAAAAAACCCTATAACACTTATTTAAGTATTTTAGTCCCCTTTCACACCAGGGCCCACCTGTCTGTTTTTCAGGTGGACCCGATCAGACCACCCATGGAGCGTTTCTCTATAGAGCATCCGGCATCTGGTCCAGTCCAGTCTGGGGATCCATCCGGCGGATCGGATGACAGTCAGATGGAAACGGACAGGCACTCCGTTTCCATCCAACCACCTCCTAGAGAACAATGGGCTGTGTCTGCTCTGCATAGCGGAGAGGACACGGACCTGTCATCTGCCTGATCAGCGGAGAGATCTTCCGATGAGCAGTCAGACTCGCTTGACGGATTCCGATCCGTCCTAAAAGAGCTTTGGCTATAAAAAAATGTTTTTTCTTATCGTCCATGGACGGAAACAGCTCCTTAAATCTTGACAAGTGGGTTATGTTCCTGTTCACAGGGGAGGATCTCCTGTGAACAGGAACATAACCCACTTGTCAAGACTTGAGAAGGCTGTGTCCGCCCATGGACGACAGAGAAAAGGATTTCACGGTGAGTACTAAAAATCCTATTTTCTCTTATCGTCCATGGACGGACGCAGCCTTCTCAAGTCTTGACAAGTGGGTTATGTTCCTATTCACAGGAGATCCTCCCCTGTGAACAGGAATAACCCACTTGTCAAGATTTAAGGAGCTGTGTCCGTCCATGGACGATAAGAGAAAATAGGATTACAAAAAATCCTATTTTTTAGCTGCCTAAAAACGGCAGTTGGACTTTAATTTGTTGACCCTTTTGTCCATGTAACGCTACATGTCCACAGCGTGACATTATTACTACATCCTTTCTCTGCAGAATAAACATAGATGTCACCTTGCTGATTGAAGAACAAATAACAAATCGACTGGCAGGATCAACAGATATAAGGCCCCTTTCACACTGTGGCGGTGTTGGCAGTAAATCGCCGTTTTTTGTAGCGGTGCTTTACCGTAGTTTTTGCTAGCGGGCGCTTTTAACCCCCGCTAGCGGCCGAGAAGGGGTTAAAACCACCCGCAAAGCGCTGCTGCAGCAACACCTTGCTGGCGGTTCAGCGCCGCTTCCCCGTTGATTTCAATGGGCAGAGGCGCTTTAGGAGCGGTGTATTTACCGCTCCTACAGCGCCTCAAAGATGATAGAAGAATACGTATTGGCCTAAACTGAGGAATATTTTTTATTTAAAAAAATATAAAATATATATATATATATATATATATATATATATATATATATATATATATATATATATATATATATGGTTTTTTTTTGGGGGGGGGGGGGGTATTTATTACAGCAAAAAGTAAAAAAAACATTTTTTTTTTTTAATTGTTGCTATGTTTTTGTTTTATAGCGCAAAAAATAAAAACCGCAGAGGTGATCAAATACCACCAAAAGAAAGCTTTATTTATGGGGAAAAAAAGAATGTAAATTTGTTTGGGTACAACGTCGCACAACCGTGCAATTGTCAGTTAAATCAACGCAGTGCCGAATCGCAAAAAGTGGCCCGGTCATTTGGCAGCCAAATCCTCTGGGGCTGAAGTGATTAAAAAATTTACCAGAAAACCAAAAATAATTATGAGAAACAAAATGCCAAATCCATCCCAAGGAGCTTCTTGTAACAATCCCACTCTCTTGTAAAAAATTATCAAGGTATTGTCCTATTCTGGCCAATACGGATCCGATCTCATTTACTATGGGTCTAGCCGGAGGATTTAATAGATCCTTATGGACCTTTAGCAACGTGTATATAGTAGGAACTCTACTGAAACTAGGCACTAAGAATCATTTTTTTTTCTTGAGTACTCTCATCTAAAAACCATAGTCGACAAGGTTATTCAAATCCTGCCTATAATTATAGTTTGGATCGTGATTCAGTTCTTCATAAGTTACATTATCCGATAACAACGTATGTGTGAGCTGCGAAAGTTTTTGTTGTCGTAAATTCCGATGGTCTGTACACTGCATGGGCCTCAGAAGCTGGTATTGCCCCCCTTTAGAAGAAATTACTTCTTATAGGTCTTTTTGCATTTTGTCCATGATTGCACTTTAAAGGGAAACTTTACTTCAGCAAACCTGAGCTTTAGCCACACTAGTTAAAGTCACACAAATGCCTGTTGATCCTGCCAGTGAGGTCCACCTCTAGACAGCTTCCTGTGAGGGTGTGGCATGCATGCTGCCCTGCTCTTTAATGCAGTGTTTCTCCACTCCAGTCCTCAAGGCACCCCAACAGGTCATATTTTCAGGATTTCCCTCAGACGAATCAGCTGTGGTAATTACTAAGGCAGTGAAACTGATCAAGTCACCTGTGCAAAATAATCGAAAGGCTGAAAACATGACCTGTTGGGGCGCCTTGAGGACTGGAGTTGAGCAATAATATGTCTCTGGAATGGGTCCTAAGCTTTAATCGGTGATCACACATTTACAGCAGATTGCAGTGTTTCAGAGCCACGCAGGACCTGATGAAGGGGTCTTGCATGGCTCTGAAACATTGCAATCTGCTGTAAACCAGGGCTCGACAAATCCCGGTCGCCAGGTCACCATGGCGACTAGAAATAGTGTCCTGGCGACTTGGCTTGGAAGGTTTTTTTTTTTGAGCTGGCGCCATCTGGTGGTGGCCGTTGGTATTACAAGTTAAGCATTACAAGTTAAACAGCAATTCTAATGTAATTTTTCACTATTTTCACTGCCATCTTCTTCCCTCTAATTAGAACCCCCAAACATTATATATATTTTTTATCCTAACACCCTAGAAAATAAAATGGCGATTGTTGCAATACTTTCTGTCACACCGTATTTGCGTAGCGGGCTTACAAGCGCACTTTTTTGGGAAAAAATTACACTTTTTTTTAATTAAAAAATAGACAACAGTAAATGTATCCCCATTTTTTTAATACTATGAAAGATAATATTACGCCGAGTAAATTCATACCCAACATGTCACGCTTCAAAATTGCGTCTGCTCGTGGAATGCCGACAAACTTTTACCCTATAAAATCTTCATAGGCAACGTTTAAAAAAATCTACAGGTTGCATGTTTTAAGTTACAGAGGAGGTCTAGGGCTAGAATTATTGCTCTCGCTCTACCAATCGCGGCGATACCTCACATGTATGGTTTGAACACCGTTTACATATGCGGGCGCTGCTCACGTATGTGTTCGCTTCTGCGCGCAAGCTCGACGTTTTCTGGCTCCTAACTTTTTTAGCTGGCTCCTAGATTCCAAGCAAATTAAAGCTTAGGACCCATTCCGGAGATTTTTGGTGTGCTGGTGAAATTCTATTACCATACAAGTAGCATAGTCTAGGTCCCCTCATAAAGTGAAGGGTATGACCAAATGGGACAGATGCTCTGTGGAATTCCATTGGATGTTGATAAAAGTTTGAAGGCAAATTCTTTTAGAAGACCATCTGTTACAGTGAAGGCAATGTAGGCGGAGGGCAGAGCTGCTAAAATGAATAGCACAGGAGGTGGTGGGATACTGTTGTGGTGGAGGTATGTGACCAGCCACTTCTCCATTACATTGATGTAGTGTAACCCAGGTTGAAGATTCATTTAGGAGGCATTGTGCAGTGTAGTTGTGTTTTTATAGGTCGGATTGTATTTTGACCATATCTATGCCTAAATCTTTCTTGTCTCTTTATTTTCAGGTCCTTTGAGACTCAACTGTCCCGGGTAGAAGCTGATTTGCTGAGACGCGAAGCTCCTCCTTCTTATGGACAATTGATCGCTCAGGGTTTAATCCCACCCGTAGAAGACTTCCCTGTGTGTTCTCCAAACCAGGTAAATGTCTTCTGAAAACACGCATCTTTTTTAATAACAAAGGATCCATTTATTTCAGTCTAGGTGGTAGCAGAGCCTTTACCTCCATTATCTGCCAACACCAAGAACAGATTTCATAATACGCCCAAAACGACATGCTTCCCGATAGCGGAGAAGTCGTTTGCCTGTTACAGTTTGTAAGCGTTTAAGAAAATTGGTGCTCAGACTATGGAGAGAAAAAAAATTCACCTCCTGAAGTCCGGTTTCGTTGCATTTCCAATGACTTCCAGTGCCTGCTGTATCTTAACATAAGAGGCCTGGCAAGTTTGTTGCCATAAAAAAAACAATAGGAGAGGCTGTGACTTCAGTGCCTCGGTTGTGAATTTTGAAGAGTAATTTCTCCATGATGCCTATAGCTACAGAGGTGAATGAATGAATGTTTTAAAGTGCATTTACTGCTTGTTTAGAAACTGTAAATATTTTAATGTGCATAGTCTGTGCACAGGTTTACCATAAGGTAAGTACTGTCTCCAAAGTGATAATTTTATTGGAGTTTCAAGTCCAGCTCCACCCCAGGGTTAAGGGTAGGGAGAGAGCTAAGCATGGGTGTTATTTGTTAGGTTTTACTCACAATGTTTGCCTAGTAATATTATGTTGATAGTAAGTTTGCTGGTTAATTTTTAGGGTTTTCCTAGGAGGTTTGGGTTGTGGGGGTGTAATAGAAGGGTTAATACTAGGGGAAACTATAATGGCTTTGAGTCAGTTTTATTTAAAAGGTGAGAATGGATTCCCTGAGCACCATGGATTTAAGGAGAAATAAAGCTTGGAAATAAAAAAAAAAACATTCACCTAGATGGCTGCAGCACTAATTCCAGCTGCAGCTGTGCCCCGCCACCGTAAGCCTAGAAGTGAGCAATTTAATTGATATTCTGTGTCTATCATTTAAAATACACCTATGAGAACAATTATAGGCCTTTCATTTCTTTGTAAGTGGGCGAACTTAAAAAATCTGCAGAGGATCAAATAATGATTTTCCCCACTGTATGTGCTAACTTTAACCCTACATGGCAATAGGAGAGCAGAGATGAGGTCAGTGGTCCGCGGTATTTCCTTTCACTGTCCATTTGCAGTCTGGGGGAGTACCAAGATCTGTAATGCCTTGTACACAAGATCAGATTTTCCGACGGATTTTTCAGACGGAATTCCGTTCAAGCTGTCTTGCATACACATGTGTTTTTTTTTTCTCCGTCGGAGTTCCCTACAGACTAACGGAATTTCCGATAAATACATGTTCTATTTCTAAATTCCGACGGAAAAAAGTCAGATGGGGCACACACACGGTTGGAATATCCGATGAAAAAATTCCATCTGGCCTTTTCCATCGGAATTTCCGATCGTGTGTACAAGGTATACGGCTTACTTAACTGCAGCAGAGGAAAATCGGGTCTCCTGCCTGTAAATCTTAAAAGAGAAGTATGGGAATTTTTTTTTATTTTTTTTTTATCATGCTTACCTAGGTTGATCCAGCATTGGTCCAAAGCTGCCTGTCCCCTGCCGGCTCTAAGGCTGAGAACCATGCGATCACAATACTGTTGATTGCTCGGTTCACATAGCTCCCTTAGCAGAGAGCTGGTGACTGTCGGTCACCGCCTGTCTGCTCTGCCCCCCGACTACCCCCCCCCCCTGATCAATCTCACTGGAGCGCTGGGCTGTGGGGGTGGGGGGGGTGGGAGCGGCCAACTCAGGCTCTCAGTGGCTCACTGAGCCGGGTGCTGGTCCATGCATGTGGGGTGATTCCGGACCATATGGTCACAATCTTTCCCCAGCCTGGACCAGCCCCATGAGGACAGCGGGCTTCAGCTGAAAACTGGTCATAGGAGTGCAGAACGAACTGCACTCATGTGATCCACAGGAGAAGTACAGCCAAATAAGCTTTGACTGTGCTTCTCCTTTTGAGTATTGGATTGACAGAAATTACACATTTTTTGGTAGGCAAAACATCATAAACATTTTATCTGTGTGTTTTAGCTGTTTGGAGTTCAGCTTTAAATTCATGATTTTTATATTCGCTTTATTATGTGTTTTTTTTTTTTTTTTTTTTTTTATTATGGCTTTACCAGTTTCCTTTCTCGTTTTCACAGGCTTCTGTTTTGGAAAATTTAAGATTAGCAGTCCGATCTCAGCTGGGCTTCACATCAATCAGACTCCCAATCACAAGACGATCCAGCAACATCTGGAACAGAATTTACAATTTTGTGCGGTCACGCAGCCCGGGATCCCTTGCCTTGGCTTCAGCCGACGGGGAGAGTTCTTTAAGCCGTGGCAGCAGCAGAGATGATCGAGGTGGTACACACAGAGGGCTCTTCTCTGTGGAGTCTGAGGACAATGATGGAGACCACGACAGACGGGATGCACAAGGAGCAGTGGGTGGTGTGGCTGCTCCATTGCCTCAGAAAACACCTCCTGCTTCTGCCGTAGAGGCTTCAGTGAATGGAGGTGGAAGCTCCACCACTCCTTCCTCCAGCAGCGGCAACTCCGCAGATAGCCGGCAGAACACGCGTGTGCCAGAACCAACAGTCGTCAGTCCAGCTCGCCAGCAACTCAGCAGTGCACTTAGCCGAATGACTCAAGGTTTACGTTGGGTACGAATTACTCTTGGGAGGTCAAGCTCTGCAGGCCAGAACCAAAGCCCCCTGAGGCAGCTCGACAGCAGCAGCGTTGGGCGGGATGATGACGACGATGTAGAGATGTTAATCCCCGCCTTAGACTTTGATCTTAATGACTGCACTAGACCTTTACTCGATCTTGCTTCTGAGCAGGGGCAAGGACTTGCACAGCACAGCCCAACACCTCAAGGGGCCAGGCCATGTGGCCGCGATGGCCCCTGTGAGTGCTGCGGAATTGTGCACACCGCTCAGATTCCAGATACCTGCTTGGAAGCCGTGCTGAAGAACGAAGCAAGCGATGATGAGGCATTGCTTCTCTGCTAGGCAGCGTGCGCACACAGCATCGGTCGATGTATGTTCGGAGCAATATCTAGTCACTGTTTTGTACTTCACAGAAACAAATGAGGGCCTGGTAAGTTCAGGCGGCAGTGAGCTACCCCAGGCACGAGTTCTGCTTCATGGCACTTCTGGTTATTACAGTGAAATGTTTTGTCCGCAGACATATAGGTGGGTGGTCCGTGAGTTCTTGGCACGGTGTACAGTTCGTATCTAGTGTATGCTACAAAATGATTGGTTGTGTTAAGTGGGCTCATCAACTGCAAACAGCGCAGGCAAGTATTTTGTTATTTTCATCTATTTCCTGGGAGCTGGGAACGGCAGCACCTTGTGCTGTAATGAGATCTTTAGTGGAGATGAAGAAATCTATTCATATTCCCTTTTGAATTTTTATTTCTTCCAGACAGACATTTTTCTTCTCCCTAATATGCACATGTTGATTTTGCCAATCTACAGAGAATAGCATAGTATATGAATCCCAGTTACCAAAATATAACTTGCAAGATCAAGCAAAACTTGTCAGTACAATAAGGTATTAAATGGGCCACAGCAGTGCATTATGGGCACCTAGCTGTGTCTGCAGCAGCGCATTATGGGCACCTAGCTGTGTCTGCAGCAGTGCATTATGGGCACCTAGCTGTGTCTGCAGCAGTGCATTATGGGCACCTAGCTGTGTCTGCAGCAGCGCATTATGGGCACCTAGCTGTGTCTGCAGCAGCGCATTATGGGCACCTAGCTGTGTCTGCAGCAGCGCATTATGGGCACCTAGCTGTGTCTGCAGCAGTGCATTATGGGCACCTAGCTGTGTCTGCAGCAGCGCATTATGGGCACCTAGCTGTGTCTGCAGCAGTGCATTATGGGCACCTAGCTGTGTCTGCAGCAGTGCGTTATGGGCACCTAGCAGTGTCTGCAGCAGTGCGCTATGGGCACCTAGCAGTGTCTGCATGCACCTTTTAGAGCCATTAGCGGTCTGACTACAGGCTACTGTAATGTGCCTGCTTGGGAACTTCACCATAGTATCAAGGCCCTGCACCCTCTTGTGCACTCTGACCAATAAACTCACCTATTTTGCTTATAGATCAATGGCAATAGGCAGTTCTCAACACTATCTGGAAGTGCTGAAAGGGTCTTGTGACAGTGAACCGAGATCCAGGGAAGCGGCTGCAGATGTCACTGTACACAATTGTATATTTTTGCACAAGATCTGCATAGAAAGCTTCCTGCACTGCGTCTGAACTGATAAGGACATGCACCCCCTATATGTCTGTATGAGGTGTGTACTGGCTGCACATGTGGCACCGCTGCGTGAATGACTTATGTAGGGCTAACATGTCAACAATAGTATGCAATCAGCAGCAGCACCCATTGATTATACACTATTCTTATGTTCTGTGCGATTCACATGCAGTTCTGTTTATTTTAAATGAGCTGCAATTGCACTGCACCACACCAAAAACAGTGCTTGCATTACTTTTGGAAACTTCTGTACCATGGGATCCGGTGTGGGCAAATGCAATGCATTTGCAACCTGTGTTTGGTGTGTCATTTACTTAATATTGGCACCAACTAGGGTTGCACCGATACCTATATTGGCATCAATGCAGATATTAAGCATTTGCACGAGTACAAGTCCAATACCTAAAACCAATGCTGTTTTTGTGAGGTGCGGTGCGATTTGATCCCATAGAAAATGAATGAGCTCAAATTGCACTGCAAAGAATCGAATGCGATCTGAGCAGGAAACCACATTTGATTCGGACAGAAATTAAACCGCATTCCTGTTCAACTCCAAAGCAAATCTTTGCAGTGCAATTTGAGCTCATTCATTTTGTATGGGCTCAAATCGTAACGGACGGGGGAAAAAATGGGTATTCGACAGTATCGGAATCAGCGAATACTTGAGGAAGAGTATCTGTACTTCTACTCTCGCTGAAAAAAATGGTATCGGTACGTCCCTAACACCCGCTGCAGATCGCAACTGCAGTGCATTTTGAACACCGTGTAGGAAACGCGCACAGAATGTGAGTTTCCCCGAACCGTGTTCTGGTGTGAACTGACCCTGAATGAGTCATTAGTATGGCGGCACAGAATGAACTCAGCCTGGAGTCATTCTGAATGTGCATTGTACTCAGCCGCTGCATGACTGTTTATTGCAGGGCTGACATGTACATGGTGTGTAGCCAGCGGCACCTGCTATTTACATGTCGGCCATGTGCAAAGGATCCGCATAGGGTCCAGTATGCTGTACACATGTAAACATTATGACAACTGTTTATATGCTTACAGTGTAAAATATGGTCCAATCGCAGGACCGTGAAAGCAGATTTTTCTAGTTTTGGTTGATGCAGCTGCAGGCTGTGGACCAATACAGAGCAGAGCATACCATACAATACTGCTGTGTTCAGACGTGTAGAAATGACACATCTGCACGCAATAAATTGTGCGCATAAGTCCCTATGTACTGAAACAGTTTACTGAATCTCCTCGATTTGGGTGGGCAGATTAAGGAGGTGTGTGTGGTTCACTGGAGCCACTATATTGGCACTTATTGTGAGCTTTAATTGTATATTTTATTAGGTGGGTACATTAAAACTTCAAACTTTCAGGCCCCGTACACACGACCGAGAAATTCGACGGGCAAAACACATCGTTTTGCTAGTCGAGTTCCTTGTTCGGCTGTCAGAAAACTCGTCGAGCCAAATGTTCCCATTGCCCAACGAGGAAATAGAGAACATGCTCTCTTTTTGGCTTGACGAGTTTCCAGACGGGTTTCTCGGCGAAAAGTGTACACATGACCGGTTTTCTCGGCAGAATACGTCTCCCATCGAATTTCTTGCTGAATTCTGCCGAGAAAACCGGTCGTGTGTACGGGGCCTCAGAAGGCTTAGAATTCCCTCTCAGGCCCAGTATAGTTCAGAAACCCTTTAATAAGATGGCAAAGTTGCTGCTGACTTCTCTAGTTGCTGGTTCCCAGGGAATAAACAGGCTGCATTTGCATCCAACATTAATGGCGCTCCATCAGCAAGTTCCTTTCCAACACCATTGGTCAGTACAGGAGACCCCTTGAATTTGATTCAGGAAACCCCTAGGATAAAATATTGGGTCTCCTAAAAGTGTCTATAGGAGGAAATGTGCTTGTTTCTCATATCAACCGATCAGTCTTATTCATACTGCCGGAGGAGCAACAAGAACGTTCCTTGCCTCAGACACTTGTGTGTGGGGCCCGGTGATTTGATCTTCTTCCATTTGCTGAGTATTATGTTATATTTTTTTTTGTATGAAAATGTAACATGTTTATTTTAATTCTTTAGCTTTTATTTACCATTTGTATATATTTTTCTGCATTGACATACTCTTTAACTGAAAGAGGCCACATGTACTGGGGGGCTCATGTCTGTTAAAGACGACCTCTACCCAAGATGTGTACATTATTGTGGAGAGTAATGGGGGCAGATTGTGTAGAATTCAGGCTTTCTTCTGCAGTCCCAATGTGAAGATCCCGCACTGTTGTGTTCTTCTGGCAAATTCCTCCACTTGTACACTTTGGTGTAGGCCTCGTCCTCTGGCACCAAGAGGGGTAGTATCATGTGCCACGGCCAGACCTTTTTTTGAGCTTTACATTGCTGTTTCTTCATGTGGGCACTGTAGAGGTAAGTACCATTTACACACAACTTCCATCCTCCCGTAACTGAATCACATTTGGTTGATGGCCTTCTTTAAAGTATGGAGGTGTATTATTCAAGCTGTGACTGAGAATTGCTGATTTCATGCTGCACAGTTTTTTTGTTTTTTAAACTGGTATTATAGAAAGCCTGACATGGGAGAAATAATATCTTTGCTGATTGCCTTCTGAAAAATACAAATTGCCTGGCTTGTCATGTCCATCCAATTATGTCATTTTAACCCTTGTCCTTAAAATGGTTGTTAAGGCAGTAGTTTTTTTTTTTATCTTAATGCATTCGTCCGGACTCTCCCTGCTGATTGGCTGAGACACAGCAGCAGCAATGCCATTGAATCCCATGGCTGTCAATCAAACTTGGTTAGCCAATCAGGAGAGAGAGGGGGCAGGGCCGAACCACGACTCCGTGTCTGACTGAACACATGGAGCTGCAGCTCGGGTGCCCCCATAGCGAGCTGCTTCTTGTCTCTCCTCTTCAGGCTAGGTTCACACTGCTGCGAATTCAAAATCGTGGTAAAATCTCAATTTTACCGTAATTTCGCGGCTGCGGTTTGGCCGCGATTTAAGAGACATCTGTGCAGGGTTCAATGTAAATCGTGGCCCGAAATCGCAAAAAGTAGTACAGGAACTACTTTTTTAAATCGGTGCAGCGCTGCAGATGCGGCGTTGCACCGATTAGGATGGTGCCATTGCCGGCAAATGCCGCCGATTTGAGATGCGATTTGACATGTGAAATCGCATCTCAAATCGTACCAAATCGTACCCAGTGTGAACCTGGGCTCAGTAATACTTTTTTATTTCCGCTAACATCCAAATTTTCAGGGCAAGCTTTTCAGGGGCTGTCCTCTTCTTCAAGGTCTAATCAGTACTCAAGTATTTCTTGGACCTTGAAGAAGGGGACACCCCCCGAAAGCTTGTCCTGAAAATGTGGATTTTGGTGAAAATTATAGACAGTACTCGATTGTTCTTGCTGCAAATGCACTAATACGGATGTGATTACCTCAAGCTCTTCAGTAATAAATCTGTCTTTGAACTTTGCAATTGTTGCACTTGGCTGCCTAGGAATTCAGAGGCACAGAACTGTAAACTGGTCACAGGGACTTTGCTGAAGGGGATGCAGCCTGATTTGTGACTAAATGTGTTGCTAATTTGCTTGATAAGTGCCCCCCATGTGTATTTTTGTAATGGTTGGGCAATTTGTTAAACCTAAAGTAGATCCCCATTTATTTATTTTTCTATTTAATTATCATATAGTTTAGATGTTGATAACCCATAGCTATCTTCTGTCCAGCAGTAATTATGAGGCCCTATGAGCTAAGCTAAGGGTAGAATAGAGCTTCATGTGAAATGGAGACTTCCAGGAGATAATTATACATTTTGTATCATAAATACCTAGTCTGTTCTTGTATGCATTTTGTTTGTGAACTGCAAACTTTCATCTTATTAGGTAAAACGAAGAATGCAGTTAAACCTCCATCTTGGTGCATTGCCACGTAATCGCAGCCTACCGTTCCTCTAAACTTTGGGAGTTACACTAAGCTTCTGGCTTTAGCACTTTCCTGTTTACTGACCTGGGTGAGTAGACAGTCAAGTCCAAAGTGTATATTTGCATTCTTGTTTAGGGTCAGTGACTTTAGGAATCCAAGCCAGAGGGTCAGTACAACAACCAAGCAGTTGTTCCAGAAGGGAAGGTCCGCAAAGGCAATCTCTCTCATCATTATTATTATTATTATTATTATTATTATTTTTTCTTGACCGTGTGATAGAATGTGCTGTCCAGCAAGTGGCGCAGCTAAAGTTTACTACATTTACTGTAATTCAAGTTGTATGTCTGCTGTGTCCTCGGGAGAGGCTAAAAGATTTTACCTACCTGATCCTCTGCTCCCCTGCCAGGCAGCTCCCCATGATCTGGCGGTGGACTGTCCCTCAGGGCTCTCCCGTCCATAGCAGAGCCATGGTCCCTGGTCTAGTCTTGATAATCTCAGGACCTTATGCCGCGTACACACGACCGTTATTCATGTCATGGAAAAAAAAAAATTTCTCAACGTGATTTCTCTTAAGCCTACCTTGCATACACACAATTGTGATAAAAAATGCTTGAGCAAAGCGCGGTGACGTACAACGGCACTATAAAGTTCCATTCGAAAGGCGCCACCCTTTGGGCTGATTATGCAAATTTCCCTTCTCATAACTTGCTTCTGAGCGTGCACGTTTTTTTCCCCGTCGTTAAAGCCTACACATGACCGTTATTCACTGCGAGAAAAAACGACGATGTGAAAAAGAGCAGGTTTTAAATTTTTAATGGCCATTTTTCTCATTGCGAAAATTGCTCTGGAGTCTACACACGACCATTTTTCACGACCAATTAAAAAAATTGCATTTTTCTCGTCATGATAAACGGCCGTGTGTACGCGGCATAAGAGTGCTGGAGTGCAGAAGCTGTGGGGACCAGTCTAGCTGCAGAAAGGAGTTGAAGATCAGGTAAGTATATCTCTTTTTATTTTTTCCTAGACAAAAATGGGCAATTAACCTTTGCATTGCGGCCACAACCTCACTGCAAGTATATAATTTTTCTTTTTCTTTTTTTTATCTGCCTTAGGCTAGGTTCACACGGCTGCAAATTCAAAATCGCGCGATTTTACAGCTGCGTTTTTGCCGCGATTTCAGGGAATGCCAGTCTATAGAGCTGAATTTGCATCACACACGGATCAAACTCGCACAGGACCCTTTTTTCCCGCAGCTTATATTAGCAACGCATTGATGTGAAGGGCACTAATGTTAAACTATTAGGTAGATTCAGAAAGAGTTAGGCCGGCTTATCAGTAGATAAGGCGACCTAACTCAGAATCTACGCCGACTTATGTTTAAGTGTATTCTCAAACAGAGATACGCTTAAACATATCTAAGATACGACGGCTTGCGCCATCCTATCTTAGTTTGCAATATTGAGGCTGGGCGCTAGGTGGCGCTTCCATTGCGGTCGGCGTAGAATATGTAAATTAGTAGATACGCCGATTCACGAACGTACGCCCGGCCGCCGCAGTACATTTACGCCGTTTCCGTAAGGCATTATCAGGCCTAAAATTATTCCATCTAATAGATGGAATGGTAATGTTAAAGTATGGGCGCCGTTCCCGCTTCGAAATTCGAAATTTTTACGTTGTTTGCGTAAGTCGTCCGTGAATAGGGATTTACGTTGTTTACGTCCACGTCGAAATCAATATGCCCGTGCTGCCTACTTAGCCACAATGCATACTGGGAAATGTAGGCGCACGGCACATGCGCAGTTATAAAAAACGTCAAAAACGTAAGGTCAAGCCCCATTGACCTAAAACACGCCCCCTTACACACATTTGAATTAGGCGTCCTTACGCCCGCCCGCTTTAGGCTACGCCGCCGTAACTTAGCAGGCAAGTACTTTGAGAATCAAGGGCCAGATCCACAACTAGCGGGCTTAACTTAAATGTTCCGATTTTAAGTTCCACCGCCGCAAAATTTCTACCTAAGTGCCCGATCCACAAAGCACTTACCTAGAAATTTGCAGCTGTGTAACTTAAATCTGTCCGGCGCAAGGCGTGCCCAATCTAATGGGGCGAGTCCCATTTAAATTAGGCGCGCTCCCGCGCCGGACATACTGCGCATGCCCCCGACGCTATTTTCCCGATGTGCTTTGCGTTACGTTACGTTGCGCCGAGTTTTGTGAATCGCGACGGGTAAAAAAGAGATGCGGTGGGAAATTTTTTTTTTTTTTTTTAAATTTGACAGCGACGCGGGAAAGAAGGGTCTACTTTTACATGGTGTACTAAGTTTACACTTTGTAAAAGCAGCCCTAATTTTGCGACGGCAAACTAACACTTACGGAGAATTAACGAAGGGAAAAACCCTTTGTGGATCTCCGTAAGTGCTAATTTGCATACCCGACGCGGAATTTCGACGAGAAATGCCCCCAGCGGCGGCCGCGGTACTGCATCCTAAGATCCGACAGTGTAAAACTATTACACCTGCCGGATCTTAGGAATATCTATGCGTAACTGATATGAATCAGTCGCATAGATAGAAACAGGGATACGATGGCGTATCAGCAGATACGCCTGCGTATCCCTTTTGTGGATCTGGCCCCAAGTACTTGCCTCGCTAACTTACGGCGGCGTAGCCTAAACACGCTAAGCTACACCGCCGCAACTTTGCACCATTCTCTCTGAATCTACCTATATGTAATTTAAATGACTTGCGAATTTGAGCTATCGCAATGGCTCAAATTCGCAATAGAATTTGCAGCAGTGTGAACCTAGCCTGAATTTTTTGGTTTAACTATAGCGGAGTAATATCATGGGGTTGATTTACTAAAACTGCAAATTGCAAAATCTGATGCAGCTCTGCATAGAAACCAATCCGCTTCCTTTTTTTGTGTCAAAGCCTAATTGAACAAGCAAAATTTAGAAGCTGATTGGCCACCATGCAGAGCTGCACCAGATTTTGCACTCTACAGTTTTAGTAAATGATCCCCCATGTCTCCATCATGTCTCCTGCCCTGGTAGAAATACAAAACCTTGGGCTGGCAAAATTGCTTCTTCGTGTTTTGATCTTCTTTTTTATCCGTTTGCCTGGAGTACTGTATTATCCTTATTGGCTGGTTGTGAATGGTTCTCCTATACGTCAGCCTCTATTTTAGGTGCAGGTTGGAGTGGATTGTCAGGAAGACGCACCGTCCTCCCCGGGGTCTAGGGTGTAAAAGTGGACATGCCCTTTTAGGATTAATGTTTTTATTCCTGAGTACAACAGTGTTAAAGGGACAAGAAAAGTAATACTATGCATTTTCCTGTCACATCTATAATTGGTTATTGTGCATTTTTTCTTTTATTGGTACAAAATGTTACTTTTCCATGTGTCTGTCTGATGGAGGATTCCATTTCCAGCAAGATTTGCTTCTGAAAATAATGGGAAGATTGGTACGACAAAGCAGAGCTTATTTATTTCTTTTTAATTTAGTGATGTTTGGGAGTATGGTACTTGCAGAGTTCTGTGAATCATTGTGTGTATATTGCTATATACATGCATTAACAAAACACTATGCGCTTACTCGGATCTATTCAGGTGGATAACGCTTTTTGCTACGGGCAGTTTTTGCTTAAACTAATAACCTTTTTTTTTTTTTCTGGATTCTTGCCGGTTCTCAGAAACTTTTTCACACTAGTTGTGTTTTTCTATATTTTTGTAATGTTAAATTCACAATGTAATAGGAACCTATGTTACATTGGAAAATAATTTTACTGCTGTTATTTATTTTTTTGCATTTTTGTTTTCTTTTATAAAGTATACTGAACATTTAATTATGAGAACATTGTGTTTGTATCTGTATGCTATTTATTAAATTGAAACACTTTGGAAAATGGCATTTTACAAGCATGTTTCAAGTCCTGTATGTCCTGTGTAGTCAGTAAAACTGACCAAATGTTTTATGTATGAACATTAAAAAAACTTTTTTTTTTTGGTAAATGTTGTGAATTCTTTGTGTGGGTGCAACACACTTAACCCTTTTCTGATGGCTATTGGAGGAAAGTGAAGTGATTCTTCTGAGAAGGATGTGAAGGACTGGTTTCCCAAATAAAGTGTTCAGCTACTTTAAATAAATAGTGAAAAATAATTCTGAGTGAACAAAAATAGCAGCGCTAAGTTCAGTGACTGAACAAAAGTAACTAAATATACCCCTGTGAAAGAGTGTATCATACATATACTAAAACAATGTGCATATAAAAAAACATACACATAAAGTGAGCTGAATAATTGTGAGTAAATGTTCAAAACGTTCATCCAGTGGTCAAAAATAAATTGTAACAAGCCAAGTCTATAAGTGATTCAATTTCAAGTGATTAAACTTTCAGGTGTCCACTTAGTCTTCTTGAACAGTTTTCTTTAAACCTTCCACCACACCATAAGTGCTCAGTGACTCCACCCCCTGAGGAATTGCGCTTACCAATAAGACATGCCTCGCATTCACATGCTTGGCAAAATCGCAGAATCTCCAAAGGCATCAAAACGACTCCACCAGTGCTCCAGCACCTCAATGTCATTACACATATAAAAATGGCTCCAATGGTGAAGTATATCAAAATTATTTATTTAAAAACGGCACAAGAGGCCTTCACACATTGCACTCACATCTATTAAAACAAACAGAGGCACTTCAACAGTAAGCTCTGCAGTGAGCTCCAAATACATAGTTGCATACCGTGTTTCCCCGAAAATAAGTCCGGGTCTTATATTAATTCTGGCTAAAAAAAACACACTAGGGCTTATTTTCAGGGGATGTCTTATTTATTTATGGTATGTACAAAATAGTTTCTCCCCCTGTCTGCTCTGGAGTCAGCATTGTGAAATTCTGTAATCCCAAAAATAATTCTTTGTTTAAAGACCTTATAAAATGATGTAATTCGTTCTGTAAAAGGATAATATCATGTGCAGTGTGTCTCCTTGTGTAACATTATTGTGGAAAATACCTTATTTACAGTGCTGCTTGCCGTTCACGTGACCCGCTGGAGCTCAAATACTGCAGAGGGAGGGACCAAGATCCCCAATGACGTCAGCCCCACTCTGAGTACTGCAGTGGGTAGGGGCTTAATAAAGTTTTATTGAAAAAAAAACAGCTGACATCAGCCAGGAGGAGAGAAGAGCTCCGGCAGGTCACGTGAGCGCCCAGCAGTGTTGTAAATAAGGTATTTTCCACAATAAAGTTACAAAAGGGAGACACACTGCACATTATATAATCTTTTTACAGAACGGATTACATGTTTTTACAAGGACTTTAACTAGGGCTTATTTTTGGGGTAGGGCTTATATTGCAGCCATCCCAGAAACTCACGCTAGGTCTTATTTTCGGGGTAGGGCTTATTTTCGGAGAAACAGGGTAGTTAGTCAGGTTGAAAAAAGACACAAGTCCATCCAGTTCAACCACAAAAAATAAAATAAAAAACACAGTAAAATCCTATACACCCAACTCCATACCCACAGTTGATCCAGAGGAAGGAAAAAACCCCAGCAGAGCATGATCCAATTTGCTACAGCAGGGGAAAAAAATCCTTCCTGATCCCCCGAGAGGCAATCGGATTTACCCTGGATCAACTTTACCTATAAATATTAGTACTCAGTTATATTCTGTACATTTAGGAAAGAATCCTTTCTTAAAGCAATCTACTGAGCTGGATAGAATCACCTCTGGAGGGAGTCTGTTCCACATTTTCACAGCTCTTACTGTGAAAAAACCTTTCCGTATTTGGAGGTGAAATCTCTTTTTCCTCTAGACGTAAAGAGTGCCCCCTTGTCCTCTTGACCGTAAAGTGAATAACTCAACACCAAGTTCACTGTATGGACCTCTTATATATTTGTACATGTTGATCATATCCCCCCTAATTCTCCTCTTCTCAAGAGTGAATACATTTAGTTCTTCTAATCTTTCCTCATAGCTGAGCTCCTCCATGCCTCTTATCCGTTTGGTTGCCCTTCTCTGCACTTTCTCCAGTTCTCCGATGTGCGGGAAACCTTGATGTATTATGGTCTTGGCGGACACACTGTTTAACCATAGGTCTCACCCCCCGCTCCGGACGCTCTCCTCTTTACTTCACAACACTGCACACACGATGGTCGGTGGTCCGAACGTAATGGAACGCTGTGTAACCATTCCCAGACCAGTTTCGTCCCTCAGGACTTCTTCAATGGGATCGGTTTCACAGTCTAATCCCCGCCCCTATATAACCCGTCTGTACGTGAACCCAGACGTGTATCGCACTGCATCTGCGACTTTTTTAGTTTAACCTTCTTGACAGAATATGTGTTGTTGGTTATTATAGGGAGAGTATATGATTATCTCCATGTGTTTAATGCACACAAGATACGTATATGAGTATATGTTTTCTCTCCCCTTTTCTCTTTCGCATTAAGTTGGAGATACTAAATGATAGTTCCTGTATGTCATTTGGTTATCCAATTAGCCGTTCATCTATGTAATACACTATATGGGTGATCGGCATTATGCGATTTGTTTAGTTTAACCTTCTTGACAAAATATTCGTTGTTGGTTACTATAGGGAGTGTATATGATTATCTTCATGTGGTTAATGCACACATGATATGTATGAGTATATGCTTTCTTCCCCCCCCCCCCCCTCTCTCTTTCCAACCCATATATGATTTTAGTGATTTTATTTTATATTTGCTTCTTAAGTGATGCTATTTTATTATTTGGAGGGTATATTGTGATATTAATGCACTTCATCTGATATGCAGGCTGGGCTGTAAAAGTTTCTGAATATTCAAAAGTATTATGTATTAGTAATTATGCAATGCTCATGGTCCCTATGATCATTGCAAGCGGGGTCATACCTGATGTTTTATGGTCATGGAGACACGGAGTATGTATAGACGCATTACGGTGTATGTCCGGGTTCGCGAACGCATTCAGTGTGGTCGTGGGAACGCGGAGCACGCACAGATGCAGTGTGATACACGTCCGGGTTCACGTACGGACGGGGTATATAGGGGCGGGGATTAGACTGTGAAACCGATCCCATTGAAGAAGTCCTGAGGGACAAAACTGGTCTGGGAATGGTTACTCAGCGTTCCATTACGTTTGGACCACCGACCATCGAGTATGCAGTGTTGTGAAGTGTTTTAGTATATGTATGATACACTCTTTCACAGGGGTATATTTAGTTACTTTTGTTCAGTCACTGAACTTAGTGCTGCTATTTTTGTTCATTCAGAATTTCACTAGATTTAGGCTTCATTTCCATGGACGTTTTTACAGCCACTTTCTTTAGCCTTTTTTACAGCTTAACGCCTGTCCATGTTTGTTTATTTATTTATTTTTTTGAGCTGGAGCTCAAAAACGCAGTGGTAGCGTTTTTGAGCGTTTTCGCATGTTTTTGAGCGTTTTTTAACATCTGGCGATTTTACAGCTCTACTCTGGAGCTTCAGAACGCCCTGGTCCTGCGTTTTTTTTACAGCTCAAAAACGCCTATGCCATTTGCAGCTCAAAAACGCCTATGAGGGCATGATGCCATAGAATAACATGGACAGGGGTTTTTAAGCTGTAAAAAACGCTCAGAAAAGTGGCTGTAAAAACGTCAGTGGAAATGAAGCCTAAGGCTTACCTGCAGGTGCAAGAATTATCGTGTAGGTTAAGGAGATATTTTCACAAAAACGGGCACCGCTGTCTACGGCGCATGCGCGCCGTAGACAACAGTGCAGGCGCACTGAGCAGTGCCGTTTTTGTGAATGGCATACGCAGGAGTGACATCATCGCCGCTCCATCCAATCACAGCGCCGGAGCGGCGAAAACAGGAAGAAGCTTTTTGGGGGCTTCGTTCTCAGGTATGTAGCACTACCCCCGGAGGAGCTGCTGGTTGTTTGGGTGGCACATTTACCTCATGGCTCCTCTGAATTCCTAGGGTGAATGATGCGTATTGCATGTGGTCGAAGTAAAGGAATGTCTGCAACAGGTGTTCTTTGCTGTACTCTTTATTACCCAGCCGGGTAAAAACAATAAACTTGTGGTGAGGAAAGTAAAATTGAAGAAGAGAGAACAGCAGATTCAGGAGTGATGATAGGGAAACAGTCCTGCTCCCAAGCGTAACACTTCTTTGCGCCACTACTGCCCGAGTGGGTTTAGCATACCCCGACAGGCCTCTCTCACTGACCTGGCAGCCGGAGTATCACTTGAACAATTGTAGGAAAAGTCTCTGCCACAGACCCTCCTTGGTGAACCTGAAATGAAGGAAAAGTCTCCTCGGTGAGCCTCAGAAAGATACC